>NC_087258.1:11395500-12014500 GCF_037042905.1 Lytechinus pictus | reverse complement strand
CAACTCCATTTAGGATACTAGCAATCGCGAGAAAATGAAATATATCTTTTGAAAAACACAATTTTATGGGGATTGCCTGATGACATGTGTTTTGAACGTGTCTCTTGTTGGTGTTGCATAAAGCTATTTGTAAAGTTACATACGACGTTACACACGATTCTAACATTTTTATTTTGTGCTAAGTCAACTACATAGGCATCGCATACATTGCATAGGAATATATTATGGCACAAGAAAGGGTCACCAGTCATGCAAACGTCGGCATGCGGCTTCTCATTGTTCATTAAATCATCTTCACCAAAAAGACAAAGAATCTATAAAAAAAAGGTTAAAATTTGTCTGCCGGTTAATTGAACTCGGTCTCGCCTAACTGCTGGACCGCCTCCGTGGTCTAGTGGTTAAGTAAGGCATTCGCATTCAGAGCCAGGGATCCGGGTTCAATTCCCAGCGGAGGCATGTTTTCAACCTTTGATTCAGAATGGATGATAGCTCTGAGGAAACTAAAGTGAAGCTAGGCATGTATCTTTATTTTCATTACTTTCACGATATGTATGTATACATACACGCACGCACACATATATATATATATATGTACATGAAATGCACTAAAAGAAAAAAAAACGGTAATAAATTTTGTTCTAGTGAATTCATTTATTTTATTCGTTTTTCTTCATTTACATTCATTTATATGTACAATTTCATATATGTCTTTAAAAGGATTTAGATTATTTCTATTTATATTCAATTTCAGATGTGACTGATTGTTGTCTATTTCATAAATAATCTTCTATCCATCGATATGCGTATTCCGTATAAATGTTGTTTATGAAGTAATATTTTGTGATTAAGTGTATTGAAAGCTTTGCTTAAGTCCAAAAATATTCCAATAACATGTTCTTTGTTGGCAATCGCTTTTGTAATTTTGTCATAAATATTTACCAGCGTTACCACAGTAGCAACCAAAATTTTGCACACGAGCCGCAGATTGAATGTTTCCGTTGTGGATGCGAAAGGTAAACAAATTCTCATGTCACACAACTTGCATTGCAGGACAGTCTTTTACGACGGGCCCAAACGTCTCTCCCTAAATCAAGGACTGTCGTAAAGGTCCGCTCGCGTCGTGCAGCGAAAGGTCCGGTCTGAAGGAACACTGCGATAGTCACGCAGGGCTGTCCCACTGCTATTATTGGGCTTGCCTAGCGATAGTTTGTCGCAGAGTTAATGCGAGGCGAGGTTATCCCGGAGTGGTTTATTGCGAGTCCGAAAATTCACTCTGAAGGCAGCACCGCTACAGTCTCAGGACAGTCCCGGTACTGTAGCGGTGTTTGGGGCTAGTTTGAAGAGGGTTAATACAGACGGAGAAGATTAAATAATACAGAAAGGGGGTATGTTGGCAATATATGAAGAAATTAATGAGTATATTCACGTTATAGGGCATGCACAATTTTGAGAGAAGCTATTGATGTAAGTTTTCTGCGACTTACATATAGATGTGGAATATTATCATTATATAACAAAAAATGATGATCCATTTTAGGAGCTTGATGTCCATCTACATGTAATTGAGTTTTCATTTTGCTGCGATGGGTGAAAGTTATGATTTCATATTCTATTTGATACATTACCGATATATCGATATGAAAATATTAATGACATTGTAATCTTGGTAATGTCACATTTAGTTACATGCATGTGTGTTCTCATAAAACAAGTCTAAGGCAAGATCAATATTTGAATTAAACGAGAAAATGGGAAATCAACTTGGGGAGGGTTAATAAATAGTTTGACGACAATGACCGTACATCATGTATATTGGTTAATATGAAGTTTATTTTTTTCCCGTGATTCTCCATTTAATGACATTTAAGGTTTTATCTCCTAAATTGTATTCTTCAAATCATTGTCAGTTTTCGTTATATCAAACAATAAAAATGCTCCATCAACATATCAAGCATTTCGTACAGTCTCCTCTATGCACTCATGTACCTTAATTAACAAGACATGACACTTATAAACCACCACTCCCCCTGGTTTTGTTCTTCATTATCGCTGTCTATAATGTGACGTTGGTTATTTCAACCCAAGGAAAACGGCAAATCGTGAATGAAAAAGAAAAAAAGAAATTGAAACCAGTACACTTATACCCAAATACAACCCTTATATAACAATACGACCCTTATAACCTAATACGACCCTAATGCCCCGAAACGATCCTTATACCCCAATAGGACCCTTATACCCCAATAGGACCCTTATACACCAATACGAACCTTATACACCAATATACGAACCTTATACCCCAATACGACCCTTATACACCAATACAACCCTTATACACCAATACGACCCTTATACACCAATACAGCCCTTAAACACCAATACGAACCTTATACCCCAATATTACCGTTATACACCAATACGAACCTTATACCCCAATACGACCCTTATACACCAATACGTGGAGAGAAAGAAAAAAAATGGGGGGGGGGGGGTTGTTTAATCCCTTAGGCGTATTTATTACAATGTCATTTTAAATAAGTTATCGCAAAATAAAAGTTTCCACTTGCATCTCTCTATTCTTCATCCCCTCTCTCTATCCCAATTTCTCTTCATCTCTCTCTCTATCTCTCTGTTCGTAAACTTAATTTTCAAAGTCTTTCTTTAATGGTGGCTCAATTCATTCTGTGCATGGAATTAGTGACGTATGTGTTAATGATGTAATGTGATATTCAAAATGGCATCCCAATGCCCTAACACTATAATGTACAATGTGAATGGAGACAAAAAAATCACAAAAGTGAGCCCCAAAATGCTTTTCATTAAGATAAAAGAGTGAAATTCTGACTGAAATATATTGTTAACAAAATTGATTATTTCGTAGGCAATGTATGTGTGTTTCACAGTCAATGTGTGGAATATTTTATGATTTTCATGGATAATTTGCATATTTTGGCGGCCATATTGGATTTTGTCATTTTTACGGAAAATCCTCAAGGTTACAATAGTGGCATCATTCAGATTCGGAATCAGCACCCTCGAATTGACAAGAAATCATTAAAGAGTAATGTACATATGAAAAAACAAGGTTTAGTCTATTTTCTATGGCGCCTATATCCTGGACTAAAAACCTCTCTCACATTTAAAATTTTTCAAGAATAATTTATTAAATGTTAGATTGCTGGAAAGAAAGTCGCAATAAAATATGACAAAAGTAGTAGCTAAACAACTGCATGCTTTAATTGCCACAATGTTGAATTCGTGATATTTGAAATTATCAAAACTTGCTTTTCTTCTTTATCCGACGCACATACGCATTTTATAGGATGCTGTGATATTATATGGATTGCCATTGCACTTTTTTGTTAGATCAGTGCTGTCATAAAAAATAATCCTGAAACTTTTGTTGTAGGGATCCATGGCGTTGGGAAGCGGGGATGCTGGGGTAGCAAAAGCACTCCCAAGGCTTCCCTGGGGGTGCTGCGTGTATTATTAGCAATTGGCAGCACCCCCTAGAAAACTGTTACGTTTGTTAAATAGCAAATATAGAACCAAAAATTACCTTAAATTTGTAGCGAAATTTTTTTTACCTTGTCAAATTTAAACAGCATCCCCTCTTGGAAACCGTTCCCAGGAACCTGATCTAATATTCGAATTTCTGTTTGATGGTAGTTAGACGTCGAAACATCTTTTTTCTCTAAATAAAAACAGTAAAATGTTTCCCTTTATGCATTGGAATTGTGAAATTATTTCCATTTAATGATTACGTTGCCTCATTCATTGCACATTAGTTTCGAAAGCTGAGTGAATGGGTTGATAATCTCTTCTTATCATCTCAGAATGCAAACTACTCTCTTCGTCATCATAACTATTATTTATTCTTGGGCTCCGCGATCATCAGGTAATCATTTCATTTGTTTGTTTCTTTTTCATCTTAATCACCTATTACCACCTAATCTTAATCCACCTAAATACCAAATACCAAGTTGATTTGAATATTGTGATGAATCAAACCAGAGCAATACTGGACATTCTATCTAACTCTCAAGTACATGTAGTATAAGAAAATTACAGCGGTTCGTTCTGTGTCATTTTCATAATACAATTATCATCCATACTTTTGTGATTAAAGACCTTGTGCACTGTATTTTGTATTTCACTGAGCATGCTGAGTGAAATATTTCATTTAAAAAAAAGAAAGAAAAAAGCCCGATATGTTAATTTGTTGATTTATCATAACTTATGATTTTATAAGGTATCTGAAAAATCGTAATCTTTCAAACTTGATATTTTGTTTTCAGCGAATTCCTTGAGATCTCAAAAACAATCAATTAAATTGTACATGAGGGATAGAGATAAAATAGAAATAAAATAAAGGAGTATCTTGGTTGCAGGAAGGTCGGAGTAATTTACAACGACCTCTCTCCGGACGGGCACTACTCCAAACATTCCTCCGCCTTTACTCGGACCAACCAAGAAGTCTTTGTCGAAAATTGATGAATCAAAACAGCATTTTTTATAGTCCGTGACTCTGGATAATCTACTTTTTGCCATTATTCGTCAGCTCCAAAGTTGAGAACAAAATTACTGTTGTACTTACGGTTCACCAATTTTTTCAAAGACCTCCCACTATACTTTCTCAATTTACGGGCATTTTAAATACATTTACAGTATTCTTGAATCCTCCGTACATCGCGATGAGGAAAACTACCAAACGTCTGCACTGTTAGAAAATTTATCCTTTAAATAAAAGAAGTTCCTGCAGCAGAGTCTCGAGAACACCTGTATTCTTACCAGATCGTGTAATCTTACAGGAAATTGGTATTTGGTGTATGGAACCTTACAAATTTCCTTAAAAACACCCTTTCCCCTTGTTAAACAGACCTGTTCTGTTAAATTGCAGAAAAATTCCTGTTTTATGAATTTACAGAATGATTCTGTTATTGCTTTCTGCAAAATCTTCCTTTTTCTTTAAAATCAGGTTTTTTTTAACAGTGTGGGAGGCCAATAAAGCAGTTATGGGGAGGTAAAAAAAATTAAAATGACATCATACATTTCACAAGTATTCTGAAATTTTCATTATTTGCAGACGACACTGCTGTCACTTCGTCTCACAAAGATATAAATATTTTGATTTGTCGTTTGTGATATAAATGCTGAATCGAAGAAATTAAGTTAATGGTATATTTGTAACAAGCTGTTTCTTAATGCTGATAAAACTCATTTCGCAATATTTCATTCTAAACAAAAAAGGTTCCTTGGCATGTTGCCCCTGTGTGTATTAATAATGATATTCTTAAGAAATCTGATACTGTAGAATTTTTAGGTATCAAACTTAATGAATCTCTCGATTGGTCTCACCACATTTCTCATGTTTCTTCTGACATTTCCAGGGGGATTCGTATTATTTCATATAAAAAAACTGCCAAAACATATATTATTAACTATTTACAACACTATTGTTTTACCACATATCCATTATTAGAATATGTTGGGCAAGACTCATTGATATAAACTTCATATTCTACAAAAACGTGCCCTATGATTTGTTACTAATTCTAATTACATGACGTCAAGTACCCCTTTGTTTCATGAGCTTAAATGTTTGCCAATATTTGATCTTGTTACCGTAAACAATTAGGTGTTTATGTTCAATTTCCATAAAAAAAAGAACTCCCATTGATATTTCATGATAATTTATGTTTAAAAAAAATGTTCCTTCCATATACGTACTCCATTAATTCAACATACTGTAATATTTCAGGGTGTCCATCATTGGAATAATTATGTTACCCGGCAATGTAAAATGTTTCTCAACTTTAACCAAATTCAAATATCTATGTAAACACATATTATTTAAGCGTTTGATATTCATTGAGTAGAAGTCATTTATTTCCTTCTCTCTCCCCTCCCGACTCTCTCTCCCTGTCTCTTTTCATTTTCTCTACTCTTTTTTAAATATTTTGCTCTCTCTCTCCCTTCCTTTTCTTACTCTTCATTCTTTTGCAATGTTCTGCATGGAGTGTAAGTTGGTACGTTGATGTGATAATGGGCTTGTGTATGTATGAGGTATGTTTTTTATTTTCATTACATTAATTTTTTTGGTTAAAAATTTGTTTATTTTGTACAGGGACCCATACTCGCAAGCTACATGCTTTTCTTGGAGCCCTTCCAATATTTTACTTGTAAATCTTGTTTGAATTTGCTATACTTATGTTTTGATGGAAAATAAATGAAATGTAAAAATGAAAATGAAATCCGGCGTCATCCGTGGAATGCGATATTGGCAGAGCAATCGGGGCTGGGGAGTGTTTCATCAACATTACTTGATTATGATTGGTGGAGAGGCACTGTTATCATAGTAACTGTCGGATAAGGTCCATGTA
The DNA here is from genome assembly GCF_037042905.1 of Lytechinus pictus. Taxonomy (NCBI): domain Eukaryota; kingdom Metazoa; phylum Echinodermata; class Echinoidea; order Temnopleuroida; family Toxopneustidae; genus Lytechinus; species Lytechinus pictus. The sequence goes on along the minus strand of NC_087258.1, from coordinate 12,008,117 downwards.
GAATCATCAGGAGCGGATCTAGCTTTTTTCCAAGGAGGGGATTTGACCGAGAAATTTGCCAAGCAAAAACAAAAAATAAATAAATAAAAGGGGTTGGCTCGAAAATGTAAGTCATTATTTTTTTAATGGCGGCCAAGGGGGGGGGGGTGGTTAAGCCCCCCTAACCTCATTCCCCCGTAGATCCGCCACTGGTCCTGTAAGTGTATACGTAGTTCTCGTCTAGATACCGTGAGGATGGTTCTAGGACAATTACCCCCCGGACAACTACCCCCTGACATTTACCCCCGAGGACAATTACCCCCGGACAATTACCCCCCGGACAATCATCCCTGGACAACTACCCCCTGACAATTACCCCTGAGGACAATTAGCCCCCGAGGACAATTACCCACAAGGTAATTACCACCCGGACAATTACCCCCCGGACAATTACCCCTGAGGACAATCACCCCCGGACAATTACCCCCAAACAATCACCCCCGGACAATTACCCCCAAACAATTACCCACAAGGTAATTACCACCCGGACAATTACCCCCGAGGACAATCACCCCCGGACAATTACCCCCAAACAATTACCCCTGAGGATATATACCCCAGGAAAATTAGCCCCGGAAAATCCCTCCTCTCCGCCATCGATATTAGAATCAAGCAGGATCCATTGTAAGTCTTGGCCGGTGGCAAAGGTTTTCGAAATATTGTCTTCTTTATCTTATGTTAATAACTTTCTCTTTCTATTTTATATTGCTCTTTCTCCTTTTCTCTCTCTCTCTCACTTTCTTCTTTTTTCTTTGCTTTTTCCTTTTTTTCTCACTTTCCGCCTTTTTTCTTCCTTGTTTTTTGTTTAGCGGTGCCTTCTGCATCATGAAAAATGGAGGGGGGGGGGGGTTGTGCCCCAACCCTCCCGTTTGGCTACGCATATGTGCATCAAAAATATGTAAACTGGCCCTCAAACTAAGTTTTCATAGAACAATTGAACATTCATGAAAGGACACGATTAGACATAATAATCACAAATGCTGAATATCTCTGATTCCAACTGATTTGATTTTTTTGGGGGGTTTAATTTTAGGATAAAAATCAGGCAAATATATAAACCTTTAAAAAGACACCTTCACAGGTAGAAATATTGAAAGCCGATAACGCAACTATCAACACTGACACTGACAAGTAGGATCTATAAACCTGTTATTTTAAAACTAACGAGAAGCTAAGAATTATGACACAATTGGTACACATTCCCTATTAAGATGTGGCTTTATAACTTAATACAGTAAGCTAAAATAAAAATAAAACTTTATGCAAAGTTAATACACACAGGAACACCTTGTAATTTTACCATTTGGGTCTTACATTGTAAAATTACAAGGTGTTCTTGTGTGCATTATTTTAGGGTGAACGCAATTAAACGTTAAAGAAGGAAATTAAGTACCAAACTTACTAAATTTTAAACTGAATGACATAATAAAATACAATGTACAGTGTTTTCCCATTCAAATCGGCAATCATGGTAGTGTTAAGGATATACAATTCGTTTAAGGTGCATTATAGGGACGGTTTGTGAGAATTTATAAAGAAGTAGGCCTATACATATACTAAACAATGGAACTTGGCAAATCAAATAATGCGACCGCGCAGCGTGAGCTGAAAAAATTAATAATTAAACCATAAAACGGACATTTTACAGAGCTCTTGAAAAAAATCAATTGTAAATGAAAAAATAATGAAAGCTCGATATCCGAGCTGAAATATATCTTGTATATTGACTTCAAAACTTGATATTTTAAGCTCTATATCAGCCTATATAGAGCAAGATATGAATATCATCGAACAGGCAATGCGAGCGCGAAAATTTCATATAGTGACATAAAAGCAAAGTCTTCCCCTCACCTTATTTTAATCACTCCTCTTCCTCCTCTTATTTTCCTCTTCTTTTTCCTTCTATCTTTCCCATTTTTTTTTCTTTCTCCCCCCCTTGTTTTTGCTCCGCCAATTTTTTTCAGGGGGGGGGGGGGGAGGCGTGCCCCCTGCCCCCCTCGTAGCTACACCACTGCGAAGATTGCCAAAACGAATTATCTTATGCTACGGTGACATAAAAATTATGATAGAATTCTGGGTTTCGTAAAGATTTGCAGATGGAGCTCACTTTTTACGGCTTTCTTACTGCGTTCGTTTGATTCTAAGATACTCGAGAATGCCTAGAGTACTTCTTACGTCAAACGTACGGCCGTCGTATGACTCTGTGCACTCCCTTTGTCTAGGGGGTATTGTCCTGGGGGGGGGGGGTAATTGTTCCCGGTTGTAATTGTCCTCGGGGGTAATTGGCCGGGGGTTAATTGTCCGGGGTAATTGTCCTCGGGGGTAATTGTCCGGGGGGGTAGTTGTCCGGGGGGTAATTGTCCAGGGGGTAGTTGTTCTGATGCGCGTGAGGATACCGTGTTTATAGCCGTCAACGCTTGTCGAAGCTCAATCCGCGGCAAAACTATCCCGGATGTCCCAGACCATGCCGTGTACCATCTGAGTGTTATTGTTTTTGTAATAAGCCCCCCCCCCCTGCCTTCACTTTCATAACCATTCAAATGTCATAATCAGATAATAGGTAAATACATCTATTAATTGATGTACACACTATTCTATGGAGTGAGCTCCATGAATCTTTCTTGGTTTTCCACTTTTGTCAAAGAGTGCGCATGCCCACTCGGATGGGAAAGCATAGGACCCGGATGTTACCAAACTCCATCACCTTTATATAATGACTACCGGACAGCTGTATCAACTTGCAATTCAATGGGTGGCTATCTCTTCGTTCCTAACAACGATGATGAGATGGTGATTTTCCATGTCCCGTTCAGCGTCTGGATCGGCTGTGAATACGATAACTTGACTCATTATTTTAAATGTGTAGATGGTACTCGGATAGATTTCAACAGTCGTAAGTTTAGCAGTTTTTTTAATCATAAAAGAAACTCTTCTTTTCCACCTCGTAAACTCCAAGATTCTGATGCGTCAATGTCATATAATATACTAGGAAATCTTGCTCATGTTTGCGCATGCCCAACAGAGATACAATCCCTTGCAAATGCAGGGAATGTTGCAATAGGAAGGAAAACAATTATGATATCATTCACGACATAATAATATTATTATGTCAACATGGCGTGATACGTTACCTTGCCAAGTCGCATACAAAGAGTTGTATTTCAACATGGATATGCGCTTATTTCCCCAAGTCGACTTATGAAAAGTAGCAAGTCATCATTTGCAAGATATATCCAAGTATATATATATCTCTTTATCTATATATCAATGTTTTAGTATTATTATTACTATTATTATTATTATCAGTATTATTGTTATTGTTATATTATTATTGTTATCATCTTTATCATTGTTATTATTATCATTATTATCTTCATCATTATGTTATTGTTGTTATCATCATCATCATCGTAATCATCTTACCCAGCTGTTATTTGTCAAATTTTATCAATATTGGATGTGAATTAAGTAAGTTATTTCATTTTAAAATTTCACTTATTTTTCACAAAACAATTACATGCACAACCCAGTGATATGCAAATGAGAGAGTCGGTTACGTCCCTTACTATTTTTTTTTATTATACAATACTTTAATTTGTGCAGATTTGAAAATAAGGACCCTCATGTTGGAACCACAAACATGATAACTACACTCGTCCAGGGAGGAATAAAACTTTGTTTCACATGACAACGAGGAGAAAATTTGAATATTTCATATTCCATGTAATGAATAGTGAGTGCATGACGTCATCACCAGTCTCCTCATTTGCATACCGACCAGGATGTGAATATAACTATTACGTGAGAGTAAGCAAAACTTTAAAATGTCATAACTTTCTTGTTTTACATCAGATTTTGATGAAATAATTATTCGGTCTTATGCTTATTTGATTTTCTTTTGTTATTCAATTCAAATTTTGTTGGGATGGACTTGTCCTTTAAAGTTATGTTCTCCTAGGAAAACACATAATATTTTTGTCCTTAACAGATTGGTGGTCTAATGGCAATACCTACGTATCGCTACATGGGCGAAGTCCACAATTTGCAATTTGCGTATACACCTTTAACGGTAAATTATCTGATGCCATATGTTCAGTGGGATATCAAGCTACAAAGTGCGAAGGTAATGAAATGGACTCACCTGTCTCTGCCTCTTAATTTGTTTCATTTAGGTTTATAGACTCGCTCATCAAAATCATGCTTCAAAAGATTGTCCTTTGTCCAATCGATCTCTTATGTTATCATGTATGTATTACAACAACATATGTGGTTTCTCCGTTGAAAATTTAATTAGAGGTTGGCCTCCTATAACTGAAGTGCAGTAACGTCACATAATAAGACACGTCCGTGGACCCTTGCACAACTTAAACAAGGATAAGTGCCAGTTGTAACGATTTCAAAATGAGTTCGTACAGAATCCAGCAAAATATATCACTTATATGCCATCATTAATGCTGAAAGTTTACTCTTCAAGCGCTTATTTTCTTTTATTGTAATAATCAGATTATGTTATTCTTGTTTCTTGTTTATTTTTATACTCGATATGTTGCTGTAAATCAGACTCTTGAGTCTTTTAACAATAAATAACATTACCTTTTCCTCAAATTCCATATAGCCGAACCTCTCCCGGACCCTCAACAACAGAAGGATCGTCGCACGTCCAGCATCTTTGCACCAGATACAGATCGAGAGAGTCGTGCTCTCATTGGCTATTGTAGCAATGATCACGTGGTAAAGCTGGCGCCATTAGGAGGAAAGCCACGCTACGCTGTAGTTTGCAATAATAAATGTTACTAGACCGTCAAAATTCGTTTTTAGAGCAGATACTTACGTCTGAGGATGTTTTGAGTAATACAATAATTAAAGATATACAAATAAATACTGATTGTAATAAGTCGATGTATAAAATGCACACGATGCGAGGTTCTGTCATTTTACCTCTGCCATTTCCTATTTTAACCTGGCACCCTAAATGTTAAAATTAAGGGGTGATTTTATTTGCAAAAAAGTGAGATATTGTATGTATGCGAAACCACGCAAAAATCATTTCCACGGAAAAAAGATTCCTCAATAAATTAATTCTTATTCCTTTTCTTCTCGGGTTTCAAGATTATTAGAGTATCCCGAAGGGTGCCCCCTGTCTGCACCGGAGAGACAGGACGATGCCTGGACGGTGTCGAAAAAGGGACAGAATCAGTAAGGTAACCAGTATGATACAATAGTATCAGGATAAAACAAACAATAATAAGAAGAAATCCCGGGAAAAAGTATACTTCAAAAAATGGGAGGGTGAAGATTAGAGAAAAGAAAAGGAAAAAATGGAGGGAAAAAATGAGCGAAGAGAAAGAAGGAAAGAAAATAGTAACGAGTTGGCGGTAAAAGTAAAAAATGACTGGTTGCCATTTATACCCAACAAACAACAACAACAACATTTCTACTAAGGCTGGTGAAAGGTTCAGCGTGTTCAGAGGCCGTGTATTATCTTGGCGTAAATACACAATAGATATGTATAAAAGTCATTGGGGAGTTTTACAAGTGTGGCATCACATATTCCGATTACATTGCAAAATGGGAGGATGTCGCATTCAAACGCTCACAACTTTATTACTATTGGCCGAAGTTTGCAAACTTTCATTGACTTGTTTCTTTTAAGTTTGTGTTTCACACTATAAGCCCCTTTTTCTCCAGGGTTTCATTCTCCTTTAAGTGTCTTCACTTTTTTGTCTGTTCTTTTCCATTATTTCATATGTGCTTTGCTTATCAGTCTAACCCTCCATAAAAGTAACAGTTTATGTCGATTATGTCAATGGTCGTTATTTTCATCATCCACTGCCCGAGAAAGGGGTTGAAAGCGCTCTTTGAAATTGGAAAAAAGATAATTATGGTCGCTTAGCAACTACATTCTTCGAATTACTACCAGGTCGAAGTCTTGAGCTTATCTTAAGATATAAAGAAGGCAGTTCACCATACAATTTTTATTTACATCAGTCACATCGCGTCATAAATTAAATTGAATAGAAACTTGAACCTTTTAAAGACATGAAATTTCCTTGGGAAATGTGCCTATTAAAACATTAGTTCGTACATATAAACGGATGTACATATAAATGAATGTTAATGAAGAAAATTGAATGAAAAAAAAATACTAGAACAAAATATGACGTGTGTGTATATACATATATATGCCTTAACCACTAGACCACGGAGGCGGTCCAGCATTTAGGCGAGACCGAGTTCAATTAACCGGCAGGCAAATTTTCAACCTTTTTATTGATTCTTTGTCTTTCCGGTGCAGATGGGTTAATATAAATAAAATGTTAGAGTCGTGTGTAACGTTGTATCTAACTTTATATAGCTTTATGCAACACCAACTAGAGACACATTAAAAAACATGTCATCACACAATCCGCATAAAAACATATGTTTTTCAAAAAATATTATTCATTTTCTCGCGATCGCTAATTTCATGAATTTGTTTTATTATTTGTTTTTATTAGCTGCATACATTAGTTGTTGAAATATTATTTTTGCATGATTTCGGATTATGTCTCTGTTCTGATACAATTTGCCTGCTATGTTTATTACACTGTTATTTAATTTGTGTATTGCACTGCTGCAATTATCATTTTGTTTTATATTTCCTTGATTATGTATGTATGAAATTTATTTGAATGAATAATAAAGATCACAACAAAACAAAAATGGAGTTGTTGCAGGAGCGTTCCGAGACTACAGTCGTCAGGTTGACTAGGATTACATCCTGGTTCCTTTCTAAATTACAAAAGTATTTTCATGGCTTGCATTACTTGATTCATTGTCAACGTTATTTAGCAAATCTACAAAATTGTAATGATTCCTTAACATCGTTTCTGAAATTGTTGTTGACAAGATAATACACGAAGAAGTTAGCGATGTAGTTGAGGAGCGCGAGATATAACAGAATGTTGATGACGACAGGGGCTCGACACGCTAACAATATTTGCAAGGGAGGGATAATTAGTTTAGGGGTCCACGTTATGAAAAAGAAAGCTGTTTAATATGGTCAGAAGCATGCGAGTACTTTTCCGTCCATGATCAGAATACTTTTTGTTCTTGATCGACTTCGGTGGAACAGCAACAGGAATAGGGAGCTGTAAACATGGTAAAGATGAACCTGGTGGTGGGAAAAATCGTAGGTTAGTGTCTCGTTCATTCAAGGAAAGACTCTCACCTTTATCGTGGCACTCGTCGGGCATTTTTGGAAACGTTACCTGACTTGTCAGATAATGGTCGTTTCTATCAAAAGCATTGTGGGCGTTGTCTCGAGTGTTTGCACGTTCTATTACTGTTTCTTTGCCAAGGATACCAGTGTCTCTGCCCGGTGGTTCCGTCTCACGGCCTGTCGAAGAAGTACCGATACCTACATCTTGACTGACCGTAGGAAGACCATGTCCATTGTTGATCAGGTCGGCGTGAATCTTAGCCCTTTTCCGCAAATAGTGGTACACGAGGCCGTACATGACAGAAATTGTTGCAAAAGATAAGAAAAACAGGCCCAGGTGCAAAACAAGGAACGAGAGAGTCACATTATTTTGCGCCGATGATACGCACGTGATGCTTCCGTCAGAATTTAAGTCTGGGACTACACTGAATGTGACGAATGGGCTGTTCGTGACGATGGCGACCAAATACATACCGCTACCATGAAGTTCGACGCTCGTACCGTGACCCGACGTCGTAATGGACGACAGACAGCCATGTATAGCGGTCGACACTGATTACCAAGGTTGGCAAGATCGAAGCAAGAGCGTAAACTTCTCCCAAGAACAAACCGAGAGCTACTCTATCCGACACATGAGATCGGCATTCAGCTCTAGAACTCTCAGCAGAAAAATGCATACAGGTGTGGATGTGCTGGCGACCAAGTCGACTACCGCTTGACCAGTGATGGGGATGTCCGTGCTCGTCTTCCGTTTCTTCCAGGTATAAGCGCGGATGATGACGCCGTTGCCTGGCATTCCTAAAATTAATATAATCGTATGGAAAATCAAATAAGCAATTTTGTTAGTTTTAATAATGTCGTTGTGTGTGTCGTACTGGCAAACATCATTTGATGCCGAATTATAGCCTGCAAGCAAGTCCAATTCTTGAGGATCATCCATTGCAGATCAGTTGATGACAACTCTACTTTAAATAAGATGGTTTCAAGAACTCGAATACTTGTATATACTGCCATCGGTTTAACTGTTGTATCATTCGAGTCAGCCTAAGTAACAAACACTGGGCCGTAAAACGAGCATCATGCCTCAATTGAACAAGAATGAATAATCGGGGGAGGATTACATATAATGTTAAAAGTAATTCTTATAACGCTGTCGTCTTGCGTCTACAGTTAATTAAAGTGAAAATAAGGTTGGGTGACATTTCCTTGATGGGCAACTCATTTCACATTTCAAAGCAAATAAAGACATCGTGCGGATGTATCTGCAATGCCTCCGTAGTATTATGAAGGTTAACATGAATGGACGAAAAACACTTCTATGTACGGTAATGAATAGAAACCACCGTCAAAGAACTACTTTGAAAATTAACAATTGACGAGCAGAGAGAGAGAGAGAGGGGGGGGGGGGTTGACAGAGAGAGAGAGAGAGAGATAGTGGGGAGGAGGGAGAAATGCATGTGGAAAACCTGATTGCGATAACTTATTTGAAATGAAATTAAAGAAGCATAAGGGATTAAATAAATCTCGCAGTTTCTAAACGATTCAGAACTTTGAATATGTATATCATTGCCCTACCGCTTTCTCTCTCTCCCTCCACGTATTGGTGTGGTGACACGACACCTGCTCCTACGACATTTGCTCCAGTCTTAATATCTCAGAGAGTATAGGGTTAGAGTAAGGACTGTAATATAGCATAGGTACAGAATAAGTTTTTGAGGATGGGTTTTATGTTTGGCTTAATATGCAGAGTTTTTATCGGAGAAAATGTCATGGAACCATTGGTGCATAAGGATCGTATTGGTGTATAAGAGTCGTATTGGGGTATAAGAGTCGCATTGGTGTATAAGGGTCGTATAGGGGTATAACGGTCGTATAGCCTATTTGGGGTATAAGTGTCTTATTGGTGTATTAGGGTCGTATTGGGGTGTAAGGGTCGTATTGGTGTATTAGGGTCGTATTGGGGTATAAGGGTCGTAGTGGTGTATAAGGGTCGGATTGGGTTATAAGGGTAATTTTTATAATAATTATTTTTTTCATTCACGATGTGCCATTTTCCTTGGGTTGAAATGACTAATACGTCACATATTTTCCAAGCCCAAAAAATTATTTGAATGTCGGGTGGCAAAGGCACTTGTTGTTGAAATGGTAGGGCTTTATCTGTATATCAGATGAATGTACCAACTCAGAAATTATTAATCAGCATGCACTTCGGGTAAGCACATATATATTTATATGTATACATATATATTTAGCCTTTACTAGGTAAGAAATCTGTAATTTATTACATGCTTGTGTATTAGCAGGGGCGGATCCAGCTTTCGCCAATAGGGGGGGGGGGCGAAAAATATTTTCATCAACATTTTTCTAGATTGGCTGCTATAATCTGATTTTTTTGTTGGTTTTTCAGGGGGTAGTCCTAACTAAAGACTGAAGTTTTAAGTACATGTTAATTTTTATCGTTATAAACAAGATAATGTATCTCATGTGGTCTTAATATATAATGCGAGCGCAAGACAAGGGTGTCCATTATCAGCATTGTTGTTTATTTTGGTTGCAGAGATTTTAGCAATTCGTATTAAAGAAAATGATGAAATCAGAGGAATAGATATTTCTGGAAATTGTTTATGCTTACCACACAGAGAGATAAAAATAACACAGTTCGCAGACGATACGACGATATTTATTAATTCGATTAATTCCCTTTATAATGTTATGAAAGAGATAAATAATTTCGGTAATATTGCAGGTCCAAAAGTAAATTGGAATAAGACAAAGATGTTAAAAATAGGGATATTTAACTTAGAAAGAAGTGAGTTCGATTTTACAGATGATCCTGTTAAGTATTTAGGAATATTTGTGGGAAAAAATGAAGAGCATATACGAAAGCTAAATTGGGAAGGGAAAATTGAAAAGGTCAATAACATATTAAAAACATGGAAAATGAGACAGCTTACATGTTATGGTAAAATAATTATTATAAAATGTTTAATTGTGCCTCAAATCGTTTATGTTGGTACGGTTATACCAATGCCAGACTATATATGCAAGGGTTTACATAAGATAATGTATTGCTTTTTATGGAATTCAAAGCGTGAAAAAGTTAAACGTAATATTTGTGTCAGACCGATAGTTGAAGGTGGTCTTGGTATGATCGATCTATATTCGAAATCAAAATCACTTATATTGTCTTGGATAAATTCCTTTTTTAATAATTATGATGCAGTCTGGAAAACACTTTTGTCGTTTTGGTTAAGTTACATAGGAGAAATCCCCTACTGTTTTCAAATGAATTGTCATCCAAAACACATGTTAAAGCTTTGTCGAAAAAAGGGTTTACCAATGTTTTATATTGAATTTCTATATACATGGGCTCAATTACGATATTTAGATGAGCAGAATGTTGAAAATATATATCGTGAAACATTATGGAATAATAGTAATATTACAATAAATGGACAACCTTTAAATTTTCAGGAATGGAAAGAAGCTGGTATTTTATATGTTAAACAAGTTGTATATAAAGGTAAATGGAAAGATATATCATTTTTTAGAAACTTTTTTGATGTTGATAATTTAGTATTTAGTTTTAGATTTTTAAAATTAAAAAAAGCATTTCCTGCTCATTGGCTTAAAAAAATAAGTACGATGAAAGAAAAGCAAAATGAGTCTTCAGAACAAGAAGAAATTGATACATCTGTTGGTGAACGTATTAATATAACTTGCACCAGAGCAAAACAATATTATGTGTTGTTTTTACAACAAAAGAATGTTGATTTTTATATTCTGGACATCTGGGGAAAACAACTAAAATTGCCAGAAAATTTAGTTTGGAAAGATATCCTTCATTTTAAATTCAAAAAGATAAAAGATAACAGAATTAAGCAATTCAATTTCAGACTGTTACATAAAATATTACCTTCTAGAGACAATTTGTTCAAGTGGAAAATTGTAAATACAAATCAATGCGAAATCTGTAATGAAATCGAGACCATTGGCCATTTTCTGTTTTTTTGCAAAAAGATTAAAGTTTATTGGAAAATCATATCGAGGATGATTTATTTCATTTTCAAAGAAGAAATGGTGATAACTATGAAAACATTGTTAATTGGGTATAAAATAGAAAACCCAAAATTTGAACTTATTAATTTGACGATCAATGTTGCTCAGTTTGTAGTTTATAATCATTATGTAAAATGCAACCTTCAGAATCTAAATCATAGCAATAAGAGATTGATCACGGAATTCGTTTCATATTTGAAGTTTTATTTGAATCATTACGGATCTAAACAATTTTGTGTATTAGAGGTCAAGAAAATTATTGATATATTGTAATTCCTGTTATAAATATTATATCATTTGACTCTTGAAAAAAAGTTATTCCTATATAAATATGTATATATGTAAATATTTTGAAACAATAAATCCTCAAGGAAGAGGCAAAGAGAAAAAAAAAATAATGCGAGCGCAAGCGCGAGCTTAAATTCTTTGATATTTTATGTCTATAGACCTGAAGTTTCTGAAGAGATTTTATAATCATGAAAAAAGATAAGTATCCAACTGAACAATGCGAGCGCGAAGCGCGAGCCGAAATTTTATTATAGTAACGTGAAAAGGGACTCAATTAGGAACGTTTTTTAGTGATTAATGAAGAGGATGCAAGTATCACCAGCGAAATGTTTTATATAAAGTCTATTTTCCAATTCTTCCCCTCACCTTTTTCTTGTTTCTTTTCGGCCGGGATCGGGCCGGCCGTTACGAGGCTGTAAATTACAAATCATGGGTATGATACCTCTTTCTGACTTTTCTTTCTGTACACTTTTTTTCTGCATGTTGTCCAAAAATAGGTGGGGGGCCGGGGCCGGCTCGGCCCCCTCCTGGATCCGCGCCTGGTTAGTATATTGTGTAAGTCAATGTGTGCAATCGTGAGAGTGCTTACGTGCAAACTTAAGTGTGCGCGCTTATATGTGAATCTGAATATAAACGACATATTTAGAAACCAATATCTTCACAAATGAACCCATTTTTTATGTTGCATATCATAATAGCATTTATTCTGAATCAGAATTCGTCCGCATATGTTTATAGACTATATTTTCATAAGATGTCTATTATAATTACCTGCAAAACGTAAATGACTTCGATATCAAGGATCACTAATGTAATAACCTTTTTATGTCTAGGCCTATAGGCATTTGGTGATAACCTCGCATGAAGAAATTGTTTGTAAGTTATAGCTATTTTTTCTCTCATTCGGTTCGTTTAGATACTGTTTATAGAACTTGTCTTCATTATAATAATAGCTCAGCAGCTCATTCAATAAGTCGTCTATTCGAAGAGAACTCGAGACAAATTCTATGCCAAATCCAAAATTTAATACCTATTTATAGATACTGCCGATACAGCGATATTCAATAGTTGTTGGTATTTTTATTCATTTAATGTCCACTCAGATGTGATCGCATCTATATCTTTATCAAGATGTTTCTCTTTATATATCTTATCACCAATGGTATTGTTCATAGAGTACTGTAATATCCATAGCCCATGACGTTGTGCTAACTTTAAGAGATCGATTATTTCATTAGTTTCATGAATTTTCAAAGTAACGCGAAATAAGAATTAAAAGAATCTATCATTTTATTTAACTGGTAGATTCGTACTTGAAATTTATTAACAGAGGCATTTTATCCCACTTTTTGATGACGGGACTTCCTTTTTGTTCATTTGAAAAATCTACTTTTAATCAAGGGGAATTATTTTGAATGCGATTGCTTTCTGACTTTATTACGAAGTAATCAGCTAACAAATCCATTTTTGTAAGTTTCTTGTCACGGCGAAAATTACTTGCGAGAGTGCGAGCGATCAAAATGATTGATTCCGGGACATGATTGATTTGTCAATATCATAACACAATGTCAAAGCTATTAGACCGACGTTGTTACTCCAGTAAAAGGCTTACAAATGATGTCAACATAAAATAAAAACTTCATAAAAAAAAATACTTGACAGAGAAAGAGGCAGACCACTGAAATTGGAAGTCAATATCATATTACCCCTCGCACACTGGTTTTCAAATTTATCCCGGTGCTGCCAAGGGACGGCGACACTGCTATAAACCTGCTATAAATGCATTCACAGTAGAAAATTTATCCCGGCACGGAATAAATTTCATGTACCCATTCACACTGCAGCAAGGGATTTTACTACCTGCATAACAAAACACATGTAGGCTTGTGACCCCATGAGTGACGCGACTCTGATATACTGGAAATACTTGAGGCGGAGAATCGAACCCACGTTCTTCAGAGTGAAAGACGAGAATCATAACCACTAGACCATGACGCCCCCACATTATGGTGAACATATCATAAGTGGTTTATCCAGTGTTGTAGAGTTGTACCTTCACTTTTGCCACCTTTCGCAAACCTCAGGGGCGGTGACATAATTATAGGGTCCCGTAACACAAAGATTAACGATTAATCGTTCACTCGATTTTGACGATTGATTGTACATTATATTCAATGGAACCAGTCGTATAAAACTGTTCTACAATCTTTGCTAAGCTTTGTGTTACAGGCCCAAGATCTGCGTTTCGTGTGCAAAATTCTTTCATGCGACACCATGCAAGCCATTCAGGTTGTGAGATCAGAAAATCCCGTGCTTTCATGTACGAACGACTGCACATCACAGCATGCCCGCCTGATCCCGGGGCTGTGCTCCGGCCGCTGAGCTGGGGATATCATGATAAACACTAGGCGTACATGGTGTATTAGGACATGGATAAAATAAGAAAGTGGTTTTCCAAACAAATCGTGTACATAAGTGAGGAAAAACTTACTGAATTCAGGCTTAGGTATAGGCCTATATCATTACAGTCCATCAAATCGATATTGCATCTAACGTGGATTATTGGTGGATCGCTGGCAATTAAATGCGTTGGTCATATTCACCTCTCCTGCTAAACCACTTTGCATGCGATATATGCACAGCAAATCTGTCTGAAAACGATCTGGATTTGTTGCTATTCTTTTCTTTTGCTGGCTCCTCATACACAAACGGAAAGCCATCTCGCAAACAATGTGAAGAATATTATGCCCGTGTGCATGGTGGGTATTATGTTTTACTTCCCTCCGAAATGGGGGATTAGATTTCAAATTTCCGGGGGTGACCACTTCCATTGACGAGTGGATACCAGGCGCGACCATGGGGTTTCGAAAAGCACCCTAAACAAGTCTGTTCCATATTATGAAAATGCAGCCCTTAACAAGTATTGGCGTGTGAAACCCTACCCCTAACAAATATTGGAAATTTGACCGTAAACACGTAGCTTTCCTAACGAAATATATACAATTTTTTTAAGTATTTTAAACAGCGTTTTTGACACCCTTATTACGTTACATACGTAACGTGCCCACTCTTGAAAAAAAAATCCCCTCTTACGCGTGGTCGCGCCTGGTATCCACTCGTCAATGGAAGTGGACCCCCCCCCCCCTTTCCGGGCGGAGAAATTTTTTCCCACCGCAGTTGTGGACATCAATATGAATATTCATGACTTTCGTCTTCGGAATAAGACTACGCGTGGACTTGTCTTTACAAAATTGTGGCCGTTTTGTTCGCGTTGCATGCATGCCATGAATGAATCAGCTAGCTCCCTCAAATTGCCGGTAGGCCTAACCAATTATAGCCTAGGCCTTAGCCCTTAGATCTATATCTAGATCCAAGTCTTAAACACTTATCAAATTGACATTAATGACAAGACAAAATGTTAGGCTAGGCTATAACCTAGGCTAGGGCATTTTGTTCGACATCTCAATATGATGTTCGCACTGATGTTTGTAACTCTGTAAACGTAGAATATAATGCACCATTGATTACCCACGACTTTGTGGTAAAAACTATAAATAATCTCTCGTGCAAGAAAGCTACTGGACATGATAACTTGTCTGTAAAACTGTTAAAACTTTTAATTACCGTCCCTATCGTTCTGTCCACGCTTGTTTATATCTTGAACCTATCATTGAATGAAGGACTGTTTCCAACCGAATGGAAAACTGCTAGAATTCAACCAATTCCCAAATCAGGTGATAAAGCATTTGTTCAGAATTATAGACCGATAGCTATTTTACCTGTGCTCTCCAAGATCATTGAAAGAGCTGTAAGTTCAAGCCTTCTAAAACATCTTCTTCAACAAGAAATGTTGTCTCCTAATCAGTTTGGCTTTAGGCCTAATCATTCATGCGAGACAGCACTACTTTGTATGGTTGATGATTGGTCGAAGCAAGTAGATGGTGGGAGACTGAACGGTGTTGCATTCATTGACTTACGTCGTGCTTTCGACACAGTAGACCATTCACTTCTCCTCAATAAACTTAAATCATGTGGCTGCTCTCGATCGTATTTAAAATGGTTTGAATCGTACTTAGAAAACCTCAGACAATTCGTTTCTTTAGGTAATGAAAAGTCTTCTACAAAAGAAATTAATGTAGGTGTCCCTCAGGGCTCAATTCTTGCCCCGGTTCTGTTTTCACTATTTATCAACGACTTATCGAATCATGTTACTAGTGCCTCAGTATATATGTACGCAGATGACACTACTATTTCAGTATCTGGTAAGACTATGGCAGAGGTCGAAACCAATCTAACCCAGGCACTATACGAGACCTATTCATGGATAAGAAATAACAAACTGATCTTAAACTATAATAAAACAAAAGTAATGCTATTAGGGTCAAAACAAAAACTAAGTACTACTCATAATCAACAAATATCAATAAATATACTGTACATGGCTGTACTCTAGAATGTGTAAATGAAGTGAAGTGTTTGGGCGTAACAATTGCTAATTGCCTTGACTTTAAGCAACATACCAATTCAATTTCAAACCTTATCAAACGTAAGCTTGGACTTATTCGCAGGAATAAACATTATTTTAATCAATCTCAACTTTCCAAACTTTATTGGGGATATGTCATTCCCCATATCCTTTATTGTTCTAATGTTGGTTTGGGAGATCAGAAGGAAATTATGACACGCTTAACAGGTTACATAAAAGAGCAGCGTATCTGATATCAAATCGCACATGGATGACACGTTCTGAAATCGTGTTTAAAGAACTAGATTGGCCCTCTCTAAACAAAGTTCTCCATAGAACCTCATGTGTTCTTATGTATAAGTGTGTCAACAAATTATCGCCCGCCATTTTGTACGATAGACTTTCATTTGTCGATGATGTCTCTACGAGAACCACACGTAGTTCTGACAAATTGCTCTTGAGATTGCCAAAATGTCGTACGACCTTTTACCAAAAATCTTTTCTGTTTCTAGGCTCTTTCAATTGGAACCAGCTGCCTGACCATACAAGATTTTCAAAATCCGTACATTCTTTCAAATACCAACTTAAACACATATAGACAAATCATATCGTTCATTTTAATCAGTATACAATACACTTATCACCAACTATTCTCTTGTCCGTGTCGTTCCTAAAGTACTCTTAATCTTGATTGCTGCTCTTTTCTTGTCTTTCTGTGTTTCCCACTTATTATTTAGACATTAAAGCGTGTCGTGTTTTGTTTGTTGTTTTTTTTTCTTTCTTTTTATTTCGATGTATATTAGTGATGAAATTTCCAATGATGCGATATGTCTTCTGCTTGATACATTGCCTTATGTTTTAACGATCTTTCATCTTTTTTTATTTATTTTTTTATTTTTCAAATATATATATATAATCACAGGACCCTCAAGTAGACCAGCTTTTAATGTTAATATTTTTCGTATTTATAATCTTGCCATCTGTAACTCGTAACATATTTCCGTATTTTACTTTGTATTTGTTCCTTTTTTCTGTATCTCATAATGACCTGTTACTATGTTTTTCGTATATTGTATGTTTTTTAATGCTGATCAGGCCACTCTGTATAAATATTCGAGAATAAATAAATAAATAAATAAATTAACTTAATTTCAAATATGGACCTGTCTAATGCCTGCAGCAGCCGACTAATGCCATGGTTAGCTTAGAACTGGTTAATTCCGAACTTTACGTTTACTTACGTTAAACCAATGAGCTTGGTAGCCTTAGTTTACAAAGTCTAGTCCGCATATAAAACTAGTAACACAATTGCCTATTTCGATCGAGCACGGAAAATTAAAAACTTAATAATTTGTTTAAAAAAATACTTATCGATCAATTACATTTTGTTGATCAAGAGAGTTTACACATACATGTGACGTGTACTGACGTTAATTTGTGCCTGACGTTTAGTAGGTCTACGTGATCATGAGTGTAGATCAGAAAGGTCTATCACGATCTAGATCCAGAGACTAGACTAGATCTAAACTAAATTTATTTAGATCTAGGACTATAGTTTCATATACGGACTAGGTCGACCTATTAAATCAAGGCTACCAAGCTCATCGGTCTAACGTAAGTAAACGTAAAGTTCAGAATTAACCAGTTCTAAGTTAACCATTAGTCGGCGCAGGCACTAGACAGGTCCAGATTTGAGATAAAGTTAATGCCCTAGCCTAGGCTATAGCCATACCCTACCCCAACATATTGTCTTGTCATTAATGGCTATTCGATAAGTGTATAGGAATTGGATCTAGATATAGATCTAAACCTAAGGCCTCGGCTAGGCCTACAGGGTACCGGCAATTTTAGGGTGCTGATTCATTTATGGCAAGTTGCGAACGGCCACATTAATTTGTCCACGCGCGTGCGTAGTCTTATTCCGACGACAAAATCATGAATATTCATATTGATGTCCACAACTGCGGTGGGAAAAATAATTTTGCTTCCGGGCAGCTACCTCGAGCTCTAGGACGAACCAAAGGTGGCTCTGGAAACTCCTAAATCGGATATGTCGCTGTTACCATAGTAGCAACCAGAATTTTGCACACGAGCCTCAGATTGAATGTTTCCGTGTTGGATGCGAAAGGTAAACAAATTCTCATAATATTAATATACAGTTCTTGTATAGCGCATAACACATTATGAATATTGTCTCTATGCGCTTCCAAAGGACTTGGATATTATTACCCCAGCTGTAGCTTGGCAGCCGTAATTACTAAGATTACAGCGCACACGCATTTCAAGGAATAAATTCCTGCCAGGTACCCATTCACCTCACCTGTGTTGAGTGCAGCACAATGTGGATGAATTTCTTGCTGAAGGAAATTACACCATGGCTGGGATTCGAACCCACGACCCTCTGTTTCAAAGTCAGAAGACTAATCCACTGGGCCACAACGCTCCATAATTGGATTCAATTAAATGATTTATGTGAAAATATTCCTATACACTATTTTAAATATGTTGATGATTTGTCTTTAGTACAGTGTCGTAAATCAACCGACACTTCGCAATTACAATCAGTACTTAATTCTGATCAGTGCAATCCTGGTCACAATCAAATAATATGTCACTCAATCCCTCAAAGTGTTTTACCTTACATATTACTTTTATGAAAAACCCCATCACTCTTGAGGTTCTTGCCATTAATAACTCTGCCTTATGTAATGTAGAAAGTATCAAAATTCTTGGAGTTATTATACAATCTGATTTGAAATGGAATTTACATGTCGATGACTTGGTTAAAAGGTGCAATAGAAAATTATATATGTTAAGGAAACTGAAAAAGTTCAATTTACCTTTGAAGGATTTAGTGACAATATATATGGGTTATATACGACCAATTTTAGAATATTGTGCTCCAGTTTTTCATAGCAGTCTTACAGCAAAACAAAATAATACTATTGAAAGAATACAACGGAGAGTATGTTAAATTATCATAGGACATAATTACATGTACATCACATACACAAATGCATGTCAGGTATGTAATTTACCAACACTTGAGGAGAGAAGACTGACACTGTGTAAAAAAATTGCAAAATCACCGTGAATTTCAACTCATCCTTTGTGTAAGACATGGCTACCTCGAAAAAAAAACATACAAACATATCTCTTCGTCGCACAAACAACTATCAACAATTTCCAATAAGAACAACAAGATTTAAAAACAGTCCATTGCCTTTTTTGGTTGACATACTCAACAAAAGATGAGTGTGTAGACTAGAAAAGGCAATGCAAAATGGTCATCCCCACCCCACCATACAATTAATTTTGTCATTTAAATAAGTGTCAGTCTCCTCTCCTTCAAGTCTGCCATTATCATATTACATTCATTCATTCATTGCCTTTTATGCTATCTAAATTGTATTAACTTTTAAATGTATAGCCTTTCTTAATGCATTTTACTATGGTTTTTACTATGTATTTAATAATGTGCCAACACCAACTTGTAAACATGATTTTTCCAGCTCTTGCTGTTTTTTCATGAATGATTGTTAACATGTTTGATTATTAATAAAGACCATTTTTAAATTGAATTGAATTGAATGAAATGTCAAACAACTTGCATTAATTGCAGGACAGTCTCTCCAAAAGTCTCAACTTACCGTCGTAAAGTCCGTTTGCGTCGTGCAGCGAAAGTCCAGACTGAAGGTACACCGCGACAGTCACGCGGGGCTGTCTATTGTTATAGTCCAGATTGGACCTTGGTGTTTGGAAGTTCCTTTTTCCAAATCAAACATAGAGGGCACATGTCCCCCAATCTCTAATCAGCGCCAATTCACTCATCTTCCCTGGGTTGGCACTGATTAGTGATTGGGAGACATGTGCCCTCTATGTTAGCTTTGGGAAAGGGAACTTCCAAACACCAAGGTCCAAACTGGACTACTATTGTTATGGCTTGCCTAGCGAGAGTTTGTGGTGGAGTTAATTTATGCGAGGCAATGTTATCCTGGAGTACTTTAATGCGGGTCCGAGAATTCACACTGAACATGTGCTGAAGGCAACACTGCTATATACAGTCTCAGGACAGTCCCGGTACTGTAGCGGTGTTTGTGGCTAGTTTTAAGAGGGTAATGCAGACGGAGAGGATTAAATGAGACAAAGGGGGGACTTTGGCAAGATATTAAGTAATTAAGGAGTATTATTCACGTATGTATAGGGCAAGTCTGTGGGAGAGGCTATTGATGTAAGTTTTCTGAGACTTATAAATGTGGAATATTATCATTATCATAATATATTAAAAAAGAAGATCCACGGTGGAAGCTTGATGTCCATTTACATGTAATTGAGTTTTTATTATTCTGCGATGGGTGATTGTTATGTTTTTATATTCTATTCGATAACATTTCCGATATATTGATGTGAAAATATTAATGACTTGTAATCTTGGTGATGTAACATTAAGTTGCATGCATGTGTGTTCTCATAACACAAGTCTAAGGCAAGATCAATATTTGAATTATACATGCACGACAAAAGAAAAATTAACTTGGGGGAGTGCTTTTAAAAAAAGTTTGACGACAATAACCTACATCATCTATAATGGTGTATATGAAGTCTATATTTTTTCCGTAACTCTCCAGTTAATGACATTTAAGATTTATCTCCTAAATTGTATTCTTCAAATCATTGTCAGTTTTCATTATATCAAACTATTAAAATGCTCCATCAACATGTCAAGCCTTTCAAGCAGTCTCCTCTATGCCGTCATGTACTTTAATTACCAGGACATGACACTTATAAACCACCCCTCCCCCTGGTTTTGATCTTCATCATCGCTGTCTATATTTGATGTTGGTCATTTCAACCCAAGGAAAATGGCATATCGTGAATGAAAAAAAAAATGAAACCAGTCCACTTATACGCCAATACAACCCTTATATACCAATACGACCCTTATACCCCAATACGACCCTGATACACCAATACGACCCTTATACACCAATACGGCCCTTATACACCAATACGAACCTCATACACTAATACGACCCTTATCCACCAATACGACCCTTTTACCCCAATACGACCCTTATACACCAATACGAACATTATACACCAATACGACCCTCATACGCCAATACGAACCTTGTACTTCAAATATGACCCTCATACACCAATACGAACCTTATACACCAATACGAATCTTATACCCCTATACGGCCCTTATACACCAATACGACCCTTATACCCCAATACGACCCTTATACACCAATACGACCCTTATTCCCCAATACGACCCTTATACACCAATACGACCCTTATACCCCTATACGGCCCTTATACACCAATACGGCCCTTATACACCAATACGAATCTTATATACCAATACGACCCTTATACACCAATACGACCCTTATACACCAATACGACCCTTATACACCAATACTTGGAGGGAAAAAGAGAAAATGGGGGGGGGGGTGATGATATACATATTCAAAGGTCTGAATTGTTCAGAAACTGTGAGATTTGTTTAATCCCTTATTACAGTATCATTTTAAATAAGTTATCGCAATAAAATTTTCCACATGCATCTCTCGATCCTCAATACCCTCTTCCTCTCCCTCTTTCTCTCCATCTCTCTCTCCATCTCTCTCCGTATCTCTCTCTATCTCTCTATCTCTCTGTTCTTCAAGTGTGAATTTCCGAAGTCTTTCTGTAATGGTGGCTTCCATTCATTCTGTGAATGGAATTAGTGTTTTTCGTCTATTCTTGTTCAGCTTCATTCAGCTTCAGGTACATCCAAACGATGTTTTTATTTGCATGAAGTGAGTTGCTCATCGAGAAACTGTCACTTTATTTTCACAGTAATTATTGTAGGCACAAGACGACATCAGCGTTATATGAATATCTTTCATCATCATATATAAACCCACCCCGATTATTCATTCTTGTTCAATTGAGGCATGAATATTCGTGTTAGGTCCAAGTGTTTGTTAGGCTAACTCGAATGCTACAACAGTTAGACTGTTTGCAGTATATATATATATATATATATATATATATATATATATTCGAGAATTTTGAAAACCATTTTACTCTAGAGCTGTCATCAACGAATCTGCAACGAAAGATTCTCAAGAATTGGACTTGCTTGCAGCCTATAATAATGTATCAAATGATGTCTGCCAGGACGACACACATACCAACATCGACGAAATTACCAAAATTGCTGATTTGATTTTCTATACGATGGTATTGATTTTAGGAATGCCCGGCAACGCCGTCATCATCCGCGCTTATACCTGGAAGAAACGGAAGACGAGCACGGACATCCTCATCATCGGCCAAGCGGTAGTCGACTTAATTGCTAGCACGTTCTCATCTGTCATGCCTGTAGGCAATTTTGTGCTGAGAGATCTGGAGCTGAACGCCAATCTCACGTGTCTGATGGTAGCTCTCCGTTGGTTCTTAAAAGAAATTTATACTTTAGCTTCGCTCTTTCTAACCTTGTCAATCAGTATTGACCGCTACGTGGCTGTCTGTCGTCCATTACGACGTCGGATCACGGTACGATCGTCGTGTTTCATTGTAGCGGTATGTATTCTGGTCGCCATCGTCTCAAACATCCCATTCGTCACATTTAGTGTAGTCGGAGACATAACGCTTTACGGAATCATCACTTGCGTATCATCGGTGCCGAATGACGTGACTTTCCCATTCCGGGTTTTGTACTTTATCTTGTTTTTCTTATCTTTTGTAACAATATCTATCATGTACGGCCTCGTGTACCACTCTTTGCGGAAGAGGGCCAAGATTCATGCCGACCTGGTCAACAATAGACATGGCCTTCCTACGGTCAGTCAAGATGTAGTTATCAGTACTTCTTCGACAGGCCGTGAGACGGAACCACCGGGCAGAGACACTGGTATCCTTGGCAAAGAAACAATAATGAAACGTGCAAACACTCGAGACAACGCCCATAATGCTTTTGATAGAAACGACCATTCTCTGACAAGTCCGGTGTCTTCGTTTAAAAAAATAGCCGAAGAGGGCCACGATGAAGGTGAGAGCCATTTCTTGAATGCAGGAGACACTAACCTACGATTCCCCCCACCAACAGGTTCATCTTCACAGCTCTCTGTTCCTGTTTCTGTTCCACCGAAGTCGATAAAGAACAAAAAGTATTCTGATCATGGACGGAAAACTACTCGCATGCTTCTCATCATAACAGCTTTCTTCTTGGTAACGTGGACCCCTAAACTAATTATCCCTGTCTTACCGATATTGTTTTGGCGTCGATTCCATATCGTCATCAACATTCTGTTAGATCTCGCGCTCCTCAACCACGTCGTTAACTTCTTTGTGTATTATCTTGTCAACAACAGCTTCAGAAATGATGTGAAGGAATCTTTTAAATTTTGTAGATTTGCTAAATGATTTTGGCAATGAATCGAGGAATGCAAGCCATGAAAATACCTTTGTAATTCAAAAAGGAATCAGGATGGAATCCTTGCTAACCTGACAACTATAGTGTCTGAATGTTCCTGCAACAACTCCATTTAGAAAAATAGCGATCGCGAGAAAATGAAATAATATCTTTTGAAACATATTTTTTTTTAATGTCGATAATTGTGTGATGACATGTGTTTTGAACGTGTGTCCTGTTGGTATTGTATAAAGCTATTCGTAAAATTACATACGACGTTACACACGACTCTAAAAAAATTTCAGTGCTAAGTCAGCTACATAGGCATAGAATATGAATACACAATTTTAGTACAAGAAAGGGTCAGCAGTCATGAGTAAAATCACGCGTAACTTCATGAAATTACGAACAGCTGCATTCTACGTCAATCGCAGACATCTCATCTTCAATAAAATGAATCGCGGCACTCTCGTCATTTAACGTGGCGTTGTTTACCACGCTCCATCCAGGTGTAGAGCTCGAGTGCCTGATAAGGTTGGCCGTTTTCAAGCTATATAAACATTCTATAAAGCGCTTCGTACATTCTGCATAATATTTATTTGATTGACCCACTCATAATGGTATAGGCGGGGATTGGCAGGCCGCTGATGTTCCTTCTTCCACGTTGTCTGTATGGGCATGTTGAATAAATGAAACCCTCAGAATTACATTCATATTTCGTAATTTCATTCACATATTTTTTTGGTTTTGTGTTCCCGTAACTGGAAAATGCACCATATAAGCATGCTTATATGGTGCAGCCTTCTGTTACAATAATTATAATTTATATTATTTTATCATTACTATTATTATTATCATCATCATCATCATCATCATTATCATCATAATCATCATTTTACTTTCCTTCCAAAACTCATTCATTGCTGACAAACAACACTACTTGGACTAGTTTCTTTTATTGTTTATTATCCCCCTAATATTAGAACGACATATTTCAGAATTACAATAACAAATTTATATTACAAATGCAAAAATTTATCACTTTCCCCAAAATGGAGCAATTTTTACATAAAGAGAATACATAAATACACAATTGGAGTTGAATATAGAACTGTTTTAAATCTATTCCTGGTAAAAATGCAATTCATTATATACTAGAAAAATATAAGATTATACATTTATTTTTTTAATGATTCTCCATATAAACACTTTAAGGGGGAGTCACTACAACGCTATATAATATACTGTATAAGCACATGCTTGTACATAATTATCTCAATAAATAACTATTCATTGTAACATTCATTCAACTCAATGTCAGTGTTAAGGGTAAATTACTTTTTGATTGCATATTTAATGAGGCAGTGGAATTTTCATTATTCAGAAATGAACCACATAATTATTAACCTGCATTAATCTCTATAGACAATATGATTCGCTGGCTGGCAAGGAAAAAGGACAAGATAGGTATTGTTTTTACCATTATGAGATCATTCAGGATGTTTTTTAAACTAGTGTATTTTTCTTGAAGAAAGGGGAATGTCCATATTGTAGAAATAACTGGAAGCTTCAAGAAGATTGGAAATTGATATCAAAGTTTGGGAGATTTTTCAGAAGAATCAGAACTCAAAATATCACAAGATAGAATTTCAGAGCCCAGAATTTATCTCCGTACAGATCGAGTTTTATACGGAACTGTTTGCCAGTATGTAAAGAGCAATTTTCAGTTCTCATTCTGCAACCCGTGGACTGCTGAAATCAGCTGTTTATCATCATCGACATTGTCTTCACGGACATTTTAGTTCAATACGGTGACTGCGATCGCCCATCGCATTTTCAGCATCCGTTTCATCATAACCAGCATTGCGGACTACAACTTAAGGAGTTTCTACCAGCCCAGTTGGTTCTTTTGTTGGATTATGACCAGGGGCCCATTTCATAAAGGTACAGCGTCAGCGTCAAGTCCCAAAACAGCGTCAAATTTTCACTTGCAGCGTCAAATTTAATATTTGACGCTGCAGCGCATTTCATAAAAAGTTGACGCTCCAGTAGGAGCGTCAACTTTTTACTGGAAAGTCAAGTATGGTTACTGGAGCGTCAAATAGGGTTAAATATTTGAAGCTGGCCATAGGGGAGCGTCAAGTTGACACTGTAAAGGGTTTTTCATTGTTAAGAATGGCGTACGTTGTGCTCAGGCATGCCCAAAGGGCTCTTACAAGAGAACGGATATTTAGAGCAATGTCTGTGATAATTAATAATGGTTACACTTCGTAATTCTGAAGGTTCTATATTTCGAAGGTTCGTAATTCCGAAACACGTAAATTGCCTATACCTCGATGTTCGTCAATCCGAAAACGTAGAAGGGTTCGTTAATCCGAACATTTGTGGCGTTATTCCGAAGGTTCGATAATCTGAAAACGAAATAAGGTTCGATGTTCCAATGGTTCGTTAGTCTGAAAACGAAATAAGGTTTGTTAATCATTATGTTTTCGGAATCACGAACCTCATTTTGTTTTCGGATTAACAAACCTTCGGAATTACAAACCTCACTTTGTTTTCGGACTAACGAACCTTCGGAATAACGAACCCTATTTCGTTTTCGGACTTACGAACTTTCGGAATTACGAACCTTCGGAATAACGAACCTTCGGAATATGCGAACCATTGGAATAACGAAGCTTCGGAATTACGAATGTATGCGTTAATAATGCTAATAACATGAATAAAGAATATATTAAGGGAACGCTTTCTAGTAGAAATGCAGTTTCTTTTTTTTGTCCTACCTACCAAAAAAAAAATGTTAAAAAATTCTTCCGAAACAACAAATTTTTCAGTTTATCACGGGGCAGGCCAAGGAAAAAAAAAGGGAAGTTATAGACAGACTTAAAAAAAAAAGACAAATGGAGAGGATCTTTTTTCTTGTAGGAAAAAATAGAGGAAGGTAGATCTATTATGTGGAAGTGTTTAATTTAAAGCCTAAATTAAAAAAGTCCTAGGCCATAAAAAAAAAAATGATAAAATCTTTTTTTTCTGTTTCTGACTTTCTCAACAACAAAAAAAGTCATGGCCATGGCATTGTGGAATCCGTTTACTTTTAAAGTTTTAGTTTACGGTACTGAATGGTTATTCGCCGTTGAAACCGATAACTTAAAAATATTTCCATTATAAACAAAAATAATCTTTTAAGGTCATTTTCGATGTTTCATGCATGATTAGAGCCTACAAATTTACTTGCTTCAGGTACGTGATTTTTAATAGCACTGCACCAGCAGTGGCCTGCGCCTGCCTAACCCAGGGAGCTCCGGCCCGCCCAGCAGGCCGGAGCCCAGGGGCTTACCGTGTATTTTACCATACTCAAAAAAAAGTTCTCTCCTTCTACCGTACCCCAGTCTCGATCGGCCATTTTGTTACAATTCATAACAAAAATGGCCGATCGAGACGGGGGTAGAAGGAGATAACTTTTCATTTTTTTGAGGTTCCAGTTTGTGCCCAGATGTCAGGAAACTGCCACTCGTTAGACCTTCATCCATATAATCGTGGTAAGTGCATAATTTCTGTTTTCACAATTCATTTGGAGAAATATTTAGACCACAAATCACCCTAGTCCCGTGAGTATGGTAAAATACACGGTAAGCCCCTGGGCTACCGCCCGCTACGCGGGCGGGAGCTCCCTGGGTTAGCGCCTGCCTTGTTGTTGATACAACCTTGCATTACCGACACAAATAGTCAAGTGTGGGACTGGGATGAAAATTGTACGGTAGAAACTTTGTTGAAGGTGAAATTTCGACCGGCAATAATAATAAATTTTCCCCCTTTTTAAAATAATTTTTTCCCTGGCATAGGGCTAAATTAAATCAATTCTCTGAAAACTTACACAATGGAGAAACAATGCTATGCCATCCTGTGACAAATTGATATTTTCTTCTTACTCTCTTCTAGAATGGCAAACTATCGCCATAGAGCCATCACTCTGCTTCAACTGCTAGTCTTATGCTGCAGACCCTGTTTGCAGCTGCTAAATAATAATTTCGCTCCCGAAAAAATTAATAAGCAAAAAAAAAATATATATTCTCTTTCAATTTTTTTCTTCTAATTTTGCTTCTCAAAGGTGGGGGGGGGGGGGGGGCACGAGCCGGCTGTGCCCCCCCCCTGAATCCGCCAGTGCTTTCTACCTAAACTTATGACTTGAATTGAAAACAAAAAACTGGAGATAAAGGGGATTTCCCCCTAATCAGCCTCGTACATGACTATTCAAATAAATAGCTGGAAAGTCAAGCTGACTTTCCAGCGAATGTGCTTTTATGAAATGCAAAGTTGCTAGCATAGCAAGCAAAAGCTGCTATTCTACCAGAGTTGCTATGATAGCAACTTGCTATGATAGCAACTCTTTATGAAATGGGCCCCAGAACTGTCTATGCCTTCCAACGGAAGTTTACGTACGATTTTTTTTTAAAAACAGAAAAAAGGGATTCTATACAAAATGTTGGTCATTTTGGTTACATTTCTCCATTTTGTCACACCTACCAGAATTCCAGGGGTGCTGCCTATGGAGAATAATACACGCAGCACCCCCGCTTCCCAGGGCCATTGCTGTGACATTATATCATTATCGGTTGTAACATGGCCAGGTGAAAAGCAAGTGGATCGTAGTCTGCAAACACAGATTCATATTTGAAACTTTAACCAAATATACCATGTCTAGAGTGAAGACTAGACGCCAAAGGCTCTGTCTGCGTCAAATAAGACAGAACCAGCCACAGTACACAGTTAATCTAGTCTCACTCTGTTCTATGCACAATGCAAACTGTGAAATCAAAGGGTCTGTGCCAGCAGACTAAGTGGATAGATTAATAGGCTAGTAATAGGCATGCATATTAAAGTCTATACTGTTTGCTAGCTTGCAGCACGCTTAAATTTCTCTAGGGGCACTACAATCCTACAAGCCTAGAATGAAAAATTGTAAAAAAAAAACGTAGATCGCAGAAAGGAGAGAAAATACAAAGCAGCTACTGAAGGAATCATTGTAGCTGCATCTCCTCCCCGCCGGCGACTGCGTACGCACTCGCATCACAACCGAGCTAGCCACGTGAACGCTGTCTCCATCGGATAACCGTCGTCAATCTGGACGGTGTAATCGTTAAACCGGTAATGATCGGTTCCTTTGAAGAACTCTGCTACCAGGATGATTCGCGACATGACCTTCAACGAGTGAGCACGTGTGCGGACCCTCTCCTAAAATTTGTATTGACTTTGTGTGTACTGAGATTTGAACCCGCAAGCACCTGCAATGAACCGAGACAAGCGAAAGAAACCGTCCTCTAGCCCCGGGAGCCAGGCAACAGGGACCGCCGGCGCTGGGCAGAGAAATGAGAATGAAGAGACTGAATCTCTTAGACAGCTGATGAACAACCATTTCAGACAGACGCAAGAAAGGCTAGATAGACTTGAGAAAAATATGGAGGCCCAGATTCGAAACACAATGTCTCGCGTTATGGAAATGGAAACGAAGTTGACGGAATTGATTACATCGGTATCCTATAACGCAAACGTGACGGAGAAAATAACTTTGGAGACCATACCGCAGGTGGAAAAAAACTTCAAGGAGAAGTTCGAGAAGCTGTCGATGGAGCTGGAAAAGCTGAGTGTTTACGCCGCACGAGAAAACATTGTGTTTCTTGGGATTGCAGAAGGAGGAGGCCCAGCTGAACCAGAGGATACACAAAAGGTGGTGAGAGATTTTATGAAGGAGAAATTGAAGATGAATGAGGAAGAGGTTCGAGGAATGGAGTTTCAGCGAGTCCATCGATGCCCGGCTCCACGAGGTCCTCGTCCGATCAAAGCAAGAATGCTGCGGTATCCAGATAAAGATAAAATAATGAAAAATGCCAAGCATCTTAAAGGTACCAAGTTTGTTATAACGGATGATCTCCCTAAAGCTGTCCGGGAGGCGAGGAAACCTCAATTTCCACTGCTGCATGCGGCCAAGGATGCTGGAAAAAGAGTTTATTTTTCAAGGGCAGAACCGAGGAAGCTATATATTGAGAGTAAGTTCGTTCCCCTAGGGGAACAGAAAGCCTTGTTGGATGAATTTCGAAACCCGGGCAGAGAGAGGCCAGTACATTTCAATATTTAATTTATGAAAGAAAATGTAACTGAAATGTAATCTTTAGGCTAGATGCTTCTAAAGGGAATATTACAGAATAAACATTATCAGCATTATACAGCTCTGATTCTCTGAATCTTTTTTTGTTTGTTTTTTGGTTACCTATATTTACCTTCATTCGGAAAACTGAGCTGAAACGTTATTTTTCTTTACCTAAAAGATGTGAACAATGATTAAATGTTTTGCTTTTAGGTATATTGTGATTTATATACGATTGATGTGTTTACTACACGCCATTAACAGAGAAACAGTGTAGTTTAAAATCTCTGTTGGCGATCTTGAAATTTGAAGAGGTAATGTTGCCTTAGCTTTTCTTTGCTCCAAAATTAAAATTTTATTATCGGTAATCAAGTTATTGATCAATGAAAACTTTTCGTCCTGATGAATATACAAGGTAAAATGACAGGAATAAGCAGTTTGAAGTTAAGTGCAGGTTTTTGTTTTCTGTTAATGCCAATATTTACACTTGCATCTATATAACATTATTAAGGAAAAATGGCCTACCCTGAAAAGCAGATTATAAAAATGACCTTTCCCATGTTTTCATGATTATGATATGGCTGTATTAAACCTCAGTTATTGATTTGATGATGATTCCATAAAACAATAGGTCTACATCTTCTGTCAAGAGTGCGATTTACATGTTTCTCTGTATTGAGGGGCACTAAGTGCCAGCTAGAAGAGAAACATAAATTTCATATCCAGGAGTAATGTTGCTATATAGCATTTATATTTTCCAAAACTATGATTCATGATCATGAGTCCAGTCTTGGGTCAATAAGAACTTTTAGTCCTGATATTATACAAGGAGAAAATAACAGGAATGAGCAATTTGAAATCAACAGCACAAATCGTTTTATTTTGAGGTCAATATTTACACTTGCAATAACATTTCAATGGAAATATACTTTGAAAGGTAAATTATAAAAAATGATTTTCCAGGTTTTCATGGTTGTATTTAGTCTCATATTGAATTGATACATGTAATAGTGGTAGTTTCATGAGGTAGTATAGCTTCTGTGAACAGTGGGAGCTACATGTTTCTCTAGTTTTACATGGAGATTTATTATTATTATTTTTAAGTTAAACAGAAATTTGAATGGTTTCGAATAATTTTTCCCCATTTCATTTGATACAGAAAAAGACATTGGTAGGACCTCAAATTCTATTGCTGGCATTTATTAATTCAATAATGTTAATCAGAGAGGCGAGATTTTTTTTGTAATTTCTTTGGTACTGTATCGTGTTATAGATAGATCTGGAACTAATCATATGTGCACACAATAATATAGTATATTTTAGGTCATTCAAATTGATTGTGTGAATTC
Organism: Lytechinus pictus; assembly: GCF_037042905.1. Lineage (NCBI taxonomy): Eukaryota > Metazoa > Echinodermata > Echinoidea > Temnopleuroida > Toxopneustidae > Lytechinus > Lytechinus pictus. The sequence goes on along the minus strand of NC_087258.1, from coordinate 11,977,163 downwards.
TCTATTTGCAGCTACTTAGTGGAACAAGGGCTTTAAGTGTAGTATACAGTCTAAAAATACCCTTCTCTGAAGAATGTACAGAAAAGGTTAATTTTCCACTGATTAGGTTTATTAAGTATTTTGAATGACAATTTTGATTTGCCATGTAGGCTTAACTGTTCTACAAAACATTGACACTTAAAACCCTTGCGTAGCATATTGGTCCATGTTTTGTTTGGATGACCTTTTTTTTTTTTTTTTTTTTGTGTGGTTTATTTATTTTTTAAGGGGGGGGGGGGAATCCCAGAATGTCAATTGAATGATAACTCCAGCTTTGGAGCTTTTTTTAGAGGGGTATTTGATTATGTTACGCAAGATCACAGTCAATGTATGTTATGTACAATGCTTTTCTAAATGAAGCTTAAGTTAATGTACTTGAAATTATGCATGCATGTAATGAGTTAGGTTGGGACGTATCTGAAGGACAATGCAGTTTAGTACCTATTAACAGTTTGGATATTTTAGTAAGATGGAATTTTTGACCTGCATTTGTTTTTCCATCTAACGAAATGTTTTTTTTTTCCTTCTTTCATAATGAGTAGTTTGATCACATTCCTATGAACTGTAGATAGTTCAGAATTTAAATCGGTATGGTTGCCTTTCTGCTGTGGATTTTTTTGAGAGTCCACTATCGGGCACGGAAATAAACCAAGATTGGAATTCAGATGAACAGAAGGTACTGCCCGGGTAGGTGTGTAGCGTAGTGTAGGCTGTAGCAGTAGTGAAGTGGAGACTACACGAACATCACTTGAGGTACAGTGCTCTCTGAGTCTCTGTGTCATTACAAAGATTGCATTTATCTTCATTGTTGAAGGCATTACGCATGCATATATGCAGCAACACTCTAATCAGAAAGAAACACCAGACTCTAATTTTGGCCCACCCAAGGGTTCATTACATGCCGCCGCGCACAGAAAATTCAAGCCATAGAAGTCGTGTGTTGTGGACCTAAGAAGTGAGATCCCAGCACGCGCGACCCACTAGTTAGAAATCCACTGCCAAACGCGGTTTGCTGGCTCCTCATACACAAACGGAAAGCCATCTCGCAAACAATGTGAAGAATATTATGCCCGTGTTCATGGTTGGCAGTATGTTTTACTTCCCTCCGAAATGGGGGATTAGATTTCAAATTTCCGGGGGGGGGGGGACCACTTCCATTGGCGAGTGGATACCAGGCGCGACCATGGGGTTTCGAAAAGCACCCTAAACAAGTCTGTTCCATATTATGAAAATGCAGCCCTTAACAAGTATTGGCGTGTGAAACCCTACCCCTAACAAATATTGGAAATTTGACCGTAAACACGTAGCTTTCCTAACGAAATATATACAATTTTTTAAAAGTATTTTAAACAGCGTTTTTGACACCCTTATTACGTTACATAAGTAACGTGCCCACTCTTGAAAAAATAAAATCCCCTCTTACGTGTGGTCGCGCCTGGTATCCACTCGTCAATGGAAGTGGACCCCCCCCCCCCTTTCCGGGCAGCGAATTTTTTTTCCCACCGCAGTTGTGGACATTAATATGAATATTCATGACTTTCGTCTTCGGAATAAGACTACGCGTGGACTTGTCTTTACAAAATTGTGGCCGTTTTGTTCGCGTTGCATGCATGCCATGAATGAATCAGCTAGCTCCCTCAAATTGCCGGTAGGCCTAACCAATTATAGCCTAGGCCTTAGCCCTTAGATCTATATCTAGATCCAAGTCTTAAACACTTATCAAATTGACATTAATGACAAGACAAAATGTTAGGCTAGGCTATAGCCTAGGCTAGGGCATTAACTTAATTTCAAATATGGACCTGTCTAATGCCTGCAGCAGCCGACTAATGCTATGGTTAGCTTAGAACTGGTTAATTCCGAACTTTACGTTTACTTACGTTAAACCAATGAGCTTGGTAGCCTTAGTTTACAAAGTCTAGTCCGTATATAAAACTAGTAACACAATTGCCTATTTCGATCGAGCACGGGAAATTACAAATTAATAATTTGTAAAAAAAAAAATACTTATCGATCAATTACATTTTGTTGATCAAGAGAGTTTACTTGGCGATCGAAATAACAATGCCGCAGACGTCGGCCAGCTCTGCGCGTTAATGTGCAGCGTGCAGCGCAGAGCCGCGCGTTTTAACACACGTCACATGCATGTTCTGCGCACTGACGTTAATTTGTGCCTGACGTTTAGTAGGCCTACGTGATCATGAGTGTAGATCAGAAAGGTCTATCACGATCTAGATCCAGAGACTAGACTAGATCTAAACTAAATTTATTTATATCTAGGACTATAGTTTCATATACGGACTAGGTCGACCTATTAAACCGAGGCTACCAAGCTCATCGGTCTAACGTAAGTAAACGTAAAGTTCAGAATTAACCAGTTCTAAGTTAACCATTAGTCTGCGCAGGCACTAGACAGGTCCAGATTTGAGATAAAGTTAATGCCCTAGCCTAGGCTATAGCCATACCCTAGCCCAACATATTGTCTTGTCATTAATGGCTATTCGATAAGTGATATAGAAATAGATCTAAACCTAAGGCCTCGGCTAGGCCTACAGGGTACCGGCAATTTTAGGGTGCTGATTCATTTATGGCAAGTTGCGAACGGCCACATTAATTTTGTCCACGCGCGTGAATAATGTCTCTATGCGCTTCCAAAGGACCTGGATATTATCACCCCAGCTGTAGCTTGGCAGCTGTAATTACTAAGATTACAGCGCACACGCATTCAAGGAATAAATTCCTGCCAGGTACCCATTCACCTCACCTGGGTTGAGTGCAGCACAATGTGGATGAATTTTTTGCTGAAGGAAATTACGCCATGGCTGGGATTCGAACCCACGGCCCTCTGTTTCAAAGTCAGAAGACTAATCCACTGGGCCACAACGCTCCATAATTGGATGTCACAAAACTTGCATTAATTGCAGGACAGTCTCTCCAAAAGTCTCAACTTACCGTCGTAAAGTCCGTTTGCGTCGTGCAGCGAAAGTCCAGACTGAAGCTACACCGCGACAGTCACGCGGGGCTGTCTATTGTTATAGTCCAGATTGGACCTTGGTGTTTGGAAGTTCCTTTTTCCAAAGCTAACATAGAGGGCACGTTTCTCCCAATCTCTAATCAGCGCCAATTCACTCATCTTCCCTGGATTGGCACTGATTAGTGATCGGGAGACATGTGCCCTCTATGTTAGCTTTGGGAAAGGGAACTTCCAAACACCAAGGTCCAAACTGGACTACTATTGTTATGGCTTGCCTAGCGAGAGTTTGTGGTGGAGTTAATTTATGCGAGGCAATGTTATCCCGGAGTACTTTAATGCGGGTCCGAGAAATTACACTGAACATGTGCTGAAGGCAACACTGCTACAGTCTCAGGACAGTCCCGGTACTGTAGCGGTGTTTGTGGCTAGTTTGAAGGGGGTAATGCAGACGGAGAGGATTAAATGAGACAAAGGGGGGACTTTGGCAAGATATGAAGTAATTAAGGAGTATTATTCACGTATGTATAGGGCAAGTCTGTGGGAGAGGCTATTGATGTAAGTTTTCTGAGACTTATAAATGTGGAATATTATCATTATCATAATAAATTAAAAAAGAAGATCCACGGTGGAAGCTTGATGTCCATTTACATGTAATTGAGTTTTTATTATTCTGCGATGGGTGATTGTTATGTGTTTATATTCTATTCGATAACATTACCGATATATTGATGTGAAAATATTAATGACTTGTAATCTTGGCAATGTAACATTAAGTTGCATGCATGTGTGTTCTCATAACACAAGTCTAAGGCAAGATCAATATTTGAATTATACATGCACCAGAAAAGGGAAATTAACTTGGGGAGTGCTTTTAAAAAAGTTTGACGACAATAACCTACATCATCTATAATGGTTTATATGAAGTCTATATTTTTTCCGTAACTCTCCATTTAATGACATTTAAGATTTATCTCCTAAATTGTATTCTACAAATCATTGTCAGTTTTCATTAAATCAAACTATTAAAATGCTCCATCAACATGTCAAGCCTTTCAAGCAATCTCCTCTATGCCGTCATGTACTTTAATTACCAGGACACGACACTTATAAACCATCCCTCCCCCTGGTTCTTATCTTCATCGTCGCTGTCTATATGTGATGTTTGTCATTTCAACCCAAGGAAAATGGCATATCGTGAATGAAAAAAAAAATGAAACCAGTACACTTATACGCCAATACAACCCTTATATACCAATACGACACTTATACCCCAATACGACCCTGATACACCAATACGACCCGTATACACCAAAACGTCCCTTATACACCAATACGAACCTTATACACCTATACGACCCGTATACACCAATACGTCCCTTATACACCAATACGAACCTTATACACCTATACGGCCCTTATACACCAATACGACCCTTATACACCAATACGACCCTTATACCCCAATACGACCCTTATACCCCAATGGGACCCTTATACCCCTATACGGCCCTTATACACCAATACGACCCTTATACACCAATACGACCCTTATACCCCAATACGGCCCTTATACACCAATACGACCCTTATACACCAATACGAACCTTAAACACCAATACGACCCTTATACACCAATACGAACCTTGTACCTCAAATATGACCCTCATACACCAATACGACCCTTATACACCAATACGACCCTTTTACCCCAATACGACCCTTATACACCAATACGAACCTTATACACCAATACGACCCTTATACACCAATACGAACCTTGTACCTCAAATATGACCCTCATACACCAATACGACCCTTATACACCAATACGACCCTTTTACCCCAATACGACCCTTATACACCAATACGAACCTTATACACCAATACGACCCTTATACACCAATACGAACCTTGTACCTCAAATATGACCCTCATACACCAATACGAACCTTATACACCAATACGAACCTTATACCCCTATACGGCCCTTATACACCAATACGACCCTTATACCCCTATACGACCCTTATAACCCAACACGAACCTTATACACCAATACGACCCTTATACCCCTATACGACCCTTATACACCAATACGACCCTTATACCCCAATACGACCCTTTTACACCAATACGACCATTATACCCCAATACGACCCTTATACACCAATACGACCCTAATACCCCAATACGACCCTTATACCCCAATACGACCCTGATACCTAGTACGGCCCTCTTATCCAATACGACCTTATATCCCAATACGACCCGTATACACCAATACGTGGAGGGAAAAAGAGAAAATGGGAGGGAGCAGGGTGATGATATACATATTCAAAGTTCTGAATTGTTCAGAAACTGTGAGATTTGTTTAATCCCTTATTACAGTATCATTTTGAATAAGTTATCGCAATAAAATTTTCCACATGCATCTCTCGATCCTCAATACCCTCTTTCTCTCCCTCTTTCTCTCCATCTCTCTCCCTATCTCTCTCTCTCTCTCTCTCTGTTCGTCAAGTGTTAATTTCCGAAGTCTTTCTTAAATGGTGGCTTCCATTCATTCTGTGAATGGAATTCGTCTATTCTTGTTCAGCTCCATAATACTCGGAGACATGACAGGTACATCCAAACGATGTTTTTGTTTGCATGAAGTGAGTTGCTCATCGAGAAATTGTCACTTTATTTTCACAGTAATTATTGTAGGCACAAGACGACATCAGCGTTATATGAATATCTTTCAGCATTATATATAAACCCACCCCGATTATTCATTCTTGTTCAATTGAGGCATGAATATTCGTGTTAGGTCCAAGTGTTTGTTAGGCTAACTCGAATGCTACAACAGTTAGACTGTTTGCAGTATATATATATATATATATATATTCGAGAATTTTGAAAACCATTTTACTCAAGAGTTGTCATCAACGAATCTGCAATGGAAGATTATCAAGAATTGGACTTGCTTGCAGCCTATAATAATGTATCAAATGATGTCTGCCAGGACGACACACATACCAACATCGACGAAATTACCAAAATTGCTGATTTGATTTTCTATACGATTGTATTGATTTTAGGAATGCCCGGCAACGCCGTCATCATCCGCGCTTATACCTGGAAGAAACGGAAGACGAGCACGGACATCCTCATCATCGGCCAAGCGGTAGTCGACTTAATTGCTAGCACGTTCTCACCTGTAGGCAATTTTGTGCTGAGAGATCTGGAGCTGAACGCCAATCGCACGTGTCTGATGGTAGCTCTCCGTTGGTTCTTAAAAGAAATGTACACTCTTGCTTCGCTCTTTCTAACCTTGTCAATCAGTATCGACCGCTACATGGCTGTCTGTCGTCCATTACGACGTCGGATTACGGTACGAGCGTCGTGTTTCATGGTAGCGGTATGTATTTTGGTCGCCATCGTCTCAAACACCCCATTCGTTACATTCAGTGTTGTCGGAGACATAACGTTTTACGGAAGCATCTTGTGCGTATCATCGATGCCGAAAGACGCGACTTTCTCATTCAATGTTTTGTACTTAATCTTGTTTTTATTATCTTTTGTAACAATATCTATCATGTACGGCCTCGTGTACCACTCTTTGCGGAAGAGGGCCAAGATTCATGCCGACCTGGTCAACAATCGACATGGCCTTCCTACGGTCAGTCAAGCTGTAGGTATCGGTACTTCTTCGACAGGCCGTGAGACGGAACCACCGGGCAGAGACACTGGTATCATTGGCAAAGAAACAATAATGAAACATGGAAACACTCGAGACAACGCCCATAATGCCTTTAATAGAAACGACCATTCTCTGACAAGTCCGGTGTCTTCGTTTCCAAAAATAGCAGAAGAGGGCCACGATGAAGGTGAGAGCCATTTCTTGAATGCAGGAGACACTAACCTACGATCTCCCCTACCACCAGGTTCATCTTCAGAGCTCTCTGTTCCTGTTGCTGTTCCACCGAAGTCGATTAAGAACAAAAACTATTCTGACCATGGACGGAAAACTACTCGCATGCTTCTCATCATAACAGCTTTCTTCTTCGTAACGTGGACCCCTAAACTCATTATCCCTGTCTTACCGATATTGTTTTGGCGTAGACTCCCTATCGTCATCAACATTCTGTTAGATCTCGCGCTCCTCAACCACGTCGTTAACTTCTTTGTGTATTATCTTGTCAACAACAGCTTCAGAAATGATGTGAAGGAATCTTTTAAATTTTGTAGATTTGCTAAATGATTTTGGTAATGAATCAAGGAATGCAAGCCATGAAAATACTTTTGTAATTTAGAAAGGAATCATGATGGAATCCTTGTTAACCTGACGACTGTGGTCTCAGAATGTTCCTGCAACAATTCCATTTAGGAGACTAGCAATCGCGAGAAAATGAAATAATATCTTTTGAAACATATTTTTTTGTAATGTCGATAATTGTGTGATGACATGTGTTTTGAACGTGTGTCCTGTTGGTGTTGCATAAAGCTATTCGTAAAGTTACATACGACGTCACACACGACTCTTAAAAAAAATTCAGTGCTATGTCAGCTACATATAGGCATAGAATATGAATATAAAATTTTTGTACAAGAAAGGGTCAGCAGTCATGAGTAAAATCACGCGTAACGTCATGAAATTACGAACAGCTACATTATACGTATCTTCAATAACCTGGATTGCGGCACTCGCGTCATTTAGCGTGGCGTTATTTACCACTCTCCATCCAGGTGTAGAGCTCGAGTGCCTGATAAAGTTGGCCGTGCTTAAGGCATACTGTATAAACATTATATTAAGCGCTTCGTACATTCTGCATAATATGTATTTGATTGACCCACTCATAATGGTATAGGCAGGGCTTGGCAGGCCGCTGATGTTCCTTCTTCCACTTTGTCTCTATGGGCATATTGAATAAATGAAACCCTCAGAATTACATTCATATTTCGTAATTTCATTCACATATTTTTTTGGTTTGTTTTGCGTTCCCGTACAAAGAACATGATTTAGTGTTAACTAACAATATTTAAGTTTTAATTAGACACTTTTCCCCACTTTTGAAGTTTTCTTTCACACGTGCACAAGTGGAGGAGTGAGTTAGATTCAATCAGTAAACCGTCTGCCCGCCGAATCATAAGTCATGGGTTCGAGTCCACCTTGGGCGGATGACTGAGGCATATGCTGTGTGTAAACGTGTCCCTCTCCTGTTCCATAGATGTAGGCTATATGTTACATTAGAACACATTTTGTCCCTCGAATATGATGTTAAATTGAGGCCTCGTGTAGAAGAGAATCACTACCCTCCACGTTAAGAACCCACTACATTAGTATGAGAGTAGGGTGAAAGGCCGGTGTATAGTGGTCCACCATCAGTTATATTGGGAGGAGAGACTTAAACGGGTCATTAGTGATTCAGTTCGTTTTTCCACCTCCGATGCTCAGGAGACGCCAAACAAATAATAACTAAGGTTGAAATTTCGTCTTATGTACATTATCATTTAAACAAGTGCATGTAAGTGTCTTGGTTGTCATGTAGGTACTTAATAAAGCAAATTATAATTATATAGACCTATTGCAGATCTGAAATTGATTTCCTCTGATACAGCGAATATGGTAAATATAAATGACGCGTCATCTGAGCAAAGAGAAAAGTTATGAGAATATATATCTCTCGCACACAGATACAACTCCACACCCAACACTTTATGTGTGAGGGTGTGCGTGGGTGTGTGTGCGCGTGGGTGTGTGAGAGAAAGAAAGGGAGAGAGAAAGGGAGAGAGAAGGGGTGAGACAGGCAAGCGGAAGGGGAATATTTTACTATTCGTGAAGGTATACAGTTTAGTAGCTTTCTACATTATATCACCATGTCTAAATAATAAATGCCTCCTAACAATGGAACCAAACGAGGTTAACATCAAGTAAATTTACTTTCTGATTCCAGTCTGAAATGCAGTAATTACACCGGTGCAATCGACTGCACACCGACGAAAGCTATCACGTTATTACAAATGACTGTCCTTCGATCGGTTGGGAATTGCAATCGTTGGTGTGACCAAGGTAGTATTAGAGAGGCTTAGCATTATCATGATTACAGACTAACAGGGACCTGGAATCCATTGTGTATAGGGGTCCTGGTTTGGAAGAAAGCTTTGACAGGCAAAAAATAAAATAAAATAAATAGTAAAAAAGTAAGGTTTTCACTAAAAAATTAAGGTGATTTGGATCAGGAAAAATTCGGCTGGTTACTATTTTGTTGTGTGTATTTATATTCAGGCTTATTTATTAGGCTGATTTTGTAGTATATATGTCGCATTATAGACCTATGTACTGTATATATGTAAATAGGGAAGGGGAAAAAGAGAGAGCAAAAAAACGAACAAAAAACATTTATATCTGGAGATTCTATTGGGAATTCCATATAGATACCATTTTCTTTCTTCTTCTGTTTCTATATTTTTACTTTTTTAATAAACCGAAGATATGGAGTAAGGAGCGCTTATAAATGCTTTCGAAAGACACATTATTAAAACCAATAAACTAACACTCACATCCATGAAAGGAAAACACAAGCACGAGTACTAACTGTTAAATCTAACAAAAGATGTTTAAACAAAATACTCAAAAGATTTGAATACTACACAACGCCTTTCCTCGGTGAATCTATATCTCACACACAGTGCAATTAACAATTAATCGAATGACGAGAGCTGTACAGGGGAGGGTGGAATCCCTCTCGCTTAGCCTGGCGGAAATCATCGGATATCGATGGATAGCGCCACCTCCACACTATTAAAACTCAACCAACCAATCGACACCCCAGCACCCCCGCTTGCGATTTTTTCCCCTTAACCACATAGCTATGGCAAAGATTCCCAGGACAAGAGGCGTAACTACGGCACATGCCCCCTTGCCCCCCCCCCCTATCGGCTGGCAAAAAACGGAGGAAAAGGAGAAAAAGAGGGAAAAAGAAAGAGAAACGTAGCGGGGAAGAAGAAATTATCATTATGCTAATCATATTACATTTTATTACATATTGCATGATATTTTTTTCGTAACTTTATGAAACATAATTTGCGTAGGCCATAGGGCGTAAGTGTTCATCATTCCTGGTGCTCGCATTGTCAGTTTAATCCTTTTCATTTATATAGTGTATATAAACAATTTATTTTAAAGGAAAATAATATTATGCTGCTGCTGCTAATGATGATGATGGCGATGATGATGATAATAATAATGATAATAATAATAATGATAATGATAATAATAATATAAATAATATTTATAGTAAGTGGAAACTGCACCATATACGCATGCTTATATGGTGCAGCCTTCTGCTACTATAATTATAGTTTATGTTATTTTTATCATTACTATTATTATTGTTATTATCATCATCATCATCATCATAATCATTTTACTTTCCTTCCAAAACTCATTTATTGCTGACAAACAACACTACTTGGGCTTGTTTCTTTTATTGTTTATTTTCCCTCTTTATTAGAACGACATATTTCAGAATTACAATAACAAATTTATATTACAAATGCAAAAACTTATCACTTTCCCCCAAATGGAGCAATTTTTACTTAAAGAGAATACATAAATACATAATTGGAGTCGAATATAGAACTGTTAAATTTATTCTTGGTAGAAATGCAATTTATTACATACTAGAAAAACATAAGATTATACATTAATGATTCTACATATAAACACTTCAATGGGGAGTCACTACAACACTATATAATATATAAGCACATGCTTGTACATAATTATGTTAATAAATAACTATTCATTGTAACATTTATTCAACTCAATGTCAGTGGTACGGGTAAATTACTCTTTGATTTCATTTTAAATGGGCAGTGGAATTTTAATTACTAAGAAATGTTCCTCAAAATTAACCCGTATTGATCTCTATAGACAATATGGTTCGCTGGCTGGCAAGGACAAAGGAGAAGATAGGTATTTTTAAAAATTAAGAGATCATTTAGAATGTTTTTGAAACTGGTGGATTTTTCTTAAAGAAAGGTAATGTCCATCTTGTAGAAATAACCGGAAGCTTCAAGAAGATTGGAAATTGATATCAAAGTTTGGGATATTTTTCAGAAGAATCAGAACTCAGAACATCACAAGATAGAATTTCAGAGCCCAGAATTTATCTCCGTACAGATCGAGTTTTATGCGGAACTGTTTGCCAGTATGTAAAGAGGAATTTTCAGTTCTCATTCTGCAACCCGTGGATTGCTGAAATCAACTGTTTATCATCATCGACATTGTCTTCACGGACATTTTAGTTCAATACGGTGACTGCGATCGCCCATCGCATTTTCAGCATCCGTTTCATTATAACTAGCATTGCGGACTATAACATAAAGGGATGGTCCCGCGAAATTATTTTTCCCACCGAGTTCTGGACCAACATATGAATATTCATGACTTGCGTCTTCGGATTGAGAGTACGCATGCGCGTGGACTTGGCCTCCACCAGTGCCGATCGTAAGCATTCACGTTGCTCAGAATGAATTAGCATCGTCAAATTACCGGTACCCTTACTTAGTTACATAGGCCTTATAGGCTTAGATCTATATATATACATGTATATATCAAATTCTTAAACACTTAATAAACTAGCTGCCATTAATGGCAAGACATGTGATAGGGTAAGGCTAGCTTAGGCTAGCGCATTAACTTTACCTCAAATCAGGACCTGTCTAATTAATGCATAGTACTAATCAGTGTTGTAGTGCCTTGATGCTCGGCCTACTTTTTCAAAGCCTTGGCATTGAGAGGGCCTTGGCCTTGAGAATTTCGAGCCTTGAAATTTTAAGGCATTTTCAAGGCATTTTCAAGGCTTTTTCAAGGCATTTTGTATTTTGTACTTTCATTTGTTTTAAATAAGTAATTATAAATGTTTCAATTTTTTTAATATATATTTAATAACACTAATGGTCAATACTTCCAATCACCAGTAACAGTAGCAGCAGCAGTAGTAAGTGTACTAGCAGTGTCATCAATTGTAATTGTCACCATTATCAAGAAATTCAAACAAAGAATACATCAGTTATGAAAAATAGCATTGTGTATTGGTAATGTGTTGTAATCATAATAATGACAGTAAATAATAATGGTCATGATCAAGATATTAGTGCTTTGATGACAAGAAAAATTTTTACATCTGACTGCAATTTTGACAACAATTTTCATACTTTAAACATAGCTAACTCTAAAGAACGATAACAAGTTTGATTTCTATTCCATTAGGATTTTCCTTGTATTATTTTCTTTGGCCAACAAGAATGTTTTAAGTCTTAATGCTATTCTGAAAAGATTTGGTAAACTTGAACACAGTCTCCAATTTTGTCATATCCAAATGGGTTATGTCAATGGCATGATGAGCCAGAAACTTTGAGGGGCCAAGCATGGCATATAGAGCAAAATTTCTCTCTAAAAAAAAAGAAGAAAACGATTGAAGCGAGCGAGTGAACAAAATTTGTCCCCCTCTTTCTATAAGAAAAGCTAATTTTGCAATAGATTGTTTAAAAAATAATATCACATTTACTCCATCTTTTCCTTTCCCTCCCCCCCCCCCTTGTCTAAGTTTATTCTTGGTGGTGGGACTTCTTCTTCTCTCTATCTCTCTTCTAAATTTTATATATGTTTTGGGTCAGATTGACAAAACAAAGGGGAAAAAATGTTTACTTCTTTTTAATCATATATCGTTCAACATGAATCTCATTTCTCTACAGTTTCAAGGAAATAAACAACGTATTTGTTTTTGTGTCATTATTGGTTTCAAGAAATAATAATTAATAAAAAATAATTAAATAATTCATAATTATTAGTATTGTAAATAAGTATTAATAATTAATGATTAATTAACTGTTTAATAAAAGTGGTTGTAAGCAGAAAAAAATATGAAAACTGACAAGAGTCCTAAAAATGACTCATTTTCAGTTTAAGCATTTGAAAATTTTAGCTTGCGCTTTGTGCTCTCTTGCCCCCCCCCCCTCCCCCCAAAAAAATGAAATATGCCCTTTTTAAAAAAGAAATACCTTCTTTAATAATAAAACATAATACATTTCAGGTTCGAAAATCACAGATTTTGAATCGTGCTTGCATCAATTATTGTTTAGTACAGTACTGCTAATGGTTACAAAAATGTATAGAATGTTGCTTTATGGTTGAAATATCACAAATTTTTGGCTCGCTTCCTGCACTCGCATCAATGATTATACTCGTTCTCTTCCCGTTCACAAAAAAATGCTTAGAATGTCCAGTTTTCAGGTTGGAATATCACAAATTTTTGGCTCGCTTCCTGCACTCGCATCAATGATTATACTCGTTCTCTTCCCGTTCACAAAAAAATGCTTAGAATGTCCAGTTTTCAGGTTGGAATATCACAAATTTTTGAGCTCGCGCTTTGCGCTCGCATTATTTTAATTGGTGAGTTATGTATCTTATTTAAAATGCAGTAATTAACTGCTTAATTAACTGCTTCCTTTACTGGTCAGTATATAAAAACGATTAGCGAGTGCAAAGTTATTTTTAGTTAGATACACATCTTTTTCATGATTAAAAAACCAGCTCAGAATAAAATAATTTCCATGTCTTATTACACGACATGTCAAGAAGTTTGAACTGGTGATTCGCGCTGGCAACATCGCGCAAGGAAATTTCAACAATGATTAGCCCCATAATTGACCATAAATCAAGTTTTACAACTTCAGAATTGATTTTTTTTTCAAAACCGCTTGCTCGCTATGCTTTCTCGCTGAGAAGTAAAACCTAAAGCAAAATATCTATCTTATAATTAAAAATCACTTTAGAAAGCCTTTGCTCAACTTAATTTCTACAAAACACACAATTACTTCACGCAGTTCATAATCTCATTTTGAAAATACATGTATCTGTTTGCACAAATAAAACTCATTTTGATAAATGGGTGCCTTTTTGGCGTTGACCCCCCCCCTCCCCCCAATAATAATTTTCTGCTGCCTCTGTCCCAGGGAGTGGAGAAAAACATACGTTGAGAATGCCAGGATCAGATGACCGTGGTAATAATAATTATTGCAATGTAAATGGCCTATAGAAAAATTATGGGTTATGTGTACACAGGTAACTATATCATTATTTTAATATGTCTCTATCATGAAATTATTTTTGTTTTTAAATGTACAAAGGTTAGATTTTTTTCTCGCTCAGTCCCCTCGCTCACATACATTTTACCATGTGAGATGTCTGCCGCCTAAGTATTGTTAGTTCATTGTTCTGTATATCGTAAGTTTGAAATGCCTTGGCCTTGAGGTTTTCAGGCCTTGGCCTTGGGTTTCCATGCCTTGGCCTTGACCTTTGGTATTGAAGCCTTGGCCTTGGGTATTAAAGCCTTGGCCTTGGCCTTGGAGGTTTGAGCCTTGACTACAACACTGAATAGCCGACTAATGCCATGGTTAACTTCGAACTGGTTAATTCTGAACTTCACGTTTAATTAGGTTTAGACAAATATTAGCTTATTTGCCATGGTTTAATATGTCTAGTCCGTATACAAAACCAGTCCTAGATCTATAAAAATAATTATCTTATTTCTAGTCTAGTCTCTATAGCTAGACTCTGATCTACGCTGTATCAGCATGGAACCACTAGTGTACCAAGGGGGGGGGGGGGAAGACTGTCCCTCTGACGAGTCACAACTGATTCAGGGGACGTGCCCCCTTTGAGAAGCCAAATTAATAATTTGTAATGTAAAAATGCAATGAAAAAGACGTTTTTTGAACGTGAAGATCTTTTTTTTTTTTTTTTTTTTTTGCTTGTCAATTTTGTTTTCAGCTAAGAAATTCATAATCCATAATCCATAAGTACACCAGTGCGTGCATGGAACGTATTCTAACGTCAGGCACAAATTAACGTCAGTGATCTTGATCCACGTCTTCACCCAAAATTAAGGATTTCGTAGCTGAAAAAAATTTAACAAGAAAAAAAAAGATTTTCACGTTCAAAAGAGGGGACATACGTCTTTTTTCGTTGCATTTTGACATTACAAATCATTAATTTGGCTTCTCAAGGGGGGGGGGGGACACGTCCCCTGGATCAGTTGTGACTCGTCAGGGGGGCAGTCTGCCCCCCCCCCCCCCTTGGTACACTAGTTTGCTGATAGCGCGTAGATCAGAGTCTAGATCTAGAGACTAGACTAGAACTAAGATATTTTTTTTTTTAGATCTAGGACTTGTTCTGTATACGGACTTGACATATTAGACCATGGTAAATAAGCTAATTGGTCCAAACCTAATCAAACGTAAAGTTCGGAATTAACCAGTT
This sequence comes from Lytechinus pictus, assembly GCF_037042905.1. Classification (NCBI taxonomy): domain Eukaryota; kingdom Metazoa; phylum Echinodermata; class Echinoidea; order Temnopleuroida; family Toxopneustidae; genus Lytechinus; species Lytechinus pictus. The sequence continues at coordinate 11,961,843 of NC_087258.1, read as the reverse complement.
CGAAGTTAACCATGGCATTAGTCGGCTATTCCTATTAGTATAGGCATTAGACAGGTCTAGATTTGAGGTAAAGTTAATGCGCTAGCCTAAGCTAGCCCTACCCTAGCACATGTCTTGCCATTAATGGCAGCTAGTTTGATAAGTGTTTAAGAATTGGATGTATATATAGATCTAAGCCTATAAGGCCTATGTAACTATGTAAGGGTACCGGTAATTTGACGATGCTAATTCATTCTGAGCAACGTAAATGCGAACGATCGGCACTGGTGGAGGCCAAGTCCACGCGCATGCGTACTCTCAATCCGAAGACGCAAGTCATGAATATTCATATGTCGGTCCAGAACTCGGTGGGAAAAATAATTTCGCGTCCGGGCTATTATAAAGTATTTATAGCTTGATAAATAGAGTAGAATTCACTGAGCAAAATGCCGAAAATTTCATCAAAATCGGATAACAAATAACAAAGTTATTGAATTTTAAAGTTAAGCAATTTTTTGTGAAAACAGTCGTCATGAATATTAATTAGGTGGGCTGATGATGTCACATCTCAACTTGTTCTTTTGTATTTTATTATATGAAATTAGGTTTATTCAAATTTTTCCTCCAAGAACTAGAAAAATTGGATTGACAACTGATTTAGTGCATTATATATTTATTGCTGCAACTTATTTCATTATTAGGGAGACTTTTTATTAACACAAGTATGAAATAATAAAAAAAAATATGATTTTATGTAATAACATAAGTAAACGAAAGTGGAGATGTGACATCATCAGCCCACCTAATGAATATTCATGACGACTGTTTTCACAAAATATTGCTAAACTTGAAACTTCAATAACTTTATTATTTGTTATCCGATTTTGATGATATTTTCGGCATTTTCCTCAGTGAATTCACTCTATGTATTAAGATATATATTTTCAGACCGGACCATCTCTTTAAGGAGTTTCTACCAGCCCAGTTGGTTCTTTTGTTGGATTATGACCAGAACTGTCTATGCCTTCCAACGGAAGTTTACGTACGATTTTTTTTGAAAACTTTTTAATTTGTTATTGTGATAAAAGTTGCATTATATTCTATGATCTTAACAGTTCAAAAGTTCCATAAATGATTTTAGTATGATATCTACATGAAAACAGACTTCAGTTTCCTTGAAATAAATGACATGGGCGTCAGCGCAGAAATTATCTTTTGATTTAGATTTTTTTTGGGGGGGGGTCTTGTTGCGTCCCCCTAAATGAAAATCCTCTCGTCCCCCTAAAAGGACAATCCTCTGCACTGACGCCCATAAAAATGCATAAATTATTCATCTCAATTTTTATTTTCAACCAGTAATTCTGTAGGGATAAGTTTCTTCTAAAACATTTTTTTTCATCAACTGAACATTGAATCGAAGAGGAACGGACTATATACACTATATAAATAAGATACTGTATCTATACATATCGAGCATAATTCGTGTTAAGGAAAAAACAAATGATTAGCACTCTGTCACCGAAATTTCAAGCTAGCGGCTAGCTAGTCACTAGCAATCACCTGTTAACCGATAATAGAGAGTTTTCGCAATCACGACGCGGCCGCGCTCTACAACTCACCAATTTCTTTGAAAATGCAAGTCAAATCACAATTGGGAGCTGAGAGGATTTTGTCGAAAGTTGTTGGACCAGGACAGCAGATCATCCGAAGATTTGGACCGGACGAGCAATTGAAAATACCTCGTTGTCCAGAGTCACAAGATGACGCTGCGCTGCTGTCCCGGTCCACCAACTTTTGACAAATCCTCTCAGCTCTCCACTGTGCTTTGACTTACTTGCATCTTCAAAGGAATTGGTGCGTTGTTAAGAGCGGCCGCGTAGTGATTTCGAAAACTCTGTATCGTGACTGTTTTGGGTGGTCAACGCATAATGTAATTTCCTGCGACATTGTGCGTTCATGTGACATTATGCGTTGATGTGACCAAGGCCTTGGGAACGATTTTTTTTTTTACAGGGGGAGCTGATGTAAATTTGACAAGCCATAAAATAGGGGAGTGGGGGTTACTACAAAAAAATGAAAGTCATTTGGGTCCCGAGAAATTTGACAAGCAAAAAACAAAACAGAAAAAAAGGGTTTCTATACAAAATGTTGGTCATTTTGGTTACATTTCTCCATTTTGTCACACCTACCAGAATTCCAGGGGTGCTGCCTATGGAGAATAATACACGCAGCACCCCCCGCTTCCCAGGGCCATTTCTGTGACATTATATCATTATCGGTTGTAACATGGCCAGGTGAATAGCAAGTGGATCGTAGTCTGCAAACACAGATTCATATTTGAAACTTTAACCAAATGTACCATGTCTAGAGTGAAGACTAGACGTCGAAGGCTCCGTCTGCGTCAAATAAGACAGAACCAGCCACAGTACACAGTGAATCTAGTCTCACTATTTTAGACTCTGTTTTATGCACAGTGCGAACTGTGAAAACAAAGGGTCTGTGCCTGCAGACTAAGTGGATAGATTAATAGGCTAGTAATAGGCATGCATATTGATGTCTACTGTTTGCTAGCTTGCAGCACGCTTAAATTTATCTAGGGGCACTACAATCTTACAAGCCTAGAATGAAAAATTGTTTTCAAAAAACGTAGATCGCAGAAAGGAGAGAAAATGCAATAGCAGCTACTGAAGGAATCATTGAAGCTGCATCTCCTCCCCCGCCGGCGACTGCGTACGCACTCGCATCACAACCGAGCCACGTGAACGCGGTCTCCATCGGATAACCGTCGTCAATCCGGACGTTGTAATCGTTAAACCGGTAATGATCGGTTCCTTTGAAGAAATACGTGAAGCCGTCGTAGTCTTGGAAAGCAGCGTCGACGCCCCCACTCGGTATTCCCCTCCAGAGACTCAGCGGGCGCGGATAGTTCGGGTGTACACCGTAGCCCATATAAAACAGATAGTACTCATCGCCTGTTTTAAGTCGGAAACGCAATATGAAAAGCAGATTTGTAGAATGCAGTTGGAAGAAACAGCACAACTTAATATCATGTTATTCATGTATCTTGACTTCAAGTAAATGAAATATGAAAAATCTTTACTGAAAGAAGATGAGGAAATGACCCGGAGTGGGGCAGTCAAATGTATTGCTGTACACACACGTGACCAAATCATTTGTAAACACCCCTTAAACGATTTTTTTTTTCTGTGGGCAAAATAACCCCCTAAACAAGTTTTTCGCGTGCTTTATTTACACAATTTGGCCCCTAAACCAGTTGTTGCCAAAATATGACATCGGGGGAAAAACATACCCTAAATACGTTTGACCCCGCGATTGACCATTGACCAGTCTTTCAAAACCACCTTTTTTCTTGAAAATCGGTGTTTTTGATACCCTTAGCGAGTCCACACGCGGACCGCGTCCAAAACTGAAAGAAAAAAACCCACCCCTTTAAACGCCTTTTTTGGTCACGCGTGTGTACAGCAATATATTAGACCGCCCCCCGGGGGGGGGGGGGAAATGACCATAATACACAGCAAGGTTGAATCTGGAATAACACATTCTGTCATTTCAATATTGAATGAACGGATGCCCAGTGGCGCAATGAGCAAAATAATTTTTGAGGTGGCAAACTTGACGTATGGAGCAAAGTTTCTAAAAAGCTACGTGCAAGCAAAGAGAGTGAACAAAAGTTTTGAACATAAACGAAAAGATATAATTCTGTGCAAATTTTGACAATATATGTATTTCTTTAATAATATCATATTTTACAATTTTCCCTTTCCGTTCTTTTCCTCACTTTTCTTGGTAATGGATTTTGGGGGCTATGGTCCCAAGTCCCCATTTTTATACGCCAGTGTGCCCTTTATTCAGTATTTTAGTATTTTTGACACTGTTATTTCGTTACGTACGTAACATGTCATCCTTTTTTGCGCGCTTCTTTGGTCGCGCGGTCGTGCCAGGTATCCACTCGTCAATGGAAGTGCCCCCAATTTGTGAGGGTGTTTGGGTTTGCGCGCATCGAAGTAAACACATGAACTAGTCTGACTGTCCGCACTTTAATTCATGAATTAAAGAATGAAAACAGTTTTCATATATGGGAAAAAAATAGTCATGTTATCAGAAATAATGAGTTGCCGGACAAACGCAAATTTATTAAATTCCATCTGCAATTTTTCTTCTTCTTCTTCTATTTTTTTTTTAAATAACACGATTTAGCAGAGTCGTTGTATAAACAAAACAGGCCAAATGATGCATGTCTTCATTCGTCCACTATGCTACATCATCACTCTCGTTGAGGTTGTGTTCAACTCATTGCACTCAGCCTGCAATGGATTGAACAGAGCCTCAACTCGAGTGAAGATAGATCGCATAATGAGCTCATGTGCATGCATCATACAAGATACGAGATAGTTTATTTCATATATCATACTGAAGTTGGGTCTTTTTCACCCCCTATGGTTAAATTTTTACATTGAAGCCACCAACCAGATAATGAATTAATTTTTATTTATATGACACCTAGATGGATCCTTTTCATTCAGCATATTTTACAACGACGTCATCAACCGTTCAATTTTGGATACAATACGATTTTTTCCATTGCGCGCGCGCACCGAGTCCACCGGTGTTACACACGTATTTGCAGTGCGCGTGTTGAATGTATGCGACGATAACAAACCGCGCTCTGACTGAAGGCACTTTTATTCAAATTTGTAAATGAGAAATTACAACGATCTATTTTTAGATGTCATATAAAACAGTATAGTATAGTAAACAAATAATGCACAAAGCGAGTGCATGCAGGGCCAAATAATGAACGATGTGCGAGAAGAGCCAATGGATATACCGCACCGAGGTCCGCTGGACCGAGTACGGTATGTCCATTTGGCGAGTCGAGCACAGAGTTCATTTATTTAGGTCCTCTATGCACAAGAATGCGTACATTGTTTGTTTTATACAACCCCCTCCTCTCCCATGTTACTGAGTTGCCCCGATTATTACTATTTGATCTAAATTCTAGATAATTCTAGATCATTCCAGACCTCGTACTATCCTGCACTTTGACGTCAGAGTGCAGGATAGTGCATTTTGGATGCAATAGTGCAATTCGCTGAATATCATGTGATATAATTTGGACCAATCAGATTACAGAACATTGGGAGTTGTATGATATAGTATACAAATCGTCCTTAGAAGGGACGATTAAAGTATGAATATCTTTTACTAAAAATATTTTTGCCAGACAATATTTTAGGAGTGTCAAACCCCTGTTATACAATTCCCAAAAATGGTCCGAATCGGATCGCATGATATTCAGCAATTACATTATGGTATCCAAAATGCACTATCCTGCACTCTGACGTCATACCAAATGCACTATCCTGCATCCCTCTGACGTCAGAGTGCGGGATAGTGCATTTTATGAAGAATTTAGATCAAATATTATAGCATTCGGGACAACTCAGTAACGGGGGGGGGGGGGGTGCATGTATAAAACAAACGATGCACGCATTATTGTGCATAGAGGACCTAAGTAATGAACTCTGTGCTCGACTCGCCAAATGGACATACCACACTCGGTCCAGCGGACCTCGGTTCGGTATATCCATTGGCTCTTCTCGCACATCGTTTATTATTTGGCCCTGCATGCGCGCGCTCACGTGCATTATTTGTACATTATAAATTAGCAGCATTATTTCAAGCATCGCGATTGGTCAATACGCGTCACATGACATCCAACTTTTTTTGTGCACTGCACGGTAGTGCAAAAGGTGTGCAACGAAAATTGACATTGCACGCTCAAGCAAACCAGTGCGGTAGAAGTCCAACAAAACTGTACTGTAACTTTTTAAAAATTGTTTCTGTGTTGCTATTTTATGAAACAAATAATGAACTTGCTCTGTCGTGCGTAAAAGCCCGGGGGGGCCACTTACATTGACGAGTGGATACCATGCGCGACCAAAAAAACACGTAAAAAGGATGTCTTTTTCACGATAGGGCACGTTACGTACGTAACGTGATAAGGGTGTCAAAAACACAAAAATAATGAAAAAAGGGTATCTATTTCGCTAGGACAATTACGTGTTTAGGGTCGAATTTGCGGGGATGATAAAACAAAATTAAAATGTTTTATAAGGGATGTCCTTTTTGCCCCAACACTTCGTGTTTAGAGTCCAATTTGCGCGAGGTGTAGAAGGTGGGGTCGTACTAAACCAAACAAGGTAAAGCCGACGACCGAAGGACCCGTAACAATAAAACATTCCTGTACTTGTTTAGGGGTTCATTTCAGTGAATATTTGCCAACAGTATCGTTTTGTTTCCAATACTTGTTAAGGGTAGGGTTTCACACGCCAATACTTGTTAAGGGGTGCATTTTCAGAATATGGAAATTACGTGTTTAGGGTGCTTTTCGAGACCCCATGGTCGCGCATGGTATCCACTCGTGAATGGAAGTGGCCCCCCCCCCGGGCGTAAAAGTAAATGCAGAGAAAGCTCGGTTTCTTCAGATGGAGCACACTGGGCACTCGCCGCAAGCGGCTCGTGCACAGTGCGGCACCTATCTAAAGAAACCTCGCGTGCTCTGCATTTCCACTAACGCACTCGGCTGCATGCATTATTTGTATATTATACAACTCCCAAGAATGTTCTGTAATCTGATAGGTCCAAATCGGATCACATGATATTCAGCGAATTGCACTATTGCATCCCAAAAGTACTATCCTGCACTCTGACGTCAGAGTGCAGGATAGTGCGAGGTCTGGAATTATCTAGAATTTAGATCAAATATAGCATTCGGGGCAACTCAGTAACATGGTGGAGGAGGGAGGTTGTATAAAACAAACAATGCACGCATTCTTGTGCATGGAGGACCTAAATAATGAACTCTGTGCTCGACTCGCCAAATGGATATACCATTGGCTCTTCTCGCACATCGTTCATTATTCATGTTATTTTGCCCTGCATGCACGCGCTCACGTGCATTATTTGTATATTACTGTTTGCATGAGCAAGTTTCCACAAAACAACTTTTGGTAGCCCGCCCCCTTCACCATTTCTGAATCTTCAATGTGGCCTTATTATTACTATAGTAGGTCCATGTTATTACTAACCTTTAGTTACGTAGACATTACCAGTTCTACCCCATATGAAGGCCGAATCAATATTGCTTGGGAGATCATTAAAGCCGTAAAACGCCTGACGGTATGGGGAGATTAAGTCTGACATTTCTCCTCTAGCAACTAAGTCCTGATTTGAATATTTCCAATATTCACTTCCCTGGAAAAGAGAAAATAGATATCAATGATTCTACTTATCATGCATCGCGAGGTTATCAAGACTTAAATAAAACAAAAAACCCACATCGAATGATAAAAAAGAAAGAAACGAATTTGACCCTTTTTGTCTCGTATTTGGAACCCTCGAGAAAAGGGTTCCAAAATGTTCTTTGAGTGTTCAAGAACCTTCAATGTTTTTATAAAGAACCTGAAAATGTTCAAAATTTAGAAACTTTGAGGGAACTTTTAACGGTTTCGAATTCAGGAAAAGCATAGAACCCTCTAAAAACCCTTTTCTAAATAGTGGATGATTGACTAGGGGGCGACCCGTTTTAATGCCAAGTAATACAAATGAATAAAGCACAGGGCACACTATGCTATGCGATCCGATGCGACGCGAGTTTTTAATAAATCACATTTTGCATTTTGTGACACTTCCAAGAAGTAAAATGATTTCATTTGAAGCATAATGTTAGGAATAACAAACTCGCAACTTTGCTTTGCGGCAAGCCCTGTGGTCGGAGTAAAGTCCAAATCGGCTTCAAGTCGATTACGATTTGGATTTGAATGTGCTTTTATTCCTACAGTGAGACTCAAACTATACTGAATTTTGATTTCCGTAGTCCTACCACTATTCTGGACTCTGATCGCCAATATTAATTGGTTGGAATATATTTATATCAAATGTTATCAAAATTTCTTTGAAATTGGGATTGCAACTAATCGCATAGTGTGCGCCGGTTTTTAAAGGTGTGAAAAAGGGTAAAGATGAGAGCATAGCGGCACGAAAGAAGACCAGGGCCCATAACTATGTAGTTTTCATTCAGAAAAAAGAAACGATGTCTTATTTTCCGATCAATGATGAGATCCCAGATCTTGTCATCTGGTCATCTCTTCAACAGGATGTAGACATGATGAGATCCAAGATCTTGTCTTCTGATCATGTCTCCCACAGGATGTAGACATGATGAGATCCAAGATCTTGTTATATCATCATCTCTTCAACATGACTCTTTAGACACGACGAGATGCAAGATCTTGTCTTCTGATGTCTCCCACAGGATGTAGACATGATGAGATCCAAGATCTTGCCCTTCTGATCATGTCTCCCACAGGATGTAGACATGATGAGATCCAAGATTCTGTCTCCTGATCATCTCTCCCACAGGATGTAGACATGGTGAGATTCAAGATCTTGTCATCTCATCATCTCTTCAACATGACTCTTTAGACACGACGAGATGCAAGATCTTGTCTTCTGATGTCTCCCACAGGATGTAGACATGATGAGATCCAAGATCTTGCCCTTCTGATCATGTCTCCCACAGGATGTAGACATGATGAGATCCAAGATTCTGTCTCCTGATCATCTCTCCCACAGGATGTAGACATGATGAGATTCAAGATCTTGTCATCTGGTCATCTCTCCCACAGGATGTAGACATGATGAGATCCCAGATTTTGTCATCTGATCATCTCTTCAACAGGATGTAGACATGATGAGATCCAAGATCTTGTCTTCTGATCATCTCTCCCACAGGATGTAGACATGATGAGATCCAAGATCTTGTCTTCTGATCATGTCTCCCACAGGATGTAGAAATGATGAAATCCAAGATCTTGTCTTCTGATCATCTCTTCCACAGGATGTAGACATGATGAGATCCAAGATCTTGTTATATCATCATCTCTTCAACAGGACTCTTTAGACACGACGAGATACAAGATCTTGTCTTCTTATTATCTCTCCCACAGGATGTAGACATGATGAGATTCAAGATCTTGTCATCTGATCATCTCTCTCACAGGATGTAGACATAATGAGATCCAAGATCTTGTTATATCATCATCTCTTCAAAATGACTCTTTAGACACGACGAGATGCAAGATCTTGTCTTCTGATGTCTCCCACAGGATGTAGACATGATGAGATCCAAGATCTTGCCCTTCTGATCATGTCTCCCACAGGATGTAGACATGATGAGATCAAAGATTCTGTCTCCTGATCATCTCTCCCACAGGATGTAGACATGATGAGATTCAAGATCTTGTCATCTGGTCATCTCTCCCACAGGATGTAGACATGATGAGATCCCAGATTTTGTCATCTGATCATCTCTTCAACAGGATGTAGACATGATGAGATCCAAGATCTTGTCTTCTGATCATGTCTCTCACAGGATGTAGACATGATGAGATCCAAGATCTTGTCATCTGGTCATCTCTCCCACAGGATGTAGACATGATGAGATCCAAGATCTTGTCTTCTGATCATGTCTCCCACAGGATGTAGAAATGATGAAATCCAAGATCTTGTCTTCTGATCATCTCTTCCACAGGATGTAGACATGATGAGATCCAAGATCTTGTTATATCATCATCTCTTCAACAGGACTCTTTAGACACGACGAGATACAAGATCTTGTCTTCTTATTATCTCTCCCACAGGATGTAGACATGATGAGATTCAAGATCTTGTCATCTGATCATCTCTCCCACAGGATGTAGACATAATGAGATCCAAGATCTTGTTATATCATCATCTCTTCAAAATGACTCTTTAGACACGACGAGATGCAAGATCTTGTCTTCTGATGTCTCCCACAGGATGTAGACATGATGAGATCCAAGATCTTGCCCTTCTGATCATGTCTCCCACAGGATGTAGACATGATGAGATCAAAGATTCTGTCTCCTGATCATCTCTCCCACAGGATGTAGACATGATGAGATTCAAGATCTTGTCATCTGGTCATCTCTCCCACAGGATGTAGACATGATGAGATCCCAGATTTTGTCATCTGATCATCTCTTCAACAGGATGTAGACATGATGAGATCCAAGATCTTGTCTTCTGATCATGTCTCTCACAGGATGTAGACATGATGAGATCCAAGATCTTGTCATCTGGTCATCTCTCCCACAGGATGTAGACATGATGAGATCCAAGATCTTGTCTTCTGATCATGTCTCTCACAGGATGTAGACATGATGAGATCCAAGATCTTGTCATCTGGTCATCTCTCCCACAGGATGTAGACATGGTGAGATCCAAGATCTTGTCTTCTGATGTCTCCCACAGGATGTAGACATGATGAGATCCAAGATCTTGCCCTTCTGATCATGTCTCCCACAGGATGTAGACATGGTGAGATCCAAGATTCTGTCTCCTGATCATCTCTCCCACAGGATGTAGACATGGTGAGATTTAAGATCTTGTCATCTCATCATCTCTTCAACATGACTCTTTAGACACGACGAGATGCAAGATCTCGTCTTCTGATGTCTCCCACAGGATGTAGACATGATGAGATCCAAGATCTTGCCCTTCTGATCATGTCTCCCACAAGATGAAGAAATGATGAGATCCAAGATCTTGTCTTCTGATCATCTCTCCCACAGGATGTAGACATGATGAGATCCAAGATCTTGTTATATCATCATCTCTTCAACAGGACTCTTTAGACACGACGAGATACAAGATCTTGTCTTCTTATTATCTCTCCCACAGGATGAAGAAATGATGAGATCCAAGATCTTGTCTTCTGATCATCTCTCCGACAGGATGTAGACATGATGAGATCCAAGATTCTGTCTCCTGATCATCTCTCCCACAGGATGTAGACATGGTGAGATTTAAGATCTTGTCATCTCATCATCTCTTCAACATGACTCTTTAGACACGACGAGATGCAAGATCTTGTCTTCTGATGTCTCCCACAGGATGTAGACATGATGAGATCCAAGATCTTGCCCTTCTGATCATGTCTCCCACAGGATGTAGACATGATGAGATCCAAGATTCTGTCTCCTGATCATCTCTCCCACAGGATGTAGACATGGTGAGATTCAAGATCTTGTCATCTGGTCATCTCTCCCACAGGATGTAGACATGATGAGATCCCAGATTTTGTCATCTGATCATCTCTTCAACAGGATGTAGACATGATGAGATTCAAGATCTTGTCATCTGGTCATCTCTCCCACAGGATGTAGACATGATGAGATCCCAGATTTTGTCATCTGATCATCTCTCCCACAGGATGTAGACATGGTGAGATTCAAGATCTTGTCATCTCATCATCTCTTCAACATGACTCTTTAGACACGACGAGATGCAAGATCTTGTCTTCTGATGTCTCCCACAGGATGTAGACATGATGAGATCCAAGATCTTGCCCTTCTGATCATGTCTCCCACAAGATGAAGAAATGATGAGATCCAAGATCTTGTCTTCTGATCATCTCTCCCACAGGATGTAGACATGATGAGATCCAAGATCTTGTTATATCATCATCTCTTCAACAGGACTCTTTAGACACGACGAGATACAAGATCTTGTCTTCTTATTATCTCTCCCACAGGATGAAGAAATGATGAGATCCAAGATCTTGTCTTCTGATCATCTCTCCCACAGGATGTAGACATGATGAGATCCAAGATTCTGTCTCCTGATCATGTCTCCCACAGGATGTAGACATGGTGAGATTTAAGATCTTGTCATCTCATCATCTCTTCAACATGACTCTTTAGACACGACGAGATGCAAGATCTTGTCTTCTGATGTCTCCCACAGGATGTAGACATGATGAGATCCAAGATCTTGCCCTTCTCATCATGTCTCCCACAGGATGTAGACATGATGAGATCCAAGATTCTGTCTCCTGATCATCTCTCCCACAGGATGTAGACATGGTGAGGTTCAAGATCTTGTCATCTCATCATCTCTTCAACATGACTCTTTAGACACGACGAGATGCAAGATCTTGTCTTCTGATGTCTCCCACAGGATGTAGACATGATGAGATCCAAGATCTTGCCCTTCTGATCATGTCTCCCACAGGATGTAGACATGATGAGATCCAAGATTCTGTCTCCTGATCATCTCTCCCACAGGATGTAGACATGGTGAGATTCAAGATCTTGTCATCTGGTCATCTCTCCCACAGGATGTAGACATGATGAGATCCCAGATTTTGTCATCTGATCATCTCTTCAACAGGATGTAGACATGATGAGATTCAAGATCTTGTCATCTGGTCATCTCTCCCACAGGATGTAGACATGATGAGATCCCAGATTTTGTCATCTGATCATCTCTCCCACAGGATGTAGACATGGTGAGATTCAAGATCTTGTCATCTCATCATCTCTTCAACATGACTCTTTAGACACGACGAGATGCAAGATCTTGTCTTCTGATGTCTCCCACAGGATGTAGACATGATGAGATCCAAGATCTTGCCCTTCTGATCATGTCTCCCACAAGATGAAGAAATGATGAGATCCAAGATCTTGTCTTCTGATCATCTCTCCCACAGGATGTAGACATGATGAGATCCAAGATCTTGTTATATCATCATCTCTTCAACAGGACTCTTTAGACACGACGAGATACAAGATCTTGTCTTCTTATTATCTCTCCCACAGGATGAAGAAATGATGAGATCCAAGATCTTGTCTTCTGATCATCTCTCCGACAGGATGTAGACATGATGAGATCCAAGATCTTGTCTTCTGATCATCTCTCCCACAGGATGTAGACATGATGAGATCCAAGATCTTTTTTTTTATATCATCATCTCTTCAACAGGACTCTTTAGACACGACGAGATACAAGATCTTGTCTTCTTATTATCTCTCCCACAGGATGTAGACATGATGAGATTCAAGATCTTGTCATCTGATCATCTCTCCCACAGGATGTAGACATGATGAGATCCAAGATCTTGTCATCTGATCATCTCTCCCACATGATGTAGACATGACGAGATGCAAGATCTTATCATCTGATCATCTCTCCAACTGGATTTAGACATGACGAGATCCAAGATCTTGTCATCTCATCACCTCTTCTAAACATCTTTAACATGTTTCCAGAATGTCTTGTAATAATCTTGTAACAATCTTGTTATCGTTTTTAACAGGATGTTGACGTCACGAAATCATTATTTGAACATTTTGTTGGCTTCCATTATAATTCTTACATGCTCACAGTGTCGTGATTGTATTGTAAAAAAATGATAACACAAAAGGGTTGTTTTACAATCGGGGTATACCGAGCTGTTTCATTATTTTGACTAAAACGATAATTGATTTTTTTCTCTTAAATTTTAGTGTGTGTGTGTGTGTGTGTGTGTATGTTACAAACAAGACGTAATATGGTACTTATTTCAAATTTTGAGGCATAAGGTCACCAAGTAATTATCTTTTTATAGGGGTTCAATCTTTTAATGACATGTTCTTGTCAATTGCTTCATTTTTCGGAGAGGACACTTTGGACAGATATTGATTTAACAACATTGGAACGTGTACTGTCTTAAAAATAAGTGGATGTGGAAAAAGTGAACATTCTCAGTTTGTTGCATAATTTCCTAGTGCCCTGGTACACAAAGACATTACTAATCAAGTAATGTCTAACGACGTGTAAAAACACCGAATTCGGAGTAGATATTTGTGGACAGAATTGGCACCCCATTTTGGCGTTAATAGTTATACAAAAATCAAATTATCTGTAGGTTTGCGGGTTTTCAGTTTGTAAAAAAAATTGCATTTCAATAATTAGTTCTGATTGGCAAAAATTACCCACTGATTACCTAATAATAAAGAAGCGAGTGCTTGAAATTGAAAAATGAAACTAGACAGTAAATTTGTCCCTATATTTTACTTTTCGAAAAGTAAATAAGCATTTCAATAAGAAATTTTTTTTAGCAGTTTGCTCTAACAGTGCTCAAATAGCTTACCATCATAGATTTTCAGATTACAGTAAACTTACTTATTTCTTTTTATGATACGCAAAACGCAATATTTGAAAGTATACTCTGATTGTAAAACAACCTCAAAGCAATGTATGTACTGAGATTATAGTTAGTTAACATTTTATTTTAACCATTTACCTACCTTAAAAAAGTAAGTGTTTCCGTTGTACTGGTAATACAATGCAGCGTCTAAGTTGGTTTCAAGGCCGGGAAATTCTACTTCTATTTTCTTTGGATAACCGTCAAGAATTGTGTCGCCGTCCCGACGAAATACGTGTGTTTCTATGGAAACAAAATTTTATAAAATAGGTTTAGTTCGCGTGATCAGCGCTTAGGCAAGGAATATTGTGAGTGTACGTGCTTGTGTGTAGAAGGAAAATAGTAAGAAGACGCTTATTTTCGAAGTGTCAAAGGTTTTGTATTTTTCAAACAAAATTCTCAGCTGGGATTTCAATGCTTTACCATTGACGAGTAGATTCATGGATTGATAGAACAAGGAGGAAAGAGAGTAAGGCACCGAAATATTACAGTCACACCAATAGAACCGACTCCAAACCGACAGTTGATATGTCACTGAAAAGAATACAATAACTTTTATCGGTCTGGAGTCGGTTTCGGCAGTGTGACTGTAACCAAAACCGACTCCAAACCGGTCGATAGTATGTCATTGGAAATATTGTATTAGCTATGATCCGTCTGGTCGGTTTCGGCAGTGTGACTGTAACCGAAACCGACTCCAAACCGACAGTTGGTATGTCATTGGAAAGAATACAATAGCTATGATCGGTCTGGAGTCGACTTCGGCAATGTGACTGGGGCATCGAACGAGGGCCGTTTCATAAAGGTGTTCGTATAAATTAAAGGGGAAGTTAACCCTGACAAAAAGTTAATTGCAAAAAAAGTTGAAAAAATATATAAAAAATATTGCCGAATGTTTGAGAAAAATCCATCAAAGTCTAAACTATTTATCAGAATTTGAATTATTTTATTTGTGAAGTCATATGCGAGCAGCTTTCTTACATAATTATATATGGTGAAAAATCAATGAAATGTCAATTTCTCAGATAGTTGTAAATGGTTTTTACTGTACCTTCAGTATATCAAGAGAAAAATCATGACGTCGCAAATCCCAAACTTAAAATTCTAATAACTTATTTAATCTTGAATGGATTTTCTTCAAGATTTCACTATTATCTTTTTTATTTTTTTCTGCTATTTTTACAACAATTTTTTTTCTTCAGAATTAACTTCCCCTTTAAGACTGAGTGATACATGTTTTTACCAGTAAAATAAAAACAATATTAATGTAGGATATACATAGCGCACTTATCCACCTTTTTAGGTGATCAAGGCGCTCCTATATATTACCCCGGTCAAGCTAGTCCCTCTACCGATTCCGGTGCTCACGGCTTTTTGAGGAATTACTTCCTGTCGATACCAATTTACCTCACCTGGGTCGAGTGCAGCAAAATTTTGGTAAATTTCTTGCTTAAAGAATACACGTCATGGCTGAAAATCTAATCCACGTTCCTCAACTTGTAAAACGAGAGTCTTAACCACTAGACCCCGACGCCCCTACACGTTCATTGGTGATTATTTACAAGAAAGGATCACCAGTCGTTCTTAAAGTCGGACAGCTTAATGAAACACCCACTGCCACTGGACAGGTCAACCCATACATGGATGCTTGTCTTACCGTTTCCCAAGTACGTACTGCCATCTCTCGTCCGTGTCGCAAAAGATATCTGGGTCATGCAATCGCTTGTCGGCGTAGATGGAGTACTGCTTGTCGGCGTAGAGGTAGTACTTCTCTCTTCAGGTCTTCCTTCTTCTACTCGTTCTCCTATGATATTTAAAGTATTTTAAAAAAAAATCAGAGAATTTTAGAATAATCTTATTCCCAAGTAAAGTTGTCCGAGGATGACCTATGCATTATGGTACTCTGATCAACGTGGGCAGTCTGCCCCCCCCCCCACCCTAGGATTTCGCCAGGTATAAAAAAAAACGGGAAGAAAAGAAGGGGGAAGAAAGAAAGAAAGAAAGAAAGAAAGAAAGGAAGGAAGAAAGAAAGAAAGAAAGAAAGGAAGAATGAAAGAAAGAAAGAAAGGAAGGAAGAAAGATAGAAAGTATTTTCCAGACGATCCTGGAAAGCGCCGACGGAGAACCATCAATGAATCATCAGAGAACAGAAAACCTACAGATAATTTTCAAGAACTCAAAGAGAGCCCTCAAGAACCGTCAAAGAACCATTAAGGAACCATTAGGGAACCCTCAGAGAGCCCACAGAGAATCCTCAATGAACCCCAAAGAACCACTCACCGCCAGTAATTACAATGAATAGTACAACAAAACAGACACGTTATTCAGGTACTTGTCCAGCTGAAGTAAACGTAATATAGCCTGAAAGAAGACTAACCGAAATTTCCTTCAGTTCACGGCGAGAAAAAAAAATGGAATTGCATTGCCGATGATAATGATTAAAATTAAATACATACATGCTAAAGACCCTAATTATGAAAGAGTATGAACATGGAATTAGTTTTGATCATTTATATTTTGATAGACAAACAATTTGTCTATTTTTCATGAATTATTTCAATCAATAAAATCACATTACTTACGCCTGTCCAGAATGCATTGCGCGCAGATTAATAACTCGTGTATGCCCTAATTATGATCTCGCCGCTACTGCTTACCATACAGTTGACGAATACCGGCGATATCATCGTCGTGGAGCTGGAAGTTCGATTGGTATCCTCTGTAGTACGGGCCCATGAGGGCGCCCGCCACTTCAGAATGGTCGAGACCAAGACTGTGGCCGAACTCGTGAGCAGCGACTTGGAAAAGATTGGTTCCTGGTTCATTAAAAAAATATGATGAAAGGACACTTAGGGCAATGGAAGCTCTACTTTATTTCCTTCAAGGAATTTCTTGTCGATTTCTCTTATTTATCTCCATTGTGAAAAGTGCAAGTGAATTATGGTCATGTGTAATAAATATTTGACTAAAACCACACTAAACTACGGTGGTGACTATTTTTTTTTGTATTAAAGAAGTTTTCATTTGATAACTTGAATTCAAATACAGAATAAAATCATATCATGATATTTTCTACAGGAAATTTGCAAAATCTCATTTGTAAACAATAAAGAAGACACCAAATTGTCAAGAAAATCGATGAATTTATGAAAATACATATCTAGAAAATTGTATGAACAAACATGCAATATATTTTTTGTTGACTTTGCTGGCTTTCCATAGTTACCATTGATCAGATTAATCGCAACTCTTATAGTGATAGTGGGACCTACAATGGACTTGCAATTGATTTCATGTTTCTTGCAATGCCCCACAAGTATCTGCCAGTTCAGTATTCAGCATACAGCAACATTCAAAGTATGATGCGGAGCATCTTTAAACTCACCGTCGCTAGTTCTATCCGTGAAATCTTCATCATCATCGAAGTGGGCGTCGCCGCCAAGTGGATGGGGTTGTGGGAAATACGCATGCGCTAGAACATTTGAACGGCCATCGAAGGCGGAGTCGGGCACCGGATCTCCGTGTTCACGCCTTGCAAAGATGATCCTGATGTCAGGTTCTTGAGTGTTGACTTCGTCGAAATTTAGATTAGAAACATCACTCCAAACCTGTGGATAGTAACCACACACAAAAGACAAACTGTGATTATAACCCGTTGTAATGGAAGGCCATGCCAGTCATTTGACGCCGGACTTATATTGGTGGTATTAGTTAGCACCCAATAGTGTTATTTCAACATTATTTTTATAACACCTTTGGTGTTATGTTCAAACTATAGAGTGTAATTTTAACACACTCTACAGTGCTTTTCCGAAAAAGTTTACACTTAGAAATAATCCTGTAAAATTATATATTTGAAGTATCCTGATTTTTTCCCACATTTAAACATTGATATACAGATCTCTGTAAGTAAATGAAGATATGACTGTCGAAAAATCTTTCCGCTGGAGTGAGTACCACTTACTTTGGAAAAAGTTAGTGAAAAATAATTTGCGCAGAACTTGGAAATAGTTATATGAATAAAAGTCTATGTTGATCATGAAGAACAAATGGACTTGAGCTATGTATTACGTTTTTGACCTGTTTCCTTTCCCAAAACACTTCATATATAGCGCCATTTCACACTCCCCCCTCCACACACACACCGAGGCCAGGGTGATGATACGACTTCTGCTTCACACGGAGCAGCTGTGATTGATATGAAATGGCTTAGGCTTGATTTTCCTTTTGTCTATCATTGTCTAGCTTAGAAAAAAAGTGTGGTGAAACAAGTTATACATGTAAATGAAATATGGAATATAAACCAACTTTAAATAATAAAAAAACCTAGTGAAAGAATGCTAGAAATGTCTGAAATAAAATTTTGTTTACATTCAGCTATGTCCTCAGATCCAGATGGCACAAAAATGGAAAAAGTTGTGCTTACCTCGGGTTGGAATGTGAATTTAGGTGGCAAAGTTGTTACAGAATATTCAAATGTTCATGTTTTATTTCAATTGGCTAAAAATGCAAAAGAAATGTATCACACTGTCAGTTTGTTTTCACCCTTTTTACTTGACATACATTTTTTTTTGCGTGAAAATTAGCATTTCTGCGCAAACCGATTTCTTCGAGGCTTACACAAATGTACAGTGTTCACTCAAGTGTAATATTCTGTCGAAATATTTACTTTCGTTTGATAGATGAGACCAAAACCCAAGAATATATGTGTCAAAAATTAACCCCAAGTTGTATATTTCTATTCTCAGGGATTTTTAAAGTGTAATCATTTTTATTGATACGCGCTGCACCGACAGAGTCAGTTTTAACGCACTGGGGCTGTTGCTTTTTATGGAATAAAATGATACTAGGCCAGGTACTACAACCGTTACTATTACCACTACTACAACAACAACAAATACTACTACTACTACTACTACTACTACTACTACTACTACTACTACTACTACTACTACTACTACTACTACTACTACTACTACTACTACTACTACTACTACTACTACTAATACTACTACTACTACTACTACTACTACTACTGCTACGACTATACTGCTACTACTTTTACTACTACTACTACTACTACTACTACTACTACTACTACTAATACTTTTAATACCACTACTACTACTACTACTACTACTACTACTACTACTACTACTACTACTACTAATACTACTACTACTACTACTACTACTACTACTACTACTACTACTGCTACACCTACTACTACTACTACTAATACTACTACGACTATACTGCTACTACTTTTACTAATACTACTACTACTACTACTACTACTACTACTACTACTACTACTACTACTACTACTACTACTACTAATACTACTACTACTACGACTACCGCTACTACTTTTAATACTACTACTACTACTACTACTACATAACTACTACTACTACTACATAACTACTACTACTACTACTACTACTACTACAACTACTACTACTACTACTACTACTACTACTGCTACTGCTACTACTACTACGACCAGGGGCCGCAGAAGCGGGGGGGGGGGGCTTCAACCCTCCCCCACTTTTTTCAAAAACCGTGTACAAAAACGTAAAAATGACCATATGATTGTGATTTTTTTGCATGGTCAGCCCCCCACTTTGAAAATCGTTCCGTGGCCCCTGACGACTGCTGCTAATACTTTTAATACCACTTCTACTACTGCTGCTGCTGCTACTACTACTACTACTACTACTACTACTACTGTAGTAGCAGCAGCAGCACTATATATTACCTTCAAAGCATCTTGCATGATTCTCTTCTGATCTAACTGTGGTAATTGATTGGTTGGTATAAGGATATTCCACGTGAGATCGGACTTTGGCCAGGGATTTCTTGCTAAATAACGTTTCTTTCTCAAAGAAAATGTTTCCATGTCTTTCATTCCACAGCGCGGTGTGTTCATTAAAGCCTTAGATTCATTGTTCAGAGTCCCTATATACAGATATAGATTATCAAGAAAATGGTGATGATGATTATGATTATGGTAATGATAATGAAAAATCCATATTTTGTCGTTAAAAGAAATCTGAAATAGAAATACGCCGAAAAAAACATTTGTGCTCAGCCACTGTAGCGCCAGCTCAACGTTGCTCCCTCATCGTTGAAAGTCAAACAGGAGAGCAGCAACTCCATCTTTAAATGTATATTTTTTTTTCTGATGTGGCCGTGGCTTGAACTCCAGACATCCCGGTTATGAGACGGACGCTTTACCAACTGAGCCAACACACGATAGTGACGATATAACATAATGAAGATATAATAATAACAATACTAATAATGAATAATAATAATAATAATGATAATAATATTAGAGCTGTTGGAGTCTAATGGTTTATGAAATATGGGACCCACAGAACTATTAGAAAATATCTATTGGAGCAACATCCACCTACAGAAAAATGCTGATGGTTAAATATAAATTATGTTGGACCAACAGAAAACATCTAATGGACCCATAGAAGATTCAAGATTCAAGATTCAAGAAGTTTATTTCATTTCCATGACAAATATAAATCAAATACAGATAAAAATCAAAGTACGAGTACAAAATCAATTTTACCTGAACATAATTATATAACAAAAGCTTGTATAAACAGTAAAAAAACGTGTATGGAAATGGAAATGAGGGGATCCACTAAAAAGCATTGCTTGTAGAGCGTGGATCCCCTATAGCGAGTTGAAAAAATAATTCATATTAAGCAATTGAGAAAAGGCAAAATAATAAATATTAACTAAATGTGGAAATTCATTCGATTGTACAAACATACAATATTATAAAATGGGAAAGTAAAATGTGATAAATATAATAGGAAAACTATTTTAGAGAAAAAAAAGGAAATGATAGCAAAAAATTGAAATAAGGTGACAGAAGTACTGGACGACATGCATTATCAAAGAAATCTAATGGACCAAAAGGTAATTTGTATTGGCCCAACAGAAAACTTCTATTGGACCTACACCAACAAATTATATTAGACCCACAGGAAACATCTATGGGACCCATAGAAATCTATTGGACCAACAGAAAACCTCTATTGGACCATCAAAAATATTATATTAGACCCACAGGAAATTTCTGTTGGATAATGATAATACATGTAATGATAATGATGATGGTGATAATAATAATAATGATAGTGATAATAATAATATTAGTAATAGTAATAATGATGATAATAATAATAATGATAATATTAATGATGAGAAGAAGAAAAAGAGGACGAAGAAGAAGAAAAAGAAGAAGAGGAGGAGGAGGAGGAGGAGAAGAAGAAGACCAATGATAAGAAGATGATGAAGAAGTAGAAAATACTATATGAATGTTACCTGTCATTGGAATATTTCCCATTTTCTGGAAGTACATGATGGCTCTTCTCATAACCTCTTCATTCTTTGGCATACCATCTACCATGTCACTGTCTTTAAGGTAGCCATATTTATTCAAGAATGACTGTAATTTGAAGAGAACAAATATATATTTGATATGCAAAATAATAATCATTATTACTATACTTACTTATATAATTATATAGCGTTTAACACTTACTTTATCAGAAGTCTCTAAGCACTCTACATTAATGCAGCATAATATTATCCTGGCTTAGGCAGAGCAGCTGTTACGCGTTCATGCGTTTAAAGGAAGTTAACTTATAGAGTACCGAAGTGATGACGTCATATTTTTTTTTTTCATTTCAGCATTTTTGATACCATATTCTGGTAGAGCACGATGGAAAACGCCCACTACCAAAATTTGGTGGAATCGGTCCATGGGGGCCTTAGATATGACCTCATGAATACATGAAATCAGCCCCATGTATTCATAAGGTCATATCTAGGGGCCCATAACCCGATTCCTACCAAATTTGCTCTACAAAAAATATGGTATCAAAAACGCTGACGTGCAAAAATTGATGACGTCACACTTCGGTACCCTATAACAACCTACATTTTGACATGGCGAGATACGTCATTTTGCCAGGTCGACTTATAAATAGAGATCTGTCGACACAGTGGCGTACAGATGGGGGGGGGGGGGGGTCACGATCAAGAAAAAAGTATAAAAGGAAACATAGAATGGTGAAATATGGTATCATTCTACTAATATTATGCCAAAATATTTTAATAAATTTTACGCGATACGCCATATCTAGCCATCTCAAAAATTTTTGATCGTTACGCCTCTGTGTTGACATGGTGTGATACGTAGTAAATAACGCTAACGTAACTCGCCGTGACGACAGTTATTGTTGATAAGTCTACAAGGCAAATTCCTTCCACCGTGACGACATTTACTGTTGATAAGTCTACTAGGCAAGATACCTCTCACCATGACGACATTTATTGTTGATAAGTCTACTAGGCAAGACACCTCTCACCATGAGGACATTTATTGTTGATAAGTCTACTAGGGAAAATACCTCTCACCATGAGGACATTTATTGTTGATAAGTCTACTAGGCAAGACACCTCTCACCATGAGAACATTTATTGTTGATAAGTCTACTAGGCAAAATACCTCTCACCATGACGACATTTATTGTTGATAAGTCTACTAGGCAAAACACCTCTCACCATGAGGACATTTATTGTTGATAAGTCTACTAGGCAAGATACCTCTCACCATGAGGACATTTATTGTTGATAAGTCTACTAGGCAAAATACCTCTCACCATGACGACATTTATTGTTAATAAGTCTACTAGGCAAAATACCTCTCACCATGACGACATTTATTGTTGATAAGTCTACTAGGCAAGACACCTCTCACCATGAGAACATTTATTGTTGATAAGTCTACTAGGGAAAACATCTCTCACCATGAGGACATTTATTGTTGATAAGTCTACTATGCAAGATACCTCTCACCATGAGGACATTTATTGTTAAGAAGTCTACTAGGGAAAATACCTTCTCACCATGAGGACATTTATTGTTGATAAGTCTACTAGGGAAAATACCTTCTTACCATGACGACATTTATTGTTGATAAGTCTACTAGGGAAAAAACCTCTCGCCATGAGGACATTTATTGTTGATAAGTCTACTAGGCAAGATACCTTCTTACCATGAGGACATTTATTGTTGATAAGTCTACTAGGGAAAAAACCTCTCGCCATGAGGACATTTATTGTTGATAAGTCTACTAGGCAAGATACCTTCTTACCATGAGGACATTTATTGTTGATAAGTCTACTAGGGAAAATACCTCTCACCATGACGACATTTATTGTTGATAAGTCTACTAGGCAAAATACCTCTCACCATGACGACATTTATTGTTGATAAGTCTACTAGGCAAAATACCTCTCACCATGACGACATTTATTGTTGATAAGTCTACTAGGCAAAACACCTCTCGCCATGAGGATATTTATTGTTGATAAGTCTACTAGGCAAGATACCTCTCACCATGACGACATTTATTGTTGATAAGTCTACTAGGCAAAATACCTCTCACCATGACGACATTGATTGTTGATAAGTCTACTACGGAAAATACCTCTCACCATGACGACATTTATTGTTGATAAGTCTACTAGGCAAGACACCTCTCACCATGAGAACATTTATTGTTGATAAGTCTACTAGGGAAAACACCTCTCACCATGAGGACATTTATTGTTGATAAGTCTACTATGCAAGATACCTCTCACCATGAGGACATTTATTGTTAATAAGTCTACTAGGGAAAATACCTCTCGCCATGAGGACATTTATTGTTGATAAGTCTACTAGGCAAGTTACCTTCTTACCATGAGGACATTTATTGTTGATAAGTCTACTAGGCAAGATACCTTCTTACCATGAGGACATTTATTGTTGATAAGTCTACTAGGGAAAAAACCTCTCGCCATGAGGACATTTATTGTTGATAAGTCTACTAGGCAAGATACCTTCTTACCATGAGGACATTTATTGTTGATAAGTCTACTAGGGAAAATACCTCTCGCCATGAGGACATTTATTGTTGATAAGTCTACTAGGCAAGTTACCTTCTTACCATGAGGACATTTATTGTTGATAAGTCTACTAGGCAAGACACCTCTCACCATGAGGACATTTATTGTTGATAAGTCTACTAGGGAAAATACCTCTCGCCATGAGGACATTTATTGTTGATAAGTCTACTAGGCAAGTTACCTTCTTACCATGAGGACATTTATTGTTGATAAGTCTACTAGGGAAAATACCTCTTACCATGAGGACATTTATTGTTGATAAGTCTACTAGGCAAGATACCTTCTTACCATGAGGACATTTATTGTTGATAAGTCTACTAGGCAAGATACCTTCTTACCATGAGGACATTTATTGTTGATAAGTCTACTAGGGAAAAAACCTCTCGCCATGAGGACATTTATTGTTGATAAGTCTACTAGGCAAGATACCTTCTTACCATGAGGACATTTATTGTTGATAAGTCTACTAGGCAAGACACCTCTCACCATGAGGACATTTATTGTTGATAAGTCTACTAGGCAAGATACCTTCTTACCATGAGGACATTTATTGTTGATAAGTCTACTAGGGAAAATACCTCTCACCATGAGGACATTTATTGTTAATAAGTCTACTATGCAAGATACCTCTCACCATGACGACATTTATTGTTGATTAGTCTACTAGGAAAGATACCTCTCACCATGACGACATTTATTGTTGATATAAAGTCTACTACGCAAAATACCTCTCATCATGACGACATTTATTGTTGATAAGTCTACTAGGCAAAATACCTCTCACCATGACGACATTTATTGTTGCTAAGTCTACATTTATTGTTGATAAGTCTACTAGGCAAGATACCTCTCACCATGACGACATTTATTGTTGATAAGTCTACTAGGCAAGGTACCTCTCACCATGACGACATTTATTGTTGAAAAGTCTAGTAGGGAAAATACCTCTCACCATGACGACATTTATTGTTGCTAAGTCTACATTTATTGTTGATAAGTCTACTAGGCAAGATACCTCTCACCATGACGACATTTATTGTTGATAAGTCTACTAGGGAAAATACCTCTTACCATGAGGACATTTATTGTTGATAAGTCTACTAGGGAAAATACCTCTCACCATGACGACATTTATTGTTGATAAGTCTACTAGGCAAGAAACCTTCTTACCATGAGGACATTTATTGTTGATAAGTCTACTAGGGAAAATACCTCTCACCATGACGACATTTATTGTTGATAAGTCTACTAGGCAAGATGCCTCTCACCATGACGACATTTATTGTTGATAAGTCTACTAGGCAAAATACCTCTCACCATGACTACATTTATTGTTAATAAGTCTACTAGGCAAGATACCTTCTCACCATGAGGACATTTATTGTTGATAAGTCTACTAGGCAAAACACCTCTCACCATGAGGACATTTATTGTTAATAAGTCTACTATGCAAGATACCTCTCACCATGACGACATTTATTGTTGATTAGTCTACTAGGAAAGATACCTCTCACCATGACGACATTTATTGTTGATAAGTCTACTACGCAAAATACCTCTCACCATGACGACATTTATTGTTGATAAGTCTACTAGGCAAAATATCTCTCACCATGACGACATTTATTGTTGCTAAGTCTACATTTATTGTTGATAAGTCTACTAGGCAAGATACCTCTCACCATGACGACATTTATTGTTGATAAGTCTACTAGGCAAGATACCTTCTCACCATGAGGACATTTATTGTTGATAAGTCTACTAGGCAAGATACCTTCTCACCATGAGGACATTTATTGTTGATAAGTCTACTAGGCAAAACACCTCTCACCATGAGGACATTTATTGTTAATAAGTCTACTATGCAAGATACCTCTCACCATGACGACATTTATTGTTGATTAGTCTACTAGGAAAGATACCTCTCACCATGACGACATTTATTGTTGATAAGTCTACTACGCAAAATACCTCTCACCATGACGACATTTATTGTTGATAAGTCTACTAGGCAAAATACCTCTCACCATGACGACATTTATTGTTGCTAAGTCTACATTTATTGTTGATAAGTCTACTAGGCAAGATGCCTCTCACCATGACGACATTTATTGTTGATAAGTCTACTATGCAAGATACCTCTCACCATGACGACATTTATTGTTGATAAGTCTACTAGGCAAAATACCTCTCACCATGACGACATTTATTGTTAATAAGTCTACTATGCAAGATACCTCTAACCATGACGACATTTATTGTTGATAAGTCTACTAGGCAAAATACCTCTCACCATGACGACATTTATTGTTAATAAGTCTACTATGCAAGATACCTCAAACCATGACGCCATTTATTGTTGATAAGTCTACTAGGCAAAATACCTCTCACCATGACGACATTTATTGTTGATAAGTCTACTAGGCAAAATACCTCTCACCATGACGACATTTATTGTTGATAAGTCTACTAGGCAAAATACCTCTCACCATGACGACATTTATTGTTGATAAGTCTACTAGGGAAAATACCTCTCACCATGACGACATTTATTGTTGATAAGTCTACTAGGCAAAATACCTCTCACCATGACGACATTTATTGTTGATAAGTCTACTAGGCAAAATACCTCTCACCATGAGGACATTTATTGTTGATAAGTCTACTAGGCAAAATACCTCTCACCATGACGACATTTATTGTTGATAAGTCTACTAGGGAAAATACCTCTCACCATGACGACATTTATTGTTGATAAGTCTACTAGGCAAAATACCTCTCACCATGACGACATTTATTGTTGCTAAGTCTACATTTATTGTTGATAAGTCTACTAGGCAAGATGCCTCTCACCATGACGACATTTATTGTTGATAAGTCTACTAGGCAAGATGCCTCTCACCATGACGACATTTATTGTTGATAAGTCTACTAGGCAAAATACCTCTCACCATGACGACATTTATTGTTAATAAGTCTACTAGGCAAGATACCTTCTCACCATGAGGACATTTATTGTTGATAAGTCTACTAGGCAAAACACCTCTCACCATGAGGACATTTATTGTTAATAAGTCTACTATGCAAGATACCTCTCACCATGACGACATTTATTGTTGATAAGTCTACTAGGCAAAATACCTCTCACCATGACGACATTTATTGTTAATAAGTCTACTATGCAAGATACCTCTAACCATGACGACATTTATTGTTGATAAGTCTACTAGGCAAAATACCTCTCACCATGACGACATTTATTGTTGATAAGTCTACTAGGGAAAATACCTCTCACCATGACGACATTTATTGTTGATAAGTCTACTAGGCAAAATACCTCTCACCATGACGACATTTATTGTTGATAAGTCTACTAGGCAAAATACCTCTCACCATGAGGACATTTAATGTTGATAAGTCTACTAGGCAAGATGCCTCTCATCATGACGACATTTATTGTTGATAAGTCTACTAGGGAAAATACCTCTCACCATGACGACATTTATTGTTGATAAGTCTACTAGGCAAAATACCTCTCACCATGACGACATTTATTGTTGATAAGTCTACTAGGCAAAACACCTCTCACCATGACGACATTTATTGTTGATAAGTCTACTATGCAAGATACCTCTCACCATGACGACATTTATTGTTGATAAGTCTACTAGGCAAGATGCCTCTCATCATGACGACATTTATTGTTGATAAGTCTACTAGGCAAAATACCTCTCACCATGACGACATTTATTGTTAATAAGTCTACTAGGCAAAATACCTCTCACCATGACGACATTTATTGTTGATAAGTCTACTAGGCAAAATACCTCTCATCATGACGACATTTATTGTTGATAAGTCTACTAGGCAAGATGCCTCTCATCATGACGACACATCACTTTTTCTTTCTAAACATAAGTTGACTTGACAAGATATTACATCTCGTCTGTATCGTCAGCTTCTAGAGAATTCGTATATACCCATGGGCCGGGGTTAGGACATGCAGCAGTGTTAAAAAAGGATCGACAGATTTCTCCTTCCGGATATTTCACAATAAATATTCACTTCATTTTATGTTTTGGGAATATTGAAGAGATCAGTGTTCCCCAAACCCAAAGCTGTCATCCATTTACAGAATTAAAGACTAAAAACACCCCCTCCCCCACATTGACAAATAACGAAGTCATCCCATCGAGGCTCGCTTGTCAGCACAAGCCCTCGGTTCGATGAACAACTGAAAGCGATCTGAATATCAACGGGTTAAACCAGACTGAAAACAATGTGATTTGAACAGATGGCAATTGCTTAATTTTCTCCTTGTGGTTTTGTTATTATTTCAGTATGCTTATTATTGTGTGGGATGAAGTCAATGCCATAAAAAAAAACGTGAATGAAAATCTGATCATTATGACCGCATGCAAGTCATTTCCTGATGCCTATGCGATGAATAAAACATTGTATACAAAGAACATAGTTGATTAGATTCGCTAATGATTTCTTCCGGGTCCTGTTTCATTAACCAGTGTGTTAACACTTGTCATAATAACAAATGCACGATTTCTATAACAAATTCACTTTCAGCCAATCAGATTGACGGATTTCAGTAGCTTTAAAATGTTATTGCAAAGTTGTTATAATAACAAGTTTTATGAAAACGGGTCTTGGCCTTGGGAGTGAACCCAACCTACATTTATCATGTTTTTAATTATGTATCTCTGTACATGTGAATGAATATGGCCCTGGGAAGTGGATGTACACCCCCAGAATGTCCTTGGGAGTGCTGTGTGTATTATTCTCCATAGGCAGCACCCCCAAGTATTCTGGAAGTTGTTTAAAAGGGGGAAATGTAGCCCAAAATTACCATAATTTTGTACTGAAACCCCCTTTTTCAAATTTCTCGGGACCACTATGATACGCATCTTTTCAAATTTACATCAGCACCCCATATCAAAAAAATCGTTCCCAAGGCCCCGTGAATGACTCCTCAAATTTATTCAATCACTTATTACATAATCATTCTTTCATATCCTAGGGGTCCATGCTCTACAAGCTGCGCCTAATTCTTTCCATACAAATTTGGCATTATTTTGTTTGAATTGCTCACATAAAATTAGGCTGTTATACAATTATTATTGATTGATCTGTACTCGATTCGTAATTATATTGGATATGTATTTGATCTACACAGTATAAAAATACCACGTTGTTTAAGCCTGCCACTCTAACACAAGTTGTTTAAACTTTTTGGAATTGTTTAAACTTTTTAAACAACTTGTTTAAAAGTTTGAACAGTTGTTTACAAAGTCTAAACGGATTTTTGAAAAGTTTAAACAATAGTTGTTAGAGTGACGGGCTTAAACAACGCGCATGAAGTGCTTAAAAATTTAAACAGCGTTTTTACAGTGTATATTTGTGATGGAAATGAAATAAATTTCTTGAATCTTAAAATGTTGCTAAAATGATTTATTGACGGTCGTCAATCAATTGAATGGGGAAAATATGCAAAAAAAAGAATAGTTAAAGGGGGCATTCCAGGCTGAAATTTATGTGATTCGAACAGATAGTGTAAAACAAGACGAACAAAACACTTACATTTTCATCAAAGTTGGGCATTTATGACATTTCAACTTTTGCATTGTTTCGATGAAATATATAGTTCTCTGCATGCAATGAGCAAGCTGATAATGTCATTCCCCACTTATTCTTTTGAATCTTGTTTTAAGAGGTAATGTTTATTATTAAAAATAATTCTCCTTGCCAAGAATGTAAATATAGAATTGATTACTGATTTCAAAAGTGTAATATATTCATTGCTGAAACTTATTTTGTTACAAGGAAGACTTGTTTTTTAAACATGCGTGAAAAATTTGATAATCATGAGAAAAATGGCACATGAAAATGATCAACCCATCTAATGCATGATATTAAAGATGTTATACACTTTTGTTGTTGCAAGTGTTCGTGAAGGAATCTGTCGGCCTTGATACTGCGAGGCGGTGCAATTCAACATCCTTTGGAACGCCCAATGA
Organism: Lytechinus pictus; assembly: GCF_037042905.1. Lineage (NCBI taxonomy): Eukaryota > Metazoa > Echinodermata > Echinoidea > Temnopleuroida > Toxopneustidae > Lytechinus > Lytechinus pictus. The sequence goes on along the minus strand of NC_087258.1, from coordinate 11,931,775 downwards.
AAAATCATTTTGAAAATGTTCTTGTATTAATATTATTTACATTCATTAGGGAAAAATGACCACTGTGATTCAAAGAGTGTTAAATTTCACTCCCTAGCAGTCATTATATTAGGCTTTTGCAACTAAGTCAATAAATATTCAACTGTTCAATACATAAAGAAATGAATTTACACGAGTAACATACCGTCATTTGCAGTTCTGTTTCAATCATTGGTGCTCCCATAGAACCAATAGCTGCCAGACAGCAGCCGAAAGAGAGAAGCGCCAATCTCGGCATCATTTTCGCGATCGATAACTTCAGTTTTTGTCTTTTCCAAACAGTGCTATTATAAAGAATCCCCTCACTTAAAAAATCCTAACGCTGTAACCCTCTTGCTTGAATGATGCTGATTGTGGCACGCCTTTCCTGAAAAATGATACCACTGTTGATTAAATTTCATTATATAAAGACCTGCTAGTTTATTTGTAGTTATCAGAATTCCATTTATGGATGAAAGGGATATAATTGGTTTCTTTCTAAGTTTTTTGCACGCGGCACCATTTTCACGGAAATTCCGCATAGTACACTGCACAGTGGGAAGTTGAGTCGGCCCACGTTTAGCCAGAGCAAATTATGATACAATTGATTAAAGGGTGAAGCACTGGCGTAAATCCGTGTTGATGGGTGGGGGAATCACTAAAATATTTTGGCATTTTTTTGGCAATCATGTTTTTAGATTTTCAAGGAATTGTCATTGATATGTCCACAGTGGCGTACCGTGGGTCACGGCATGGGGGGGGGGGGGCACCAGCAAAATTTTTGAATCACTGAGTGAATGCGCTAGTGAGCGCGCAAAGAGTGCTCAGTTGCCAGTTATACTGACCTAATAGAGACATTTTAAGGACAATGTCATTAAACGGATATGTATCTCCCTGATCAAATAATGCGAGCGCGAAGCGCGAGCTGAATTTTGTTTATATTCACACCTAAAAAGGGACATTATAATCAAATTTGTGTAATCATGATAGGTACCTGTCTCGCTAAACAATGCGAGCGCGAAGCGCGAGCTGAAAATTTAGATAATTCAGACCTGAAGTGGGGCATTCTAAGGTTTCTTTGTAGGAATTAACTAGGACCATACGTATTTCATTAACCAAATGATGCGAGCGCGAAGCGCGAGCTGAAATTTTTGATATTCAGATCAGAAGAAGGGACATTTTAAGGACTGATTTTAGGAATTCATGAAGAGCAGAGTGGAAATGGTGAACTGGCTCTTTATTTGCATTTTATGATTCAATAATATTGTTTCATTTGTTAAGCGGTATTTTAGGAATAATTTTCACCAATAAAACAATTATTTTTTCATTTCTTTCGTAAAAAGTGGGGGGATGTTTGTACAGGCCATCCCCCCCTCCTCGAAAAGTGGGGGGGGGGGGATATATCCCCCATCCCCCTCGGGATTTACGCCAGTGGATTAAAGGCAACGACGCACTACTATTGAATTGTTGATCATGATGTCAATTTCCGTAGAAAGTCATATGCAAAGTCACTGGAAAACTCTGTGCGTAGTTTTTATTATGGTACGTTAAAGCCACAGAAGGTCAAGTTCAGATTCATGGAAAGTAACTATTAGGAATTGGACAAAAGTGTAATCAACTCATACCGTTTTTACACAGAGACTCGGCTCGAGGGCTCGACATGCGAGTCATGCTCGACACGGCAATTTTATGCTGTGTAAACGCGATCAGTGTGATCCGCGAGCCGTGTCGAACACGGCATTTTTGATCAGTCAAAATCATTAGTTTCAACCCGCAAGCCGAGTCAGACTCGCCTATTTTTTTTTTGTTCATGTGTAAACAGAAAGCCGTGTCGAACCCGCATGACCTAGGTAAAAAATGCCATATTTTGTAACGTATATTCTACTTCCGTGCTTGGTCCGCGGGCCGTGTCGAACTCGCCTTTTTTGTTTCAGTATAAACGAGATCACAGTTGCCATCTTCGCAGCGTTCGACACTGCTTGGGGATTCAACACTCGAGCCGAGTTGTTTTTAAAAAAAAGGTATCAATAAATATTCTAGGCCTATTCTATCACCATTGCCAAAACCTTATTGTCATGTGAAGTCACGTAACATAGATTTCGTCACTCCAACCTTGGACATGGGGCACGCAATACCTGTGCTTCTCCTAGAGTTTAGATATAACACCAGAGTGTTAGAATGACACCACCAACTAACACCGATGTATATGCTGTGGTTCGCTATATGTACACCGACTTAACACCACAGTTATTGTGTATTTGTATATGATCACAAAACTATATTATTCGGAAATGTAGAACTTTGATGATTATTTACTATTTTCTCATGGTGGTTTTGTTATGATCTCATCCTATGTATAAACGATCGCGCGGGATGGGGTTCGTGTAGTTTGAAAAGGTGAGTAAATTCGGATCACTATGTCCTTTTTTTTGGTACGTGCAAGTCATTTCCTGATGCCTTTCCAATGAGAAAAAAAAATCATATGAAAAGTATACACAGTCGAATTTATTTTCCCCATTGTTTTGTTCTGGCGTTATGAGTGAACTCTAGCATGCAATGTTTACAATATTATACTGCATATCAACGCCCGTCAACCAATTATTATTGAACGGAAAAGCATAAAGGCAGACATGGATCGTTAAAGGGGTAATCAGGGTTGAAATTATGCAATTATAAGAAAAGATATATAGAGATAAACCAGACAGAGGAATCAATGAAAAAAGATGTGACATTTCAACTCTTGGGCTATTTCGGCGAAACAGCTCGTGCTCTGCATGTCCTCAAGAATATGCAATGAGCAAGCCGTTGACGTTATTTCCCCACTTATTCTTATGTATCCTATATATTCTTATGTTATCAGATTTTGATGAATTTTCTGTGTTTTGCTCTTTGCACTTTACTTTATCATTTAGAATATGATTTTACCTTCCAGTGGCCTTTCAAGGTATAGAAAATACTAGTTTGATTATTCTCGGAATCCTCTGAGACTTCGGATGTGTACCTCGATCCAGGGCCCATGACACAAAGCTTTGAAAGCATAGTAGAACATTTCTCTACAACTGATTGCATTGACTACAATATATAATTAATTGTAAAAGTCAAGTGTACGATTAATCGCTAAGCTTTGTGTGACGAGACCATGAACCCTTTAGTTTTTTGGGCACTCAGGTGTGTGTTTCATAAAGCTGTTCGTTAAGTTACGCACAACTTTACGCACGACTGGAACATGTTCTTGGATCATAATGTAAATTATTAAGCACAAGAAGGGATCACCAGTCGTGCGTAAAGTCATTCGTATCTTACGAACAGCTTTATGAAACGCCCACCTGGTCTCAAGTTGTGGTTTAACTGTTCAATTCATCAACATGATCAACTTATTTGAAACTGGCGCCGCGTGTAGTGTGGTGAGGCAAAGTCGACTGGTTGGCAATCCTGTATATTCAATTCTCTGTTTCATTTTAAAAAGAGAGTCTGAAATTTGCATCGAATAATATAAAACTTAAAATTATAAGAAGATCAATATTATACATAAATCGTGCCTGCTCCCTAAATCAATACCAAACAAGTTACTGATATTCGGATAGCTTGTTGTATCGTTAATCTATTGGTCAATATAATCAGAAAGGTTATTCCAAATGGGTATCGTAGATTCACAAAAATATGATTCAGAGTTTCTGGAACAATCTTCCAAACATGACAAAATGGGGAGTCGTTTCTTCCAATATGGAATTAAAATGACTTGAGTGCTGTCGCATTATGAAGGTTTTGTTTGTGAAAAAAGGGACTTTAGTTGTGCATATAATTTTTTTGTTTTGTTTAGCAGATCAGTCAACTCTATCTAGTCAAAGATATCTTTCACATTTTATTTATCCATCAACCCTTGTACCATCTTTTGTCAGTCTCAGAGTTTTTGTTTTACATATCTAATGTTTTTTTTCTTTCTTTTATTCTTAATATGTACTTGTTTGATGTATTTGATTTTGTATTGTTATCATGTCAATCTTCTGTGCGATTCTTGGTGATTTATAATAAATAACTGTCTGGAAATAATAACAATATCTTTCTTCACCATAAAAGAATGGAGGGGGGGGGGGGGCAATGGCAAACATGATATCAACGATTTTTTTCGCTTCCAATAATTTAGACTTCAGAATAGGGGAAAGAGGTTTTATTGGATGTTCCTTCGCTGAACATTCAAATGACTTGATAATATTTTATAGCAATAATTATGTGAATATTAAATTCCACAGCACATCCATGAATATTTGCTTCTCCCATGGCTTTATCATTGTGAAGTGGTAGCATTATCTGAATTCATGTTAAAACAATTAAAATTTCTCATTGTTTCAAAACATTCGCTAATGAAAGCTGCTGAACACATAACATCATGAACAATACGTTCTAGTTTCATAAAACAATTACAATATGAGTGTGATACAATTTCTATTAGCTTATCAAACAGATAATAGGTTAACAATACAAAAGGCTTACTAGTGATTAAAAAAGATCTTTAACATTGGTGTGTATTGAATATAATGGATTAAAAAAAATGAAGAAAAAAAAATCTACTTCGTGCAGAAACTTTCAAGATATCTGTAACTGAAAAACCATGATTTATTTTGTTTTTCTCATATTAGTAATTGCCTCCTAGTTAAAGAGTTTAATTGTGACGCATGCATTTTGAAATTGAATATAATTGGGATGGTCTTTTCACTGTTTGGAAGCACTAAATGATGATTTCTGGGAGCAATATCATCAGGGCTTCATTTTAACAACATATCACAGAGACCAGTGACAAAAGGATCATTGCAGCTCAGATTTTGTTTAAAGTCAAATCAATATAAGCCAATTCGTTCAAACGGTAACGAATTATCTTGCCAGGAAAAACACACACAAACTTGCTCTTCATTTTCAAAATTGGAGATTATATTTGTATAATAGAAATGGTTTATTAAACAAAAAGTCACCTTCGGTCCATAAAAGGCTGAATTACAGATTTTTAATACAATGAAAATAAATAAAGATCGAATTCAGATGAAAACACAACATATTACAGTAATATGAATTCAAAATACATAAAAGGTATACAAGTCTGAGGTAAATAATATTAAAGGTAATGTGGACATCATCATAATTTCAACTGCAAGCTAATTTAAGATATTTTGTTCTTATCATTTTGTAACCATTTATTCATTATTATTATAATCTAAGATTTTCATTATTATTATCATTATTGTTATTATCATTATTATTACTATTATTATTGTCATAATTATTATTATTATCATTATTATTATTTTGTTATTATTTTTGTACATATTTACCTCCCTTTTTCTTTTTTTTTCTTCATGATTTGCATTTGAAATTACTTTGTAGCTGCATGCTGAAATTGATCAATAAATGTTAAAAAATTAAAAAACATGCTTATCCTGATTTTGTTCTATCAATTGCATGACACAGATTTAGTAATCAGCGGACATCCAAAGTCCAGAAGGATATAACATTGCCATATGTGACCTGACAACCCGAAACCAATACTCGCTAGGAAAGATTCTCTGTAAATAGCCAAAATAGTAATTTGGCCTTCAAAAATTAAAGATAAAAATAAAAAGATAAAATAATAAAAGGAAACCTGTTTTGAAGAGTAATTCTTTCAATCCATGCTATCAAAATTTAAAGTCGTAAAATTAAATAAAAGACCGGGATACAAAATGTTTCTGTGACACCGTCATTTTTCCGGACTCCTTGGATGTTTCACTGAAATTGCACAGTAAGCATATCTCATGCTTGAGTGAACCCGAACTTGAAACAATGTTTTCTTGCTATTCTTTGAAGTTGCAACTGAATTTCTTCCACATTTTAACATGTTTTAGTTTTAAAGCTTAACCCATTGCCTCCTGGAACCGGGGGATCTCTGTACAAAGCGTATGATGATGTTTATTACTTTCGTACATAAACATCGTTATCTGTGGAACGTTCATGGTAAAATGGTTCCATGACATTTGCTCCGACGACAAGTTATCCGATGGAAAACCTGCACGCACGTTGAGCCAAACACAAAACATAACCTCCAAAACTAAATAAACCCTAATCCTAATCTTTAAAACCCTATCACAATAATAACTCTAAGCCTAAGCCACCCGAGATATTAAGACCGGAGCAAATGTCGCAGGATCATATGTCGTGTCACTGGTAACATGTAAACAATTTCTTTCATTCAAAGCGGAATCCAAGTAGCATGCTTTTTTATTGAACTTTACTTTGATCACCGCAGTTACATGGAATGAGGAATAGCGTGGGTTTAAGGAAGTTAAAATGAACGCAGTTTAGCGTGAGTATTGAGGTCATTCTATTGGTTTTAGGTAACAACAGTCTGGTTCTCATAAAAAGTTGAAATAATGGTTAATGAGCCTAATCTTTGCCTATAATTAGGATTGTGAAAAAGTCAATCAAAATATTTGTGCTTTAAATCACAAATATTTACACACACATACTTTTTTGTCTAATATCTATTTATTTCATCATTTCTTCATTAAGAAATCATTGCGCTCCTATATTACCTATCCTAAGCTAGGCTATCGATTCCGATGCTCACAGCTTTGTAAATCACTTCCTATTAGAAGGCGGGGTAAGTTGAGCATAGGGGCAAGTTGAGCCACCGCCCCCAGGCCAATAATGAATGAGTCAGACATTATGGTGGTGTCATGTATTGATGACCCATTACATAACCATTAACCCCACCACATTGTTTTCAACTTTGAAACAAAAAGTATATTTTTAGAGGGAAAAATACAAATTTCAGCCAAAAAAGTAAAAAAGGGTGTGAAATAGATAAGTGTTTTTTACACACACACTTCTTTACATATAATAAAGCATAAGAACAACATTGTCAGTCCAGATATGGATCTTCATTCTTGTCACAGTCTTTTACATGATGGATACATAAGAAATGTGTGGATGCGAAATTATCGCATTAAGTTCGGACTGGGGTAAGTTGAGCCAGCAAACATGGGGCAAGTTGAGCCATGGTAATTCTTATGGTAATGTAAACAAAAACACAATCAAACCTTAAAAAGCCATTGATATGCAGGCAGAAAAGAGCAAATTCACATGACAGTTCTTTTACTTTTAGAGAATGTTGGTATTTTTAGAGAATTAGCAAGTGAAAAGACTTTAAATAAAAAATTGACATGCTGGTTCTTCCCGCATACATTTTGTACATAGTTTTTGTGGCTCAACTTACCCTCGAAGGTGGCACAACTTACACCATAGATGGGGCAAGTTGTGCCACTTGACATCATTTTTTTCAAAGGTCACAACGACTTTCAGTGTGGGGGTAGAAAGTTGTATATAGGTGAAAAAGATTTCCCAAGAATCATATTTAAAGGCAAGGTACTTATTTCTACAATATTATTAGTCATATCAATTCTATCATGCAAAATGCAAAAAGTGTCACAACTTACCCCGCCTTCCCCTACCCATTTCAGTTACCGCACCCGAGTTGAGTGCGGCACGTTGTGGATCGATTTCTTGGTGGATGAAATAATGCAATGGCCTGGATTCAAACACAGTAAAGGGAGCCAGGACCATCAGACCACAATGCTCCAACGCTCATAATCATTGCTTAATCTGTACATTTGTATTTTTTTGTTAACAATAATAATAACAACAGTATATTGTGGGGGCGTGGTCTAGTGGTTATGACTCTCGTCTTTCAATCTGAGCGACGTGGGTTCGATTCCAAGCCATGGCGTGTTTTCCTTCAGCAAGCAATTGGTCCACATTGTGCTGCACCCAACCCAGGTGAGGTGGATTGCTACCTGGTAGGAATTTATTCCTTGAAACGCAAAGCGCGTAATAATAATAATAAACACAGCATTTATTATGCGCCATTTATCTAGTAAACTATTCCGAGGCGCAGAGGGATAGAGGGATTGCGGAAAAAAGGCCATGGTAATTAAGCTGCATTACCCAAGAGTGCGTAGACTTCTGTATAAAGTAAGTGGTAGGCGCTATGTCAGCAAGTATTATGATGATGATGATGATTATTATTATTATTATTATTAGTAGTAGTAGTATATAGTCGAAGAAGAAGTAGTAGTAGTAGTAGTAGTCGAAGAAGAAGAAGAAGAAGAAGTAGTAGTAGTAGTAGTAGTAGTAGTAGTAGTAGTAGTAGTAGTAGTAGTATAGTAGTATAGTAGTAGTAGTAGTAGCAGTAGCAGTAGTAGCAGTAGTAGCAGTAGTAGCAGCAGTAGCAGCAGCAGTAGTAGTAGTAGTAGTATAGTAGTAGTAGTAGTTGTAGTAGTAGTAGTAGTAGTTGTTGTAGTTTAGTAGTAGTAGTAGTAGAAGTAGTAGTAGTAGTAGTAGTAGTAGTAGTAGTGGAAGTATAGTAGTAGTAGTAGTAGTAGTATATTAGTAGTAGTAGTAGTAGTAGTAGTAGTAGTAGTAGTAGTAGTAGTAGTAGTAGTAGTAGTAGTAGTAGTAGTAGTAGTAGTGGTAGTAGTATAGTAGTAGTATTTACACAGGTTAGCCACTTCAGTTCCGAAAACTGCTGTTATTATTACCCCGGCTTAATCACTGACGAGCATCGAATGTCATTATATTTGACAATAGATTAAATCAACCAATTAACAAATCAATCATAATATAAAAAACAACCATCAATGTTTCACCAGAAAAAAAATAATAAAGAGAACTTTAGAGGGTAAATTTTAATTGCAATCACTGTTCATCGATTCGTTCATGTACAACTGCATAACCATTAACACACAATTTACTGAAGGCCATGGGGGTGGGGGAGGTGGTAAAAATTAACACATAAAACAAATCAACAATTTTTTCGCGTTTTTATAGTCAAACATATGGAAGCTTGAAAGTGCCACACAGATGTTTATTTAACCATCTCGTCATGTCTACATCTCTTAGGGAAAAGAATGAGATGACGAGATCTCGGATCTCGTCATGTCTACATCTTATAGAAGAGATGATCAGATGGCAAGATCTCGTATCTCGTCATGTTTACATCCCGTGGGAGATGTGATCAGATGACAAGATCTTAGATCTCGTCATGTTTACATCCCGTGGGAGAGATGATCAGATGACAAGATCTTGGATCTGAGATCTTGTCATTTCGTCTTCAGAATCATCGGACCTTTCACATGCTCGCTCGAAAACTGTAATTTGAATTCGAATTCCCGAGCGAAGTATGTGTCCTTGGTGACTTGTCAATCAAAGCACTGCATCGAAAATACAAACTACGATGAGTGCATAACAATTGTATTCTACGGAAGTGCTTAAAATAGGTCACGTAAGCTCCGCCCCAAAATATGTTTTAGAGGTCGAGCTGTTCACATGCAAAATTCGTACCGTAATTTGAGTGAAACTTAACTGGAATTCACCTCCGGAGCAGGGCCGTAGCCAGAAACATTTTGTTGGGGGGGGGGTGTACCAGCTAAATTTGCCAACTAAATTTGGCGTGACAGCGCCAACGTGAGCACAGGGGGGGGGGGGGTCTGATGGGGGATGTGCCCCCCCCTACAATAATCGCATGCTAAAATATTTTGAATTTTTAGAATTGAATTAGTGGCATTTGGTGAATACTTTAAGGTAAATTATACAAAGATATACAAAGATATTTGCACTTTAAAAATAAACATTTTTGATCAAAATAGAAAGGCTAGTGTGCCGTAGTTGCTATACTTGCAGTATAATGATATACCCTATGCATTAATAATATCAAAATCAAAGATTTGTTAATTTTGAATTGACCTTTTGTGCAAGATGTCTCAACTAAAATTTCAAGAGTGCTACTGCTAACAGTGGCGTACCGTGGGTCACGGCATTGGGGGGGGGGCACCAGCAAAAATTTAGAATCATTAAGTGGGCGCGCGAAGTGCGCTCAATTGCCAGGTATACTGACCTGATAGAGACATTTTAAGGACTGTGCCATTACAAAACAAACAATGCGAGCGCGAAGCGCGAGCTGAAATTTTTTGTATAACTTAACCCTAAAAAGGGACATTTTCAGGACTATCTTTTGAAATTTATGGAGTGCGTACGTATCTCACCATAGTCATCTAATGCGAGCGTCAAGCGCTTGCTGATTTTGTTAGAATTACACTGGCACATGAAGCTCTTTTTGTGGTCATTGTAATCATGAACAGGATACTAATTTCACTAATGAAATATTGCGGGCGAGAAGCGCGAGCTGACAATTTTTGAAATTCAGACCTGAAGAGGGGTATTCTATGGCTTGTTTGTAGTAATTTACTATTTCACTAATTAAGTGATGCGAGCGCGAAGCGCGAGCTGAAAATTTGTTATAATTAGATCGGAAAAAGGGACATTTTAAGGACTGTCTTTAGGAATTCGTGCACTGCAAAAACGCCGGTGTTGATTTAACACCAGCCCGGTATCTATATCGGTCCACACCAATGCGAACGTAAGCACAGACTGGAAATTTTTTATTAAGGCCTTAAAGGGGGCAATCACTAAAGTATATAGTCATGAAAAAAGCATATGTCACTACATAAAACAATGATAACTTGAAGTGCGAGGAGATAGTTTGGTGCATAATCTTTATGGACTTAAAATACAACAGGACTATACATCTCATTAGTCAGACAATGCGAGCACCAGGAATGATGCAACCACAACCTGCCCCCATCCCCACCCTAAGCACCTTCTGACACCATGAATTAAAAAAAAATGTTTAGTAAAAATAACTTTTGTGTTTTTTGCCAACTGCAAACTTGTAGACAAGTCTACAAGTTGTAGACTTGTCTTCATGAAATTGCCAACTGCAGAGTTACCATTTTTTAAAGTCTTGTGTTCTATTCTTTTCAGATCTGATACGGGGCAGTACTGGTACATCACTTTGCTGACTGGTAGAGCGTATAGTGTTCTGCCACTTTAATAGGCCCACTTTATAATTTGCCAGCTATACTTTGGCTTTGATTATTCAACTTAAACCTTGGAAATTCATCCCACCCAATATTTATGTACCTAGTCTTGCCTCTAATTTTACAAACTAATGTGTTTGTTAAATCGTCAATAATTGTGGTATAATTTGCAAACTAACAAGCTTGTTCATATTGGGGGAGGACCGGGGGCTTACTTTGTGTGTTATTATAGCTCCATCTGTTTTGTACTTAGTATTTTGCTGACTAGTAGGGCTCTAAGCCTGGCTACATGGACTTGGATTTGCCAATTGGTTGTCTTTACTCTAAAAGTCGTAACCTTCTTCGAAGTTAGTACCCCTATTTTTCTTTCCTTTTCTTTCCTTTCCTTTTCTTTCTTTCTTTCTTTCTTTCTTTCTTTCTTTCTTTCTTTCTTTCTTTCTTTCTTTCTTTCTTTCTTTCTTTCTTTCTTTCTTTCTTTCTTTCTTTCTTTCTTTCTTTCTTTCTTTCTTTCTTTTTTTCTTTCTTTCTTTCTTTCTTTCTTTCTTTCTTTCGTGAGGTAGTTGTGTTTTTTTCGAGCTCCGGTTTTTCTGGTTTTTCACTGATTTATGTGACCATTTGGTCCTTGATTTTGTACCATTAAAATTGTGTTGGGTTATAGATTAATATAGACTCGATCCTCCTTCGTCAGGTTTACCAATTTTAGTGTTTTTTAAACACATTTCCTGTTATTTTTTGTAAGGTTTCTAGACTGGTTCGTACATGGCCAGTCAAGCAAACCAACGTAGTGTACAGGGCCAGCGTACCACAAGTGCAGCTGGCCCTTTGTTAAACAATGTAGGACATTTTAAAAATGTCACCCGTCACAATGGTGTAAGCTTTCAAGCTATTGAAAATGTAACGATACAATCTTATATCAATGTCTTTACTACAACGATACCCGCTAATGACGTAATATCTGCCTCTCACATCTCTAATGGTCGCATAGCTGTGTATCTAAAATCCAAAGAAGCTGTTATCAATGCTGTACAACAAGGCCTTGAGTATGAGGGGGCCTTTCTTGAACTAACCCCCCTTGTACGGCCCACTACTCGAGTCATTTTATCTAATGTATACCCAGAACTACCGAATTCTGTCTTGACTGAAAATCTAGCACCTTTTTGCAAAGTTGTGTCCGACTGCAAACCAATACCTCTAGGATTTAAAGACAAGCGTCTAAACCATATTATGAGTTTTAGAAGGCACGTTCAAGTGTTAGTGAAACCTAACACAACACTTCCAGATAACATTAATTTCGTGTTTTCAGGTATGAACTATCGTGTATTTATTTCAACTGAGTCAGTTAGATGTTTTAACTGTGGTGAATTTGGTCATATTTCCCGCAATTGTAAGAAACCTCAAACAAGCACAAATACTAATCAGTCAAAGACAAACGCTGCCCCAGTTTCAAATGACACGAGAGTGCGCCAGCGCGGATCCTCCCCGCCTCTCACTACGGTTTCGGACCCCATGCCACCATCACCTCCCCCCTTGGCGGCAACTACAATGCCCCCACCTGTACCCACCTCCTCTGATTTCCCTAGTTTACCACCTCGTGATCGTGGGCCCCTTTCAACCTCAGCCACCCCCTCGCGCATTAGGAAGCCTCAATCCTCCCCACTGCACATACCTCTGACATCACCTGCTCAACCGTCCAGCAATTCAACTACCACGCCCATAGTCGTGTCCTCCAAGTCCCCTCCCCCCAAATCTATTTCTGCGTGCCCTTCGCCTGTGTGGAAAACTCCCCCATCACCTGTCCGAACTTTCTCTGAAGTTGTTTCAAAACGTAAGCAACTAACACCCGAATCAAACGAAAACAATACTACTCTTACTACACTGAAGGCCCCCTCTCCTCTTCGGAAAGTGGCCAGGAAAGCTCCCTCCTCCCAAACCGAAACCGTAGACTCTCCAACCCTAACACAAGTCCTTGACTCCCAAACCCCCAATATCCCTCCTACCCCATCCTCCACAGTTGGAGATTCATCTACAGACACTGACTCCATGACTTGGGAAGATGCCCAAACGGATGAAGATATCCCGAAGGAAGATGCACTCCCATTGACTCAAGGCCCCCTCTCCCAAGGCCAAATTGTGAAATTTCTATCAAACGTGAAAGGGCGGAAAAAGCCTGCCCAGATTGCACGGAAATATACATCAAATATTCCAGGGCTAGTTAAACAATTAAAGCCCCTGAAAAACAGCCCCCTAGTAAAACGTAACATGCAGCAGAGGATATACAAATTGATCAGCACTCTGGAGAGCTAATTCCTTTTTACCTTCTCTCCATTCATTACGTACGCTCAAGTTGCTATAGCCATAATGGCACTGTCAATGCTGACCCTCAACACCGGAGGATGCTCCTCCCAAACTCAAAACGCCTCCTTCCGAGTTTATGTTGAGCAAATTGCATGCAACCCGCTCGTTGTATTTTTACAGGAAACTTACCACCTTAAAGATAGCAATCCTTGCTGGAGCAACTGGTCCCATAAACCTTTTTGCTCACCCGGTATTACTCGAGGGTCAGGAGTGACAACTTTGGTCAATAATTCTCAAGTCGATATTTTATCTACTTTTATTGTTTTTGATGGCTATATATTGTATAACAAGCTCTCCCATAATAACTGTATTTATCATGTATACAACACACTCATTCCTCAATCTGATGAAATGGCAATTAAAGCTATTAATGCCCTTAATTGTCATATCTCCACCTGTTGCGAAGATAATATTGTGATTGTGGGTGATTTTAATTGCACTGAAAATCCTGCCATTGATCGTTTGTGCACGCTCACAGAACGCAGACCTAAACTTGTTACGGCTTTGCAAAATGTTCTGAATAAATCTTCTCTTTGCGATGCATGGCGTTTTCTAAATCCAAATGAAAAGAAATTTACCTGGCAACGGCACAATCCAGCCAGTGCACATGGCTTTTCAAAGTCTAGATTAGATCGATTTTATGTACCATCGTGTCTAGTTTCTTCTATTCATACGTGTGAAATTATACCTTGTTCCTTATCTGACCACTCTGCAGTTTCTCTTACTTTGAAATTCCCAATACGGGCTAAAGGAAAAAGTGCATATTGGATTTTCAATAACACCCTTTTGGAAGACGAAAGTTACATTGATATTATTCGTCTTTTTTGGTCAGATTGGCAAAAAGAAAGAAATGACTTCCCGAATCTTGCATCTTGGTGGGATTTCGGAAAGGTTCATATAAAATCAATTACTCAAATGTATAGTAAAAAAATAGTACAAAGGAAAAGGCAAGCTCTCATAGAAATTAACAAGGAGATTGATAAATTTCAGAGCGCAAAAGAATCTAGCCCACAAGATAAATATACTCTCGACGAGCATAGAAATGCATTAAACTCGTTACTGAAAAATGAAGCACGCGGAGCTCTTGTGAGGTCTCGCTTTAAATACACAAATGAAACAGACTCATGCTCCAATTTTTTCTTCAACTTAGAAAAAACGAATTCCTTATCAAAAAGTATATCCCGCATTCGGCTCGCTTCGGGACGTATTTCGGAGAACCCTTCTGAGATAAAAAAATCATGTTCGGGATTTTTATGAATCTCTTTACACTCGAAAGCCAACTGACAAAAGCGCCATCAATAGTTTACTTGTAAATATCAAAACGCTTGATCCGTCCTTATCAAAGGACCTTGAGAATCCAATATCTGTAGAAGAACTTGATAATGCTGTCAAGCAGCTAGGTAAAAATAAGTCTCCTGGTATCGATAGACTTACCTCTGAATTTTATCATGTCTTTTGGCCCATGCTCAAAGATGATTTTCTCGAAGTTCTTACCTCCTCTCTTGAATCTGGATTTTTACCATACTCCTTTAGGAGGGCGGTCATTACTTTACTCCCCAAAAAAGGAGACCTCGCTGATATTTCAAATTGGCGTCCCGTCTCCCTCCTCAACACAGACTATAAATTTTTTGCTAGGCTGCTTGCCAGTAGGCTAAAATCATGCATTGATCATGTTATTGGAAGAGACCAAAGTTATTGTATCCCCGGTCGTTCTATTTATGACAACATTAATCTCATTAGAGATATTTTGTTCTATGCAAACACTGATAATATTTCTTTGGCTGTATTGAACTTGGACCAGAAAAAGGCATTTGATAATGTAGATCACGTTTATTTATTCAATGTTATGAAACGCATGGGCTTTGGAAGTCATTTTATATCCTATATACGAATTTTGTATGAAGGGGCTGAAAGCCTCATTAAAGTGTGTGGATCCCTGACAGCTCCTTTCCCCTTTGAGAAAGGAATACGACAGGGATGCCCTCTATCAGGGTTGCTATATACTCTCGCCATTGAGCCTCTCCTGAACTCACTAAGAGAGAACGTGTCAAATCATGCATTAAATATCCCTGCTATTAACAAACCTTGTGTAGTATCTGCATATGCAGACGATGTATCGATATTTGTCACATAACAGCCGATGCTGGCTTTGAATTAGTTGAACAAACTTACAATATGTTTAGTCTGGCCTCTGCTGCATGTTTAAATACAAAAAAATCACAAGGCCTTTGGGTCGGCCGTTGGAAAGGGCGGAATGATAAACCCCTCAACTTTTCTTGGAATAGTGAAGGTCTCCCCTTTTTAGGAGTTCATTTAGGGAACACGTTTAATTATTCTAAACAAAACTGGATTAAATGTAAAGAAAGACTTAATAAGACTTTCATTTCGTGGTCTCGTTTATCGAACTCACTCTCATTTAAAGGCAAGGTATTGATTGCAAACCAGCTCGCTGCATCAAAAATATTTCATGTTCTTGCAGTTCTTTCTCCTCCTGAAAATGTATTAAACGAACTTCAGAATTTAATTGTGAATTTTATCTGGTCAAATAAGCGGCACTGGTTAAAGAAAGAAGTGTTGTATGAAAAACCTGACGAAGGAGGGCTGGGGCTAGCTTGTCTCCAAGCTCGTGTTCTAACTTACAGATTTTCGATTATTCAACGGTTTCTTTCCTTAAATTCTCATCCAGTAAACGACTTTATGGCTCATTTTCTGAGACAGTATTGTAAATTAGGATTTGATTACCAATTGTTCTTTACAAGAATTGATCCTAAGTTTTACACAAGTCTTCCAGTTTACTATAGTGAAGTTCTGCGAGCTTGGTTGACATCTGGAGCTCGAATTGTGACACAATCCCTCTCTTTCAGCCATGCAATTAACATGCCCTTAAATAGTTTTCATATTATTGATGCAATTGATGTTGATAATTTTTTTCCGACGCGCCTGATGGCATGCGGAGTGAAACTAGTTCGCCATTTGATAAACCACTCAACTGGTCTTTGGATTGAGAGTAGCTGTCTCCAAAAGAACTTTCCAAGAGGACTTCGACAACCATCATCGCGTCTCATCGAACGTGAAACATTACTCATTCGAACTGCACTCTCTAAAGTTTTCCCTACATATTTTAATGACTCAGGCTGTCAACACAAATACTCTGATCTATTGTCTGCTCCAGTTACTCCGATCAACTTCACTCTGGCTTCTTCCGAAAATGGACTTATTGCTTCTTCTAAAGCTATCTACAGAATATACAGGAAAGAACTAGATAATACGACAATCTTATCAAGCTCACATTGGCATGATACTGGATTTCTCGATCCATCTACAAAAGTGAACTGGCTATCTATCTATCAATTACCAACACCAAAAAAAGAGGCTGATATTCAATACAGACTCCTTCACAATATTTTACCGTCGCTCACTATACTCCATCATCTTAATACAGACATTTCTTCTTTTTGCGGATGGTGCGGAGAACTAGGAACCATTCAACATATGTTCATCGAATGTAAAGGAATCCAACCTTCTCTCAATCTTCTTCATAGACTGTTGAACAATCTCCTCCCCTCTCTCAAACTTAATTTTGACCTATACTGGGCACTCATTCCGCATGCCAGAGGGCGTGACAGAAAGGTTATCCGCCTTGCTAATTTTCTTATTATTAGTTTAAAAAGTACCATTTATTTTATGTACCGTACCTCAAATTTCACCGATCCACTTATTATTTGGCTACATCGTCTCAAAAACAGAATACTCTATGAATTTACTTATTACAAATTATGTTCTAATATTGATGCCTTTTTACGTAAATGGTGTATGAATAGATTACTTTTTACAATTAACGAGGGCAGCATTGCATGGCTCATTTAACATTTGGTTTTATAACTCTGTGCTTGTAATCAACCTGATCTCATTTGAATGTTTATGTCAAACTATTCTTTTATTATATACCTGACTTTTGTGATTATAATTTGTAAATAAAGTTTTCATTTGAAAAGTCAAAAAAAGTCTTTCTTTCTTTCTTTCTCTCTCTCTCTCTCCCCTCTCTCTCTCTTTGTTTCTTTCTTTTTCTCCCCTATCCTCCATTTTGCCAACTGGTACATGATTTTGCCGACTGCCACGAATGTTGGGGGGGGGGGGTGTCACACCCCCCCCCCCCATAACCCCCCTCTAGCTACGGCCCTGCTCCGGAGTAGAATTTGAATTCGTGATTGTGATTAGCGTTCGTGATTCTAATCATGTTCTAGTTTGGTTTCACACGTGCTAAAAATTCGTCATTAGCCTTATTTTTCACTGGAATCATCATTCAAATTGCTTTCTTTTACCGTGTGAAGGGCGGTAGGATGTGGAATTTATATCATTACTATAAAAAAATGAAGATCGATGGTGGGATCTTGATGTCCATTTAATTAATTTTTTATTATGCTGCGATGGGTGATTGTTATGTTTTCATATTCTATTCGATAATATTGCCGATATATCGATATAGAATATATGAAAATATTAATGACATTGTTATCTTGGTAATGCATGTGTCTTCTCATAACACAATTAGTCTAAGGCAAGATCAATATTCAGATTAAACGAGAAAAGGGAAATTAACTTTCGGAGAGCTTTTAAGAACTTTGACGACAATGACCGTATATCATGTATATTGGTCTATATGAAGTCTAGATTTTTTCCGTGATTCTCAATTTCATGACATTTAAGGGGTTTTATGTCCTAATCTGTATTCTTCAAATCATTGTCAGTTTTCATTTTATCAAACTATCAAAATGTTCCATCAACAAGTCAAGCCTTTCATGCAGTCTCCTCTAGGCCATCATGTAATTTAATTACCAAGACATGACACTCATCCCCCTGGTTTTGATCCTCATCATCGCTGTCTATATGTGACCTAATACGACCCCTATACACAAATACGACCCTTATATCCCAATACGACCTTATACACCAATACGACCCTTATACACCAATACGACCTTCTACACCAATACGACCATTATACACCAATACAACCCTTATACCCCAATACGAACCTTATACACAAATACGACCCTTATACACCAATACGACCCTTATACACCAATACGACCTTCTACACCAATACGACCCTTATACACCAATACGACCCTTATACACCAATACGAACCTTATACACAAATACGATCCTTATATCCCAATACGACCCTTATACACCAAGATGTGGAGGGAAAGAGAGAAAATGGGAGGGAGAATGGTGATGATATACATATTCAAAGTTCTGAATTGTGTAGAAACTGTGAGATTTGTTTAATTCCTTTGGCATACATGTATCTCAAATAAGTTATTGCAATCAAATTTTCCACACGCATAGCTGTATATCATCCTTACCCCCTCCCCCCATCTGTCTCCCCCCCCCCCTCTCTCTCTCTGCTCGTCAAATGATAATTTTCCCAGTCTTTCTTTGAAGGTGGTTTCTATTCATTACATGCATGGAATTAGTGTTATTCTTCCATTCTTGCTCAGCTCCATAATATTTGGAGACATGACATCCCCATCCGCTTTGAAATGAGTGAGCCATCAAGAAAGTGTCACTCAATCTTATTTTCACCTTAATTAACTGTAAACGCAAGACCACATCAGCGTTATCTCCTTTCTTGTTTAGTTGAGGCATGAATGCTCGTTTTAGCTACGGCCCAGTGTTTGTTACTTAGGCTGACTCGAATGCTACAGAAGTTGAACCGTTGGCAGTATACAATTCGAGAATTTCGAAAACTATTTTACCCAAGAGTTCTCAGCAACGGATCTGCAATGGAGGATCCTCAAAAATTGGACTTGCTTGCAGCCTATAATACGGTATCAAATAATGTCTGCCAGTACGACACACATACCGATATTAACGGAATTAACGAAATTGCTGAATTGATTTTCTATACGATTATATTAATTTTAGGAATGCCGGGCAACGCCGTCATCATCCGTGCTTATACCTGGAAGAAACGGAAGACGAGCACGGACATCCTCATCATTGGCCAAGCGGTAGTCGACTTGGTTGCTAGCACGTTCTCACCTGTATGCATTTTTCTGCTGAGCATTCTGGAGTTGAACGCCGATCTCATATGCCGGGTAGGAGCAATCGGTTTTTTCTTAGGAGAATTTTACGATTTTGCATCGATCTTGCTAACCTCGGCAATCAGTATCGATCGCTTCATGGCTGTCTGTCGTCCATTACGACGTCGGATCACGGTACGAGCGTCGTGTTTCATTGTAGCGGTATGTATTCTGGTCGCCATCGTCATGAATATCCCATTCGTCACAATCAGTGTAGTCCCATACATAAATTCTGACGGAAGCATCACGTGCGTATCATCGGCGCAAAATAAAGTGACTCTCTCATTCCTTGTTTTGCACCTGGGCCTATTTTTCTTTTCTTTTGCAACAATTTCTGTCATGTACGGCCTCGTGTACCACTCTTTGCGGAAGAGGGCTAAGATTCACGCTGACCTGGTCAACAATGGACATGGCCTTCCTACGGTCAGTCAAGATGTCGTTATCGGTACTTCTTCGACAGCATGTGAGAAGAAAACACCAGAGAGAGAAATACATATCCTAAACAAAGAAATCGTAATGAGCCATGCAAACACTCGAGACTACGTCCACAATAGAAATGACGATTCGCTGACAAGTCCAGTAAGTTTAGGTGCCAAGATGTCACCTGATGGACAGGATAATTTCTTGAATGCTCGAATCACTGACCTACAACCTTCCGCATCACCAGCTTCATCTTTCAAGAAACCTATCCCTGATGCTGCTCCACCCAACAAGTCGACCAAGAACAATAACTATTTTGAACATGGACGGAAAACTACTCGCATGCTTCTCGTCATAACAGTTTTCTTCTTCGTAACATGGACCCCTAAACTAATTACCATTGCCTTACCACCATCACTAGCTTGTCGAGCCCCTGTGGTTACCAATATGTTACTAAATCTCGCGTTCCTCAACCACGTCGTAAACTTCTTCGTGTATTATCTTGCCAACAACCGTTTTAGAAACGATGTTAAGGAATCATTTCAATTTTGTAGAGTTGATAAGTAATTTTGGCAATGAATCAGATAATAATTCAGAAATGAATCAGTATGGAATGTTCCTGCAACAACTCTAAGAGAATAGCGATAGTGATGTGTGGTGACATATGTTTTGAATGTGTCCCCGGGTGGTGTTTCATAAAGCTAATCGTCAAGTTATGCCCGGTTGACACTCGCACGCATTGTGATGCCCGCATTGCCCCGCATTGATTCGTGCCCCCAGTGCGGGACATTTTATGGCAAGACTTGCCTGTATCAGTCACTGTCCCGACACGTTCACGACATAGTTGCGACATGTTTCCGCATTGCTTGCGCATAGTTCATGCTATGTTCACGCACTGTCCCGGTGTGCTTTCAGCAAATATTCTCGACAGCCTATTCTGTGACGTATCTAGTGCAAAAATTTAAATATTCCAACGTTCTGGTGTTGACGCCCTCTACGTCCGTTGATTAGGCTCACTTAAACTGATCAAGTGGTTTCTGCACGCACAATTTTCTGCGTATATTATTCGCAATCTATGCGTGAAGTATGTAATGCCTAGCCTATATGCGCAAAGTATGAGTTTCGTGTCGTAAACTGGTCGAAAAATGCGAGCCACTAACCCCCCCCCCCCCGGGGGGAGTGCCTACTATTCTTTTGCATTACGAAATGGCACGCACCGGCTCAGCTATGTTGCGCATATTTTACGAATGGTTCACGAATTTGTAATGCGTGCCCAAATTTTCAACATTTTGAAAATTTGAACATTTAAATGTGGTTAGAATCCTCTTTAAATTTTATTTTATCATACATGTAACTAAAAAGTATTTTTAAAGTAAGACGAAATTAAAACATCGAAGAATACATCATTTATATGATGGGTAGAATCGTGCTTGAATTTCCTTAACTGAGGCATTACTCTATGAACTTAAACATCTCGTGTCAATATAATTCAGCCAACCTTTTTTATGACTCTACCTTTTCTTTCGTTTCAAAGAAAGAAAATAGACTTAAATCAAATCAAGATAAACTATATTTAAGTCAGCTCTCTAGTAAATTTGATAAAAATCTAAAAAGTAATCTGCTAGTCCTTGTCACGACTTAAATTACTTATGACAAGACGAGCGATCAAAATGACTGATTCCGGGACATGATTGAGTTGTATATATCATAACATAATGTCAAAGCAATTAGGTCGGGGCTGTAATTACCTCCAGTAAAAAGCTTGGAAATGATATGTCAGCATAAAAGACAGGTTTCATAAAAAAAATGACAGTGAAACGGGCAGACCATTGAAAGGAGATGTCAATATCAAACAGACGGAGATCGGATGAGGAGAGGCAAAAGAGGTATGTTGGCAAGTGATGGAGTAATTAAGGAGATACAAACATTAAAGTGGAGAAGTATCGCACACAACAACGAACATTGACACGCATCGAGTATGTCAAAACAGTAAATCAAAACAGTATAGACATTGCAAGCGTGACAAAGAAGTCAAGTAAAACAAGGAGGGTGGCACTTTTATTTTTAGATCGAAAGGCATTTCTGAATTGATGGCCATATATCAAATTCAATTGTAAATTCAAATTCATCATATCTGTTTCTATATCCGTTAACTAACCTCATAATTGTCGCATTGTTTTCGTCTGGCGCTCATAGAATAGATGGTTTGAAAAGGCACCATAAACCCACCGTTTCCTGGCCCGTCTTAAGAGGCATTCGACATTAATGGCGTAAAATTGTTGTGATATACTACTGCATAAACGTCTCCCCAGAAAATAATCACAATGTACATGCGCAGTTTTATGAGATCAGCTCACCTACCTAGTCGGACAACAACATAATGTGTGCAAGTTCATACAATCCACAAATTTGTGAAGGAGTGGTAGATTTCAAAATCTTCTAGGACAATATAAAATCAATATAGGCCTACTTCATAGTTAGAACCTTTAACACCAATCAAAACATTATACTCATAACATGTGGGCGCTGACAAGAATCGCACATGTACATGACAAGATGATGATTTAAAAAAAAAGTACTTTTAGACTGCCATGGCAACTTTAGTACCCTGCCAACGAATATTCAACCATCAGGTCGAGTTCACCAAAATTACGTCACGCCGTGCCAATCGAAAGGCTTTTTTTTTAATGGTATAGAGAATATATTTTCGATGTTTCTTTCATATGCTTAGTAGTCTGAACGTGAACAGAATCGCTAACAATGAATTCTTTATAAGGTTTCCCGATAAATATTATTTTCATATTTCTCTGAACAGGCAGTATGTCCATGATCTCCTCGCTCACCCCTCTCTTGCTCTCCTTCCCTCTCTCACTCTCCTACTCGTCACCCCCTGTTTCTCTGTATACGAATAATAATTTACTCTTCATGAAATCAAATATATTGGATTTCACCTCGTAAAAAAAAATATGTGACGTTTACATCGACTAATGATCATTCGACTGGAGGCTGTTATCTCGCCTTTGGTATACAGCATACTGTATATATTTATTACTTTTCATATTATAGTGCCATTCTTTTGATTTCTGTCATTTCGTGCTGAGACGTCTTCATTTAGATCAAGTCGCCATGGTTGCACTCTCTTATCAAGCTAGTCAATCGTTCTCAGCGCAGGGTTTAATTTGTATTTGTAAATGTGCCAGTATACCCTGATCTGCTGATGCTGCTGTCATCATTAGTTTCATTGAAAATTTTAACCGAAAGAACATTGAACGAATGCTGGAGATATTGAACACGAGTGGTAGATTTCAAAATCTTCTAGGTTAATTTAACGACAGCGAGATGATGACGTCCAGCAACCTCGACGATGAGAGCATTGTCAATTTGACCTATTACGTAATGGTGTTGGTTCTCGGTATCCCAGGGAATGCCGTCATCATCCAAGCCTACGCATGGAAGAAACGGAAGACGAGCACGGATATCCTCATCATATCGCAAGCGATAGTCGACTTGACCTCTTGTATTTTCTCACCTGCTCTGATTGTAAGGCAGGCATTTCGAGAACACATTACAATGGGTCTCTGCCGGCTGACAGCCCTTCAAGGAGATGCCACAGCCTTCGCGTCTCTCTTCTTAACGACATCAATCGGCATTGACCGCTATATGGCTGTCTGTCGTCCATTACGACGGCGATCGACGGTGAAGATGTCAATTCTATTAGTAGCGATGTCGGTTGTCGCCGCGATCGGTTTCAATATTCCTTTTACAATTTTCGTTAAAAGCGTTCAAACGTGGAACGGTCGAACATGTATATTGTCGACATCCTATGAAGTCTCACTGATCTTCACTGCGATTCGAATGACCTTATTTATCATATCCTTTATAGCAACTACTACTCTTTACGGACTTATTTACACCTTCATTCGAGAGAAAGCAACTATCCATGCTGGCCTGGTTGGCAATGAGATCCCAGAAGCCAACGGCACAACAAATGACGGAGGGGTTTCGTTTGAAAGAAGCTTGAAGCTTGATAGCGATATTTATGATTCAAGCAACACCATCAATAAGAAGAGTGAATCTAAACTTTCCCAGGCTGCATCGACAAATCTGCCTTCTACATCGACACATCTGAATATTGCTTCTCCGATGAAGCCATTGAATAAACATCATGGCAATATCAAGACACCTGATTCCAGCAAGCATCCTAAAGGTTGTGAGTCATCGTCTGCATCAAGAATTGCTGAAGATGTTTCAACGAAACAGCTCAAGCATCGACCTATGAAGAGAAAAAACGAATACGATTTCGGACGGAAAATAACGCGCATGCTTCTTATAATAACCATATTCTTCTTCTTTACATGGGCACCACACCTGATCATCCACGCGATCCCGATCCCGATGGTCCACCGGTACAGTGACGTCCCCGGAATGCGCGCCTTTATTCAAATTATGTTCAGTCTCAGACTGACCAATCACGTCGTTAATTTCTTCGTTTATTATTACGTCAGCAAGGGGTTCAGGAGAGATGTTAAAGAATCATTTAAAAAGTGCAAATGTGGGTATCTATGTAAATAGGTCGGTCACAAATATTACGTTAAATACGTTAGATTTTTTTTCTTAATTATTCATAATTCTGTATAATTTTTTTCCTCCTTCAAACGATTATTATTTCATTCTACTTAGATTGTATTCATTTATAACAATTTATTTAGTCGTTTACTATCGGGGTATTCTAAATTACATTCCAGGTAGCCGTAGTTGTCTATATTTGCTGTCATAGGGTCAAATGGAGAGCAGGGTCCCGTAACACAAAGGTTAGCGATTGATCGTCCATTGTAGTCAATGGAATCAATCGTAGAAAAATGTGTCTACGATCATTGCTAAGCTTTGTGTTACGGGCCCCAGGTTATGAAATTGCTGGGGATGAGATTTTGCGTCATTTTCACGATATTATGCGAAAATGGTTTTCCACGTTTGCTCCAAAAGCGCACGCTTTCTTCCAAGTGCAAAACAATTCAGATATCATGTTTTTATGAATTTACAATCGTGCATAATGGATCACAATCAAATATTGAGAGAAGAGGTACAAATCTATCCAAATTATTACTTCTTTGTTCATCATGGTCCAGGGGCAGATCCAGCTTTTTATAAAGGGGGGTTGGGGTGGTATGCGAGGGAGCGTAGCGACCGAGTCCAAGCGAGCGGAGCGAGCGAGGGAGGAGGGTGTGGGAGGGGGGTGTCCCCCCTCCCACAGTAGGGAAAATTTTTGAAAATCTGTGTGTGAAAATGGCGTTTTCTTGCATCTAAAACACCACTCTTTTTGGTATAGAGGTCCCCGGATTTTTTTTTTTTTTTTTTTTGGGGGGGGGGGGGTTGTAACCCCCCCAACCCCCCCTCTAGATCCGCTTCTGTGGTCATTACTATTATTTTAAGCGTTTTATTGTATTATGCTCTAATTCATTATTCGAAGAGTTTTTTGTATTTTTCTATTAGGGCAACGTGAAAATTTTGGCGTTCTTATTTAATAATCTACATTGATATCATTTATATATCCGTATGCCCGCAAAGATTGCATATTGCACTGATTTGATACACACACACCCACACAACACACGCGGTCACACCCTCAACGATAAACAAAAATAATTTAAATACGTACTTAATATATATAAGACGTCCAATCATTGCATATGCACAAAAAGTGGGAGAATGACAGCGAAATTTCTCAGAATAATCGAAATGGTATAAAGAGGAGGTTCTGCGGCTCAGTGGTTATCGGAGTCTTTGGACGTGAACCACAAGGACGGGATTCGAATCTCACGTCCTTTGACAAGACATTCACGTACACTCTAAATTACAGGGATTTAAAATAAATCCTGATCGGCTGTGAATAGGGACCAGTCGATTTTAGATTTAGATTTAAATCTTAAAGATTTAGATTTAAATCTTAAAGACTTAGATTTAAATCTTAAAGATTTAGATTTAAATCTTAAAGACTTAGATTTAAATCTTAAAGATTTAGATTTAAATCTTAAAGATTTAAATTTTAAGCATTTGTGGATTAAATATAAATCCTTAATATTTAAATCTAAATCAAACAATCGACTGGTCCCTACTCACAGCCGATCAGGATTTATTTTAAATCCCTGTAATTTAGAGTGTACAAGCAAATAATTATTCATGGATAAAAATTAGCATAAGGTTCTTTCAATTAAGTTTTTATTTAATATATCGATTTCTAAATTCCTCCTGCACCTTCACTCAAACTAATACAAGTAATTTACTTTCCTACATTGTATTCCCCCCCCCCCTTGATTTCCTACTGAAATCCTGCTGAATACTGGATCTTTTTATCAATTTACTCCTATTATTTCACTCTATTGTAATTACATTTTAAAGTAATAATGTCTATTTTACATGTGTTGTATATAATGTATTATGTTTACATGTATTATACATGTATATGTATTTGTGCAGGGCCCTTATTGAGAACAGTGTTTCAATAATTGAACAGGCTACCCTGGGTAAATAAGACAAATAAGTTTAAAAAAAACAATAAAAAAACATTAGTCTTCATTTGCCACTCTCCACCCAGGTATAGTAATTCTGTAATAGGATGGAATTTATTGAATGTTCGAGCGCCTGACTATGGTAGCAATGCTAAAGCCAGAGCAGAATGCAACAATTAGAAACATTGTATTAAGCGCTATATACATGATATAGATGTGGAATATTATTATTATTAAAAAAAATATAAGATCCATGATGGAATCTAAATGTTCATTTTATTGAGTTTTGTATTATGCTGCGAAAGGTGATTGTTATGTTTTCATATTCTATTCGATAATATTGCCGATATTTTGGTATATATGAATGACATCGTAATCTTGGTAATGTAACACTGTTTTTGTAGCCTATACTTGCGTGTTCTGATAACACAAGTCTAATGCAAGATCAATAATTCGATTAAACGTGAAAATATACTTTAACGACTTATAGTTTTATTCCCATTGCAACAACAAAAAAATTGTTATAAGTTTTCTTTCATACCACGTTCTGTTGTTGACTGGAACAACTTACCAAACCCAATCAAATCAATTCTCGACAAAGAAACATTCAAAGTAACAATTCAGATGCACTTAAACATGTTAAACCAAAATAAATACTAAGCAACGCATCTTACCTCCGCGTAATGACCATCAGCGCATCCTACCCGTGCCCTTTGACCCCTTTTAGGGGAGTTGGGCAGTATCCTGGAAGTAAGTAAGTAAGTAATTCAGGGGAAATTCACTTGGGGGGAGCTTTTATAAACTTTTACAATAACTGTATATCCAGATTGGTCTGTTGAAGTCTGTATCCCCCTGTAATTCTCCATTTTATGAATGTTGACGGTCTCTTCTCCTTAATTGTATTCTTCCAATCATTGTCAATTTTCATTATATCAAACTATTAAAATGTTCCATTATCATAATTTTTATCAAGCCTTTCATAGTCTCCTTTATGCACTCTCATGCATTTTAATTGCCAAGAGTCTCGACAAGACACTTACAGACCTCATCACTACCCCTGGTTTTAATCATCTTGATCATCGATGTCTATCTGTTATCCATATCCTGTCACTTTGGCATTACTCTCAACATCCTCAAGCAGATTATTTAAAAAAAATGCACATGAATGATGTCAGAAGGCAAAGCGTGATTCAACTACAATCAGGGTACGTTGTCAGCGACGCCGCTAGCTCTGAATTGAACAGTTACTTCACTGACATTCGCAAGAGTGATGGTTATTATGATAATACAATTGCGGTGGAGCTGAAATGCTGATGTTGCCTTAAATTACTTTCACCAACGTTCTCTTTTTGTGTAGGCTCATATTCCATCGGTTCTCGTGCACTTCTTCCTCCAAATTCTCGACAAGGTACTGAGACTTAGATAAGGTCGTACACCATCTCCCTTTTACCATTGCTTTGAGTTTACAATATTGACTATTCTTCCCTCCTTCGATCGTTAGGCTATCCCTCACTCGACTTCCAGTATAATTAATCATATGACTAAAATAATTGTTACCTTTTTAAATTGTTAAAAAAGGGAATTTACGACTTTCGTGTTCGGGGGATCTTTTGAAGTTGTCGGATTGAGCTAGACCGTGCAGAAAAAAGGTGGAAAGATCAATCTCGAAAAGATTCGCAATACGCTTTTAACGAATGATGCTTGGATGATAGTGATGGAGACGACATCGAACTATTCCGATTATGAGACAGACGATGAAGGCAACACCAATAGCTTTGTTATAAGTTTAATCTATTACATAGTGTTGTTGGCCCTTGGACTTCCTGGCAATGCCATCATATTCCAAGCTTATGGGTGGAAGAAAAGAAAGACAAGCACGGATATCTTCATCATGGGTCAAGCCTTAGTTGACTTTATCGCTTGCGCATTTACGCCTGTTTTCATAATTGAAAACTGTTTCCCGCAACTTATAGCAATTGGTTTATGTCGGTTGTCGTCCCTGGTAGAACATATATTTTCTTTTGCTTCACTATACCTCACTACTTTAATAAGCATCGACCGTTATCTAACAGTGTGTTATCCTTTGCGACGCAGAATGACGGTTCGCATGGCAGCAGCCTTGTCTATTTTATGTATTATCGTCGGCACTGGGGTATTCCCCGTTCTCGCTGTTTTCACCAAAGTCATATTTTTGGACGGAATAGGGAAATATTGCACAGTCGGTTTCTACGGCAAAACTGACTCCATCCTCAGTCTTGCCTTAAACATGTTAAGGGGAGTGTATTTTGCATCTTTTGGTGTGTCCATTATCACAACGGCGCTTCTTTATTCTTTCATATTCAACTTTCTCCGAAAGAGAGCAAAGATCCACGCTGAACTTGTGGGTAATATTCTCCCATTGGCCACCATCAGTTCAAACGAGAACGGTAAGATTACCCATGAGTCTCGCTCAACGGTTGGTGACACTTCCAAACATGTTGCAGAAAGAAAAGGCTTTAGCGGAATGGTCACCACCTCTCAATCGAACCCACAGAGTTCGTATGTACATGATGTACGCATGCAGTGGAGAAAGTTCAGTTAGTAAAACCCTTACATCGCATCCAACTGATCCAAGTAGTAACCTCACCGATTCGCATAACGAGTCGCCCATACCTGAAGCACCTCAAGGTCACCAGAACCCTCTCCATATAAAACCAACTATCGGGACACCACATCAACAATCGGCTTTGGCTCCAAAGCATTCCAAAGGAGCTCTCTTAAAGCGACATGGTCCATTTCAACGAAAGCATGAATCTGATCACGGACGGAAAACAACTCGAATGCTCCTCATTGTAACTATGTTCTTTTTTGTCACTTGGATTCCACAGACAGTAATTATCATCATCCAACGACCAATTGTCTTTATAGCAAGAAACAGTCCCGGTCTCGTTATATTAATAAACATTATGGTCGATCTCAATCTCACCAACCACATCGTCAACTTCTTCGTCTATTATTTTGTCAGCAACAGTTTTAGAAAAGACGTTAAGCATTCATTTAAAATGCGTTTTGCAAGGAATTAGAAACGTATGCATGGTGTCAAAGTTGTATGCCATGGCACATATTTATTCAAGAATACTAACAGGAATTGCTTGATATTTTTGACCATGTCTATAGATAAAGGTAGATCCATGTCCAAAGTTCATGTTTTAGCTTTCAAAGGGGCAAGTATATAGCTAGCAAGAGCTTTTGGTAATCATGTAATTATGTAAAAACATATAGTAACAAAAAATGATCGATAAAGTAGCACCAAAGTGCGTGAAATGATGTTACTTTTTGTCTCAACTTGACGACCATAAAATTGAAGATTCCTAATAGAGCCTTTCACGCTTGAATATTGAATCATCATCATCTTCTTCTTTGTCTTCTTCTTCCTCCGCTGATCCCGGAGATCTACAGCTGTTTGTTGCATTGTTGAATAAATAGAGTTATAAGAGCACAAAAAACTTCCTCCCTCTGAGTTGAATAGGTATCGGTGATACAGTATGATTTAAACATTCAAGAGAGAAAAGAGGTACGAGAGATGTGGATTTTGTGCAGGAAGAGTAAGAGTTTAGTGGTCAGCTTGTCTTGTATAGAGGAAGATAGTCTTGGATGGACAGGTAATAAATAGCATCGTTGTAATGATGATTGCAATTCGTCTTGAGAAAAATCGGACCTTTCACACGCTCACTCGGAAACTCGAATTCCCGATCGAAGGCGGTATGTGTCCTTGGTGACTTGTAAATCAAAGCACTGCATCGCAAAACAAATTACGACGAGTGCATGACAATAACTGTATTAAATACAGAAGTGCTTGAAAGGTCCCCAAAAAGGTAACGTAAGCTCCGCCCCAAAAGCTGTTTTGGAGGTAAAGTCTTAGTTTACACACGCAAAATTCGTACCGTAATTTGAGAAAAATTTGACTGGAATTCACCTCCGGAGTAGAATTTGAATTCGTGATAGTGATTAGCAATCGTGATTCTAATCATGTTCTAGTTTGGTTTCAAACGTGCTAAAAAAAAAATCGTCATTAGCCTTATTTTTCATTAGAATCATCATTCAAATTACGAGTTTTTAACCGTGTGAAAGGGCGTCTTGCATTGGCGGCGGAAGCCAACAATTGTAGGGGGTGACCACAAAAAAAAAAAAAAAAGTTATCAACCAAAAATTTTAGGGGGGACGCAGAAAAAAAAATTGACAAACAAGCAAAAAAAAAAAAAAAAAAAAAAAAAAAAGGTTATCGAATAAAAAATTTAAGGGGGTGACCGTCCCCCACCTAAAATTTAGGGGGGGCGCGTCCCCCCCCCCCCCCCGCTTCCGCCGCCTATGGCGGCTTTTATAATCAGGTCAAAAGGACTCGTCATGATTCAATAAGCTGGTTTGAAATTTGAAGTTACAGAGAGTTTCAAGTAAAGATATACTGGGTTCCAAAAGAAACTTATCAAACTTTACAAGGGCACTGCACAAATTCCACTGAGTCAAAATGAACGACACTTTTTACACTTGCTACCTTCATTAATCTTTTCTATAAGCACATGCCAATAATTAAGAGATTGGCTCGATCATAAAGAGCCAATACCCCTCACATCAATTGGTTTCAGAATCCAAAGTTACAACATTTTCAAAGAAAGAGAAAGGAAAATAAGATTGGAATTAGCAAACTTCCAAGTTTACCGCACACGTCCTTCACAGGAATGTTTAAATGATTGGCTTGATCACAAAGAAGCTACAGGAATTTGAAATCAAAATTTTAAATGACTGGAACAATCCAACATCCACACACAGATCTCCGGGGATGTCCCGGTAAGCGTGGGATAATATGAACAAGGTAATTTCTGTGTGGCTGAGTGAGATACACGCAGACCCGTACCGTGTTCAGATTATCCCCCGCTTACCTGGACATCCCCAGGGGCTTTGTGTGTCGGTGTGTGATTGTTCCAGTCATTTACAAGTTTGATGTTAATTTTCTGTAGCTTCCCTATGCTTGAGCCAATCTCTAAACAATGGGTCAGATGCATAAAAAGTAGCAATTGCTGGCAAGCCATTGCTTTAAGCACAAGCAAAGCAAAAGATCATGCTTCAGCAAATAATTGCTTTATTTCATATGCATAACCCTTTGCTAGTGCTTGAACTTTTTCTTGCCTTCAGAAAGCAATTGCTAGCGGTTTGAACAATAGCGACGTCACGCTGCACAGTGGGCCGGGGCGAAACAAAAGTGCGCCAAAAGTAATTTTGGGCAATTTCAGATTTTTAATTTTTGTCATGCCCAGCTGAAAGACAACACTTTGGAGAATACTTCAGCAAAATATTTCATTCGGGAATTTGTATAAAGGTTGTTAATTTCCTACCTCAAATCGTAAAATATGAAATTTTGCGAAATGCAGCGTATATGACAACTTAGTTGAAAAACAAGCCATTTCACAGGAGGTTTTTCATGTAGGAATCTGAAATGGCACCCACATAATCCTGATATATTCTTTTTTTCGTGTGAAAGGGTTCAAAGTAGATAAATGACACATTTTAGGAGGTTTATAGGATAATTATTCCTCGAAATAGGCGGATAATCCATGTTTTTTTGCATTTAGATTAGAAACGTTTAGATTTCCGTGGATTTTCGTTTAAATTCTATCATCATCATTTTGCCAGATGTCTAAGCTTTAAGTCGATACCAAAATTAGCTGCCCGTTTTTATGTTAGAGCCGATTTTACTTGACACAACACCCCCAAAACGTGTTAAAAAACGGTCATTTCTATACCGCGCAGTCATCGCAGCGCACCGTGTGGGGTGTACATTGCCGTTCATTTTTGCACGGCGAGGACGATTCCCCTTCCATTCCATGAAAAAGACATGAATTCCGGGCAGAATGCAAACAAAATAAAGGTTGATAACGCATATTAGGGCTACCCGCCCTCTTCCAGAGATAAAAGTTTTACTTGTAGAATAATTTCGGACAAAAACCCTCCTCACAGTAAAACATTCGTGGTCTTATATACTCTGCGTTTTACCCAAGTCTACACCGCTTGATAAAGCACGGTTAATATTTTTCAGATTTTTAAGTATTTTTTTAATCTAATGATCATTTGGATGCCATAAAATTATTTTCAGGATCTCATACACACTTTTTAGGCATGTGAGAAGCATAAACCAACATTCACACTGGTCAATCTTAAAGTAACACATAACACAAAGTTTATATACTGCAAATTGTTTAGCGTAATTCTTTTCACAGATAGGTTTTAAGTAGCCGATCAAAATTTGGTATCAAAGTGACGTCATATATTCAGTCGATTGTAACCCCAAAATTACCCGTAATCAACTAGTTAAAGTAAAAATATAACACGGAATATAATTTTGGCGCACTTTCAACTCATTCTGGCCCACTGTGCGCTGGTGCGAACACGACTCACAGAAAAGGCAGGACTCGGACGCAAAGGTATGGCGGTATCTAACATCTTTTCCTCAGACGTGGTGTCAAACTAACTTATTTATTTTTGATAAATTAATATATTTGGCATTTGATAAGCACTTATTAGGAAAAAAAGAAGTACATGTAGGCTACTGTACAGGGGCGTCGATCCATTTTTCAGATTGGGGGGGCGAAATCATGAACGTTCCAAAGGCGCTCGATCGTACAAAACACCCACCCACACACACACACACACACACATACATATATATATATATATATTATATATACACACACACACACACACACACACACATATATATATATATATATATATATATATATATATATATATATATATATATGTATATATCTATATATATGTATGACTCATGAGACACAGACACGTATCTCACTACACAGATAGTACGAGTGCCGAGAGTGAGCTCAAATTTCTTTATATTCTGAGCTGAAAACTTGATATTCTAAGCATTTTTGGTACCAATGATTAAGATTTGTATCTAAAAGAGAATAGATGCGAGCGCGAAGCGCGAGCTGAAAATTTTGATATTTCGATCTGAAAAAATGACAGTTTACTGGACGTTTTTGATAAAGAACAAGCTATATATCCAAGAAAAGATGATTGCAAATTGAAGCAGTTCTTTTGAGGCTTAGAACTGAAAATGGGACATTTACATTCACCAATTTAATCATGAAAAGTATGGGTTTTTGCTACAGAAATGATGCGAGCGCGAAGCGCGAGCTGAAAATTTTTATATTCCAATCTGAAAAGCGGACATTTTGAGCACGATTTTAAATAAAGAACGAGTTGTGTATCTCAATCTCGCTTGCTGAACATTACAATCTTGTTTTTTTTTAATGCATATCCGGAATTATTGGGGGGGGGGGCAAAATGATATGTTTGCCCCCCCCAATATTTTCATTGGTGGGGCGATCGCCCCCCCTGCCCCCCCAGGATCGACGCCTCTGCTACTGTACACCTTGGGGTTCTCTCTCAGGTGCATAAACATGATTAAAAACCGCGAACGCCCTGATCAAGCAAACGTTCAAGCTGCTCTGACGGAGCTTGAAAAAAAAAACCCTAGCAAGTGCTTGAATGTAGAATATTCGCTTTATGCATACGCTTTAGCTAGCAGTCAGTTGGGTTAGCGATTGCTTGAACTTACTTGCAAAAGCATTTGCTCGCTTATTTTTATGCATACGGAATCAAGCAAGAGCCTAGAAAAAGCAATTGCTACTTTTTATGCATCTGACCCATGGTCTTGTACGACATGTGTAATAAACTGAGAAGTTGGTTTAATCCCATCTCATTTTCACTGTTATTTTTTTTTTTACATTTTGTGACTTTGAATTTTGAAACCAATTCATGTTAGGGTCTATATAGCCTCTCTGTGATTAAACCAATCTCTAAAGGTTGCTGAAGCTAGCCTTTGTAAAAAATATTGTTCATTTTGACTAACTGGAATTTGTGCAGTGCCCTTGTGAAGTTTTTGATCAGTTTCTTTTTGGAACTCGGTTTATAAAACACCATTGGTTTGCCTACCTTTGACGATCGATTTGACCGCTTTCACTGTAAAAACTGTGGTGTTAAAACTAACTCCAGTTGGTGTTAATAGAGGACCACACCCTAAGGTGTTAAAATTACACCCTCGAGATTTACCATAAAACCAAATAGTGTAAATGTAACAACCAATGGTGTTGCAATAACACCTATAGGTGTAAAAATAACACTGTCAATTTAACACCAGTGTAAAATAACTGGTGTGGTCCTCTATGTACACCGGTTAACACCACAGTTTTTGCAGTGTATGGTCAATTTTCTAAAGTATAATGCACACTTTATAGGCAAGTTCAAGTAAATATGAGCAGATGGAGGTTAAAGAAGTTAACCAACTTGATCATTTTCTTCTTACCTATGTAGACTCAAGAAAAAATGACTATAATTGTACGCAGTTGAGATTTGAGGATATTTACCGCCCTTTCACACGGTTCAAAGAATAGTAATTTGAATGGTGATTCCAGTGAAAAAAAGGCTAATGACGAATTTTTAGCACCTGTGAAACCAAAGTAAAACACGATTAGAGTCACGAACGCTAAACACACTCACGAATTCAAATTCCACTCCGGACGTGCCGGAGGTGAATTCCAGTTCCATTCCATTCAAATCACAGTTTTCGAGTGAGCGTGTGAAAGGTCCGATGATTCTAATGACGAATTGTAATCATCATTACAATGATGATTCAAGATTCACGTGTGAAAAGGCCCATAGAGATTGAATCGATATAATGAGATCTTGAAATAGACTTCGGAAATCACAGTGAATAACGATTCACACATATGTACTACTGAAAAAACAAACAGATTCGTAGTTTCGTAGACAGAGGATTCATGAGCCGTATATAAACATGATAGAGAGAACGGAAAGTGATATAAGATTAAAAAATAACAGATTAAATGTTTCCTGTATAAACACATAACATGTGTGATAGGATCTTGATTCAGAATAAAACTTGAACAGTTCTTAGAATTTTCGAGTTTTTTTTACGTATACAATAGAAATATCATAGGGAATTGTAAATCAAACTGAATTTCGAAGAGTAGATGAAAGCAAATATTAGAAATAAAAATTGGATGCAACCGAGCAACAATTTTGCAAAGAGGCAGAAATTAAACCAGGGACGAATCCAGGATTTTCCTAAAGGGACGGGCATTTTGTACAGGAAGATTTGTAAACCAACCCCCCCCCCCCCCCAAAGAAAAAAGCAAGCAAAACAAAACAGGTCCTCACTGACATATGCATAACATATTCCAAAAAAAAAAAATCAAATATATTTTTGGTGCCTCTCAAGGGGGGGGGGGTGCACTGGCCGGGCGTGCACCCCCCCTCCTCCGCCTTGAGAGGCACCAAAAATATATTTTTTTTTTAGCCAGTAGGCTACATGACAGACAGATGCCGTACAAGCCTATACTATTTTCTGAGAACTTCAACACTTGAAAAATTGGGCAAATATTAGTTTGATATTCAGTAAGAGTTTTCCCGTTCAGACACCTTGGTAAACATCTCTGTACTGTTTCTTGCAAACCTCCAATACCCAAGAGTACCCAAGTTCATCCAAGCAACAAGGTATATGAATAACTAAAGAAAATGAAAGAAGGATAACATTTGAATTTTCATAAAAATCCGATGTAAAATGAGTTATGAGAACACGTGTCCAGGGAGGCATCAAACCAATCCTTTTCATATAACGGAAAGGGGAAAAACCTTTTCACAAATGTTTTCCGGGACTGTTTTTTTTTTCTCTTATAGTAGGTCAATACGTAATTGAAGGAGATGATGATGTCACTCACTCTCTTCTTTTTGTCTCTAATTTTCACGATATAAAAATCGTAAAGGGCTATACTTTTTATATAAAATTTGAAATGGTCGTAAAAACACGCCACCTTTCTTGTCAGTATCGACGGCATTCATTTGGGATCCATTTCCTATATAGGCCTGTAATAGGGAAATTACATTTCCATTTGATACCGACGAAGCATATTACTATACAGTTATCTGTCTACTTTTATTTCATTTCAAATTATACTACCATACCTCTCTCCGTTTCTCTTCCTACTCTCAGCGGCGTAACAGGGGTCGGTGGCCAGGGGGGGGGCAAGAGCCAAAAATTTCCCGGTCATATCATGGAACAGGCAATGGCGTCATAAGGCAAAAAATTTGAGGGGACGATATGGCGTATCGGGCAAATATATATATATATATATATATATATAAGCGAGCGAGCGAGCAAAAAATTTTGACATTTTTGCGATAGATTTTGACATAATGTTAAAAGATGATATCATATTTCACCCTCCTCCCTTTCCTTTTTTCTCTCTTTTTTTGTACGCCACGGTGAACAGGATTTTTGTTATGATTGTGAGCATCAGGGCGAAGCTCTATATGCTCGAGGGGGCCGAGTATGGCGCTTGTGGCAAGAAGTAGCTTAATATAGGTCCCGAGCGAGCGAGATAAAAAAAAATCACCTTTTCATGAGAATCTAACATGAAGATAGATTTTAACCAGATATTCAGAAAAATATCATACACTTTCCTTTCTTTCCTCATTTTTTTTAAATTGGTTGTAGAACTTTTAGAGGCCATGGTCCAAACTCATCATATAACAGTGCTTTATG
This sequence comes from Lytechinus pictus, assembly GCF_037042905.1. Lineage (NCBI taxonomy): Eukaryota > Metazoa > Echinodermata > Echinoidea > Temnopleuroida > Toxopneustidae > Lytechinus > Lytechinus pictus. The sequence continues at coordinate 11,894,864 of NC_087258.1, read as the reverse complement.
GGTGGGGTCCAGGGCAAAGCCATTTTAAACCTTACAGATGGCCACTTATTTTAATCAAATTGCGTATATATTTATATAGCTTTCACACAACACATAAATTCAATGCAGTTGTGTATCGTAATCATCCAAATATTGTGAGGGGCACACCATAGCAAATGTGGGAAAATTTGTTAAAAGTCGCCAGCGAGCGAAGCGAGCCAGAAAAAAATGGCCTGTTAAAATGAAATTCTTATTATGTGATAGCTTTTTACATAATTATATAGCAAGTATCATGTCATATATTTTTTTTCATTCATCTCATTTCGCTGCCTCCTTTATTTTCTTTTATTTCCCCTTGGCTGTGGAACCACCCCCGGTACGCCAGTGCTTCAACGTAACGCTTGATGCAGGAAGAGTCCATATAGGGGCCCGTTATAGAACCCATTAAAGGTTACAGATGAAGAGCCCCCACTGCGCGTGGTCTTGACTCTTGGACAGAGCCTTTGGAGATTTAGCAAGTTTATGATAGAATTTCATATGATATTATGCTTATTATATACCATCCATTTTTCTTCCCGCTCGTTATCTCAATCCTCGGCAGCCCGGTAGTGTTCGTTATCTTGTCCCTATTCTTTATTTTCAAATTTTTTAGATTTTGGCTAATTTCATTCTGCCTTTATTTCCCGCTTTTGTTTGCGTCTTTGTCATCTTTAATTTATTCCCTGTCTTACTAATCATGCTAATGTATTTGTATATCGGGGAGAATTGTTCTTTCTCACTTGTTCTTCTTTCTTTCCTTTTCCCGTTATCTTTCCGTTTTCCCTTTTTTATGTTTTTTCTTAGTTTTCTTTTCCCTTCCCCTTTCCCCCTTTTTTTTCTTCCTTTTCCCTTTCTTCCCCCTTTTTTTCTTTTTCCCGTTTTTTTTTATTTTCCCGGTGAGCTCTGCCAGGGGGGACAGCTTGCCCCCCCTGCCCCCCCCCCCGCCTGTTACGCCACTGCCTACTCTATTTCGCTCTCTCTTGCATTTCTTCTTCCTTTTTCGCTCAATTCACTACTCCACCCCCTCACCACTTATCCCAGAATCATAGGCGGCGGAAACCGGGGGGGGGGGACGGGGGGGGGGGGACGTGTCCCCCCCTAAATTTGAGGTGGGAGGACGATCCCCCCTAAATTTTTTGTTGATAACTTTTTTTTTTGGCTTGTCAATTTTGTTTCCTGCGTCCCCCTACAAGTTTTGGTTGATACCTTTTTTTTTTGCTTGTCAAAAAATTTTGGTGGTCCCCCTAAAATTTTTGGCTTCCGCCGCCAATGCCCAGAATAGACATGATACTAGTAATATAGAGAATGTTGCATCACTTTCTAAAATAGAGAATGTCGCGTGATGCCAGACAAATTATGAATAAGGAACTATACTGTCGTTTCAAGTGATATTTCAAATAAAATAATACCATGGACCTAGTACAAACGGAAATTGATCTCTTTCAGTAATTACAATTAAGCATCGCAGGAGCGTTTTCAATGAATGATCGTAAATACAGTTTGCCTCTGATGCATCGGAATAATATTGTTTTACATGCGATCATTATGCAGGCATCTATATTAAAAGTCGGTGAACTTGAACCAACCAAGGTTTCGTGAAACCGAACTCTGTGAAAGTGGACCACGTTATTTGAATCTGTCTTTCTCGCTTTTGCGACGTCCATAATAATGATAACCATCTAGGAGGTAGGCTTAGTTGAATGTTGGAGGCCATTCTGTAAGGTGCATATACCATAAGAGGCTGTGAACCCTATATCGTAAGTACTAATTTCATTTCACTTAATTACATAACACTTTTTTTTAAATACAAATTATCTTAATAGAAAGACAAACTATTGTTTACCTGATGCAGATATCATACAGGAAAGGAGACCGTAAAAGAAAGAAACACAGACAGTAACAGCGAACAGAGAAGGGGGTTTATTTTCCATTCGTCTAACGCCAATTCGTCCAGTTGTCAACTCGTCTACTATCATTTGGTCTACCATCAGTTCGTCCACTATCCTCATATTCTAATTGTCGATTCGTCCACTCACCTTTCCTTCTAATAACCAGGTGATCCAATTGCCATTTAGTCCATATACCATTTGGTCTAATTTGGACTCAGTGCTAGTTATGCAAAATGACTGAAAATGAAATGGATATTAGACCATGTAGACCAACTGATTATGAGACGAAATGGCCATCGACGAAATGGTGATTATAGACGAAGTGAGGATTGGACCAAATTGTTAGACGAAATGTTGATGGACGGAATGGCATTAGACTAAATGAAAGTAGACCATGTGGTGAGTGGACGAATTGGCAATTTACCAGAAGGAGAAACCTGGTTGGGATCATAGGAGCTAGAGTGGTTAAGGACGGGGGGAGGGGGGGGGGGTGTCAGAGCGTAATAAGTTGGAAGAAAAATAAATATGAAGGACAAACCTCATAATTACCAAATCGGAGGATCCATTCCATTGCTTTTGAAATATCAATTGAAATATCAAAACTAAAATATAAGTGATTGTAATCTTGAGAACCCCCTCAACTTTCTTCTCAATTTGTCCTGCTTTGATAAAACAAGAATGTCAGTTCCGTCATTGCATTCTTCCTGCAAAGCATTAGGCATATTTGCCAATCTTTGACATCACTTGAGAGATAGAAATGATAATTTGAGAAGTAATTCACTAAATATCTCATTATTCCTAGAACTCTCCAACATGCTAAGACTTGTGACCCTCGGAGCTCTGATACTAGCCGTGTCTGCGGGGGCACCCAATTGTTGTGGGCCGGATCAAGTCATGGCAGGAGTGGGTGAGTACACATTTCATACCACTATGCTTTGGGATGGGTACAGAAAAAAAGAAACATTTTTTGTGATGAAAAAAAAAATGATGATGAAAATCCATATTTTATTATTCGAAATAGACATGAAATGAAATACTCCGAAAATTTGCTTTGCCCAATTGATCGTGGGCCCGGCAGCCGCTGTGCAGCGCCAGACAGTGTTGTAGTCAAGGCACAAACCTCCAAAGCCAAGGCCAAGGCTTTAATACCCAAGGCCAAGGCTTCAATACCCAAGGCCGAGGCCAAGGCCAAGGCCTGGCCTGAAAACCTCAAGGCCAAGGCCAAGGCATTTCAAACTTTCAATACATGTATATGGAACAATGAGACAACAATGCTTAGGCGGCAGACATGACACACAGGGCAAAATGTATTACAGGTGTGAGCGAGCGAAAATTTTGACCCTTGTACATGTAAAACAAAAATAATTTCATGATAGATTTAGACATTATTAAAATAATAATATAGTTACCTTTGTACATTTAATACATTATTTTTCTAGGCGATTTACATTGCAATAATTCCCATTACCACGGTCATCTGATCCTTATCAACGTATGTCTTTCTCCACTCCCTGGGACAGGGGAGGCACTGAGAACGGTTTTTCTTTTGGGGGGGGGGGGTCAAAGCCTAGAAATACACTTATAAGTCAAAATGAAAGACTTTTTAGAGTGATTTCTAATTGATAAGACAGATATTTTGATTTAGGCTTTACTTTTCTGCCAGAAAGCGTAGCGAGCGAGCGGTTGTGAAAAAAAAATCAATTCTGAAGTTGTAAAACTCGATTTTCGGTCAATTATGGCACTAATCACTGTTAAAGGGCATCCTTGCGGGATGTTGCCAGCACGAACCACGAGCTCAAACCTCTGGACATTTCGTGTAATGAGAAATGAAAATCAAATATTCCGAGCTGTTTTTGTAATCATGAAAAAGATGTGCATCTTACTAAAGAATTAACGCGAACACGAAGCGCGAGCTGAAATTTTACCTACCAGAAAAGAAAGCTGTTCTGGACTGCATTTAGTGACTCATTAATAGGATACATTAAACTCACCAATCAAATAATGCGAGCGCAAAGCTCGAGCTAAAAAAATTGTGATATTCTAACCTGAAAACTGGACATTCTACGCATTTTTTTTGTAAATGGAAACAGAATGAGTACCTTACTTAACAATAATTTATGCGAGCGCGATCCAAAATTTGGTGATTTTTAATCTAAAATGTATCATGTTTTACTATAAAAAAAGGTATTTCTTTTTTAAAAAGGGCATATTTGATTTGGAAAAAAGGGCATTTTCGATTTCGGAAAACGGGCATTTTTTCCTACAGGGAATTTTTCAGGAGGGGGGGGGGGGCAAGAGAGCACAAAGCGCAAGTTGAAATTTTCAAATGCTGACCTGAAAATGAGTCATTTTTAGGACTCTTGTCAGTATTCATGTTTTTTTTCTGCTTACAACCAATATTAAATTACAATTCTCTTTTCTTGTATCTTCTATTAATTTACCTCAAAAACCGGAATAAAGAATACTAAAAAAATAAAGTTATATTCAAAAGGATATAAAATAAACGGGGCACACCCCACACCATTAGTTGGGGGAGGTTAAATCTTAATTATTTCTTAAAACAATAAAATAGAGTTTTCTATGAAACCACACTGACACAAAAACAAATATTTTATTTGTTTCCTTGAAACTGTAGTGAAATGAAATTCACTGCCGAACCATATGATTAAAAATAACCCTTTTTTTTTTTAACAAAATTAGATGTACTGCCTATCAACATATTAACTGATTTAGCAGTATATTCTGCCAAACCAGCCTCCCCCTTCTCCTCTCTATCTCTTTTCCAATTCCTCTGTCTATGCCTGTTGTGTTCAAGTTTACCAAATCTTTTCAGAATATCATTAAGACTTAAAACATTCTTGTTGGTCAAAGATAATACAGGGAAAATCCTAATGGAATAGAAATCAACCTTGTTATCATTCTTTAGAGTTACATGTAGCTATTCTTAAAGTATGAAAATTGTTGTCAAAATTGCAGTCAGATCTGTCAGAATTATTCCTGTCATAAAATCACTATAATCTTCATCATTTTTATAATTATTGATTTTGCCATTATCATAATTTTTAAACAACATATTACCAATAAATAATGTTATTTTTCATCACTTCTGTTTTCTTTGTTACGCAATTATGTGATGGTAATTCTTGATAATTAAATCGATGGCATTGCTAAGTACACTTACTACTGCTGCTGCTACTGCTGGCTGGTAGTAATGACCATTAGTGTCATTAGATATACAGAACAATTTAAACATTTGTAACTACTTATATAAAAACAAATGAAAGTACAAAATATAAAATGCCAAGAAAAAGCCTCGAAAATGCCTTAAAAATGCCTTGAAATTTCAAGGCTCAAAATCCTCAAGGCCAAGGCTTGAATGTTCAAGGCCAATGCTTTGAAAAAAGTTGAGCTTAAGGCCAAGGCCGAGCATCAAGGCACTACAACACTGGCGCCAGATCGACGAGGCTCTATCCCTTTAATCGTTGAACGCCAAACAGGGTAGCAGCAACTCCCATCTTTTAACGTATTTTGGTCTGACGCGGCCTGGGTTTGAACCCCCGACCTCCCGGTTGTGAGACGGACGCTCTACCAACTGAGCCAACACACCGGTATTAAATTGTATTAAATTGCAGACTGGTGACTGGTGTCCAACCACTTTGTACATTGTCAGCCAAAAGTGTTTGATACTGTTTCAGGGGCCACGTAACCCATCTTTTTTTTCCAATAAACATGCATAAAAATGTTTTTTTTTAATACATTTTTTAATGCATGCTAGGCCTATCCCAAGCTGAAAATAATATAATTTGATCAGATAAATTCAATCGGACACACAATATACTGAAAATTCATCGAAATCGGACGATGGATAACAAAAGTAATGACATTTCAGATTTTCGGTGAAACAGTTCTTTTGTGTATGTCCTCATGAATATGCAATGAGCAAGCTGATTATCTCCCTATGCCTACTTATTATTTAGTATTTATTTAAAAAAAAAATTATTTAAACTCATTTCCCTCCAATAATGTAAAAGTAGGATTGGCTTATACTGTGTAAGATAACCATTGCTGACACTTATTTGCCACAAGGGAGACATGTTTTTTTTTTGCACAATATAAGAAAATGAACTAATTATCATTTCATATGATAAGATAATAAAAGCAAAGTTGGAACAAGATGTAATCATCAGCCCATTAATGATGTTTTCACAAAATATCACTGGAATGTGAAATTCAATAACTTCATTATTCTTTATAAGATTGTGCATAGCCCTGGAGAGGTTGCCGGGGTGTGGCGTGTATTGTTCTCCAGAGGTAGCCACCCCAGGAATTCTGGTAGGTGTTAAAAATGTAGAAATGTAAACAAAATGACCTATATTTTGTAGTGAAAACTTGTTTTTTTTTGCTTACCAAATTGACATCAGCACCCCCAGTAAAATTTAAAACAAGTTCCCAGGGCCCTGAGATTTTGAAGGCATTTTCGATGTTTTACACGCTGAATTTTACTCTATTTATTCAAACATTATCATTTTCATTCCGGAGTACCCATTTGATACACCATTTTGGAATGATTAATTTACTTATTAAGGTACAACGAAAAGCTTTCAATATGATGGACAGTCCACAGCCTACGCCAGCTACGCCAACGGAGCTTTTGATTTCCGCAACGGAGACTATGGCTACTATCTGACCGTACACCCCGGTCGGTCCTGGCAGTCATCATGGCGTATAATCCAGAATTATACTGAGGTGAGGACTACATCAATATACCAGTTTGGTCGTGAAAATGTCGGGGCTCCGCGGCCCCCAACTTTTTCACGACCAAGGAAACAAGGAGAAGGGGGATTCGATTTTAGCCATTAAATGTCCCTTTTTTACTCGCCTCGCTCTCTCGCCATTTTTAAATCTACTCTTTTTATACAAATTTTGCCTGATACACCATGTCTGCCCCCACACATTTTTTTTTTTGGGGGGGGGGGTCATTACGCCACTGCTTCGTCTTCATTGTCCTTGTCATCAACTACAACGCCATCATCTTCATTATTAGAATGGTTAGCATGTTTTTTTTTCTTCAAATTTCACCATTTTCATTGCCACGAATCAGCAAGTACAATGGGTGATTTACTACGACGGCAAGACGGAGAAGTGTATGAAGCAGGCAATCACACAACCGCCACCAAACAATTGCCTTCCCGGTGAGTAAAATAACCGATTTGTATTGCTCTCTGAAAATCGACCTCCAGTGAATGAGTGAATATAAGGATGGAAACTAGAAAACCAAGTCTTACTTTTTTTATACCTCTTTTTGTGAGAAAGTACAAAGGGTTCCAATAACACATAATTTTGTCCACGTAAAATATGACAAGCAAAAAAAAACACAAAACGAAACTTGTGGATGAAAGATTTAATATGACTCTCAAAGTAGAGGGGCACGGGCCGGATGTGCCCCTCCCCCCTGGATCCGCCACTGACTGATGTTTCATCGTTATTAACTGTCCCGTTTATACCTTCCTTTATTACACAACGTGTATGCCGATATATTTTCATTCCAATCACGTAAATATATTTTATCATTATTTTGGTTGCTTCGTTAATTTAGGCAATGCCGAGTTCCAGGCGCAGATGACTTTTGGAGGCAAGAATGGACTGGTAGCAGATTGTTACACTTATGGAATCCACTATCCCCATGTGCCGGAGGACACATTGGCATATGCCACCGTCGTCCACAAGAACTGTTACCCTCTTACCATCGCACTCATCGGACAGAAGTTTGACCCATATTGGAATTCAACAGGTGAGCCAATCCTGTCACGTTATGGGCCCCAATAACCAAAGTTTGCGATGAACTGCAAATATGAAACAACAACTCTGATTGGGTAACGGTAGGAGTTTTGAACAGAGTGCACACGAAACCATGGTAACCATGATCTTGGTTTAGCAATTATTGATTTCAATTTTGTTTTGTTACGGAGCCCAGATTTTTTTTTTTTTAATACGGAGCTAATTTGAAAGAGCAATTCTGATTGGTTCCTAGTCAGTCTTCTGAGCAAAATACGCATGCAATGATGATTTTGATAGGCCATTTCATTTAGTGATTAATCGCTAACCTTTGTGTTAAGGAGGGGGGGTCTCAAAGTATCCCAATATAAAAACAATACAGATGTTATAATATGTGAAAACTTCATGGTACAATGGAATTCAAGTCATACCTCATTTTCCATCCTAAATTTGTTGATCGAAATCCCTTTTGATATTTTCACTGTATTTGTTGCCTTATGTCTTGCTATATACCCCTCATTGGTTTTTTAAAGAATTTGTATTGTATGAGTCTGATGATTTTAAACTGAACATGACCAAGATGTAAAACAGTTTCTTTGTCTTATTCTCTGTTATCCTGAATAAATAATATTCATATTACGGTATTAATTAATTATTTTCTTTATAAAATGTATTATCAGTCGAGAAAATCATGCGAAATAAAACACGTGATTGTTATATTATTTTATAACAGTGAAGTTCATGAGCACATCTGGCTTTGTAAACATGGCCGTTGGGATTCCTAACCCTGATGCTTGGTTTACACCACCGGACTCATGTCGCAGGGTAGGTGTACTCTTAAAATACACTGCAAAAACTCCGGTGTTGATTTAACACCAGCCCGGAATCTATATATGTCCACACCAGAGAAGTATTGAATCAACACCAGTTTGGAATCAAACCGATGCTGTTTTAAAAATAATTGGTGTTGTATCACCTATCTGGTGTTAGACTAATACCAAACCGGTGTTCTTTAGCACTTCTCTGGTGTGGACATATATAGATTCCGGGCTGGTGGTAAATTAACACCGGATTTTTTGCAGTGTAGTTGGGCAAAAATGCCCAACCTTTATCCAACCCTGGGCAACATACTGCCCACACAACTATTGGTTAAATTCTGCCCAAATTGGGTAATAAAAACTAATAAATGTGTAATAAATTTGCTAAATTTGATAATAATTGCCAATAATATATATATATATATATATATATATATATATATATATATATATATATATATATATATATATATGTATATATATATATATATATATATATATATATATATATACCACCATACATTACCCAACACAGTGGACAGTAAGTTGCCCAACATGTTGCGTGTGTGTCTTATCCACTTTTACGCCACAGTCACACACAGGGAAAACTTTAACAGGAGTGTTCGGTTTCTGGCAATTTTATTTAACACCCAGTTGCCATGGTTCTTAGTCAAAACTCCAATGGAAAACCTTTGGTGTTAAACTCGTATTTTGAACAAACATCCTGTTGTATCTTACTTGACCACACCAAAACGTTCACATCAGTGTTAGATTCATGGTTTTTGTTCAACATCCAGTGGTATCTGTTCAACACCCCTACTGTCTTAATGTGACACCTTCGGTTGTTAGTAAAACTCCAATCGAAAGAAAACTTTGGTGTCAAACTGTAGTATATATTATAAACCACCGGGTGTATATATATTACACAACCACGCGAAGATGTTCACATCAGTATTAGATTCATGGTGTTCGACACCCAATGTGGTTTTTAATATGACACCTTTGATTCTAGTTTAACTCTCCAGTGTATTTTAACACCCGGGTTGTCATTCATTCACGTCTACCTGTGTCACTGTTTACACATCATGGCCCTGAAAAGCGGGGTTGGTGTGATCCTCTTACACCCTATATTAGTGTATGAAAATACAAAAAAATAAAAATAAAATCAGAAAGACATGCTCAAAAAGTCTTTGGGTGGTATTTTGATGTTTAACTCTAGATGAAAGAAATAATTCAGTTCACACTTTTATTTGTATTCTATTCTTATAATTTCAAAACATAAATATCAATGTTTTATTATTATCATTATTATTATTTTACAAAAAAGTTACTGCGTAATTAAAATAAGTTGTTCTTTGGCGAATGAAATGGCGACTATCATCCCGGAAATATTTATACAATGGTCTAACTAGGCCTAGGTTTACTAAGTAATTGCTATGATATAATGAGAATACTACCAATTGTGCAATTTCCATTTGAATAACAGCCTAACAATAGAATTGCCGAGGATCTGACTTTTTTATTATTATTTTCCCTTTGATTGTCAATTTTAAATCGCATTTTTCATGCAACATGTGTTTTACGAAGTACCCACTCCTATTTTGAAAATAATCATCTCATTATTAATTGATACGGGCTCTAATGAATGCATTCAACAAAAATTGAGTTCTAAAATACCATCAATATTTTATTATATTTCCTTGGAACCCCCCCCCTCTCCCCGCAATCTCTTCCTCCTTTCTTCCTAATCCATGCCACCCTTTCTTTTTCCCCTTTCCTTTCTTTCTCTCCCCCTTTCTTTCTTTCTTTCTTTCTTTCTTTCTTTCTTTCTTTCTTTCTTTCTTTCTTTCTTTCTTTCTGTCTTTCTTTCTTTCTTTCTTTCTTTCTTTCTATCTTTCTTTCTTTCTGTCTCTCTTTCTTTCAATCTTTCTTTCCATCTTTGTGTCTGTTTTTTTCTTTCTCTATCCTTTCTCTCCGCTACCTCTCCCTTTATTCACCCTCGGATCTATACTCCTCTCTTTCCCCTCTCTTTCTCCTCTCACCCCCATCCTCCCTTTACACCATCTTGACCTTTCTCGATTTTTGCCGTCATTCATCAACCCCTTCTCTTATTTTGCCCTCCCTCTCATTTTACTCAATCCCAACCCATCTTCCTTACCCCCCCCCCTCTTCACATTTACTGTACCACAGGGTAACCGTGTGTCACCACGCTTTTCTCGAGCTCTTCCAGACTTCGATCTCAAGGCCTACCACCTGCCAACTTTCTTCTAAGAGACAATAGGCCCGTTTCATGAAACAGTTTATAATAACCAATTTGGATTAACAGTTAAAAGCTACTGAAATCCACCATTCTGATTGGCTGGTAGTAAATTTGTTATAGAAATCGTGCATTTGTTGTTATAACAATTCTTTATGAAACAGGGCACAGTTCACCACGTTAAGCAGTTCACACTTCACACAATTTCGTTAATTCTTATTTTGAGTCCGATTAGTTATAGGTATTGGCATATATAGCCAAAATTGATGCACAATAGGCTTTTAGTGTAGTAGGTTTCACGGTACACCATGTATCTTTCTTGGGCAAGTGTTGGTCCTGAAAAGAACCACCCAATCTCTATAGGTTTTTATCAATTTAATTGAAAACAGTTAATATAAAAGTAAAAGGCAATTTGCAGGAAATCTATCTGATTTGGAGATTAATAATATTGTTTGTTGTACAATACTCATTTGTGAGGCTGAGATGCACTAGTGTATCGCTCTATATAAAGCTACACCATATGAAAATGCATCAACAATTTAAAGACAATACTACATGATTGTAATGATACCCTCTCCCATTGAGGTCAAATAAAGCAAGCTGATTATCTTTTTTTTAAAACTTTTTCACTTGTTCTGCTGCAATGCTGTTAAATTTTCTATTTTAATGGAAGGAATAAATTAGATTTTGCAGTGAAATCTCGTCCCTATTTTTTCATGAAGTTATGTATTTGTATATAATATCAAATAATGAGGACATGACGTGTATTAATTTTTTGGTGAGTTGCGTTTTAGAGTGAATGAGGGTTTTAATTACTCCTGTCTGCCCTGTCGTTGTTATGCGTCCCCAAAAGTTGCTGTCTACTCTTGACGTAGAGGGCGGCAGGTAAGATAAGCGTCAAAATATCAGCAACGATGAAACCAACGGTAACCTGCAATGGAAGGGGAAATGGAAGTGTTATTTCACTTCATGACTCCAATATATCAACGTGATGATTTATTGATTAAAATACACCCAGTTTAGTGTGATTTCTTGTTTTACATTCTATTGATTTATTCCTGCTCTGTAAAATAATTATGATTTCATCTGAGAACACAAAAAAGGGAAAGTGTGGACACGGCGTCATCAGCCCATTTATAATAGCCACCTTTCGCAAACCTCTACAACGCAACATTAAAGTCCGGTAACACAAAAGTTAACGATTAATCATAGACTCGATTTTCTAGATTGATTGTACATTATAGTCAATACAATCGAACGTAGAAAACTGTTCTACAATCATTGCCAAGCTTTGTGTTACAGGCCCTATAGATCTTGCTTTTCGTGTGCAAAATTCTTTCATACGATACCAGCATGCCCTGCCATTTGCCTGCCTGAGCTCGCGGCAGGACTGTACTACCATGACTATCATGACTCCAGCAGGATGGAGACATGCGTTATATAGATTGTGACATGGATAAGAAAGTGGTTTTTCAAACAAATCGAGTACATATTGAGTGAGGAAAAACTTACTGAATTCAGACTTAGATATAAATCATTATAGTCCATCGAATCGATGTTGCATCTAATGTGGATTATTGGTGGATCACTGCACAGCAAAAACTGCGGTGTTAACCGGTGTACATAGAGGACCACATCAGTTATTTTACACCGGTGTTAAATTGACAGTGTTAGTTTAGCACCTATAGGTGTTATTGCAACACCTTTGGTTAATACATGTACACTCTTTGGTGTTATATTCAATCTCTAGGGTGTAATTTTAACACCAGAGGGTGTGGTCCTCTATTAAAGACCCACTGGTGTCAGTTTTAACACCACAGTTTTTACAGTGTGGCAATTGATTCCATGGGTCAGATCACCTCTCCAGCTAAACCATTTCGCATGCGCTGATATGTACACAGCATAGGCTTATTCGTCTGAAACTCACCCAACTTTGCGTTTATTCCCCTTTCCCTGCTCCTCCTACACAAACGATATGCCTGTAGAACACAATGTAATGGGCATTATGTATTACTTTCCCCCGAAATGGGTGATTAGATTCAAATTTTCGGGGGGAACCACTTCCATTGACGAGTGGATACCAGGCGCGACCATGGGATTTCGAAAAGCACCCTAAACAAGGGAAGCAAGTCTTTTCCAGATTATGAAAATGCATCCCTTAACAAGAATTTGGCTTGTGAAACCCTACAAGACTTGTATTGGAAATGAATCTCCTTTTCAGTATTTTAAACATCGTTTCTGACACCCTAAACGTTACATATAAGGCCTATACGTAACGTACTTGCCCACTCTTTCCCTTTTTACGCGTGCTCGCGCCTGGTATCCACTCGTCAATGCAAGTGGGACCCCCGGGCAGCTAAACTTAGTAACTTCGTTATTTGTTCTTAGATTTTGATGAAATTATCAGCATTAAACTTAGTGATTTTTACTCCATTTAATCTAGACACAATCGTTTTAGCCTGAAATACATGATCATGAAGTTGAATGCTTACATAGAATGGATCATTGTCGAGATACGTCTGGACTAGGATGAAGATGGGATACTGGAGGAAGCTGAATAAACCACTGATCGTTCTCATCGCACCGTACACACTGGCAAAATATTGCATCGGGAAGCTGTAAAGTCATCAAGTCACACAGAAATAAGTTGGGTCACATTGGGATACGGTCAGGAAATGAAACAAATGGGGCAAACGACCCCCCCCCCCCCAAAAAAAAAAAAAAAAAAAAAAAAAGAATAAATAAATATAAATAATAAATAAATAAAATAAAATGAAATGAAATGAAACAAAATATAAATGAAAAATAAACACGATAAAAGAATAACAAATTTCCTTAATGAATAAGATAAAATAGACCCCCCCCCCCCAAAAAAAAAAAAAAAAAAAAACGTTAATAAGTATTTAAGTGAACGACTTTATTAAAACATTCAACATGCAATATTGAAATAAAGGAATAAAATCAATAAATAAATACATGAATAAATTAATAAATCAATCAATTAAATAAATAAAATGTAATAAACATTGATCACAATATAAAGAATGAAAATGAATAATAAAAATAATAAATAAATAGATGAAATAAGATACTGTTAACAAAGATCATACACTGTAAAAACTGTGGTGTTAAAACTGACACCAGTTGGTGTTAATAGAGGACCACACCCTGAGGTGTTAAAATTACACCCTAGAGATTGAACATGGCACCAAAGAGTGTAAATGTAACAACCAAAGGTGTTGTAATAACACCTATAGGTGTTAAACTAACACTGTAAATTTAACACCGGTGTAAAATAACTGGTGAGGTCCTCTATGTACACCGGTTAACACCACAGTTTTTGCTGTGTAAATTCATTAACAAAATAAGAAAAAATAAAACAAAGATAATGATGAAAAATATGATAATGAATAAATTAAAATAATAAACAAGAAATGTCTGAATGGATTAAATGAAATTTAAATGTACTGAAATAAGATAAAAGTATAAATATGTATTAAAAAATACATATTATGAAAAAACAAACTTTTCAAAATATCTCTTGTAAAATTGAACCCGAAGATGAACCAATTAGTGGGGGGTTTGCAACGTTTACTCACGTTATCATGTCACGGCGCGCTGACACGTCTCGTAAAAACATTCGTAAAACATCTCCCTAGTCTACGAATGTTTTTTCACGAAACGTGACTGCGCGCCGTGACGTGATAACAAAATAAATGTACATTGGGAACAGACTAACACCCTCGCACAGTATATGGCTGGCCGACCGCCGGGCACAGGTACTTTTGTGAAACGAGATTCGAATCTGAAAACCACAAAAGTTCCATGGATGGAACACCGCCGGAATTTCTCTCGTTTTATGAAAATACCAAATTTTACCGAAACAGAAAGGGCAGGATATGATCGGTGATTAAAATGCTTCATAGGTTACCACTTTGCAAAATTGAAATGAATACAGGAAAGTTTATGTAAATGGTGAGACTTTCGGACTTGCATGTTTTGTTGCACACATACACTGCGATCTTTGTGAGGGTGCATTTTGGTGGGTGACGTCATGATTAATCTTACTAACAAGCGCTTGCAATCAAAACTGTGACTTTGCGTCATTTACCGGCGTGCAAAATAACAAAGTGTAGACCCTACACTTCGCAGATAACGAGGACGCGTTTTTACGAAACTACTCAAAAACGTGAGAGCGCGCAGTGACGTGATAACGTAAGTAAACGTTGCAGGCGAATAAATGGTACTATAGATGAAGTAAAACGGCTTTCAAAATAAAGAAAAAAAACCTGATACCTACACGATGCCGACGACTGCTGGTCCAATACCAAATAGCAAAGATGGTACGATGAGGAGGAGGATGAATGTCAGATATTGGAGCTGGAGACTAGGTATCAGGAGACAGATGGAGTAACCAATGGAGGCAAGAGTGGCTAAGGCAAGAGGTAGACAGCTGTCCCGGATGTCCGCGTATTGATTTCTCAACTTGGGTTTTCCTGTATTTCAAAGAAAAAAGTTAAAATATGGAACTACTCATCAAAAATATGGAAAATCTTGAGTCAGCCCCCCCCCCCAATAAAAAAAAATGAAAACATTGAAATGCTGCTCATAAAGTTGGAAAAAAAACATTAAAAGTATTGAATGACTCGTTAAAAAAATTGACAATGAATTGCTTGAATGCTTCAATTGGAATTGAAAACTTGGTTACCATTTTTCTTAAGCGGTAACAAAAAAATCTTACTTGATCATGATTTCACAAATGTTGCATGCATGCAGCAGAAAACAGTTTTCAGTAATCCTCGTACTTTTTAAATGTTTGAATTCTGTTCTGCCATAATTACCTGAGATTCATAGGCACAATATTGTACAACTCTCTATTTTGTCACGATTCTGTTCTTACCATTAAGGAGAATGATTTTAGAATTGCAGGAGAGGGACGAGTGCCATGGGACAAGGAACAGGTTGCATGACAGACAGTGGTGTACCTAGGTTTTTCCACAGGGGGGGGGCAAATTCGTCCGCCCAAAAATTTGACAAGCAAAAAAAAAAAAAAAAAAAAATAGATCTTCAACCACAAATAAACGATTTCGTACCAGAAAAAAATTTGACATGCAAAAAAAAAAAAAAAAAAAAAAAAAAAAGTCTTCAAGACTCGTCGGGGGGGGGGGGGCAGTCTGCCCCCCCGTAGGTACGCTAGTGGTGACAGATTTTCGAAAGTTTCTGAACACAAGTCTTCCAATGGAATGGAAAATAACCCATCTCATCTTGGCCTACAACTTACTGGTTCTTGAGCAAGACGTGAAGACGTTGTTCCTGTCCATGAGGAGACCTCCAAGGGGGCCAACGATAAGAACAAGGAATTGTATGATGGAGAATGCATCTATATACCAGCTGACTGCCGGTGCATTGGCAAAATATGTGGGATGAAAAGAAAAAAGAAAGTTAAAATGTAATTTTTAGCTTAGTACGCGATGCAATGTCTCTTTATTTTTATGCTACTTTGTGTCTGAATGAATTTTCGTAGATACGGAAAATATTGTCCTCTTCTCAAGCATGTTTAGTTCCATTATTTACGATGTACGAAATGTACTACTACTACTATTACTACTACTACTACTACTACTACTACTACTACTACTACTACTACTACTACTACTACTACTACTGCTGCTGCTGCTGCTGCTGCTGCTGCTGATGTTGCTGCTAATGCTACTACTACTTCTTCTTCGATTACTTCTTCTAACAAATTCTTTTAATTCTACTTCTTCTACTGCTGCTGCTACTTCTACTACTTCTTCTATTACTACTTTTACTACTTCTTCTAATACTACTTCGAGTAGTAGTGGTGGTAGTAGTAGTAGTAGTCGTTGCGTCTGCCATTGCCGAGCGGTCTAAGGCGCCTGAATAGACATTTGAAAGTCCGTGGTTCGATCACAGGCTACCGCACATTGCTGGTAACTCCTTGGTCAAAGTCAGAGTTGACTGATAAAGTTGAGCCTTTTTTCACCATTTTAGACTTGCTATCTATCTATCTATGAAAAGAAAAAGGAAAGTTAAAGTGTGATTTTTAGCTTAGTACGCGATGTAACTTCTCTTTTTAAGTTTATGCTACTTTGTATCTGAATGTATTTTCGTATAGATACGGAAAATATTGTCCTCTCCTCAAGCATGTTTAGTTCCATCATTTACGATGTACGAAATGTACTACTACTACTATTACTACTTCTACTACCACTACTACTACAACTACTACTGCTGCTGCTAATGTTGCTGCTAATGCTACTACTACTTCTTCTTCGATTACTTCTTCTAACAAATTCTTTTAATTCTACTTCTTCTACTGCTGCTGCTACTTCTACTACTTCTTCTATTACTACTTTTACTACTTCTTCTAATACTACTTCGAATAGTAGTGGTGGTGGTAGTAGTAGTAGTAGTAGTAGTAGTAGTAGTAGTAGTAGTAGTAGTAGTAGTAGTAGTCGTCGTCTGCCATTGCCGAGCGGTCTAAGGCGCCTGAATAGACATTTGAAAGTCCGTGGTTCGATCACAGGCTACCGCACATTGCTGGTAACTCCTTGGTCAAAGTCAGAGTTGACTGATAAAGTTGAGCCCTTTTTCACCATTTTAGACTTGCTATCTATCGTCCCTAGGTTGAATAGTAGTGTTGTCATGTTGAATACTAGTGCAAAAAGCCATCGCCACATAAATTGATCGTTTGCGCATACAATCGTCAGATTGATAAAGAAAATACTGACAACAGACTACCCTGAATTTCCTTTTGGAAATAAGAAAGGTATGAAATTAAGATAATTTCCCATTTCTAGATATTCGAGGAAGTTCTCCAAACGGGTTGAATACTAGTGCATGTAAACGGTATATACATTACCCATATCTTCATCACCGTCGGCCATCCTGGTTAGGAAGAAATTGAGAGTTCCAATCGTGAAGATCATATCAATCTCTAGGAAAGCCTGCCACAGGAGCAACAAGAAGAAGGGCATCGACCAGAGACACGAGCCAAGGCTTCCGTACTCCTTTCTCTTCCTTTCATCGATTTCATCAGCAATCCCTTTATCTGTTCCACCTCCTACTATTTCATGCATATCTCCACAAACCTCTACACCGCTAATGTCCACTTTGTTCTGTTCGGAGAGTCCATTTTCAAGGACGTGAAGGATGCCACCATTACATTCTTTCATGGTTGGGTCTATCTCCTCACTGCTTCTACTGCTTATGTAGTAGTCACCTTTGTTCTCTTCGCAATTACCGTTTGCAGTTGCGGTTCTGTCACTTGCCACTTGGTCAGTCTTGCCCATTCCACATGCTCTTTCTCTTCCGATAAAGTCTACTCTATTTTGGCTTAAACACTCCCCACCGTCACTTGTAGGTACTTTCTTAACCGTACATCCATCTATGCATGCTTTACCTTTGTCCAGATAAATGTCCTTTGGGGTGGTATCCTCTCTACCATGTATACTCTGTGGCGGACTTGAAGGATCTTCTCCGTACCCTCGATTTTGGTAGCATGCCCCCTCTCCTTTGTTGGGATTGGTGGTCGGAGGAGTCCGACAAGGAGTCATTGTGTATCCCCTAGGTAGCGGCCAGGGGATGAACTTTGTTGGTAGGAAGACAAAGGTGTTGATGCTGAGGAGGACTACGGATCCAGTCAAGATGAAGAAGAAGGTATTGATGGAGAATCCTGCCTCGTGTGATCTCTGAGGATAAAAACAAACCAACAGTCACTTTGAAAAGGAAGTTTAATCGGTTTATCGGGGACGGAAAGTCGTGTAAAGCTTCCAACTAAGGAAGCCTCCTGACTTTATAAAGTGACAAAATACTAATAATGAATATACATTTTGCGGGTTACAGTGGAAGACATCATTACAGCTTTGTATGAGAAGGGTGTCATTGTTTGACATTTAATAAATCAATAAAAAATCCATTGTCACAGACGGACAAAAAGGAGTACATTAATTTTCATTTTGGCAAAGGTCTACTGTAAAGAAGAACTTTTTTTTTTTGGGGGGGGGGGGTGACGTACATAGCCGGTTTCAGACCCAGTATACCGAATACTGTTTACACGATGTCTGCACTCTTGAGGTAACACCTGAAATTAAGAAAAAAAAGCAAATACGCATTCGGAAAAAGATCGATCTTATAAAAAAAATGAAAAAGAAAAACATATCCTGGTATTTGTTTCAATCATGTCAACGGGCCTCTTATAGAAAGGTAAATATATTCAGTAGGGGATAGAAGCATGTGAAAGGTACCCGAATGACCCGATGCAAAGTTAGGCAAGGCAATTACAAAACAAGTTCTCACCTTGGCGATAACAGACATGATTATAGAAGCGCTATACATGGCATTGATTATCGTGATGACTGTCGATTTATTTCTTCCAAAAAGATTCCCGATCTGTTTCGAAAAGTCAATCATAAAGATAAAAATCACAGAGAATATTTCTGATTATGATGAAGTATCATCGATTTTAGATACCGAAGTATACACAAAGCTAAGTAGTTTTCAATACAATTCATCGGATGGTTGGTTGGTTTTTAATATTTAATATCATCCGAAGACAAGTCCACAAATGTAGTATTCCACTATTTTTACATAATAATTGAACACAGAGGCAAATAAGACACCAATCAACTAAATATTTACATGTAAATTTTAACGTTTTCACATCATCAAGACGTCAATAAAAAATAAACAATTAAATAATGCTTGTTGGCCAATTTGCAAATCGAGAGACTTCAAGCGCGTAATTAATTTCAGATCTGGGGCCTGTAACACAAAGATTAGCGATTAATCGTATTCTTAATTTTTACGATTGATTGTTCATTGTATTCTATGCAATCAATCGTAGAAAAATGTTCTACGATCATTGCTATACTTTGTGTTACGGACCCCTGATCTAATTGATTTATTGAGTAAGCCAATCTAACAAATGAAAATGCAGTTTACTTTTTCCGAGTGGTGTTAAACAAGAAGGTAAGTCTGACTAAAAGTTTTCTTAATTTCGATATTTGACCTATGACCTTTGTCTCACCTTCATGGATATTTAGGGGTATTCTGAAGATATAAAGGCTTTAGGGTTAGCTAATATAACACTCTGAAAATGCAGTTTACTTTTTCCGAGTGGTGTTAAACAAGAAGGTAAGTCTGACTAAAAGTTTTTTTTTATTTCGATATTTGACCTATAACCCCTGTCTAACCTGCGTGGATATTTAGGGGTTTAATGTAGATATATGAGCTCTAGAGATAGCTAATATAACATTCTGAAAATTCAGTTTACTTTTTCCTATAGTGGTGTTAAACAAGAAGGTCTGACTGAAAATCACACGTAAGTTTGACCTTCGACCTTTGATCTTTGGCCTTGAACTAACCTGCATGGATGATAAGAGCAAGATGACGCCTCCAAGGGTAAAACAAACAGTTGCAGGAAAGAGAAGGAAGGAGTAGGAAGGGGAGCTCAACGCCATCATTAAGTATCCACTCAGCATTAAGAAACTAATTGCAACGTGAATGGAAATAGATAATGAAATTCGGTTCCAAATACCATACGAAAAACATAATTATGTACAAGAAATTACATATCGGAATTATGCATCACGCGAGAAATAAAAGTTAATTACTTTAATGGAGTGTTTCTATAAATGTATATCACAGATTATGAAGACAATTGCAAAATCCATACAATAACTCAGACATGTCGTACGATCGTGAAAGTTCATGCGTTGGCTCAGTTGGCTTAAATCGGGTCCTATTTTTTGACAAGGCTAACTGAAAACTGAAAATTTCGAGATAATATGAGTTGAGATTAAAAAGTCCATATACGCCTGTTCACCCTGCATGCAACCTATCCCAAACTTGACCCATATTTGGAGTAATTTCATTTCCATTATAACTATTATTGAAGAGTGAGGCAATTTCGTTGCAATTCCAGTGGAGTTAAAGTATTATTTTGCAATTTTAAGTTGGATTGTTACAATTTTGTTCAAATTTGTTCAATTTTGAAGTTATAGCCTTACAATTTTGTTACAATTTTAGGTAGGTGCATTGCAATTTTTATGTAAGAGTGTTGCAGTTTTGTTGCAATTTCAAAGCAGAGCTATGCAGTTTTGTTGCAATCAAAAGTTGGAGTGTTGCAATTTTTAAGTTAGGGTGTTGAAGTTTTTCTGCACTTTTTGTTGCAATTTTAAGTTATAGTATCGTAGTTCTGTTGCAATTTGGTGGAGAGTTGGGGAAACGTGTTGGAACTCACCTCATGACTAGTCGAGATATTCGAGTTCCAAATCGATCAAAAAGGAGACCGATTGGAAACATGGAAATGGTCTGAGAAGCCGTAGCGACGGAGAAGACAAGCTGAAGACGATCGGCCTGCTCCGGACACGGCATATCATTGTCAATTACTGCGATGGGGTTTGAGGTGTCTGTGCTGATATTGTGCTAAGAAATAAAGGTTGATAAATATTAAATGCCAAGTCCATCCTCCAGACAAGTATTAAGTATGAATACGATTGTCAAATAAGCAGAAGGATACATTTTTCACTAAAAGGATGATTTCATATTAGAAATTGAATATTTTTTTTGAAAAAATAATCGTTTAAATGAATAAGAGCTGTAATAATGTTTGTTAGTTTTTTTTTATTTGAAAGTATAATGGTTATTAAAGGGGTACTCCAGACTGAAAATATTTATATCTAAATAAATAGAGTAAAATTCACAGAGCAAAATGCTGAAAATTTCATCATAAACAAAAATTCAACAAATAGCGAAGTTATTAGATTTTAAACTTTACCGATATTTTGTGAAAAAGTTATATGCACGTCGTCATGAATATTCATTAGGTGGGCTGATGATGTCACGACACCACTTTCCTTTTTCTTATGTTATTACATGAAATCATAATTGTTTCATTTTTCAAAACATGTGTGAATGATATATGTCCATTATAATGAAATAAGTTGCAGCAATGGATATCTAATACACTACAGTTGTCAATCCATGTTTTTTTAGTTCTTGGTAGAAAAATTGAATAGCCCTAATTTCATATAATAAAATACACAAGAACAAGTGGGGATATGACATCATCTGTTTGCTCATTGAATTTTCATGAAGACATGCCTAGAACTGTTTAATTGGAATAAAGTTTTATAATGCCATAGCTTTGTTATTCCTTGTCAGATTTTGATGAAATTTTAAGTGTTTTGTTTGTCTTGTTTTTCTTTATCTGTTCAAATCATATTATAATGAGTCTGGAGTATCTATCCCTTTAAGTTTAAGGCCATGTCACATATTGTCGTCGGTGTTGATCGCACTATATTAGCAGTTTACACCGTGGTGTTCGTCCAACACCCATTGATGGTAACGTGTTATCATTTTTTCTGAGGACGCATTCACTGTATGACATCGACACTTTTTCGGTGTTATGTTCAAACGTAAGGTGTATTTTAACACCCATGGGTTAACTACTCTCACAACACCGGCTTGAATGAGTTATATACTTAACACCGGATAGTCTCATTGGTAAGGATCCCGGGTGGGCGGGGGGACCCACTTCCTCGAACGTCGAATTTCGTACAGCCGCGTCTATGGGAGACATTCGAACCCCCCCCCCCCCCCGCCACACACACACACACTTTATTTGTTCAACATGCTTTTATTAAGGATTTCATTCAAATGGATTACATAAACCCAAGATAAATACAAAAAATTACAAATCTTCATTTTATATCAACAAGGATATTCCAAAAAAATATATATTTACTCAAAACTGAAGCAAATAAGGATGGAATGAAATTCCTTTAAAATATACTTTTATATCTAAAAAAAAAAAACAGACTAACTAAACTGAGCCCCCAACCCTTTCTGTTTTTTAATAATAATTAATATTGAATGGCTGAATGACTGAATGATTTGCAGGAAAACAGAAATCAACATACATGTATTATCATTGCATCCCATTTTACATCAGGCACACACACACATACCCTCACTAACATACGCACACACTCTAAAAAATGAAGTGCTTATTTAACGCTTAATGTCCTTGTATACTGACTGCACTTTGGGTACTGATTTTCTAGTTCAAATTTGAATGACTAAAGTAGCACTCAAAGTGTATTCACTATACAAGGACATTAAGTGCTAAATTAGCACCTCATTTTTTTAGAGTGCACGCACCCCTATAACGAGACCAAAAATCTCACGAAATCGTCACGCATGATCTAATTTTTACAAAGCATGCACTTACGATCATTGAGGATGTGGTATTCTCGCTGGGCCCGTCATCATCGCAGAGATCATTGAAGTAACCACGCTGGTTGAAGACGAAGACGAACGATGGCCAGCCATAGATGATGGCGCCGTGGACGAGATTCTCGAAACAAGTCAAGAGAAGAGCGAAGACGCGCTCGACGGCCTCTCCGGTCCTGATCGCACCCATGGTCGTTAATTGATTAGCGATATCGAGTCCTCATTAGCGATGTTGGGCATGTATTAATATACCTTTCAACTATAGCTGTGCAGAACTGAGAAAATAGGATATTCATACATTAAATATGTATATGTAATAACAACAATATAAACCTATATATAAAGATCACCCAAGAAGACAAGGAAAGTGTTCTTTATACATTTAGAAAGGTGGTCTTCTATACAGATTGTGGCTAAAGCAGGTTGACTCTATATCAAAACTCAATTCTATGTTCAGCTCTATTGTTCAGGTTTACATTTTACAATTCAGAAACAATCAAACGATAAAAAAAAACAATAATGTGCAACATGATTCATACACAGTATGATTATTGGTAATCATGAAAATAAAAAAAGGATGCAAGTATCAAGACAACTTATAAACATTCGAGTGATTAACACCAAAAGGAGTTAAGTATTATGTTGTATTACCTGCAGTAAATGTTCGTGGTGATCAGATCAATTAGGTCCTCGGTTCTGTCTCCCACTGCGAAGAATCGACCCAATTGACATGGTCGGTCAGTGCAAACATGGCAAATGGACAGAGGAATAATCATCTGAAACGAAATAAACTAGTTTACATCGAAAAACAGATAACAGCAGATCGATCGTTCACAATTTCTTTGACATTGAACGTTACTACTAGTATTTATCTATTTCCTGGTCTCAGATCCGTTTTATCCCATAAAACAACAAGTAAGTCCACAAAGTACAGAACAGAAGATGATGGATCCAGTAGGGGGTGGGGTCGAGAATTTTTTTTAAGGATTGCTTTCCTTTTATACAGACTGCATGTGCATAATTATGAAAGATAGCCTGAAATATTTTGCCCCTCAGATAATAATGTAAACTTTATAATACCTTTTCATTTGTTAGTATTTTTTTCAAATCCTGACCAGTCGCAGGCAACGAAAGTACGTACGGCCCTCATTTAGGATGATCCTCATGTTATGTTGCTATTATCATGCTATTATTGACACAGTACATTGACCAGTAATTGCCCTGATTGATACTTGACCTATATAAAATATTTGCGTAGTCCTCTATGTACTTTTTTCTAACTTGTTTTATTAATCGACCACACAGTCAAATCAATACAGACTTTAGCAAATTATATTATATTTTGATTGACAAAATTATGTGTAAAGAGACTTACAAAAATTCAAACAAGTAATGATATTTACAAATGAGAGGCAAGGAAAATGTATATTATTCATCCTTTTCCTCTAACATTTTTCTTTCATGGACTCATCCCAGCAAATGCCCAGATGAGTTCCCAAAACTGTTTCGTTCATACGCAATTTAATATTCAATGCTGCTACTGCTGTAGCCAATGAGGATGATGATGATGATGATGATGATATTGATGATGATGGTGATGATGATGATGGTGATGGTGATGATGATGATGATGATGATGATGATGGTGATGATGATGATGATGATGATATTGATGATGATGATGGTGATGGTGATGATGATAATGATGATGATGATGGTGATGATTGTGATGATGATGATGATGATACGATTTTGCTTCACAATTGTTTCTAATGTTTATTGTATAGAAAAAGTGGACCTTTTGCGACATCTGAAATTCTCTTACTAAATAAGCGCCATGGTAGTTATAAACTTTGAATTATATTCAACACAATATACATCATTTTCTATGAAAACTGGTCCATGCAATAAGTTTCAACTTATTAGTCCAATGCAAAGTTGCAAAATGATATTCTTTCTTGCTCACACGATATGGCTCATAATCGTTTTTTATCCTCACATTACGGATACTTTCCATAAATGTTACAATTTGAGAACCCTCCCCCCCCCCAAAAAAAAAAGGGGGGGGGGGTTCTTGACCTTTTTTTTACTTGACACTGGTATAAACATGGTATGAACATGTGTTCATACAAGTATCAAGTTAAACAGAAAGATTTTTAAAAGGAACTAACAAGAAAATTAATACTTTTTCAAGCCTTGAAAATTGGAAACGATTATCACAATTTTAACATAATTCATTTCCTATATGCCTATATACGTCCACTTGAAATTACAAATACGACACTTTCAGATTTGGTCATTTTAAGGTTATAACTCCTTATACTATTCCCATTTTAACATGTTTAAGTATCGAATTCATCAGAGTATTTTCGTTTTAATTCTAAATAAATGCAAATCAAACTGGACCCATCCCCCCATCAAAGAAGCAAGGTACAAAACATGACATGAACCTGATATCGAAAGGAAGGACGTCTCTTTTTGAAACGGAACAAAACTCCATCTGAAGGGAAGTGAATGTTATTGCAGACGTGGTTGAAAGGGATGACACAAGATAAGGTAAAATCTTCATTCTATACATTGAATATACACTGGCATTATATACATAAAAACAGTAAATATAACGGCTCGTAATATATTCGTATTGCACACTAATGGAGGAACCTTAGCAACCCCCCCCCCCTTCCGTGGCTGAAACCCCCGACATTCCGCCGGGGGATTTATTATACAAAAGAAAAGGAGACGAATTCGGCAATTTATATATTTTTTTATCAAGCAGATGGATGGAACGTTTGTAGTCGGGAAGGAGATGGTGATGGGACCATGGGCCCGTTTCTTAAAACTTACTGTTATAATAACAAATTTGCAATAACAGTTAAAGCTGCTGAAATCATTCAAGCTGATTGACTGATAATAAATTTGTTAGGGAAATTGTTCATTTAATATTATAACAAGTCTTTATGAAACGGGCCCCAGATCTTCTACAAAGGGGGGGGGGGGTCAAAGTGGTAAACCATCATGTTCCTACAAGGCTAGACACGCATGAGCTTCAGTCCGAATTAATATATATATATATATATATATTGAACTAATACTGACAAAGGTTAAATGAATACACATTTACATTTCATCTAATATCCACTTCTTGCTATGGGTCTAACACCACTTTGTCTATATAATTGAATTAACTGTTTATTATGTTTTTAAATGAACAAAAATTTAATTTGACCGAGTTCCAGGTGATAATCAGGAGAATTGGAAATTTGGCGATCTAGGCATGATACTCAGTAGGTAATGGGGCCAGATATGGGTTAGGGCAAAATTTATATCAAAAAAAGAGTCGCGAGTGAGTAAATCGAACAAGCAAAAAATTCGACATTTTTTAATTAAAAAATTCAAATTTTGTGATAGATTTCGACATGATATTCATGAAGTAACTATTCCACCCTTCTATCTTTCCTTTTCCCTCCTTTTATATATTTTTCTTGGTAGTAAAGCCCCCCCCCCCCCATCTGGGCATAAGCCTTACAATTAGACCAAGTGAGTTTTAAAGACCAAGTGGGTTTGGCCATGATGGTAGCATAGCCGATTAGAATCAGACCATCTGCGAGTACAAAAAGTGGATACAAATTAAATAAAAGGGCTTAACCTAAACGCACTCAAAAAGAAGTGTCGATATTTATAATCATCATAACTGATTAATTCTAAAGTTACACGATAGTCTACATTCTTAAAGGCCACCGCACATCTTACGACTGGTCCACGATCCGATTTTGGACCAAATCGCATTTTGCTCATTTTCTGAAAATGTGAATTCCAAAATGGGGTCGCAGACCAATCATAACGTGTACGGTGGTCGTAAAACATATAAAAGCTACTAAATTGAGGAAAATCAAAATTAGCTGACTCGCAGCATAAATGACATTGTCCTTATTCCATATATCAATACTAATTACTTCTGAGACCTTTAGAATCCTCTCATTTTGGAGCACATCGTTTTCGTTTTCGCCTTCGAGTGAAATTCCAAGTGAAAAGATGTTGTAGGTTAAGAAACTTACACTAGGCGATTTCGCTTGTCTGGAAAGTAATGCAACGCAATTGTTCATAGTCGAATCCAGGGGAGCCCCCCCCCTCCCTATTGGCGGAGCAAAACAAAAAAAAAGGGAAAGAAAGAAGAAAAATGGGGAAAAGGAGAAAAAAGAGGAGGAAGATGAGTGAATAAAATAAGGTGAGGGGAAGACTTGGAAAATTAAAAAGAAAAATCTTTCATGTCACTATATAAAATTTTCGCTCGCGCTTCGCGCTTGCATTATTTGATTTGTCAAGTAACTATTCTCTTCGTGTATTCTATGTATTTCTCAAAATATCCCTTTCCAGGTTTGATTGTCAAAACCAATCAGCTAGCGCTGCGAGCTCACATTTTTAATCGGTGAGTAATGTACACCTCTATAGTAATTCTATATAACAAACTACTTAAAATCCTTTTTCATCAGTTTATCAAAAATTTTGGCTCGCGATTTGCGCTCGCATTATTTTTTTTACAAAAGTTATCAGCTCGCGCTCCGCGCTCGCATCCTCTATTAAGTACTACCCATATCCACATCAATTTTTTTTTACACAGATCGGAATATCAAATATTTTCAGTTCATGCTTCGCGCTCGCATTATAGATTTTCCTGATAAAATATATTTAGAATGCCCAGATTCTAGGTTTAAATCTAAAACGCGCGCACGCATGTTTGAGATATGCAGCTTGTTCTTTAGTCAAAACATGCTTAAATCATCCAGTTTCAGAAAATATAAAAAAATTGCTCGCGCTTCGCGCTCGCATTATTAATGTAGGAAGATACTCATCCTAATCATGATTAAAAAAACATAAATATAGTGTTCTGTTTTAGGTCTCAACCTATTTTTTCCACTTGCGCTCGCATTGTTTAGTTATTTACCTACCCTGTTCATGATTACAAAAAAGCTTAGAATCAGTTTTTAGGTCGGAATGTCAAAAAAAATTCAGCTCGCGCTTCGCGCTAGTAGTAATTGTAATATAGACATACGCATTTTCTTCAGGATCACAAACATTGCCCAGATGTTCAGTTTTAGGATAAAATGTATGAAATTTCCAAACATTTTGGCTTACGAAATTATCATATATTTATGTTGCTTTTATAAGAATATAGCTAAGAAGTTACCTGTAGGACGACCCATCAAGAAAAAAAACTTTGAGCAGCCGATAAATAAGGAAATATATTGGTGAATTTTTTTTTCGCCCCCCCCCCTTGGCGAATGCTGGATCCGCCCCTGTTGTTATAGTCTTTTCAAGCAAATGAATAAAAGTTCTGTGGATTGGTCCTTAAAAACTGCTTCGTTGATCCATGGCTGTCGGCGCAGAGGATGTTGGGGGGGGGGTGAACGCAACAATAGATGCCCCCCTAGGAACATTAAAAGATGATCCTCTGCGCTGATGATTGATCAATACACTGGCGTAAATCCCGGGGGGGATGGGGGGGATATATCCCCCCCACTTTTCGAGGAGGGGGGGATGGCCTGTACAAACATCCCCCCACTTTTTACGAAAGAAATGAAAAAAAAAATCACAAGAGATAATTGTTTTATTTGTGAAAATTCTTCCTAAAATACCGCTTAACAAATAAAACAATATTATTGAATCATAAAATGCAAATAAAGAGCCATTTCACCATTTCCAAACGAAATACTTATGTCCTTATTATAACATTGAAGAGAAACCCCTGTTTCTTCCAATTCATCAATGTTGGGGTCTTTGGGAAGGGATTAAGATGGAATGCAAAAATTTTTGATTGTAATCTCTAATAAAACCATTAAACCATCATGGGGTAATAATAAAAGATAATAATATTGGAGGGGTATTTGCCATATGGACATACAGTGGCGTAACTACGGGGGGCATGGGGGGCACATCCCCCCCCCCCCCCATCGGCTGACAAAAAAAAACGGGGAAAGGGGGAAAGGAGAAAAAAGGGAGAAAGGAAGAGAAACGTAGTGGGAAAGAAGAAAATATTCATTATAATGTTATATCATATTATAATTATGTTATGTTACATTACAACTTTATGAAACATAATTTGCCCAGGGCCTACGTCTTTTTTTATTGTTCCTGGTGCTCGCATTGTCTGTTTAACGAGATATATAATCCTGTTGTACTAAAACATCCCGTTTTCAAGTCAATATAAACCAAATATATTTCCTAGCACTTGAGTTATCATTGTTTTATGTAGTGACATATGCTTCTTTTTCATGACTCAAAAGTGATTGCCCCATGTTAAGGTCTCCTTATATATGAAACATTTCCTGTCCGTGATTACGTTCGCACTAGTGGATTGGTGAGATATGTCTGCTCTTCATGAATTCCTAAAATCAGTCCTTAAAATGTCCCTTCTGATCTGAATATCAAAAATTTTCAGCTCGCGCTTCGCGCTCGCATCATTTGGTTAATGAAATACGTATGGTCCTAGTTAATTCCTACAAAGAAACCTTAGAATGCCCCACTTCAGGTCTGAATTATCTAAGTTTTCAGCTCGCGCTTCGCGCGCGCATTGTTTAGCGAGACAGGTACCTATCATGATTACACAAATTTGATTATATTGTCCCTTTTTAGGTGTGAATATAAACAAATTCAGCTCGCGCTTCGCGCTCGCATTATTTGATCAGTGAGATACATATCCGTTTAATGACATTGTCCTTAAAATGTCTCTATTAGGTCAGTATAACTGGCAACTTAGCGCGCTTCGCGCACTCACTTAGTGATTCAAAAATTTTACTGGTGCCCCCCTCCCCAATGCCGTGACCCACGGTACGCCACTGTGGACATATCAATGACAATTCCTTGCATATCTAAAAACACGATTGCAAAAAAATGCCAAAATATTTCAGTCATCCCCCCTACCCATCAACACGGATTTACGCCAGTGGATCAATATCAAAACATAGATGAAAAAGAGACATCCTTCAACTAACGATGTAAAATATAGGCCTGGGTCTCGTCTAACAAAGAGGTACGATTGATCCGATCAACTGGAACTATGGAAAGCCAGCAACTTTAATAATTGAAATAAACATTTTGTTCAATTTTTTTTCTTATAAATATATATTCATAGATTCATCGTTTTGTTAAAAATTAATTGTGCTTCTCTTTGCTTACAAAGGAAAAAGTGCAAATTTTCTGTAGAAACGATTATGACAATGAGAGATCTCCATATAGTTGAGGTTGATTGGATCAATCGTAGCCCTTTGTATGACGGGGCCCTTGGATCTGGGGAGAGTGCCTTGTGGAGCGTTGTGGCCCAGTGGATTAGTCTCCGGACTTTGAAACAGAGGGTCATGGGTTCGAATCCCAGCCATGGCGTAATTTCCTTCGGCAAGAAATTTATCCACATTGTGTTGCACTCAACCCAGGTGAGGTGAATGGGTACCTGGCAGGAATTTATTCCTTGAAATGCGTGTGCGCTGTAATCATAGTAATTACGGCTGCCAAGCTACAGGTGGGGTAATAATATCCAAGTCCTTTGGAAGCGCATAGAGACATTATTCATAATTGTGATATGCGCTATACAAGAACTGTATATTATTATTATTATTATCAATATGCTCAAAGTTAGTGACACCAGAGATAATGGGAGATAACTCGCTTGGGTATATGGGGCAAATAACCAAAAAATGAACGTATTGCTTCAAATTTTCAACTGTAATTCAGCTTTGATAGAACATAATATAGAGGTTGTTGTAATAGAGGGCGTTGTCCAAATAAAACTGGCAACAAAATTGATCCAAGCCGCTGTACATTTTTATAAAGACGAACACTCTTTAATTTAATTTAATTTTTTTTTTTTGGGGGGGGAGATAATGGTACTAGATGTTGAATTAAAACATACAGATATTAAAGGGCTATAATACAGAACATAACATTTCGTACATTGCCTTGCATTCTTCATGTTCTTATTTCAAATATTTTAACACAGATAAATAATATTTTTGCATACAAATTAAGATTTGTAAACATACGTGATGTGCATGATAAAAAAAATCAAATCAATTCGGTAATTTGAATGAAATTTAGTCAGAGTACTTACAATCCTGGTATCCTACAAAGCAATTTAACATAACGAACTGTTTATCGGATCTAAAATGTCTGTACATGTATATCTAATACATTATTCATAAGAATATGGTCAAATGTGGGGGCTCTACTTTGCAGAAACGAAAAAGATCTGTCATTCAAGCAAGTGTATTTGCAAGTAAGCCCGCACAAACTAGGGACCCTCACCCCTACTGGAAATGTAATTACATAAAAAAGGGGAAAATACCGATCTGTTTATTTTCCCCTCCATTATCGACCGTCCATGTCGACGAGAAATTATTTTTCATTTAGAGTGACCCCCCCCCCCCCCACACACACACACACACACACACGCCGGTTTTGCATTTTAGTTCAAACGAAATGTTACTGTAAGATTGTCATTTTCCGATGGAAGAACAAATTAATCAAACCTCAATCAAATTTCCCACTTATTATCCCCTACTCTCTGTCCGCTCAATGTACCTTTTCTTTTCTTGGCATTTCCTTCTTTCCCTCTCTTCCTCTCTCTCTCTCAGTTGTCTTTTTACTATCTGATACTTCCTATCTTCTGGGCTCCCTTCATTTTTTTCCCTGTTCTCTTTTTCTTTCTATTCAATCTCTCCTACAATTCGCCCCATTCTCTTGTCATCATGTCCCTACCCCTGTAAACTGTGGGCGCGCCGTGGTCTAGTGGTACTGACTCTCGCCTTTCAAACAGAAGATCGTGGGTTCGAATCCTAGTTATGGCGTGTTTTCCTTCAGCAAGACATTTATCCACAATGTGCTGCACTCGACCCAGGTGAGGTGAATGGGTACCCGGCAGGATTATTTCCTTGAATGCACTGAGCGCCTGTGATGGTAGCTCGAGCTAAAGCAGGGGTTATAACAGCAGCGCTTTGTATCCTCAGGCAAAAATCGCTTTATAACTCCAGCTATTATCATTATTATTATAAACTGCAAAAACATTGGCGTTTTTTAACACCAGCCCATTCCAAAACACCAGAGAAGTGTTGAAAGAGCAATAGTTTAAAATCAAACTGTTGTTTCAGCATTGGACGGTGTAGTTGAAAAATCCACATGTATCTGGCGTTAGCCTAGCTTTATAAGCCAAACTGGTGCTGCTTCAACACCTATCTGGTGTTTCCTTTATAGATACCGGGCTGGTGTCAAATTAACACTGGTGTTTTTGCAATGAAGACTTAGTAAAAATAACTAATAAATAATATGTATATCAAAAAATAATGGTCAAAATCAGCTAAACCCTGGTGGGTTTGAATACATACTCATCAATGTATCGGTTATTCTACCACTCGTTCTTTTGCGTCTGCATGCACTCGCTGCCCTTCTCCCCTCCTACCCTCATACAATTGGTGGAATCTACATATTTAAAGAGTTGTATTGTAATTTTCACATTAAATCAATCAGTGAAAAAAATTACAATGGACATCACACTTTTGCAAGATCTGAATTCTAGAATAAATCAAATATAATTCACATTATTGTATGCTACCACAAACTCCAGACAGGTTTTGAATTTGACTTGTACTGATAATGATACAAGTATATTCAGAACCAAATTGTGACATTTAATGACAGGTACATGAATATGAATATAAAAGACAATGAGGTCTATTCCAATATGATATCTATTTCACCACTCATATACATATTCATAATCTAAGGATTTTTGATGATTCATACAACTGCTATCATAATAGAATAGTATGATATCAAACAAGTATTAAATCAATAAAAATTGGTAAGAAAGTATACAGTATATCACTTATGGCTCAGTCACATTTCCCCTACGACAACCGTACGGCGAAAACAGCAGTTTTAACATTTTTGTACCAGCTACATATAGATGATATTTGAATAAAAACGAATAAAACGGCTGTGTTCGACTAGCCATACGGCCGCTGTAGGGGAAATGTGACTTCAGCATTAGCGATATCAAACCGAATATCACTGAAAAAGCAGCATTCACATATATTTGACAGTCGAAACCATATACAACTTCATATAATTTCTAAGCAAAATAACTCAATGGTAAAAACATTATGGCACATCTACCTACATAAGAGAAAATGATTGGATCACAACACAATTGAAACAAACTCACCCCAATATAAATTAATTCAAGTTATAAGATAAATATATTATAAAAGCATAACACTGAAAATTCAATCAAAATAAGATACAAAATAAAAGTTGTGACATTTCACTCTGTATTCACTAATGCTACAGTCGCATTTCCCCTACGGCGGCCGTACATCGAGTCGAAAACATCTCTTTTATTCATGTTTATTCAAATCATGTAGCAATTACAAAAAATGTTTAAACGGCTGTTTTCGACCCACCGTTCAGCCGGCATAGGGGAAATATGACTGCGCCATACATATCATGAATAAAATGGAACCAAGGGGGAAAACTTCTGGCCACACGTTCAGTATGTTGGCATACGGTGGCTAAAACTTTAAGGTCTGACAGCCCATTTAGAAAAAAGTTTTTTATCACAACAATAAAGAATATAAATTTGCTGGCTACACTCTAGATTATTTGATTAGAAATCAACCCGAGCATCTGTTGAAAGGTACCAGGAGAAAACGATTTGTTTCTTAATCAGTAATAAAATGTATTTCTAATTCCGTTAGATTGAGATTCTAATCTCATTTTAGATTTGCCTAAATCACAATACAAGGCATTTAAAGTGTGTGTTTTAACAGCTACCGCT
Source organism: Lytechinus pictus (assembly GCF_037042905.1). Classification (NCBI taxonomy): domain Eukaryota; kingdom Metazoa; phylum Echinodermata; class Echinoidea; order Temnopleuroida; family Toxopneustidae; genus Lytechinus; species Lytechinus pictus. The sequence continues at coordinate 11,861,024 of NC_087258.1, read as the reverse complement.
GAATCAGTGACAAGGCATATTATTTATGATTGTCTTTGCCAGCCGAGATCCAAAAGCAAAATCATTTAGTCCTCATACCCCAGTCATCACCATAAGCATTTAATGTCAGTTGTGAATCGTTTGGTGACAAAACACTTGCTCCGCCGACAATTGTTCCAGGCTTTATTTCATCAAAGATATAGCGTTATTAGGATTGCACTAGGGTTTTAGGTTAGGTTTAGGATAAAGTATAGCCCTGGCCATACAATGTTGTGTTGGGAAGGAGAAAAATAAATTAAACAGAATGGTGAAAGTTTGCAAGAAATCAGACAAGCATTAAGAAAGTTATAGCTGCTTTAAAATTGAGATCACTAATACTATGTATATTTCAAATGGGCAACTGGGTAAGTAAATTATGACAAGGGGCAAGGACAACTTTCCCATAGGCCATGTACTTTATTATCAGGGATTTGTGGTTTTCTCCTAAGTACCCATCCCCCTGGGGCAGTAATCTAAATATAACCCAAGTAGTATATTGTTTTATGTCCTCATGAAAGAAAAATATAATTTGAAATGAAACTTTTGGGAAAAATGACATTTTAGCCATAATATGTATGTATTGGAGTACATGGAAGAGTAGTCCTTGCCTTACATCACTATGACATCCCATATGCGCCCAATTTGAAGTCTCCATTGGTATAGTGATTACACATATTTACAACTTTTAAAAATTCATAACTTTCTTGTTGTTTGTCCAATATTGTTCAAACTTTTACCTATCAACTTGTCTGATTTTTCTTTTCCTTATAAAAACAAGTTTTTATTTGGGTTGGATTCTCCTTTAAGTATAGAGTTAATGCCAGGGTTAAAGTTGGCCATTCCTTTAGTGTATAGAATTTACAGCGGAGCAATTGTCGCTGGAGGAAATGTAATGGAAGAGTACATTCATAGCCACTTGTCAAGATATTCATGCAAGCAACCGGTGTTAATCAACTTGTACAAACTTTACTCTATTTCCATAATTGCTATTGCTTATACAGTATGGATAATTTCAGAATACAACCTGCAAATAAACAGTTTCATAAAAGTATAATTTGCAACTATATACATAAGCCAAACTTTTACTCATAATATTGATTGTAATTTTGCAGCATCTGGTCACAAGATAATGGAATACTAAAATCTCTACAGATAGTCGACCAAGTATCCAGGAGCATAGAGCAAAAGTTTTCCCAGCTTCCAAACTACCCTCATCTAAGAATGGTTCAGTTACATTTAACAAGAGCAAGAGGAAAAACATCAATTACACATTCCATTATTATCATTTTTTTTGTCTGAAAAATAATCTCTTACTGGCTTTTCTAAGCCCATAGATGAAATACAGATATGGTTTGAAGATTGTCATACAATAATAGCTCATCAGTTCTGAAAACTGTTTGATTGGGAGTTTGCCTAACAATGCAACAACATATGGACAGTGTAAGACATGCAGAAATTGACTTTCTTGCTAAGAAAGGTACATGTACATGATTAAACTATGTTAAAATAGAAATTGTACTTAAAAAACATAACACAATTCAAAAGACAGATACAAATAAAAATAAATGCTGATAGTTGTGCATAATATTTCAAGCATAACGCCAACTCATAGCACACATATTGATTGAATGGAATGTTTATCAACTGATGTAGACCTCTTTACACAAAACAAAGTGATTGGTCTTACCATATACTGTCACAATTGATTTAGCACAGTAATCGGTCAATTCCATGATCACTTGTAAAGTCTGTGTAACAGGGTCCCACACCATGAATTCTAAGGAATGTCAAAACCAACTGTGATGTTGCCGGGTACGACCAGAGAGGGCGCTTTAAGGGGAAAGTTCACCCTGACAAAAACTTTATTGTAAAAATAGCAGAAAAAATAATACAAAATATTTCCGAAGGTTTGAGAAAAATAATAAATCCATCAAAGAATAAAAAAGTTATTAGAATTTTAATTTGATTTGTGACATATGCGAGCAGCTTTCCTACATCCTTGTGGTAAAAAATCAAGGAAATGTTTTCTCAGAAAATTGACAATGGTTTTTACTGTACCTTCAGTATAACAATAGACAAATCATTTCACACCCAAAACAAGTCATTACGAATATGGGGCTGCTGCTCGTTTATGATGTCACAACCTTCACCAATATTTTTTATCATTTCTTCTGCTATTTTTACGACAAACTTTTCTTCAGGGTGAACTTCCCCTTTAATTGTTAACATTAAAAATCTATAGGGTCTGTCGCATTGTTCCGTGCAAGCTTTGTGGTTGAGCTGCAGATAATCACCCGCAACTCACCTACAGCAAGTTTTGAGCATATTCAAAACTTTTCTGTGGGCAAATCTGACTTGATTGCGCCCCTGCACGCAACTTCATGCAATTTCTTGAGATTCTGTCGATGCGCATGGCTCGTATGGAACAATTCGACAGGGCCTTGACTGTTTGAAATAAGTCACAGGTCAATCATAAAATCTCGCAGAAGTAAATCCATTTCACATCATTCCTAAGAAAGAAATAAAACTGAAAAGAAACAAATGAAAAAAAGCATATCGATCAATACTACAAGACGGGAAGATCGAGGTAAATTATTTTTTTAAATACCCATACAACATGTCAACCATACTACATATTGTCATCACTATATTCTTGGAATGGCTAAAAAGTGAACAAAAAGCTGCTTTATAATACACAAGACTGCTGATCTTCAAAATACTAAAACAAACCCATAAAATTTAATACAAAATAAAAGCACTTAAACATTTATAAACCAAGTGATTTCAAGTAGAGTGCTTAGCAAAGGTGTTGGTGGCGGAGGGATAGGTTCTGACACTGTTGGTCGGTGCAGAAGGACAAAACCGATAGTTTAACACTTGACAAAGAGTGCTAAAAACACATCACACAATCATCAACGAACGTTTACACCTAGAAAATAGCATCCAGGTTATGGAAATGAAATTCAAACTTCATCAAATGGAATGTAAAATATAGATTAATCTTAGATTTTTTAAATAAGGATTTAAAAATATACCGCTCTGCAGATTTGCAGTGATATTATACAATGGCATTGTTCAGTTTTGTGATCTTGGGATGTTTACACCAACACCAATACTAAACTTAAAACTTTCAAAATAGAGAAATTTCCATTTCCTTGGGGCTGGCGTTAGCATAACCGGTAAATTACATACAAGAATAGATCATAAACATCAACCCAAAAGCTCAGTTGAAAAAATATAACGCCAGCTTTCAAACTACTGAAATGAAAATATGTGATAACATAATCCATATGACAACAACATAGGACAAACCAAACACCAGCCACTTTTCCAGTGTCGATGGGTGCTTGTGTTTCGAAAACACTGATACCAGCTTGAAATCACCCAGTTAAATGAGAAAAAATATCTCTTTATATACCACACATATACCAATAAACCTGATAGTCTTCTTTTCTAAACATTATGAAGCACCAATAGAGTTCAAGTATTTTTACATTGTTACACCAAGGAATGACCAGAATTACGAGATAAAATCTATCAAACCACACACTACTACAGCAACCCGGGTAATACAAGGAATACACAAACACATTTGAAAATAAGTTATATATTACTCTTCTTACACTGCATAGGAACTATTTCCAGAATGATTAGTCAGAACCTTTTCTCAAGGCCATTTGTCAGGTCCGTGAAGATAAAACCTTAAAATCACTGATTATTGCAATCTTTCTAATGATAGAGAACCATTACCATAATTTTACAATCCAGTTTAAAAGTTGGATACACTAGTTGATAGCTCCTTGCAATATCCTCACACATTATTGAAAAATAAACAGATTTCACATAAATTAATGTTATTTTTCAATACTATTCAATGTGTAACTGTTCATTAAATTTTGTGCTTCTGACCTATTGTTTCCAAGGGTAGAAAAAAATCACAAACCAAAAGAAAAACTGCAAAACCTTATAATTTGTCACAATTTTCAAAGCTTGACATTACATCATCTACATCGATGTAGACTTATGCTCCTTAAAACAATTAAATATGTCTATCATCCCATCACCTGGCAACGCTAAACAATTTTTTTTGCAAGCACAATACTTTAAAAAGCCGTTTATTTCATTCTGTTTCTTGCACTTTTGATTTGGTCGTAAGTTACCATAGGAATGTTGACTTGCTTGAATATACATGTATGATGCACACTGGAAATATATTTCAATAGAGCTGAACATTTTTACTCCGGCAAGCATTTCATTATTACATTTGTCATTTGACAAGTTGTCAGATCTGATAATTTTCCTTGATTTTGATTGGCTAAGAAGCCCAGGTGTCTAACTGTTACCATTGTAACTGCTGAATAAAACAGACTTTGTCGAGCATTCGACAAGTCCTACCATAAAACGCTTCTCTGTTCAACCTATATATTACGATAGATGAATACACTCTGAATACGCCAAATTTTTCATCAAATAATTCATTTAAGATTTAAATAGTGTATCAAAAAATATTTTGAATAGAGCAATAAATATTGAAATCTATATTTTACAATACTTAGCAGCTAAAAATAAGGTTGTATAAATATAATAATTTACCTGTATTTACTCTTAAAAGTATATAATACTATAAATTGTAACTAATATTACTTTGAATATATATCTATTCAAAGTAGATTCTAAGATATATCTACAACACAATATTCCATGAACTGCATTTTATAAAAAATACTGTTTCATCATTTCTGATTTGGAAAACACCTTCAGACTCTGCCACTATATTTCAATCATTTTTGGCATGATTGATTTGATACTTATTAAACTTACAAATAATTACTTATCATTGATCAAGTTTTGTTGCATTCATACTTCACGGAAAAGCCATCTATAGCGGATTTTTTTTAAATATAAATTTGCCCCATCCAAAAATGTATATGTTAACATTAAGAACTGAACTCTGTATTGTTCTTATAGGCTTTGCACAGGGAGCATCTGGTTCCAGTGTGCGATGGGTTAAAAGATACATGTACGATTAAAGGTCAAGTCCACCTCAGAAAAATGTTGATTTTAATCAATAGAGAAAAATCAGACGAGCATAATGCTGAAAATTTCATCAAAATCGAATGTAAAATAAGAAAGTTATGACATTTTAAAGTTTCGCTTATTTTTCACAAAATAGTTATATGCACAATTTACTCACATGCAAATGAGACAATCGATGATGTCCCTCACTCACTATTTCTTTTGTTTTTTATTGTTTGAATCATACAATATTTCAATATTTACAGATTTGACAATAAAGACCAACTTGACTGAAACATATGTTAAACAATGGTAATTCCACATGTTCAGGGCGAAATAAAACTTTGTTTCACAGTACAATGAGAAAATTAAAATATTTCATATAATAAAATACAAAAGAAATGGTGAGTGTGTGATGTCATCAGTTCCCTCATTTGCATACCGACCAGGATGTAAATAAAACTATTTTGTGAAATTAAGCGAAACTTAAAATTGTCATAACTTCCTTATTTTCCATCCGATTTTGATGAAATTTTCAGTGTTGTGCTTGTTGGATTTTTCTCTTTTTTTTTCAAATCCACTTTTGGTTGGGGTGGACTTGTCCTTTAAAGTGGATGTGTGAGACCAGTCTACATTCTGATATAAAAACTTACCCCACTACCTGATCTGTCAAAACAGTTTTTAAATTCTTCTTGAATGTGTTATTTACACTATGGTACACTAACACATAACCTTTATTACTGTGCTGTTTAGATTAAAGGTCAAGTCCACCCCAGAAAAATGTTGATTTCAATCAAGAGAGAAAAATCTGACAAGCAAATGCTGAAAATTTCATCAAAATCGGATGTGAAATAAGAAAGTTATGCCATTTTAAAATTTCGCTTTTTTTCACAAAACAGTTATATGCGCAACTAAGTGATATGCAAATGAGAGAGTCAATGATGTCCCTCACTCACTATTCATTTTGTTTTCTATTATTTGAATAAAACAATATTTTAATTTTTACAGACTTGACAATAATGACCAATGTCACAAACCACAAAATGGTAATTCCACATGTCTAGGGAGGAATAAATCTTTGTTTCACATGATAATTAGGAGAAAATTTGACTATTTCATATAATGAAATAGAAAATGAAATAGTGAGTGGGTGACGTCATCAGTCCCCTTACTTGGATACCGACCAGGATGTGCCTATAACTGGTTTTGTGAAATTAATCGAAACTTTAAAATATCATAATTTTCTTATTTTACATCCGATTTTGATGAATTTTTTTTTCAGTGTTATTCTTGTTCTATTTTTCTCCTTCCATCCAAATCAACTTTTTATTGGGAAGGACTTGTCCTTTAAGCACGATGGAGTGTATATGCAAAATCCTTCTCTATAAGTAAAGCCATACACTGGATTCTTTGAATACAAGAAAGCCATGTAGTCTACAAAGAATTCATCAAGATGTATTTCGCATGGAAGCTTGAGATGGAGATAATACCAAATCAGACAAAAGACAAAAATGTCAATACAACATGTACATAACACATCGCGTACAAAAAAGGCAATTAATTGCCTCTTTTCTGATTTTGCTTTGGTTTTTGTTTTTGCGGTGGTACCTCGGACGACTTCCCTCGCAATGTTTTTTTTTCATCATGTTTTAAAAATAAATCATTTATTGCACATGTTCATCCTTTATATACGCCTTCATATTAATTTACACATACAATCTACTTATTTTGTTTTATTTTTAAATGGTTCTATGCCCCATCAGTTCTTTCAAACTATTTTTTTCATGCAATTTCTAGACGGTCCTTTTTATCAACCGCTACACTTTCGTATTTTGTTAAGTCCCGTTTTCTTTTAAACTTGTTTTTGTTGATGGTAATAGGAATATTCAGTTCAATTCAATGCGATTCTGGCTTGTAGAGATGCTATTAATAAGGACTGGGGGCCTTTTGATAAAGCTGTTCGTAAGTTAAGAGTGACTTTAAGAGCGACTGGTGAACCTTTCTTACGCGATCAATAATCACGAATGAACAGTCAATGGTGAATATCATTTACCACAAGAAAGGATCACCACTCGCTCTTAAAGTCACTTGTAGCTTACAAACAGCTTTATGAAATGTTCCCCTGGACTGGTAAGCTGTTACACAAAGAGTTAAGAGTGACTAAAAGGTATAAATTCTTGGGATTCATGAGGGTGCTGCTGGACAAACGTACGCGCCAGCTGCCCATTGACAAAGTTACACAATGCTCACGCAAATGCCATGTTCTGAATGCCAAAGCTCTGATGATTCTCAGTTTGCGTACGCTTTGGCTGCTGTTCAAAGATCCAGGCAGGTCGGCGCCGCCTCCTGTCGTGCATAACTTTACAAATAGCTTCATAAAATGCCCAACAATGCTTCGATGGAAAATATGCATACATTGTATCATGCCAAATATAAAATCTCCCCATAAACCCCTTATCATCACATGCTTACTCTGAAAAACCCTATCATAACCCTTACCATTATCATAAGTCTTCCAAATAACTTTGAACTGAGCAATGAACTGTTGCAAAAGCACTTTTCATGTCACCGACGCAAAGTCACATTAAACTCTTTGTGAAATAGCAACCAGGGCTCATTAACACAGAGCTTAGCAATTGATCATACAACATTTTTATGCCTGATTGCATTAACCGCAATGTACAATCCATCGTGAAAATCAATGATCAGTCGCTTTCATAGCTCTGTGACACAAGACCCAAGGTCTAACGTGTAGATACTATGGCCCGTATTCTGAAGTCGGGTTTAACTTAGACCATGGTTTAACTCTGATGGAAAGCCAAAAATGTCAGAATTTTGCTTACATTTTATGTTTCTAATGTTCACTGTGCCCTTTCCTAATTATCGAATGGTGAAGACAACTATCTTAATTTCATTTACCCTTCTCAGACAATTAACATTGATTTGAGAGCCAAATGAGCCGATACATTGAACCTTTATCATTAGAGATTTATGCCACAATTGGCTTTCCATAGTTAAAACCAGAACTTTAAACCAGAGTTTGATTCAAACCTGACTTCAGAATACGACCCTATGGCTATTTCTAACTTTGATGTCATGACCCATGTTAAAAAAAATACATTCTTGATTTATTCCGTTATTGCTGAAGATCATATTAAATCAGGATTCGATGCCATCGTACGTCCTCTCCTTTTCCATCCTCCTTCCTTCTCCTACTCTATCCTCCTCTTCTTCCTTCTGTCTCTCCTCGTCATTGTCATCATCCTCGTATGAGCGTCAAGAACTCATCCCTGGTCTTTGGATCCTCCCGGAAGACGCCAAGCATGCAGGATGTTATCGTTTTGCTGTTTAGCTTCTGAACGCCTCTCATAACCATACACATGTGGCTGTACATGGGAACAGAACAACAATTGAAGACATTATTGATTATTATCGTTTTGCTGTTTACCTTCTGAACGCCTCTCATCACCATACATGTGACTGTACATGAGAATAAAAGGGGGAAAAAAAACAATTGAAATGAAAACATTGATTATTACAGGTCTCCACACTAACCCTTTTTTTCTACTGGTCCAGCCTGTTCATGTCGGACCAGTAGATACCCAGTTTTTCAATTTTTTTACTAGGCCGAACATAAAATTTACTGGTCCCCAAAATAAAGGAAAATATGAAAAAAGTCAGTTTATTTTGCTGCCTTTTATTGCCTTCTCACCCCAAAAAACCCCATACAAACAAATAGTATACACACAACATACATGTAATTCATGAAAGCCATTTCTCAATTTTGGAGAACCATTTTTATAATTTACAAAAGAGGAAATATCATTTGTATCAGTTTGATATATATTTCACTGGTCATGTCGGACCAGTAAATCTGGCTATTTCTGAAAAGTTACTGGCCTGACAAATTTTACTGGTGCCAGTGTCGCGCGCTGAGAGAGCAAGAGAGATTTTGAAAAATATAATTTTGTTCAAGAAAGTTTGTGATTCTCATATCGAATATATATTTAAATTTTAGTTCTCATATCAAATATATAAATGGTTCAATTCAAAACAATCTTTTCATATTTCTCAGTTATTTGTAACTGTGGCCGCAAGAGTGAATAATTTGTTAAGTTATAACGTACTATTTTTCATTTAAAAAAAAATATCAAAATTGGTAATAAAAACCAAAAGCTTAATTTTCTCCCTTTTCTAACTAGCATTACTAGAAACATACAGGGCCTAGATATAAAGGAGAAAAACTCAAAGCTCAACACTGAAAAATTTGAAGAAAAAAAACAGAACACATTAGCTAAACTACAGAAGATTAAAGATAAACAAGAAACTCACAGATACAAGCAGTATTAAAGCTAAAAATAGACATTTAAAACAGATTCTAAATGCTATGAAAAAAACTACCAGGTAAAACAGAAACTTGACACTACAAAACAAATTTCAAAACTAAAACAAATTGAAAGCTACAACATTTGCTAAAAAACCCAAAAGCTGAAGAGAAACTCAATTCTTATTCATAACAGAATTAAAAACATCAATGCAAAATAGAAACTCAAAAAAATAAAAAGAAACCAAAACACAGAACACAAGGCAAATATACAACTTCAGAAAAAATAAACTCAAAGTAAAACAGAAACTCAAAGCTATAAATGAAAATTTTTAAAAAATGAATGAAAAGCAAAAACTATGAGGATAACGGTAAAAACCAGAACTCAAAGCTTATATACAAACAGAAAATGTAGAACAAGAAACTCAGAAATAAAATACAAGACAAAATTACAACTTCAGAACAGAAAAACTGAAAGTAAAAACAGAATCTCAAAAATACATACAACAGAAAAAGTTACTCACAAACAGAACACAAATAAAACAGAGACAGAACACAAATAAAACAGAGAACAGCAAAACTAAAAACAAAAACTTAAATTTCCCGAATGTGCTCACCCAAGATGACTGAGAAGAAATGAGGAAAAACAGCACATCAAAGCAAGGTCTCCATTTATCACACTCAGATGAGCAATTAAGAATAATTCATAATATAAAATCTCAAACATAAAACAACCTCAAAGCTACAACGTACAACCGAAACTCAAAAGCCATAGAATTAAACTCAAACATGAACCTAAATATACGATTCCAGAAAAGAAAAACTCAAAACTACACACAACCAAAAAAGGACACTCACAGACAGAGAACACAAAGCAAACAAGACAACAGAAAAACTCAAAAGCTAGAAACAAAAACTCAAAAATTTCCTGAGTGTGCTCACCTGAGATGACTGAGAGAAGAAATGAGATAAAACAGGACATCAAAGGAAGCTCTCCAGGTATCAAACTCAGGTGAGCACAGCAAAGAAAGTAAGTTTAGTGATTAAAATAAGCCAATCAGCACACAGACAAGTACTTTGTTAGTAATACAAAGAGTTATCAAAATCAGATGCGCACACTTCAAATATCGTGTTTTGGCATTTTTCTGTAATTTCTGACAAAACCAACAAAATTGTGCAGTAAAATGTACATGTTGGGCAAAAAACCAAATCAGTCATGAGAAATCTGAAAATTAGTAATTTGGAGGCATACATGTATCAGTATTTTTTTCTGTGTGAAGCCAAAGTAGGAAGCAACGGAGTATGAAAGTCAATCATTCTTAGAAATTATTGAAATTGATTACATTATCATATTGTCTTTTCCTTCTTATTTCATTGCATTAGTATGTCTCTTTCACCCTTTTTACCAGGGACGTTTCATATAGCTGTTCGTAATCACCTACTGTCTTCTGATTCTCACAGGCTTAAAGGGGAATCCAACCCAAATAAAAACTTGTTTTCATAAAGAAAAGAAAAATCAGACAAGTTGATAGGTGAAAGTTTGATCAATATTGGACAAACAACAAGAAAGTTATGAATTTTTTAATGTTGTAAATATTGGTAATCACTATACCCATGCAGACTTCAAATTGGCCGCATATGGGATGTCATAGTGATGTAAGGACTTCTCTTTCATGTACTCCAATACATATTATGGCTAAAGTGTCATTTTTTCCCAAAAGTCTTATTTCAAATTATATTTTTTCTTTCACAAGGACATAAAACAATATACTACCTGGGTTATATTTAGATTACTGCCCCAGGGGAATGGGTACTTAGGAGAAAACCACAAATCCCTGATAATATAGTACATGGCCTATGGGAAAGTTGTCCTTGCCCCTTGTCATAATTAACTCACCCAGTTGCAAATTTGAAATCTACATAGTATTAGTGATCTCAATTTGAAAGCAGCTATAACTTTCTTATTGCTTGTCCGATTTCTTTCAAACTTTCACCAAATTTTCTGATTAATTTATTTTTCTTCTTCCCAACACAACATTTTATGCCTAAGGCTGGATTCCCCTTTAATACACAAGTCAACTGGTTTCCATAGTAAATAGGTTAGGAGAAAAGAAAAAACCAAGACTGGAAAAATTGTCGCAGAGGGATAATGCAAGGTGAACTTACGTGGCTTCAATGACCACACCCACGCCAGCTGGAGCTATGGCTTCTGTCACTGCGAGGGCTATTTGTTTGGTCAATCTTTCTTGAACTGTCGGACAAAGAAAAAGAGCAGTTTGAGAATAGGTCTAGTGATTAAAAAGTGCATGAAAAAGGGAATTCCGGTATAATTTCTATAACAAGAATAATAATACAAACAGAAAGCTTGATCAATCTTAAAGGCAGAAAAGGCCAAGGCTGTGGATACCTTGCTGAATGGCATCAATGTCCCACTCACTGGCTTAAAAATTTAAATTTCTTTTGGTGCCTATTCCTTTTCCATATTTGTGATGTATAAAAAACTGACCTTGCCTTGAATATATTGCAATCAAGGCCAGTAAATGACATATAGATAATCAGTAAAATGTATAGAGCATTTATTGTTCATCAAAACAATACACCATTTAAATATAAACAAATGGTTGCATGATTTTACAAGCCATGATTACATCCCCATGTGTTCCCTGCTGTTATCTTGAGCATTTAAGAAGAAAGTCATCCAAGTTGCTCTGAGTAAAATCAGAAAACTGAGAGAAACATATCTATAAAGAATGGCAAAAACCTTTTGAGTTTTATTTTATTCGTAATGTAAAACATACTGCCAGCTCTCCCATACATGTATGTCAATCCATTATGTGCCAGTTTTCTCAGAAAAAAATTTGAAACTCTTTGTGCCTTCCATAATATGCATTTATCATCACTGAAATCTAATCTCTGCTTACAGTCCCAATATCCTATTTACGTTACTTTGCGTTATGTTTGAGAGATCAGAGTCATACAAGCCTCGCTTGTCAGCTGGTCTCTTTTTTTCACTTCTTTTCTTTTTTTAATCATACATAGACGACTATTTATATACTTTAATTATTTCTAAAAAGGTTTTGATTTATCTATGTTATTTGTTTATTGTATATTAATAATATAGGGTATTTATATTGCGCACATATCCACCTTGTTAGGTGCTCAAGGCGCTCCTATATTACCCGGCTAAGCTAGGCGTTCATAGCGCACACAGCTTTTTAAGAAATTACTTCCTACCGGTACCCATTTACCTCACCTGGGTTGAGTGCAGCACACTGTGGATCAGTTTCTTGCTGAAGGAAATTACGCCATGGCTGGGATTCGAACTCACGACCCTCTGTTTCAAAGTCCGAAGACTAATCCACTGGGCCACAACGCTCCACATTTATTGTTCATCAAAATTGTTTGTATTGTTATTACAAATTTGAAAGTGTAAGCTTGATTGATTTGTATTGATTTATGCATTTTTTAAATTTATGTTCCTTTGATTAATTGTATGTTAGAAACGTGAGTATAGAAATGAAATATACCAAATGAAATTCAATTTAAAAAATATAATATGCAGAAAAACTAACAATCCAGAAATAATGATTGATTAAAATGGTCCATTATAATAGGTTTACCTTGTAATCTCCTGCTATATATTTCAACGAGCCTGCAAAATGAAATCAAGAATAAGCAAAATTGATTAAAACTGGAATAACTTAATTACAATACGGACTCAGCTTGATTGAGATATAACATATACCGCCAAATTACATAATTTTTCCCAGTATGCTGTTGAGGGTTGTATAAATTTAATTAAAGCATTACTCATATTACACATTTACATGTGCAAGATCATCTGCCATTTCACGAATAAATTTAGTTGGTGGTGAATTCAAAGGTCACAAATTTGAAAGAATCTTGAAAACCTTCACCAATATTTTCTAAATTTTTTCTACATTTATTAAAACACATTTATTGCTCAGTTTTACTTTCCTTTATATCCACATGTAGGTCTGAAATCAATAAAATCAGAATCCCACCACTGTGGAAATGCTGGAAATTAAACGATTAAAGTGGGGGGGGGGGGGTTATCTGGCAAGAGAGTTGCCATTTATTCAAAACTAAAATTACACAACTGGGACTCATGATATGTCCAGGCCATCAATTCCACCCCAATGATCTTGATTTAAAGATAGTATTATAAATTTAAATACATATACCCTTTAATTGATCAATCAGAAGTACATCGTACATGTATATTGCAACATGATGCTTCAAAAACCTATTCTGAGTTTAAACAAATAATCCAGATTACAGTATTGACAGCTGAACACCTAGTGAGTGACTTTTCAGGACCATCTTCATTTTCAGTTTGGTGCTATACTCCTGTAAAAACTGACCCAATATCAACACCAAAACATCAACAATGAACTTGAAATCACCCACTGGCTTTACACTTGGGTAATGATAACAGGGCCACATTACAGAAAGAGTAGCGTTTGATTTTGAACACAACTTAACAAAATCAAGCACAAGTCCCTCATACACACTTCTAATTGGATGAAAATCAAGATGCATTTGATTTTTAGAGTTGCATTTGATTGCAACTCTTTCTGCAACAGGCCCCAGGGCCCCTTAACACAAAGATTAGTGATTAATCGCTAGATGAAACAGCCTATCAAGAGCATCGTTACAAGCGTGTTTTGCTCAGTAGACTAAATAGGAACCAATCAGAATTGTTCTTTCAAATTGGCGATTGATCACTAACCCTTGTGTTACAGGGCCTAGGGGACGATTTCATAAAGCTGTTTGCAAGTTAAGAGTGACTTTAAGAACGACTGGTGATCCTTTCTTGTGGTGAATGAAATTCACCATTAAATGTTCATTGGTGATTATTTAGAGTGTAAGAAAGGTTCACCAGTCACTCCTAACTTACAAACAGCTTTATGAAACACCCACCAGGTCTTTTCTTACCTAGCAACCTTGCTGAGGCCTAACACTCGCTTATTTGGAAGATAACCAACAGATACCTGTGAATGAAGAGGAAGAAAGACAGAGATGAAGAGAGAGGGGGCAAGAGTGAGAGAGAAGGCGGTGATGCGGAGGGGGGGGGGGGGTACGAAAATGAAGTAGAGAGGAAAAGTATGAAAAAAGTTTCATTAAAATTTGCATATTCAATATTTAAATGTATAAATGCAGCTGTAGTGGTCAATACAAAATTATCAGTTTTACACAATCTGACCTGGGGCCCTTGAAACACAGCTTAGCAATAATCGTAGAACATTTTTCTATGATTGAGTGCATCGACTACAATGCACAATCAATCGTGAAAATCAAGCATTCTATTAATTGTTAACCTTTGTGTTACAGGACCCTGAAGTGCTTTTTTTTTATTTCAGAAATTTTAAGTTGTAAAAGCAGTTGTGGTAGTAAAAAAATTGTAATAATTTTTTTTAATAGATAGATTCAAACTTCAAGTACTTGTATGTATGGTTGCAATAAACATACAACCCTTTCAGTGAGTTAAGCATGCATGCTGCACTTTTTCTAACAAACATTGAAGTACCACCAGCACAAATTATCTGCTTCCGCTGAAGATTTGTAGTTTAATGTGGTCGGAAAAGGGATATTGCTACTGCACTCAAACAATCTGAAATTCAAGATGCACTATGTTTACTCAAGTGAGGTGATGAATCTTACTACATTTTATGAATTAAAAAAAATAATATACAGTCTGTAAATGGTGAAAGTTCAAAATTAAGTTTCATTCCAGGCAAATTGTCTGAGGTAAACTAGGGTAAAAAAAATTAAATTAAATAATAAAAAAAAATTAAAGCACAAACATTTGAAAAATTAATGTTATACACCAATGCTGATTTTTTAAAATTTAATTTGACCTATAAATTGACATTGATATTGAAAAATTATTAGGAGATTAAGAGATTCTCACATCCTGCAAAAAGGTTAGCAACCCTTGACCAATGCAAGCCGGAGGAATCTAATTAATGTTAAAAGAAGGCTTCACAGACAAAATCTGGATCCTAAAAGCTATACACGCTCAGCAACAGCCAGGTACTTTATGACAGGTTCAAAATAGTGCCAATAAACAGGCAAAAGGTCATCATCCATGTCAAATGGGGTGTCCCACAGGGGTCTGTGCTAGGTCCAAGCCTGTTCCTGACATGTACAGTATCAAGTGTGTGCTATTAAATATTGTTTGCTGATGCCAGCATGATCTACAGTGGCAACGAGTAATGCTAATCAAGATAGATGTTTTGCAGAAATACACAAGTTGGGACATGATGTTCCATTCTGCAAAATGCCCATTGCTGAATAACAACAGAAGCAGGCATCAATTTGAACCATCATACCACAGGCATGGTCACACTGGAAAAACACGACTTCTCAATTCAATTCAATGCAATTAATGGTTGAGTGTTAAAAATCAGGACATGACATACATGTATGAACACAGCCAAAAGGATGAAGTCACCATGTAGGCTATTAAAGTGTCTTCTGAAAACTTGCTATTAAAATACCTTGGTTTCACTATCCTGCAGAGCATAGGCTGGGGCAGTCATATCAACAGGATTTACAAGAAAACTACTGTACCAGAACTCTAGGCTTTCTCAGAAGAAACTTCGTAGATGAGCTTGTGAAACATCAAGGAATGAACATACAGGGGATTTGTGAGACCTTTACGCAGGTACGTTTTCACTGTGTGGGACCATCCTAGCTAGAAATGCATTGTCAATCTAGGGTGTGTACTGACTGTCCTTAACAGGTATAACAAGTCAAAACACATGTAGTGTCAGTCAGAAGACTAAAGACTCTCAGATAGGAGCCTCTTTACAAGCAGAGTAGGAAGACCTCGCTCCTCTCCATGCTCTTCAAAACCACTAACAACCTTGCTCGCTGCCCAATTATCAACTCAAATTAGTCACACCTCTAACCAACCAGCAGTGCACCGGAAACATGCAGTTCCAACTGTCCATGTCTGCAGGTAAAACCCAAAACAGAGGATCTTCTGCAATTGATCGTGTAGGACTGGGTCTGGGATGGTCTGCCAGCAGAAGAAGCAGATGCTGCAACCCTGCCACACCTTGAACGGTCATCAAGATAATATCAGCTCTCAGCTGTGTCTTTTATCCTCTTAAAAAGAAAAATTAATTTCATCTTAAAAAATAAAAGAAGAAAAAAAAAAAAAAAAAAAAAAACAATTCTTTGATTGCAGGCATCAATGGGAAGACAAGACTAGAATATGGCATGCAAAATAACTCCTCAGGTGACTTCATAAGCTGCTATTATAAAGAGAACAAATCATATTAAGAGTAACACTAAGTCTCGGCTGGACCACTTGCATAAAATCACATTTCAAATACCATCTTCAAGGCAGAAATAGACAGAGGGTTTAATAAAACAAAAAGAGATAAAAAGTAAAAAGTTCACCATGGAGGCATTTGAATCAAGAATGTTTGCACTGTCTATATTGGGAAAGATATTAAATTCCAAGCCTGTGTCAATATAAGTTGTAAAAAGGGTCAAAATTAAAAGCTGTCTGCAGGGGCAAGTGGCAGAATGCATGAATCTCACTGATTCTGACATTTGCTTGCGAGGTGGCAGAGAATATACTTCTTGGAAATTTAATCTCGGTAGTCTGCCCAAACATCCGCTGGTGGGCGACAAAATGAAAGCTAACATCGGGGAAGGGATTGTTTGCTCATATTAACTGAAAAGAAATCAATAATCAAAACATCAGCAAAGGAGCTCATTACACTAGAATGCATGCAAGATCCATGGGAGGGAAGCTACTACATGTACTTCAATTAGAATTTGTGTGTGGAAAAAAAGAGTATTTTGTGGTGTGTGTATTGAATACTGAAATGGTGTCCTGTCCACCCCCTTAACAGAGTCTACAAAAATCTACACTTTCTTTGAACATTATTTTTTATAGTAAATGTGTTGTTACCCACTCCTGGGGAGTGTTTCATCAACATTTCTATCCTCCAAGTTGTCAGATCTGACAACTTTCCTTGGCTTTGATTGGCTGAGGAGCACTGTTACTATGGCAATTGTCAGATAAACAAGGACTTGTCGAATAAAACGTCTGACAAGTCCTTTCATGAAACGCTCCCCAGGCCCCCACCCCAAATCCACTCTCTAAACAGTTGATACTGATTCATGCTTTATTGGCTTTTTCAGAAACATTTTTGGAAAATATTTCTATCCTATGCAGTTCGTGGAGTGACAACATAGGATTTATCAATATCATCATTATAAGTAATTCCACATAAATATCAATATCAAACAAATTTGAAAAACAAATTTGAATTTGAATCAGCAATTTCAAATTATACTCACTTTTCCTATAAATGGCACTAGGTGGTGTTCACAAAGGGAAAACATCTCTATATCTTTAACTACAACCATTTCATCATGATCCTCATCAAATATTGCATCATTTAGAACATCTGGAGAGAAAAAAATAAAGAAATTAGTTTGGTTAGTCATTTAGCAACAAGTTGCAAAGAAAAAATCTGAATAATTTCAAATTCACTTTTGAAATTGGCATCGTAAAACAACCTGGAAACAAATTTTCTAGGGAATTGAAATGCGGCTTTCAATAGAGAACTGGTATTCCTGATGTATATCAAAATAAGAGAAATGACAATTGAAAAATGGCATGTGGGTATAAATTCTTAAATCTTTATAATCTGGGTAAATACCCACTAGTCTGCAGGCACAGACCCTTTGTTTTCACAATTATCATAGTGCATAACGCAGACAGAGTCTGAAGTAGTGAGACTAGACACATGCTGTTTTCATACTGAAGGATTGAAGTGATACGCTTGTACTGCGGGCCGACATTACACCTCCTTTCAAGCTCCGCAGCAGTGTATCCGCAGTCGTTTCCGTGGTTTCCAAGCGAGTTCGCACCATAAGTGTGGCACGCGGAATCTCCCCCATGCGGAAATGAATGAAATTACGCGTGAGATGGGCGATACCGCACTTCCGGTGCGGACTACCTATGTTTGTAACCCTCTTCTCGAAGTGGGTTGAGTACACCGTTTTGAATCCAGATCAAAATAATCCTAGAATTTTCATACTGCCCTCCAAAGTGGAGTAACTCCTTCTGGACTCGGGAGTAACTGTACTTCGACTGTCAGTATGAAAGTGGTATGAGGCAGAGCCTTTGGTGTCTAGCCTTCGCTCCAGACCTGTTATTGGTTAAAGTGCCAAATATGAGTCTATGCTTGCAGACTAAATACCTACTACCTGAAAGCTCTGATTTAAAGAATTCATTCATTAAATTGAGCAGAGTCAAACACCCCCCCCCCCTACCAGCATCCAAAAACTAAAATGCGCACATCTGCTTCAGGATCGCGAATCAGTTACTATTTCCAAGGCTGCATTCAACCTAGAAACTCGCTTTTCAGAGATGTTTATGGTTCAGTACAGGTTTATAGGTTAAAACCTTGGCTGTGTTCAGATTCTCTTTTTTACATCATGAAAGACGTGTTCTGAAAGTGAGTCTGTGGAAACCTTGTCGTTACAATCGCTTGAACGTAACCGAAATCTCAATAAAAATATCTACATCTATGATGTCACCATTAAGTTGTCCTATAACTCAATAAATATTCAAATTGATACCTTGATATCAGACGGGCACCTAAAAAATGAAAAGGAATTTCTCCATGCTTGAAAAGATTGTTCTTAACATTGTACTATGCTGTTTAAAATTTAATATGTTGCACGCTATATGAACCTTACAGTAGTTGTGTAACACTCTAAACAACTGTTTTTCAAAAAGTTCATTTTTATATTTAATATTCAACAAATTATTAATGGTTGTTTAAAAATAAAATTTTAAACACTTGTTTAAACAACTAAAGAATACTACTGTAAAGTTCATATAGTAAACAGTGTTTTATAAACAGAGTAAGCCCTCTTCCTGGGTTAAACTGCACAATATGAGAAGTTGTGGGTGGGCTTGAGATGAATAAGAATCAGCATTGAAGATGAATAGCTTGAATGATATCCCACACAAGCCATCTTTTCTAAATTTATGTGAATCTTTGTTTGTGATTCATATTCATGAGTTTATGAGTGAAGATTATAACACCTCAACAAAAGTCAGAGCTGAAACTTTCTTAATGATATATGAAAGTAATAAGTAAAATGTACAGTAAAGTAAAGTAAATAATAATAATACACTGTCCCACATATTGCTTTTTGTGTACAGTTAGTGATCATCAGAATTATCGGTTTTCAGCTAAGATTTCATGATTTCAGAAAGAGAAGCAAGTTTATTTCAATGTACCAGAACTAGGTCTATGATGATATGGTGGAATTTAACCTTGATATTAAAGACTTTGTCATGAAATAATTGTTTGGTGTAACTACTTCCTTTTACCAATCATGACTCTTCATCAAAGACATAATACTAGGGAATGGGGGGGAAGGGGGAAAGATGTTTTGAGAGATTCCCACAGACCGTTAAAATAAATATCATGCACACGCGCAGAGGCGATGGTCGGACAGCGCTCTAGCTCTGCGGGCCGCTTTTCACCAAAAATGCAGCTCATCGCAGTGGATCGATGCGGCAGGAACGGCGTAACAAAAAATATGAACGGATTTCTTTCTTCTTTTTATCACGATGAGAAGAAAATGCTATGCTTTGGAGCGACTTTCTTTGTTCTTTCTTCTCAAAAAGATAAAAATGCTATACCTTGGAATGGAAAACCACCATAAAGAATTCCTGTGAATAAATCCCCACAGATTTTTTTTTATCCTCACATTTAGGCAATGACAAAACAATACATACGGAGAAGCTGCAGTTACAGTTGCTTGGCAGGATTCATTCTGAAAGACTGGGGCCTGTCTTACGATTAAATTCGCTCGATCAATTGCAACAATGGAAAGCCAGCAAAGTCAACATATAAAATGCATGTTTGTTCAACAATTTTTCTAGATATGATTTCTTGACAATTTGGTGTGTTCTCCTTTGTTTACAAAGGGCATTTTGCAAATTTTCTGTAGGGAAAATTATGACACTGATGGATTTCCATAGAGTTGTGATTGATTGGATCAATCGTCACTCTTTGTAAGATGGGGCCCTGAGGCATCTTTTCATCACTAATCCTCATATATCATCATAGATCAAACGATGGGGAATGCAGTGAATGCTGCTGTAAAGGACACTGTGATGAAGGTATATTTTCAATTCGTTTAATGCCAATTCGTCCAATTGCCAACTCGTCTACTATCATTTGGTCTACCATCAGTTCGTCCACTATCCACATGGTCTAACTGCCAATTCGTCTACTCACCATTTCGTCTAGTAACCAGTGAGTCCAACAGCCATTATTTAGTCAAAATACCATCTGGTCTAATTGGACTAAGTGTTAATTGTGCAAAATGAATGAAAATGAAACGGATATTAGACCAACTGGTTATGAGACAAAATGGTCATAGACCAACTGGTGATTAGAGGAAATGATGATTAGCCAAATGGTTATTGGACCAAACGATTGTCAGACGAAATGTTGATGGACGGAATGACATTAGACTAAATGAAAGTAGACCATGTGGTGAGTAAATGAGTTGGCAGTAGACGAATTGGCAATTTACCGTGATGAAGGAGTCCTACTCTGGGGCCGTTCTCATTAAAGTTTACTGGAAACCGATTCAGGAAACCAGTTTGGAAGATCGCTTTGCTAGCGTTCCCACTTGATCACACAAAACTGGTTTTCAAAATCACTTCACGTAAAGCACTCTTGTTGCTATGGAAACACTCTCAGTGGGGTGACAAGTTTTGCGCGAAATTTGAAACTGCAGCATAGGCATTCTACACCTGTCATGTGGAGTAGCGCGCTCAAAATGTGCGAAGATCGCTTCCCGAAGAACAGTTGTGTCCTCACGCCAAAACCAGTTTAACGAGGCAAAGCGATCTTGAAAACTACATCACGATGTGGTTTTCCAAACTGGTTTGGAAAGTCGCTTCCAAGACCGCTTCGACCGTTCTCACTACGCGTTAAACTAGTTTCCACTAAACTAGCTTCCAGTAAACTAGTTTTAGGAGCATAGTGAGAACAGCCTCTAAGACACCCACAGGTACTAACAAAAATCGCTTGAACACAACGCTATTCATGCAGAATGCAGATTCTTCTGGGATTAATAAAGCCCCCAAACTGAGTGGCTGGCTGGCTGGCCTGCGGCAATACATCTTCAGTTCACCCGATTCATTTCAGACAAAATCAATATTAGCATCATTTTACTTGTTGATCACGGAGACCTCAGCACAAACATCGCAATGATGAGAGAAGCATGGCATTCTTAACGGCCTGACGTACATGCTTTTCACGACAGTTCTGGGTTAATATAAATGTAGAAAACTGATCGTTGGAAAAAAAAGAAGATGGGTGAGTGAAAAAGAGCCAAAAATAGTTTAAAAGACTGAGAGAATGGTAGGAGTCTATTCTAGAATAGGAAATAGTGACATGATTTGAAATACTACGGTAGTACAGTCATTCAATAAACTGAAGAAAAAAAATTAAGTTTAAAAAAAAACATTTTAGTCAGTGAAGGTCTGATCAGGATATTGCAACATTTTGGTTCAATAAAACTGCAAAAATCACATTCATCCTGCATGCAAAGTCTTCTAATTCTTCTCTTCAAAATTTTCTCCTTCAATTTAAAGCACAGGTAACCATGATCTAGTGTATTTTTGTACTGACATTCACATCATTTCAATGAGCAGTATTACTAGGGTTCATGAAAATGTAGATACAGTCAATTAATTTCAGCAATTACCAGAGTTCTTTGTCAGTTACAAACAGATGTTTTTCAAAACCATTTTCACAACTTGAAAAAAAGAGTGGAAAACAGATCCTTTGAACACTCTCCTAGTACGTGTTCATAAACTTCATATTTGCATTTGTGTTTATATATGTGTTTGTGATTTAATTTGTGATTCGTGTTTGGGATTTCACCCTCAGAGTCTCTCATACCCCTTTCATAAACCCATCCTCCAATTAGCCGCCTAAGAGTAATGCGGATAATTCAATAAAATTGCGTTCACAAACTCCGAAAATAATCCGCACTATTTTTAAGAGCGCCCGTCCTGAAAATGGCGGATAATCGTCATGACAACTGCACACGCCCCCTCCGATGCGGTTGTGTTGGAAAAGGGTGACCTTGTGACCGCACCATGGCAATTATCCGCATTATTTGGAAATGCGTTTATAAAGTCAAAATCTGGTCCCGATGCCGCTATTATGCAGATAATTGCAGCATCAAAATAATGCGGATAACTCTGGTCCTCCTCCGATTTTACGACCAAATTATGCTGCTATTAGCCGCATAATAGCGGCATCGGGACCAGATTTTGACTTTATAAACGCATTTCTAAATAATGCGGATAATTGCCATGGTGCGGTCACAAGGTCACCCTTTTCCAACACAACCGCATCGGAGGGGGCGTGTGCAGTTGTCATGACAATTATCCGCCTTTTTCAGGACGGGCGCTCGTAAAAATAGTGCGGATTATTTTTGGAGTTTGTGAACGCAATTTTATTGAATTATACGCATTACTCTTAGGCGGCTAATTGGAGGATGGGTTTATGAAAGGGGTATCAGACTTCTACATGTAAATGTAATTGTATGCATGCCTTCTCAACTGAACCATGAATCTTGGAAAGCGTACTCAGACAGTATTTTTTACAGCAGTTAATACAAAATTTTATTTCTGAGGGATAAAACTACTTTATATTGCATTAAGTCACAGTACCACAGACAAGAACTTTGCTTTTAAAATTGCCAAGACTGGGGCACAACAGGATCATCGGATCATGAATATCATGGAATTCAAGTACGTGAAGGTTACTGCAAAAATGTGTAGGTCAAGGATAACAGGGGTTGAGAGGCAGGCAAAAAATTATTTTGGGTGAGCTACTTTTCACAACCTACTGCCTATAAATCTGCCACATTGGATAAGCTTGAACATCATCATTGCAATGAATGGGGATTTGTTGGGGTTCTTTTTAGCATTTTTGGGGCAAAATCACACTGAGCCCCCATTTTACCCTGTTGAGAAAAAGCGTTGTGGAATGTTTGACAAAATATAAATACATGCAAATAATAAATGAACATTAGTGTTTGGGCTTTGGTCATTTTGTCATTACATATTTTGTCATTACAAAATTGAAACCAAATTTGGACATGGACTTTCAAAAAGGATCTTTAGCGAGTCATCATCCTTTGATCTTAGAATACCATGAAGTCAGTATTTTCTCATGTTTTCCAAACCCTAAATATTGCCTTTAAAAGCTCTCATATTTCTTTTTCAAGACAGATTAAATGTTTCCAAGTTATTAAGAACTATAGATAATCTTTTTCCCCTGATTTTTTCAGCATTGAAACCATTTTCACCATACGAGCGTATATCGACCATTCGCATAGGAGTATGATTATTATCTTTTATTTGGCAGTGTCCCCCCCCCCCCCCCCCGATACACTCTGTATTTAAGTTTAATTATTTATAAATGTATACCGTATTCGAAGAAGTTTGCAAAAAAAGTCGGCAATCCAGTCACTAAAATGTCCAAAATAACCCCTAGATGTTGCAAAAAAAGGAGATTTGGAATTAATATAAATTTTTTTTCTTAACAGAATATCAATTATTAATAATCAAATTTTCAAGTCTGAAATCATCTTCTCACAAGCTGTTGTGCATTACACTTAAACGCTTGTATATAGATTTCCTCCCTCAATTTATGTTAACTAGGTATTTCTTCAATGTATTGCAATTAACGTTGGCAATAATTGTTTAGTACATGTACGATCAATATATTATCACTTCGAAACACATGTAAATAACAGAACGTTTGTTGAATGTGCTTGATCTATTTACTCACTGAAGATAATAGAGGTAAAATTGATAAACCTTATCAATACTAAAGCTGACATTGCTATACTAATTTAATCTAAAAATATATATGCCATTATCTAGCGAATTTGGCTCAACTGATTCTCAATCCAAAGAAATGCTGAATCCTTCTCTATATGGAAAACCTGCAGTAATATTTATTTATATCCAACAAACACCTGCAAGTGCAATTTCCATACTCTTGATGACAAATCATTTTCCAGAAAAATGTATGACATCCATAAACATGAAAAATTGTAAAGATCTGCTGATGGAGATAGGTCTATTATACACACCCTCTTGTTATCTTTGTTCAATCACTGACACATGCAGACTTTGCATTCCCTTGTCAAAACTCTCCTCTGCCAAAAAACGTTTTGCTGTAGCAGCTGCCAAGACTTGGAATGCTATCCCTCTTTCAATAAGAAATGCTTCCAGTGTTCTTGGCTTCAAATCTTCCCTTAAGACATAACTTTTTCCTCAGTGATTAATTTTCCTTTTTATCTTGAATATTGTAGTAATTATTGCAAATGTTAAATCATTATTCATACATTGTACGCGCTATGGTACTTTTTGTTTTTAGCGCCTCTAAATATCCATTATTATTATCTGTGAGTATGCAGAGTGCGGTTTGTGTATTTTACTGTGCCACCAGCTTGTCTGTAATTTATTGTGAGTTAATCAATAATTTGCCTCTCTATTGTTTCTGCTTTGTGAACTAAGTTTAAATGACATTTAAAGGGTTCTTTTATCATTATGATTGAGATTCGTATATTTTATACAAAAGAATCATCCTCGTTCACCATACTTGGTAGTTGGTACCAGAAATTTCTTGTAAAACACAATACAACATAACTATTGAAATGCACTTATCAATCAGATGATCTAGATTTCATAAAATAATCAGATCATCTGATTAAAATTCAAAATAATAATATGCCCACATATTGAACTTTATAGGCAATGGTCCAATTCTGTGCTAAAATTATGAGAAGCTGAAAAAGGTCAGAATTGTGTTTACACTGCACATTCCTTAGCCTTATGTTAACTGCACTCTTTGATCACGCTTTAATGGCGAAGAAAACTAGTTTATATATTATACCCAGATAGTCCGAGTGCCGAATGAATGATAATCTTGAACCTGTAGAGATTTATGTCACGATTGGTTTCCCATGGTTAATCCATGCAGCTATCTGTAATAATAGCTCCATGGTTTAACCACAACTTTGGATCACAGTTTGAATAAAACCAGAGTTCAAAAATCAGAATAGGCCTACAATTCAATGTTTCTCCAAAGTGCTGCATGCTATTATTTTTCCAGCTTTATAGCACAGCTACCCTGATGGAGCATCTCGCATTCAGGAAATTTAGGTAATGGGTACCTGTTTACTACACCTGGGTGGAGATTGGCAATTGCAGATAAATGCCTTGCCATAGGATGGTGTCCTGTGGTGAGATTGGAACCCCAGACCTTGCGGTTCAAAGTCTGGAGATATCCACTGAGACACACCACCTCTACTAGTCCTCATGCACATGCTCACCGGAAGATCGATGCACTTGTGAATGAAATCTTCAGAAAAAAAACTTTTCTGTAACACCTACTGTTTAACCTTTTACCACCACTACACCTAAGGGTCAACACTAGAATACATTGGCAGATATCTAGCAGCTTTTCCAATAAAGAGAGCATTTCATGAAGCAAACAGTGAATGATGTAACCGTTATAAGCTACCGAAATCCTTGCACCTGGTTGGCTAAGAGCAAATTTGTCAGTGAGAATCTCTGACAAGATGCTTCATGAAACCTTCCCCAGCCTTCAAATGTCTATACCCTCGAACTCGGACGTCAGAGGTCTTTCATTTGCCATGATAATTTTTCAATCTCCATGCCGCCTGGGGCACATCTCGCGAAGAAGAACCCCCGCGCCATGCTATATTTACAGAGGTAACGATTTCAGGAACATATGCAGGCCAAGTCTGGTATTAACAGGGTAGTCGATTCTTGTTGGAAAAGGAGGTGGGTGGTTGTCTCCCTGAGGGTTACCAGAATGGAAAACGTTCACTTGGATGGTATAATTGGCAATACCTTGTATGTTGTAAAACAAGTATTTACTCTTTAGAAACATGCTCTCAAGAACCAATTTCGAAGGTCTTCAGAGCATCATGTGCTTGGAGAGTCTGGGAGTTGATAGATTCTGCTTGAAGACTTCAAACTTTTAACATTGTAAATTAGATTATGTTTGAAACATGATGTCATAAACATAACGATACTAACGAAAAATTGTTTTTTCAATGACTCTCGTACCAAAATGACATTTAAAAGGAAATGACCAACACAACATCAAGTTCATATTTCTAAAACAAAAGTTACTTTACTGAGGGTGCAACGAAAATCTATCAAAGGATAGTTTGTGCAATCCTATTTTTACCAAACATTTGTTACTCTGTGAACACCATAACCAATAGGAAGTCAAGATCCACCCCCCCCCCCCTACATAAAGATGTGACTGCAATCTCCCCAATATTACACCTTCTATGGGACCAGACTGCATTTATTCAAAATTTAAATTTTTAAGCAACTTAATGGCAAAATTATTAAAAATCTCAAACTAAATTTATTTTTTTTCAATTGGAGAAGCATATTCAGTTGCTGCATGATTGATCAATGTAAATGTATAAATTTATTGTATGAATTATAACACATTTTATTAGACCAAGGAAAATACAATGTTACACAGGAGTAATTACTAAATGGTTTCAGATTCAAATGTGTATACTTATTACACTGGAGTAAAAAAACAAAATTGATATACATGTAGCTGTTGAATTTTATAATCTATAATAATTGATACTAAGGAAACAGCATGTTTAGATGGCACCAGTATAATTCCGAAGTCTGCTGCATATACATGAAATGGCAATAATTTCCTAATAGATTGAAATTCAGCACATATTTTTTTAGATTGCAGAAAAAATTGTGGTAGGCCTACAGGTCTCAGAATATTTAGCTCCTGAATTTCTAACGATAAATCACCATATATATACACATATTGCCCACTCTAATAAGCATTTCAACATACTGTTAAGTAGCTCCATGCATAAACACTGTCTCTTCTCAACCATATATAAAATTAAGAACTTTGTTTAATACTCCATGTTATTTTTTCCCAAGTAGCTTTAATATGGCACCTTTAAATTGTGTTTTAAAGTATGTGAACTGTAGATATTTTGAATTTCAAGGTCAAGTCCACCCCAGAAAAATATTGATTTGAATCAATAGAGAGTATAGTGTAGTATAGACTCGCGAGTATGGTATGACTATACTGTCAAGTACGACTATACTCTATAAAGAGGACTGTACTCAACAGAATAAGAGAAAAATAAAACAAGCATAATGCTGAAATTTCATCAAAATCAGATGTAAAATAAGTAAGTTATGACATTTTAAAGTTTCGCTTAAATTTTACAACAGTGAGCTCAGCGATATCCAAATGAGAAAGTTGGTGATGTCCCTCACTCACTATTGTTTGAATTATAAATATTTCAATTTTTACAGATTTTACAATAAGGACCAACTTTGCAGAACCACAAAATGTCATCAAAAGCAATGGTAATTCCAAATTATCATGGAGGATTAAAACTTTTCTCGCATGACAATGAGGAGAAAATATGATTATTTCATATTTCTTATTATAAAATACAAAAGAACCAGTGAGTGGGTGACATCATCAGTCTGCCAATTTGCATACTGACCAGGAGGTGCATATAACTGTTTTGTGAAATTAAGCGAAACTTTAAAATGTCATCAATTTCTTATTTTACATCCGATTTTGATGAAATTTTCAGTGTTTTGCTTGTTGGATTGTTCTCTTTTTATTCAAATCAACTATTTATTTGGGTGGACTTGTCGTTTAAAGCCTTTTTTTAGCTTTGGTAAATCCCTCAGATGTGTCTATCTCTTTTCCAATTCACTTCTAGATTGCCCCAAAACAATTATGATGTGGATGAGTTTGAATGAAAATGTGTTTTACAGGATAAATTTAGTGATTTTACAAGAAAATCTATTTTGATAAAAAGAAAAAAAAAGTTGATGAGAATGACAGTGTATTTGACAGGACAAATTTTTGCGTAACAACAAAGATTGGACCGTACGTACATGTATTGATGATTCTGCGAACCTTGTCGGCACCTTTCTTCGCTCTCTCTCTCTCTCTCTCCATCCTTCTGCCTTCAACTCCCCTCCAAGACCGCTTCTTCATCCCCTTTCCACTTTCCTATCTCCCGCATTCATTCTATTTCCTTTATTCCTCACCTATCTTCCTCAAACACCCCTCCATCTTTCTCTATACCCCCTCTCCTCCTCCTCTGTTCCCCCAAAGATCTCTCCCTTATTCCTGCTTCTTGTGTCTCTTTCTTGCTCATGATTATAGAATATAGTGTAGTCTGCATGCACATACCGTTGGTCTATGGTTGGTTTTCGCAATTCACAATAGTGCACAATATGCAGAGTCTGAAGTAGTGAGACTAGATTCACTATGTACTGTGGCTGGCTATATCTGATTTGACACAGAGTCTTTGGTGTCTAGTCTTTGATCTAGACATGTTCTTGGTTAAGGTGTCAAATATGAGTCTGTGCTTGCAGACTAATTATAGTGCCTCTTCTGCTTTCTTACAAGCTTCATTCCTCCCCCCCCCCTCTTGTCTCTCACTCTATCCTCTAGATGTTGTAAATCCACATACTGGCTTCTTACGTCATTGTCCATACTACAGGTCCCACGCTATAGCATTACATGATGAGCATCGGCTGCGGTAATGAAACGGTCATCTTGATTGATCGAGCTGAGCTAAAAATGAAACTGGGCAATTGCCACTTGACAATCAACAGTTTGCATTGATGACTACAATTTAGTTCATGTCAGACCGAGGAGGGGAAAATGGTCAGACTTATGGACTGTTTTTTTATGTAACAGTTTCCTACAGGCCTACAAAAATAATCAAAGAACTCAATAGCAGAAGCTAGCAGCAAAGTAGACCACACAGATTGTGGATTGAACCTCATTCTATTCAAAGCAAAACATGTATTTTCAAAAATGTAATGAATGTTTGAAGAATTCTATTTGCAACAATCACCAGTTTAAATTGATAAAAAGTCCACAACCCAGCAATTGCATTTCAAGTATATTCCAATTTTTCCCCTTTTGCACAAAACGCATATAAATTGCATTCCAGGGGAGCATTTCATCAACATTTTCGTCCGAAAAGTTGTCAGGTCTGACGACTTTCCTTGATATGACTGGCTAAGAGGTACTGTTACCATATTACTTGTCGGATAAAACGTCTTTTCATGAAATGCTCCAAAGGAGCATCTACATGTATATGTTTTGCTAATCCACCTCTATTTTCACCTTTCAAGAGCTCTATTACAAACTTCACAAGTTACAGAAAAAAACAAAATCACCCTTTTTTATATTTCCCACTTCTAAAGTCCTGCAAGTACAAATCACCCCTTTTTAATTTCAAGCAAGCTCAAATATTTTTTTCTAAATTATGAAATATTAAACCTTTATTTAATCAAACTTATTATCTTTTAATTTAAATTCAATTTGAATTATTTTTGAGCCTACATAAGCTTCCAGTCATAATGAAGACGGGAAATTTGTAACATATACATAGTACAACTGCTTGTAATTTGTGAAATAGAATGTCTAATGACATTTGCAACAAAGACACAAAAATAAAAGTAATTCAATCTTATAACAGGAGGAAACCACAGCAGAATTTTAACAAAGAAAATCTACATATTACATTCCAATGAAATAGAAAGGAATGAGGTAATTATTTTTGTACATCTGTCCCTATTTCTAAGCAATTGGCCAAGCATCCCACATATCCGGATTAATCAAATCTCCAGCTGGAAGTCAATCAAACCAATTTAACTTCCCTCCCGGATTTAAGTGCTTCTAAAATGTTTTCTATTTTCATCGGATGACGATAGATATGAGTCCTACCATGCATCATACATGTACAGGTGTACTGTAGCGTCATGTAGTACTGATAAATTGGTGTCAATGAACTTTTGTGAACATGCATAAAAAAAATTTATTGCTCATTTTCATTTTCCTTTTAAAGGCCCTTTAAAAAATATCTATCTCACAACTTAAACATACAAAGAATTTTGTCCAGTTCCACTCCGGGGGGGGGGGGGGGGGGGTTGTTCCCTTCCGACACTCTTATTGTAAATCCTATACTTAAAGCACAAGATTCCATCTCATATTTTGAGATTCAGTTTATTATAGTCTTTTTTTTTATCAGACAATGGAGTCAAATATTAAAAATAAATTAACTTAAGTTTCACCCATTAATTTGGGCTTTAATTTTAATGTTATAACGAAAATGTCCCTTTGGAATAATAGTACAGTAACATGTCTGCCGTACTGCATCACTTGAAATATTCTTGAAGGTTTTAATAACTGAATTTCATCCAGTTTGGATAAGAAAGGCTCATTAGATGTAAATTAAATCTTGCCACAGCCTGGCTCAAATTATACAGACCAACAAGCAATTAATTGCTCCTCATCTCGGCATGGGAGTTGTTTAACTACTTGTGTACTCAAGCGCAACATCTGTCTTGGAAACACCTCATTAACTTGTGATCATTATTCTCCTCCCATTCTGGAGAAACTATTGGGAATTAGAAGATGGGAGATAACACTCTGCAATCCACTTGACTGTACACATACAAGAACTGGTATAAACTCATTAGGCAAGAGTGCGATGGTAAAAGATTTTCCATGAGGTTAAAGGGGAATCCAACCCAAATAAAAACTTGTTTTTATAAGAAAAAGAAAAATCAGACAAGTTGATAGGTGAAAGTTTGAACAATATTGGACAAACAACAAGAAAGTTATGAATTTTAAAAAGTTGTAAATATTGGTAATCACTATACCCATGGAGACTTCAAATTGGCCGCATATAGGATGTCATAGTGATGTAAGGCAAGGACTACTCTTCCATGTACTCCAATAAATATTATGGCTAAAATGTCATTTTTCCCAAAAGTTTTACTTCAAATTATATTTTTCTTTCATGAGGACATTAAACAATATACTACCTGGGTTATATTTAGATTACTGCCCCAGGGGAATGGATACTTAGGAGAAAACCACAAATCCCTGATAATAAAGTACATGGCCTATGGGAAAGTTGTCCTTGCCCCTTGTCATAATTTACCTACCCAGTTGCCAATTTGAAATGTACATACTATTAGTGATCTCAATTTTAAAGCAGCTATAACTTTCTTATTGCTTGTCTGATTTCTTTCAAACTTTCACCATTCTGTTTAATTTATTTTTCTCCTTCCCAACACAACATTTTATGGCCAAGGCTGGATTCCCCTTTAAAGAAAGATGTCTTATTCAAGGAGGCATACATCAATTTGTTTTTATTTCTTTTCAAGACAAGACCACCCAGAGAAAAAATAATAATTTGGATGAATCAAAAGGAAAAAAAAAACCAGCATTGCTGCAAGCATAGCACTGAAAATTTCATCAATATCAGATGTAAAAGAAAGTTATGACGTTTTAAATTTTCCCTTAATTTCACAAAACAGATATAATCATGCACATCCTGGTCGGTGACGTCACCAACTCACTATTACTTTTGTATATTTCAATTTTCTCCTTGAGCATTGTCATGTGAAATATTTTATTCTTCCCTGAACATGGGGTATTACCATTGTTTTTAAACATTTTGTGGTTCAGTCAAGTTAGTCATTCTTGTCAAATCTGTAAAAATTTACATTTTGTAGAATTCAAACAATAAAAAATAAAAGAAAAATAAAACTTGAGGGACATCTTTGATTCTCTCATTTGCATATCACTGAGTTTCACTGAGTTGCACAGGTACATGTATCAGGGACTCGATTTTAAGGCGCGCGAGAGCAATCGCGCGCTACATGCGCGCCTTAATCCATTTTTGGTAGCGCGATTAATAGCGCGCCTCGCGATAGCTGACCTGCGCGAAAATGCCTAAAGTCGCCCTCGAAATCACCCAAAATCATGCTTTCGGGGGCGACATAAAATCTAAATGTCGCCCGCGAAATTATTGCCGAGTGATAACAACTCAACGGCCCACTAGTGCCATATGCTCGAGCTCCGCTTACCATTTAAAAACCATCCAAAATCCATACTCAAAATCACGAATAAGCCTTAAAAGTAGCGAGTAGCGCAGTTTCAAATTCCGAAGTTGCGTTATTTTTTCTGTACCACGTATTTCCATACACATGGTACCAGGTATGGAAAAAAAAATCAAGGCAACGGTCGGGAAAGAGTTGCATGTATACTATAGGGGTCCATTATGACTACCACCGTGTGCCATTTCGAATGCACATGTTTCCCATACAGATATCACAATTCTGTGATAAAATAATTCGAATTACACAGGAAATAAATCCCAGAGTCTAGTAACCTAGCATTGGTGAGTTGTCATTCGGCTTTGCTTTTCAAAACGGCTTATTAACTTCCAAAATAAGTTATCTAATTTATCAATTATAACTAAAAAATCATTTGTTTTCTTTTTCTAGGGGATGAGGTATTATATCAGACAATAAATCATCAAACAAAGCTCCACCTTTTTTACAAGGACGGTGGCAGGCTCACGCATTGGCGCTTTTACTAGCTAGCCAGTTGGAGCTCTGTCTCTCTGCCAGAGCTCTGGGGGACAATTCGCTCAGTAAAGGCCTCAATGATGGTGATTTTCTGTTTCAGACAGAGTTTACATTTCAGGAATATTATTCAAAACTGCCAATAAAGTTTGATGATTTCTTCATTGTCATGTATATTTAAGTTCTTAATGAATACATTCTCACCAAATTTAGACTGCCCCATAGAGAAATTAAATTTTCATGGAGATCTGCGTTTTCAAAGAACTTCAGGTTAGGGTAAGTGGGCCTTTATTACATGTACATGGCTGACTAGGGTATTGTACTGGAATAAATGGAGTAGAAATTAGATATTGAATTCATTTATATCCAAGTCCAACTCACAGTCACACACACACGCACACACCCACACACACCCACATCCAAGATTCTAAACATGATAAATAACTTTAAAAATCATACAATATTAAACAAAAAGTAATAATTCCTTAATAAGTGAACAGGTATTCCTCAAAATACAAAAACGTAGCATTTAAAAAGAGCTTATTTATATCCAAGTCCAAGTCCAACTCACAGTCACACACACACACGCACACACCCACACACACCCACCCACCCACACACACCCACATCCAAGATTCTAAACATGATAAATAACTTTAAAAATCATACAATATTAAACAAAAAGTAATAATTCCTTAATAAGTGAACAGGTATTCCTCAAAATACAAAAACGTAGCATTTAAAAAGAGCCCCCGAAATTTGACAAAAAAATTAAAATGGAGCCCCCGAAAAAAAAAAAAAAAAATTGTCAGTGACTTAACTTTTAGCCAAAGTCAAAACCTAACTAAAACAGGTTTTACAACACACAATCTAATTACAATACATTGTAAAACAATTATAAATAAGTACTTCCTTTGGTTGTTGATTGTAATTTTATAGTGTATACATTTCCTCCATCCATTTTGTTAATTGGGCAAAAAGCTCCCCTTGTATGTTGAAGAAGAGCTTTTTGAAGTGCTCCTCTACCGCTCTCCTTAAAAGTTCTAGGAGAGCTTTTTATTGCTCCCCTTATAATTATAAAACCGAGTCCCTGATGTATGTATGTACATGTAACTGTTATGTAAATAATAAGTGAAAAATTAAAATGTCATAACTTCATATTTCACATCCAATTTTCTAATGAATTTTTCAGTGTTAATGTTATCCTCGTTTGAGTTTCCATTTTAATCTTGATTACAATAAACATTTTACTAGGGTGGACATATCCTTTCAATTGAGTCTCTCTCTTTAATTCACTGAATACAAAGTCTCATTTAATTGCATGAAGGGGAATATTTGATATCTAAGGTGTGCAACAACTAGAAAGTTAGCAAAAAACAAATCAAAACACAAATACTGTGCAGAATAATATATTCTTCCCACAATGCTCATTGCTCAACCATGAATTGAGGAAATAATTAATGAAAAGAAAAAAAATAGCAGCATGCCTAGCTTTTTGTGAATCAATCGCACATTATCTGCAGCAGCATTGCACAAATAACCAGTAAGGTCAATGCAAACTGCACAAAGTGCAATTAATTGAATCATATTATATCAACCAATCATGCATCAGTACATTTTGGATAGTATCTATTCTGTGTGCGATGGTAGGAATATTACCCATTCAGCCTTGCATTTGACTGGTTTATAATCATGCACATACATGTACATGTAGAAAAAATATGGAAGTCAGGGATGATTCTATAGGCCTACACTTTTTTTTTTCAATCCATATATTTACATAGCATATAGGCGTAACTTTGACCGGTAGTCATAAGTGCATATCAGACAGAAATCATATATTGCATCGAAATCGAAATTCATATTGCGCTTTAAAGCTAAATGACAGTAGTTGCAGTAAAATACTGATTTTGTGAGAAAGTCTGTAAAACCAAGGTTAAGTATTACTCTATCATCGTGGATCTAGATCTGGTACAGTTACATAAATTGAACTTTGTGAAATCACAATATCTAAGCTAAAAAACGATCACACTGAAGATCGCCAACACAGATAGGCACACGTGGGACAGTGTATTATTATTGCTGGAATAAAGACCCGACGGAAGTGACAGAATCCGCGCTTATTTTGCTTATTTCTCAGCAATTACACAATTTATTCCAGAATCCTTTGGCACATATGTTTTCTTCATACAAACAGACACTTTGGTGATCATTATATTAAATTCTGTAAAAAGTTATTTTGAGATCGTCCCCAAAACTGGAATTTATCTTTAAAGGTCAAGGCCACCCCAGAAAAATGTTGATATGAATAAATAAAGAAAAATCTAACAAGCATTATGCTGAAAATTTCATCAAAATCAGATGTAAAATAAGAAAGTTATGACACTTTAAAGTTTCGCTTATTTTTCACAAAACAGTGATATGCACAACTCAGTGACATGCAAATGAGATAGTCGATGATGTCCCTCACTCACTATTTCTTTTGTTTTTTATTGTTTGAATTATACAATATTTCATTTTTTACAGATTTGACAATAAGTACCAACTTGATTGAACCATATAGTATTCAACGACTAATTGAACATGTTTATAGGGAGGAATTAATCGTTGTTTCACACGACAACAGGGAGAAAATTGGAATATTTCATATTTCACATAATAAATTACAAAAGAAATAGTGAGTGAGTGATGTCATCAGTCTCCTCATTTGCATACCGACAAGGATGTGAATACAACTGTTTTATGAAATTAATTGAAACTTTAAAATGTCATAACTTTCTTATTTTACATCCGATTTTGATGAAATTTTCAGTGTTATGCTTCTTGGATTTTTCTATTTTTATTAAAATCAACTTTTTGTTGGGGTGGACTTGTCCTTTAAGTATTTCTTAGATAGATCTAGGGGGGATACATGATGTAGGCCTACATGTACTGTAAGCCCTACAGTGTAAATTCTAAGAAATGTGCAGGCTAGTAGTACACATTAAAAAAAATATCTGCAATGCATATTTTTTTATATCGACTCTCGAAGATATCAAAAATAAAGATTATGGTCAGGAAAGAACAGCTGGAACATCATTTCAAGGTAAACTTTATTTGCAAATCAATTAAAAAACATTTGTTTCTTTATTTACATGTGTGAAAATGCTTTTGAATCATGAATAGTTTAATTCTTTATTTTTTATTTCATTTTTTATTGTGATTTTCTTATTTTTCAACTTTACTTTATAATTTGATTATGAAAGTTTATAATTTTTGTCATTATTCATTTGTTGCTGTTGTTTTTTTGTGTTTTTTTTTTTTGGGGGGGGGGGATTTCAACACAAGTCTCATTTAAGTACTTACATGTACCTGTCCCACATATGTGTATTGCTTGCAATGCATCCATAATTAATTATACAGGTCCACATGTCTGTTGCTTGTTCCAACACAATTTTCTCAAAGCAATTCATAAAAAGTATTATTTTTCAATATTTAAATAAAAATTAGAGATACTCATGATCCTCTGCAATTTGTGAATTAACAGTGGCGCAACCCCCATCAACTAGTACCAAGTAAACACAATGTGTACACAATAAATTCTGGTTTTGTTGT
Source organism: Lytechinus pictus (assembly GCF_037042905.1). Taxonomy (NCBI): domain Eukaryota; kingdom Metazoa; phylum Echinodermata; class Echinoidea; order Temnopleuroida; family Toxopneustidae; genus Lytechinus; species Lytechinus pictus. Next base: position 11,824,500 of record NC_087258.1, on the reverse strand, counting down.
TGCCATGTACTTTTTCCTGAAATTTTTTTCTTCTTCTTTTATTGAGTTACAAATACATGTATATTAATAGAGAAAAACACAGTCGTAATACATTTCCAGATATTAAAGATATAAAACATAAAGACAAAACAAGAAAGCACAATGCAACACAGTATACATAACACACAACAGCGCAGTTGCCTCCCTTTTGGGAGTAGATTTCCCACTGCCCACATTTACCCGTAACCATGGCAATAATACTAAAAATTGTTGATATCACCATGACTTTGGCAGGCTTCCATCAAACAAACTTGAATGCATGCCATGAGGTCAACCTCTATTCAGAGGTCTACTTTACAGTGTACATGGCATGTACTGTGCTGCCTACAAAACATGTCATCAGGATCCCAATTTGTTTTATTTATAATAAGGCATCAATGGACCGAAGACTAACGCAAAACCTTGCAGCTCAATTTTTCAAAAAAGTCAAATCCATGTTAACTTGTTTCTTAAAGAGTTCTGCTCTCATTTCTTTTCAAATAGAGTAAAAAATCATAGTAGTGTTGCAATTAGTCCTGTAGTTTTACTAGCACCATTTATTTCAAAAAATCTTTGTACATTATCAGCAATTTATTATCAAATATTTTCTTTTAATCTGGTGTAACAAAATTTCCATTATCCCATTGTAAAATTTACAAAAACAAGAAGAGGAGCGATATTTTTCTAACAAGTAAAAAATTGTGTGTATACACATGTACCTATTTTCTTGTATGGTACAGATTCTCAATCTGGTGAACGACAGAACGCCCTTTGCACAATAGTACAGGTAATCCCCCCCCCCAAAAAAAAAAGAGCTGTATTTGTTACGTACGTGTCATGAAAAGCCTAAATAGAGCAAAAACAAGATTTAGAGTGATATCCACAACAATGGACTTTCCCCCAAATAATTACCCATCAAGATTAATATAAAAGATGGGAAGTGCATGCATCAAGATCAATCAACTTGATCATTCTAATCAACATTATTTTACCATAACACATGCGTCCACACTTCACACATGCATCCATGGATGTCATAAGTTTGTAACATAGATCAACATCTGCATGTACCAGAAGCAATGACTGAAGCCTGGAGGTCTCGACAGGCTCTGCCATCTTCTTCAGTTGTATGATGATGATGATGATGTTGGTGATGACCCTTATCACCATCATCATCACCACCAGTACCATCAAAATCATCATTTTCATAGCCATCTTAATCACCAATCATCATCATCACCACCTGAGCATTAATAATCATCACCATCATCACTGACATTGTCATCATCAAAACCACCACTACCATCTTACTCTATCGCCATCAACCTCACCGTCACCATTGATTTGATATCATTATATCCTCTGCAGGCTCCACATCATCATTCAATCTCAATGGATCATCATTGTCACTACCAACATCACCATGACCAGCAACCGGGGGGGGGGGGGGGGCACTTCCATTGACGAGTGGATACCATGCGCGACCATGGGGTCTCGAAAAGCACCCTAAACACATATTTTCTATATTCTGAAAATGCACCCCTTAACAAGTATTGGCGTGTGAAACCCTACCCTTAACAAGTATTGGAAACAAAACGATACTCTTGGCAAGTATTCCCTGAAATGAACCCCTAAACAAGTACATGTAATTGTTATGTCACGGACGTTGGTCGTCGGTTTTACCTTTACCTACAACATGTACATCATTGGGTTTAGTATAGTACGGCCCCACCTCCCACACTTCACGCAAATCGTACTTTAAACACGTAGTGTTGACTATTGGGGCAATAAGTACATCCTTTATAAAATATTTTAGTCTTATATCTTACCTCACAAATTTGACCCTAAACAAGTAGCTTTCCTAGCGAAAATAGATACCCTTTTTTCATTATTTTAGTGTTTTTGACACCCTTATTACGTTACGTACGTAACGTGCCCTACCTTGAAAAAGACATCCTTTTTACGCGTTTTTTTGATCGCGCATGGTATCCACTCGTCAATGTCAGTGGCCCCCCGGGGACCAGCACCACACTGTGCATCACCACTATCACCACCACCATCCATCATCATCATCATCATGCATCACCATCACCACCATGCACCATCGTCGTCACCACCAACATCATCATCATATCATCATCATAATCATCACCATCATCATCACCATGCACCATCGTCGTCACCACCACCGTCATCATCACCATGCACCACCACCACCACCATCATCATCATCACCATCAATGATCATCATAATCACCACCACCATCATCACCAGCAATTTGATTTTGACTTTGTCATCATCATCACCACCATCATCACTACCATCATCATCACACCACCATCGTCATCATTATTAGGATCGATCATCACTCTCAATAAATAAGCAAAATAAAATTCTAACACTGAAACAATTTAAGTAAAAAATAGTTCAAATAACCTACCTTCGACTTTCTCTTCATATCCCTTTGTGAAGAACATCATTGCTTTAGCAGCGCGATCGGGCGTCTTCCGGAGACCCTGGCGACTGGCATCCTCCCCGACACCACGGATGATCGACCGGTAGGCAAGCGCAAGCCCGGGCAGTTGTTTGTCTGAATCTTGCCTGTACAAAGTGGCATGTGGATCTTTTGTTTTGGGGGGACGAGCTCGATCTTCCTCTTCTTTGCTTGACACTCTTCCTTGGAAGTTGCTGTCTTTCAGAGATAAATTGTTCGTCTTTGCGGCTAAGATGTCTGTACTGTCTTCCCTAGCACCACCACCAGGCGACGACATCGACGGGTGCCCGTTCGGGAGGTACTCCCCGTTCGGAACAGAGTCTGCATGGTCGATCGACATTGCTTCTTTTCAGTCCAAAATCTCTGCTTATCGATGATCTAGGGTGATTCTCTCCTTCTCTAGATGAAAGCCGTTATGCTTCAATTGGTTACCTCATCAGTAGATATATGGGTATTTAAATTACAAAATCAAAACCAGATAATTGAAGTGTGGAGTACAATGGGAGGTCTGTTTTCTGGCGCGCCGTAACTCATCTACGAAATCGAATCACGGTAATAGAATTCGAAAAAAGAGTTCCTATCTATATATGCGCGGACGATTGGAGCATCGCGCACCGTCATCACACGATCGCCCGACGAGCCATGCCGTGCTCGCTCACGCGATTCTGTTTACAAAAAAAATCAGCTGTAGAGGGAGTACCGTATACCACCTGTGTGGCTGTGTGACTCATCAATCATTGATTTTTTTTTTCAAAATTAATTCGAGTGTCCAGTAACGAACAGATGGGGCGTTTGAAGCTGGCTCCCCCCCAAAAAAAAAAAAAAAAATAAATAAATAAAATAAAAATCACGACGAGGAAAAAAAAAATAAGCAAAGAGAGAATGATGACATATATTTTCTGATTATTATGTCAAATCTATCACAAAATGTGATTGTTGTTATAAAAATGTCAAAAATTTTGATCGCTCGCTCGCAACTTTTCATAAATTTTGCTCAATTCGCCATATCTCGCCCCTTTAAAATTTTTTGCTTATTACGCCACTGCGAGAGACCAATCTGACCCCCCCCCCCCCTCTCCTAAGGCAATCAACATTGTTGTTCCGGATACACCGCCGGCGGGGGCTGTACGTACGTGGAACCGCCCCACACTTTTTCCCCAAAAATGTCTACAAAATGTATAAATTACCATATAAATGTGTGGGGGTTTATTCAGGTCAATCCCCCCTACCCCACTTTCAAAAGCCTTTCCGCAGCCCGCCTCTGCCATATTTTTTTTTATCCTTTACGGGCTTTTGGAAGGGGAGCCATCAAAATGCTTTTGGAAGGAGAGCCATAAAAATGCTTTTTAAAAGGGGAACCATCAAAATTACCAGTTGCTTATCCAGGATTTTGCACCCCGGGGAGCCCGACCCGATTTGTCACCCCTGTGTACTTGTTCAATTCAATTTCAATTTATTAATAATTCATAAAAATGAAAAGCAGATATATACAATAAAATGTGTATGGGAATCACAACAAAAGCCTATGGCTTGCTAAACAGTGATCCCCTTACATACAAAATATACATTATGACATTCGAAAAATGGCGCCCCTCCCTGCCAGCGCCAGGTAAAGGTGCCTTAAATGCCATGTTCAATTATCTTGTTTCATAGTCACACGAAAAAGGCAATTGAAGACCACTTTTTTAATGATGCGTTCAAGAAAAAATATATTCTTGAATACTTATGTAATACAGTACCACTTTATGCATGTTTGGTGATTTGTTTTTTATTTTGTTTTTTATTTTTTTTAATTAAAAAAAATGATTTATTTGATTGAAATCATATATTTGAATGATTTCTTTTACACTAAACCTAAATATTAGTGTTTGGCAGTTTTAGCAGTTTGCTAAGAATAAGAACACGAGTTCTGCAGCTTTAACAATTCTTCAGTGAATGTAATACATATTTTTTGATAAAAATATAAAATGTTAAACTATGTGATAAAACCAGGGACAATGCAGCTTTTGTGTATTATTGCACTCAACACATTCAATGAGAAATGTACAAAAATAAATGCATATTTTTGGCAAAGGGCACTAAATCTATTATTAGTTAGTCTGATGATTTCGTGAAGTTTGCAAAAAGCATGCCTATATACATTTTTTGGTATGTTATTGAACCTTTCTCAGACGGTGTACCGACTGGCACAATCGTACACTCACAGAAATATTGCCAATGTTAAGTAAAAAAATAGCATGTAAGAATAAATTATACACAATCTATGTAAGATCTGGTAAAAAATGTCTACTTTGCCAGTTTGTAAGCATTTAAAATACATATGTGAATTGTAAAAAGGGTATTTAACCTCGTTTGGGTAAATATTACATAGTAATGGAGTCCAAAATACATGATGATTGGGAAAAGTTTTTCCACATCCGTGTTATGCGAAATGGCGATTGTGAACTTAGATTTTTTACATATCGTGTTTTGTTTTATTGATATGCGAAATACACGGCGATTGTGTATTTAGTTTTTCTACATAATTGTGTTTTGTTTTATTGACACGTGCGCGCAGTGTAAAATTCAGAAGTTCTTAATTTTGAAGTACAAAATACCGTACTCTGGCAACATGGCGTACGTCGAAACGGTGCTGCGAGGATGGGGGCTTGGGGATTATGTGGACAAATTTGAAGGTAAGAATAGAAACTTCTTTTTTATTTCATGAACAAATGATTGATGCTAGTTATAGCTCTTGTAGAGGTAAATTATATGCATGTACGTGAATGTGGTGACTTAAAATTTAATGACTTTAGCCACAGATCAGTGTAGTGTTCTGTCGTGTTCGGTCGTTGCGTCGCGTTGATGACCAACCGCGAACCTTCGCCCCGCTTGCTTTATTTGCAGCGCGGTTGTAAATTAGTGGTCGCTCTTAATTTGCATCACCCGAACACCAAAGTTTTATATGAGTCCAGGCATTGCAATAAAGATAAATCTGCAGATCTGAGGACAAGATTCATTTTCTTTAGATAATCAATGATGAACAGATAAATTTCACATATCAAAGAAAGTGAATAGGACGCGGACGTAGGCCTATACAGCGTCACTCGCATCGCTCCCCGGGCTATTACTAAACACTCGGGTCGCGTCCCCGCGCCGCGGCCCGTCGCGTCTCGCTGAGCCAATTTTTTTGCAATGGTGTCTTCAAATCGGCAAACACCATGGGGAAAATAAATTTTTAAGTTATCGGCTGTTTTTAACCAGTTTCAGTGGTGTTCTCAAAGGGGGTGCGAGAGAAAATTTACTTTAAAATTTAATTTACTTAAAAGAAAAATATTAAATGAAAGGAAAATAAGTCAAGAATTGTAAATATTTTTTGTAAAGACTGACAAAATTATTAGAATGAAGTGAATAACACTCAATAGAATAGATAATATATATTTTTTTAAGATGATTCTTGGGGAACAAGGAACACAAAAGGAAAAAACAGCAAAAGTGAGAAATAGAGAAACAGAAAATATTTTGGGCCGAATGGAAAGCTGTGGTAGAATGTATCAGTATTGGAAAAGATATGGAAGATAATTGCAGAAAACAAACAAACAAATATATATATATATATATATATATATATATATATATATATATATATATATATATATATATATATAATGTAGAATAATAGCGGAATGAAGGGAGAAAAAATATTAAAGCTGTATAGAAGAACAAAATGAAAATTATATGGCAAAAGAACAAGATGGATCAATCCCCGCCCCCCCCCCCCCCCCTCAAAAAAAAGTGAGGGAATGAAAGGACCAAAATTGAGAATGATTTTAAAGAACAACAACAGAGACTAACAAAACAGCACGATGAATCTTTAGCATCAATTCAAGGAATGGATGTTACAATTGAAAAAAAACACAAAGATGATTGAAGAGGAGAAAAAATGTGGGGGATATGAGGGCAGGATTAAATAAAGAATGAAAGGTACACACACCCATTTCAGATTCTTTGATTAAGAACGAAAGCAATAGAATGAAATAAAGAGAGCCATGTGCACCTTAGTCAAATTACTTCAGTGGATAAACAAAAACTTACCTTTCAGGGTGTATCGAAAAAAGCAAACCCAACTTTGATCAATAATAATTTCAAAAATATAACTGTGGCAATAGTGGGGTTTATATCAACAGATAGATCAACTCATTACCTTTCTTATGATAGCACTCTTAGCTCGTCATGCTCATGCATCACTGAACACCATTGTTCTGAAAAAAGTGTTACAAAATTTCAAGGGGTTCACTCTCACGCATCTTTCATTTTCAAAATTAAACTTTTTTATGATGAAGACAAAATGATGAAACATATCAACAGTTATTCATTTTCAAACTTTGTTTATTTTTCTTCACTTCTTGATCATTTCTTTTTTAAAATGTCTGTAACAAATAAGAATAAGTCTCTGAACTCTTCAAGCTAATGCTGTAAAAATGAGAAAGAAAGGGTGAGTGTGATGAAACCAGATTTTTTGCTTAAGGTCTTAAGGGGGGGGGGAGTGTCAAATTGACACACCCACCCCCCCCCCCCCCCAGTAATCTCAAGCACTGAAAATGCCCAGTTAGAATAGGGTTAAATAGAAGTGTCTTTGAAATAAATCTGGGGAAAGAGACTGATTTTTTGATATGTTAACAATTAATGAGATGTTTTTTAACGATTTTGTTACTGTTTTTTTTATTTCTTTATATTCAGAGCAAAAGAACAATCTAGCCTTTGGCTTGTTACCAGTACTATTTCCAGGTAGAAGAAAGGGGAAAGGGGGCAGATATTCAACCCGGGAAGCACAACTAGGATTCATAGATGTCCAAAATGTAAGTTGGGTCAGCTTGCTTTTTTTTTAATTGTAATGCTGTTTGGTCCTGTTAGTTAGCATGTTATAAAGTGTGTATCTTATAGTGGAGATTCTAGATACAACAGAGGCTCAATTCTGTTGCAGCTTAGGAGAAATCTCTAATTTTGCGAGAGACATTTGTATTGTATGTATGATTCTGATCTGGTTACCCACACTGTTTAATGCAAATTCCATGAAAATAAATTTTGATTCTCATAACCACTCTCACAAGAATTGATTTTGTGATTCTCGTAAATTGAACATTTCTTTATGTGCAATTACCCGGTAAAAACACTTAGACAGTGTGCAGCTTTCCCCCTCCCCCCCCCCAAACTTAGACAGAATCAGGAACATGAATCACGAACCCATAAAAATGGCTTGTGTTCAATCAAAAAAGTCCCAACTTCCTGATTTGTTCTAGACATGAATAATAAATTTATAAATCGACATAGTTCATTCTTCACATCGAGCAAATGTCATTTCTTTCAGCGAAGAGGACTACGTGTAGTGCAAGTTCCTGATCAAGAATGGATAAAATATGCTTGAACTTGAACATGTTTTGTTTCGGGAAAATAGCCACCTCATGTCATGTGACCAGCCAATGGTCAGGGTCAGTAACTCTTGGTCAACGGTGTGTTCCATGAATTTTGATTCAGATTTTTATTTTTTTTCATTTGAAGATCTGTACTTAAGGTAATCCTGGCTTGAATTATCTATCAAAATTATATTTCCTGCCAATCCAGTTCTGAACCTCTTTTGCATGAATATTTTTCTCTTTTTCTCTCATTCTTCTGTTCAGGAAAACCTTGCACTAGACAAGTTCCTGGAAGATATTGTACCTGAAAGTCGACCTCAACCGTTCATACTAGTCATTGGGTCTCTCCTTAAACCAGTGCAAATTTTCATCATTGTGGAAAGGCGGGCATTGGAACAAAGTAGCTTAATGAAAGCCGTAGATACATGCTATAAAGCAGTGTATGTCCTGGATCTAGAATACCAGCCTCAGTGTTGTGGTGCGTGGGAGTTCCTACAAACATACATTTATGAGATAAAAGGAGCTGTAAAATGCAGTGCGATCAGGGAGTTCAGAATCTTCGAGACAGCCTATGAGTCAATAATGAATACCAACATCTAACTGTCCTCATGTGAGCTAGCAAGTTTATTGCCTTTCCAGATACTTTTGCTTAAGAGATGTTCCTGTGTTGATAAATGTTTTGTTAAACTTTCTCTTTTTTTTGGAGGGGGGGGGGCGGTTAATTGACAAAGTGAATGTCAAACTGTAGACTGTTTAGTCGACTCGTTATCTGATATCTGAAGCCAGTTTGCAGCCCGCATTCAATAACTATACTTTGTTTCGCTTCAACTTCAGTAGTGATGACACTGTTTTGTAGTGTACGCAATGCTTTACGCACCTGCAAAGTTTCACAGTGATCCTGGGCCGAGATCTCGGGGGGGGGGGGGGGCACTTGATGCCCCCCCAAAAAAAAATAACGTAGTCTTTTTAGGGTTAAGTCAGAAAGTTGTTTGTTGTATGAAGTAAGGTCTTAATTATTATATTTTGTTAAGTTGTTTTCTTCAACTGCTTTTGTTTTTTAATTGACAAAGTAAATGTCAAACTGTAGACTGTTCAAACCTGACTTAGTAAATGTCAACTTGTAGACTGTTTAACCCTTTTCCTTTGGGGGCAGCGGGGGGTCAATTTGGCCCCCCTCCCTCAACAATCTGCGTGATAACTCCACAATGCGCATGGGGAGGGGTGGCACTTGATGCCCCCCCCCAAAAAAAAAGTTTTCACAGGGCCCAAAATAACCTAGTCTTTTTAGGGTTAAGTCAGAAAGTTTTTAGTTGTATGAAGTATGGTCTTAATTATAAGTAATTTTATATTTTGTTAAGTTGTTTTCTTCCAATGAACTTTTGCTCTAAAGAAGTTCCTATGTTGAGTGATGTCAACATTTTTTTAAACTGCTTTTGTTTTTTAATTGACAAAGTAAATGTCAAACTGTAGACTGTTCAAACCTGACTTAGTAAATGTCAACTTGTAGACTGTTTAACCCTATTCCAATGGGGGCGGGTCAATTTGGCCCCCTCCCTCAATGATTCACGTGATAACTCCACAATGCGCAGTGATCTCTGCAAGCATAATTGAATTGAAGTATGATTATGCTAAAATTAAGTCATTTGAATTTTAAAAGTGAATTTTTATATTGATTTATTGAAACATAGAAATATTGCATTGAATTTGTACCCAAAATCATGTTTTTTTGTCATTTTTTGACTTGATGAAAAGTTTTCAAAGGATCGTGGCCTTAAATCTGTATGTGCAGTCACGATAAATTTGGTGTTGACACTGTTGAAAGTTGTGCGATACTTGTTAAAAAAAATTCATGAAAGCTTGTGCCAAGACCACTATGCATTATGGAGATATTGTGTGAATCGTTGAGGGGGAGGGGGTCATCAAATAGACCCCCACCCCCCCCCCAGTTGGTTAAGGCCTGATCTGGGTGGTGAACTTATAAAGGCAGTTAAATTGTATGTAAACTAGAGTAGAAATGCACCTGTATGTGATATAATTATTCTGTGTATATTTCAAAACACTTCTCTCATTTCCATCATCTATAATGATTGTTTGTTTGCCCTAATTATCGTTAATAATTAAATGACCTGATATTTTCAATAGGTGTTTTATACTTGACTCATTAGCTTGTCACCAAAAAGAGAATTCCAAAGTGTAGGGTGCCTGCATTTTTCCAATAGTTCGGATGTAGAAGCAATAACATGCCATATAGCCAGGGGAGGCGCCAGGGTGTTTTGGTAGGAGGGGCGAACTTTCCAGGGGGGGGGGGGGGGTGACATCATAATATTTTTTGAAAATTGAACAACAGGGGTAAAATCAGGGTAAAATGGCTTATACATGATTAAAAACGCTATTTTTACAATTATCTACCCTTCACCCTTTCTTTTTCTTCCTCTTTTTCTTCTTTTCTCTTAATTTTTTTTCTTTTTTTTTCCTACTCAAAATATTGCAACCGCATCTTTCAGCAATTTACATGGGAGGCCTACTAGTTTTTCAAAACATGACTTAAAGTACATATATAATTTTTTTCCACCATTTTATATTCCTTGTTGTTGTTTTTATAGAATCATCCTAATTATTTGTAAATATTGTAATTAATAGTTATTTTTTCTAATCCCTTATAATTATTTGTATAAATAATTCATGTAATTTTGTTTCTAAATAAACATATAAATATAAAAAAAGTTGTTACATGTATATAATGATCGATGTGTTCTTGTCTGTGTCATTATAATATTACAATATATGTTCTTTTTTTACATGATTTTCTGTATAATTGTTTTATTTTGTAAAATATACCAAACTATTATTTAAGAATTTACATTTCAGCAAGGTAAAAACTTTACATAACTGCTGTGTATTTTTTTAAATGAATCATTTTGGTGTAAATTTTACTTCTGTATTCTGTACCCTTTACTCTGCTAGTACATGGAGAACCTATACTGAAGAAAAATTACAACAAAATGATGCATTAAAAAAAATTAGTCAGCAAGTATGTAAAATTTTTACCTAGCTGAAATCTAATTCTTACATAATAGTTTGGTATATTTTACAAAATAGGGGTTAGGTAAAACTTTACACAATTGTTGTGGAGTTCTATACGTACATCGCAGATGTGTATTTTTTACAAAATGAAAAAATTACACAGCAATTATGTAAAAAATTTACTTTGCAGAAATGTAAATTCTTACATAATAGTTTTGTATATTTTACAAAATAGGGGTTAGGTAAAATTTCACACAATTGTTGTGGAGTTCTATACGTACATCACAGTTGTGTAAAATTTAACACAACTTGTGTAAAATTTTCTGTGTGTGTACAGAAAGTCTGATCATGCCTTATTTCACATACCTCCAGGCTAAATTTTCTGTTTGAATTCAGGCCAATAATTTCAAGGTTTCTTTTTTAAATTCATTTTATCAACATATTGTTTATTCTGAAGTGCCATTGCTATGGATAGATATGAACAAATTGTTTGTGTTGGAGAGCAATATAAAAGAAACATAATTTACGGTGTACATTATATTCATTATTTCGGTGAAACAGTTACATGCATGTCTCCAAAAATATTCAATGAGCAAGCCGATGGTGTCATATCCCCACTTATTTTTGTGCATCATATATATTTTTTTTTTTTTCAAATTTTGTCCACAAAGAATGGAAAAAAAAGTGACTGACAACTGGTTTATTTCTGCAACTTATTTTCTTACAAGGGAGACATAATACACATAAAAAAATATGAAGTGATTTCATATAATAACATAAGAAAAGCGAATGTGGGAACATGACACTATCAACCCTCTTAATGAATATTCGTCAGTGTGCATGCAACTGTTGTCACAAAATATTGCTAAATTAATTGTTCATTCAATTTCTGTTATCATATTTTGATGAAATTTTAGGCTCGCTGATTTCTACTCTATTTTTTTTATATATAATTATCATTAACACGGAGTACCTCTTTCAGTGTTTGGTAATTGTCATGTTTAATTGAATACCATTTTTATAAGCAGAACTCTGCTACGATTGAGACCTATTGCTGGCTTAGATGAACTTTACAATACTGTATTTCATTTTTTTTTCTGCAATCGTCATTATGGATGTTTATCACCTAGGGCCTACTGGGATGACCCCCATTTTGAAAACACAAAAAAAAAATGAAATTTACAAGGGAATGCACAAGCGCTGTTAAGTATGCTTACAAAATAAGTCTAGTTTGGGAAAGGAAAAGTTTTATATCCGGCCCAGAGACTTTTCACCCGACCTGGACTTTTATTGCTACATCCACACGAATAAAAACAAATACATAAATTTGTCAAAAAAAACCCGATAGTGTAATTCCTATGGAGATAACATCTTTTTAAAAATGAAATATATGAGAATAAAAAATAACGTATACAGTGTCAGTAGAAAAAATGTAATTTATTGTATTGAGACGAAGTTAAGATTAGTATTTCGGAATGATATTTGCTACGTAATTGCATCATTAAATATCAAATTACTTTCTACTACAATATTCCTTTTCGACAATTCCCCATCTTTTCTATTATTACAAAACGTATTGTGGATTACCATGGTAATTCATTGTTTAGTTGTCAACTGTATCGAATTCTGATTTCTTTACGCATTACACAAAACTAATCAGAAGACATAATGCCCTTGTAACGGGAAATCAATTTTCCATCCAAATATTCACAAGTCGAATGAAACATAAGGGTTTAATAACGTATCGCCGGCATGCTAATCTTTACATAACAAGGGTGGATGAGGCTTGATGCTACCACCCCATAACAATAGATAAATAACTAAATGAATAGATTGATAGTAATAATAATGATAATAGTAATGATTTATTATCATTTTTAGTAGTAGTATAGTAGTAGTATAAATAAATAAATAAAAATTAACAAAATAACAATAAAATGAAAATAAATTGTTAGTAAACTTTCATATTTCTTGTCGGGGAAATGAAAATGGCAGGCGCATAGGGATGAGGGTTGAAGGGCAGCACATGTCCCCTAGAATTCCAAAGGTCTTTTGAAATTATATTTTACTATTAAAAAAAACCGCACGTATCGTACTCTTACAGCGAGTTATATTATGCCAGATTAGGTTTTACAGACATGTTAGATAAGATTTTTTTCAAAAGGGAGTGTCTTGTCATAAACGAATCATAAAGTTATACAACATGCAAGGGTGTGTCTGTGTGTGAGGGTGTGTGTGCGGGTGTGTGATGGTGTACGGGGGTGAGAGTGTGTGTGTATAGGGGAAGTATATGGAAATGCTCTGCGTATTCTTTAACTGTGTGTGTACTTGTTATTTTTTTAAGTGTATGCATATACGTGAACATATTCTGCACATATACGATATCACATATACCTCCAACCTATCTTTTATTTCATAGGGCATTGACTTGAGTGCGAGCGAAGTGAGCGAGAAAAGAAGAAAGTGATTTAATTGTAAAATAATTATGATGAATATGATAACATAATAACATGATGATGACAATTATAATGACAATAAATGTATAGAAGAAAATTACATCCCCCCTTCCGGAAAGCTTTTGGATACATCCCCATCCGGGATGGGCCATCCCCTATTCCCATCTTGGTCCAGATGGGGAAGCATTCAGGGGATGCCCCCCCCCCCCCCCACGTTTGTCTTTTTATTCCTCCTCTGACGCATTTGAAAATCAAAACACAGTAAAAAAAAAAAAAGGTATTGGATTGAAAAAAAAAAAATACTTCACTTTCATGGTTTCATGAGAAAAAAATCTGCATTTACCAGTAAAAGTTAGTATTCTGAACATAATTTATACAAAATAGTATGCAAGACAGTGTGGTAGACGTGAGAAACTGTAACGACCGAGCAAGAAACTTTGCTCGTTTCCCCCAATAAAAGTTAGCATTTTTGAACCAACATCGCAGTATGGTATGTAAACGGCATTACCGTCAATTGACACTTTGAAGAAATTCAAAGACTTTATATTTTACTTAATGGTCGAGGTATGGGCAGTGGCATGAAGTGCTTAACCGCCCCCCCCCACTCCCTCTCGCTAGCAGAAAATGCCCTCGACAAGGCTAGTTAACCACAATTGTAAAATGTATTCTTACTCTTTTCATTCTATATTATGAAATATTCGACCTATAGCAATCATTTATGACCTCAATTTATTCATGAACGATTACTTATTTGTTATAACCTGTATTCATCAGGCAGCCATGGGGTGAGTGTTGATTGGCTTTTCATTTAAAAAAAAACGAGGAAGAAAGAAAGACGATTAAAAATATCGCTTGATGACAAGTCTGAAAGTGGCACTCAAAATTCCAATTTCCTTTTTCATTTCACTCACGCTGGGCATTAAATGACATATGCATTGACATTTTATTAAGTGCAAGCGTCATCATCACCGGTTTTATCGAAGCTTGAACTATCATCACGGAGGTGTTTCAAATAGATTGAAGTATGACTTAAATCTTTGTGAAACACCCCTGGGGTCCGTTTCATAAAACCATGGTAACAGGGCTCAGCAGCCAATCACAATCAAGGTTTCCATGGTAGTTGCAATAATGGCAAAGATACCATGCATAGTTGTAAGTCTATGAAAATGAGCCCCAGATCTGTGGATATATTGATTCCATTTTAGCATATAGCAATCACCCCCCCCCCTTTCCTTCTTCACCAAATTCTTCGCTCCTTTAAAACTTCATCGAAATCATCGAACAGAAATCTGGATTGACACTAGCACTGTCTTCGAGGCCTTGTTTACCGTCGACAGTCATTTTTTTTTCACTGGAAACAAAGATTAATTTTCAATGACGACCATTGATTGGCTGCATGCCCGATTATGAAACGTCAGTCATTGTCCAAACCGACTTAAATATATCATCTTCATCAGTACCAACACATTTTCTATCACATTGAGTTTGGGATTTCCTGAAAATGGGATGAAGTTCATCTAAATTCCGAGACTCCGATTTGTCTATTTCATATAGATTTTAGTTATCGCATTTGCTCATAAAAGATTCACCTAACGTAACGAATCACAACTGAGAGTTCGTCTCCTGGAACCTCCGACTAGTTGTGTTTTTCTTCGCAGTGATACCAAAAAGAAATATTTCACAAGGTAAGTTCAACAACATAATAAAGTGTAACGGAAATATGGTTTCGTAGGGGCAAAATAATAAATAAAAAAAGTTCAAGCAGCAACAAATAAAAAAAAGAACCAACACGATTATTTTGCCATTTTATGTGAGAATTTGTTGCAAATGAATTAATTCATCATTTATCAATTTATCATTTATGATATATTAAATCATAATGTATTGTCGATAAAAGCTGATTGTTTCAATTGGAAGGGGGTAGACAGCAGTTCACTTTTTAAATCCCTTTTTAAGTTATACTATACGGATTTCGCTTTGTGAGGTAAACTATAGTATAAATTAACGTAAATAACCACTTAGAAGTTGAAAGTGTTACGAACAAAGTGATAAAGCAGACTACATTAAAACAAAACAGAAACAAGATGCAAGGGAGACAAAATGATGGAAAATGTTGAAAACTCATTTTTATAAATCTGGAGGCCTTTGATTGGGGGGGGGGGTGTAGACGATACTACCTGCAGTATTGAAACCGTGACAAATACATCTAGTCCGGGTTATAACTGAGCAAGGTGCCACTTGGAGAAGGATAAATTTTCATATAGTGCCTCTAGACCAGTTTCTTACGCTGAATATGAATATATGAGGTAAACAGGCTGTATCCTGAAAATTAACCTGTTAGGGCGCTTTTTTCAAAATGGCCGCCATATTTCCCCAAAATTTGAATTTTCGTACATAGTTTTTGACATAAGCATTCAATTGCCATAAAATTAGTGTCATATAAAAGCCAAATAAATTCCCTACAATTTGGTACTATTTATAGGGGATAAGTAGGTCATTTGGCTGAGATTTTAAGTAGAAAACTGCATTTTTTGTAATTTTTTCCCAAAAATTAAAAATTTTGCAAATATATGATTTTACATAATTCTAAGAAAAAATAATCAATTACCTTGAAATGTTTCTGAAAACTTTATTGATATACCATTATCATGTGGATGAAATTCAAACTCTGTATCATTCTTTTTAGCGAATTCATAAGGTATCAAACTTGAATACTTCAATTTCAGAAATGTCGCTTTTTGTATGCATTTCCATAGATTAATACGTATAACATGTATAATACATGTACATGATGTATGTATAATGTATAGTTAAAACTTAAATGCAATTATCTCCGCTAGTTAATCACTTGCAGAGTTAAGAGTGGGCTTTTCTCTATCAGCTAAATAAAACAAAATGTTGGCACATCGAAGCCTAATATTCTAAGGGGGTGGGGTGTCGACCCCCCCCCCCCCCCCGTGGCTATATCATGTTGTTGTATATTGCCTATTTATTGGAAAATCATTGTTTTTTTAAGCACCCATTGAGGCAAAAGGCATTTCTGTTATACAGTACAGCCACTTTGATTGCTTTGAAACCACTTGGAGAGGAAAGAGTAGGCTTTGTTCTACCAGCTACATCTAAAGAAGTGGCACATCGAAGCCTACCCCTCTCGGGGGGGGGGGAGCTTTTGCTTAATATTGCCAATTTATTTGAAAATTCACAATTTTGGACCCAACATTGAGGCCAAAAAGCGTTTGTGCTTTGTTGTACACCCCATTTTGTTGATTTGATACCACTTAGAGAGGAAAGAGTGAGTTTACCAGGTACATACAAATAAGCGCTGGCACGTCGAACCCTAGCCCTCTAAGGGGCTGTCTAAGTCAACCCCCACCCCTCTATATCATGTATATTGCCTATTTTATTGGATATTTCACCATTTTGGATCACCCATTGAGGCAAAAGCGCGTTTCTACTATATAGTACAGCAAATTCTATTTTCTTGCAATGACTTGGAGAAGAAAGAGTAGGCTTTGCTCTATCAGCTATAAAGAAGTGTTGGCAAATCAAAGCCTATCCCCTTCAGAATGTTCAGGGGGCTGTAGAATTTACCTTACCAATTTTCGGTATTTGACTATCTATTGGACATTCACAATTTGTTATCACCCATTAAGGCAAAATGGCGTTTCTACTATATAGTACAGCAAATTCTTTTTTCTTGCAATGACTTGGGGAGGAAAGAGTAGGCTTTGCTCTATTAGCTCCATATAAAGAAATGTTGGCAAATCGAAGCCTATCTCCTTCAGGCGGCTGTAAAACTTACCCCACTAATTTTCGGTATTAGGCTACTTGTTGAAAATTCACAATTTTGGAGCCCCCATTGAAGCAAAAAGGCGTCTCTGATATATAGTTCTGCCACTTTTATTGCCTTGAAACCGCTCAGAGAGGAAAGAATAGGCTTTGCTTTGGTTCCATGACAATTGCTCCGCCGACATTTGCTCCGCCGACAATTGCTACGCAAAATACGACAACTGCTCCGCCGACAATTGCTCCGGACAGTTGCTCCGCCGACAGTTGCTCCGGCGACACTTGCTCCGCCGATATGTGCTCCGTCGACACTTGCTCCGCCGATATGTGCTCCGCCGATATGTGCTCCGCCGACATGTGCTCCGCCGACAATTGCTCCGCCGACAATTGCTCCGCCGACAATTGCTCCGCCGATAATTGCTCCGCCGACATCTGCTCCGATTATACGACAATTGCTCCGCCGAAAATTGCTCCGATTATACGACAATTGCTCCGCGACAATTGCTCCGCCGATATTTGCTCCGCCGACATCTGCTCCGATTATACGACAATTGCTCCGCTGATAATTGCTCCGCCGACATCTGCTCCGCCGTAAATTGCTCCGATAATGCGACAATTAGTTATTTATTTCTTTATTCGTACTTTCATACGCATAACAATTGTAGCACAGGCTGAGGGCGTCAATTTACCATGGAGCATAGCTCCATGGATTTACAAAGTAAACTATGATATATTACATGTCATACACAGGGGCCGCGGAACGGTTTTCAAAGTGAGGGCTGAGTCAAAAGTGGGGGGCTGTCCATGCTAAAAATCACAATCATATGGTCATTCTTACGTTTTTTGTACACGGCTTTGGAAAATTGGGGGGCTAAAGCCCCCCGGCTCCGCGGCCCCTGATACATGCATATAGAAAGAAATAGAAAAAAGGGGTAAGCACAAAGGAGGGAGAGATATTCTTAATGCTTATTCATGGTGGGGGGGGGGAGCATTTGTGTAAGTTTTATTACGTGCCTGGCGATTAAAATGAAGAAAAAAAAAACGCGTTTTCATGTAATTATTATAACCATATAGCTCCAGTTATAACAGTAGAAACAAATTAGACATACCCCATTCTTAGCGTCAAAATCGCTCAGACTGGCGAAATATGCTCCGAAGTGGAGACATTTGCTCCAGGTGAAATTCAACGGTATACCCCACCTTATTTTGTCGAAAACCTGTGCTGTAGTCACGCAAAATGTTTACTGTCGGCAAATTTTGTGCCACACAAACATGACCAAGACATTCAGTAAGTAAAAATTAATATTCAAGAAAATACCAACTTGTGAAAGGCTACATGTCGTGTCACCTTCTCGGCACACCCCTCCACTCTGGTTTCCATATCCTCTCGTACACACAGTGCTCTCAGTCTGGTCTCCACATCCACATCATGTCATACACACCGTAGGTTTTTAGATTATGATAATAGTGAGTTGCTTTTTTGTTTTATGTTGATCATGATTGTTTTCTTCACTGATAGAAAAAGGATAATTAAATTTTTAAAAATAATCCAAAAATAAAATCCATATGTTCTGTTTTATATAGTTATTAGTCAAGGTTACTTTAGTTCGCATTAGTTCTCATTGTTTATACGTTCTAATTCTTATGCATTATTCCGATTGATATTGTACTTTAAATTTGACTATGTATTGTTACTTTGATTTTGTTGTGCTTTGTGAACGGAAAATGAATAAATCTTAATCTAAATCTAAATATGGTCCGCCAATAGTCGAATTATATTCATTATGATGTTATAATGTAAGTAACAATTTGTTGTTGATGGGGGATATAATTTTACACGTAGTTTCAAAAAATAAAAATAGATAAATCAAACAAGATTTTCTTCTATAAATGATATACCTTCATGTGTATATGGCCGCCTATGTATTTTCCAAGAATGAACTATATGAGAAGAAAACGTGTGCTCATGTACTTATTATCATTATCATTGTACCACCATTATCATCATCAGCATCATTATCAGCATCTTCATCATCACCATCATTA
Source organism: Lytechinus pictus (assembly GCF_037042905.1). NCBI lineage: Eukaryota > Metazoa > Echinodermata > Echinoidea > Temnopleuroida > Toxopneustidae > Lytechinus > Lytechinus pictus. The sequence continues at coordinate 11,805,282 of NC_087258.1, read as the reverse complement.
TCATTGTCGTCGTCGTTGTGCTTATGCGGAAATCAAACAAAAATGATTGTGAAAAGGGTTATGGAGGGAAAGAGAGAGAGAGAAAGAGGGGGAGTGAGTGAGAGCTTGAGGAAAAAAGGAGGTGTATGACTTATTATTTCTGAATATCGCGATTTCTGTTTATTCATGGGATTGAAATAGAAGGATAAACTTAACAAGTTCTTGTCATTATCATTTTTTTATTTGATTTACTGATCAGAACATGAGATAAATGAAATCATGAAGACTGTACGTTCTCGACAGTTTTATTAACGTTTTCCAACCAAAACTACACTTTAATGACTGCAAACACCTTCATTTTCACACATTCGCAACTATGGACACAGTATACATGTATTTGAGAGTAGTGTCATTTTCAAAACCTTTCTTAGCTGCAAGAAATACTGAATCTCATTTCCACAATGTGCATCTGAATGCACAATGCCTGTGTTTCTAACATGTACCCAAATTACCAAATTTAAAGAACACATGTTAAGATCTAATGAATCAGCAAAATGATCCACATTCTATCATGATCAGCAGGCATAACAGCCTATATACTCTTCAATACTTCAATTACAGTTTGTCGAAAGAAAGAAATATATAGAATTGTAACTCTGGTAAATATATCAAAAATATTCAATTAACGCATCGTGCTCTCATTTCTTTTACGAGATATCTCCCCCCCCCCCCCGAGATATGCTTCATGTTTACAATTTAAAAATGGCTTATAAATGTCCCCTTTCCATGTCAATAACAGCTCGTGCTTTGTGCTCGCATTATAAATTCAGTGAGATGCGTATTGGGTTTCATGAATTTGTAACTATATTATTGCTGGTATATATATTATTGTCTTTTAAAAATAACATTATTTGTTTAGACGTAATGAGAGGGATACATACATATATTCATTTATTATAATATATTTATATTGTCGCTATTGCACAGAATAGAACAAAAATACAACCGAAGTCTAGTTTTATAGTAACTCACCAGTAGCGTAATGAGCCAACAACAAAAAATGGAGGGGGCGAGACAAGGATGACATTTATTTTCCTTTCCTTTATTCTTTTTTTGTTCATTGGTAGGGAGAATGGGGGGATCCGTGACCCCTAGCACGCCCCTCCCCCATCTGTACGCCAGTGATGATCATACTTTCGTTTGAAACAAATTGAAGGAAAAAAAAGTGCAAGGGTAGATAAGGCCGAAGACGTAAATAAAAATTATTGATAAAAATATTAACAATCATAATACTGATAAATATACAATAAATCAAGCGGTCACCAATAAAAATAAACAACGTGAAAGAACAAAACGAGAAAGAGAGAGAGAGAGAGCCCGCGCGAATGTATGGTGTATAAGTTGCTGGAAAGCAGAAGAGATATTGTGTCCAGCACCCCCCCCCCCCAATTCTCTCCCCGCTCAAGACCGGAGTGAAACCAATGATAATAATATAATATAATAAAACAAAAATCTAGATTCACAATTTCAATGGGGAGTGTGTCATTCCCCTTCTCCGTTACAATTTGTCAAGTGGCAGCGGCAGGGAGAACATTTTGTTTTGTTTTTTAAGCAGAAAGCTGTGATGATAGGGGGGGGGAATAAAATGAATAAAACATTAACAAATAACAAGAACAAAACAACGACAAAACAATTTGTATCAGGATGAATTTCTTATCATTTAACATAGACCAACTTGGAGAAATAAGATGTTCATGCAATAATTGTCGTATAATCGGAGCAGATGTCGGCGGAGCAAATATCGGCGGAGCAATTGTCGCGGAGCAATTGTCGTATAATCGGAGCAATTTTCGGCGGAGCAAATATCGGTGGAGCAATTGTCGTATAATCGGAGCAATTTTCGGCGGAGCAAATATCGGCGGAGCAATTGTCGCGGAGCAATTGTCGTATAATCGGAGCAGATGTCGGCGGAGCAATTATCGGCGGAGCAATTGTCGGTGGAGCAATTTTCGGCGGAGCAGATGTCGGCGGAGCACATGTCGGCGGAGCAAATATCGGCGGAGCAAATATCGGTGGAGCAAGTGTCGACGGAGCACATATCGGCGGAGCAAGTGTCGACGGAGCAACTGTCGGCGGAGCAATTGTCCGGAGCAATTGTCGGCGGAGCAATTGTCTTATTTTGCGTAGCAATTGTCGGCGGAGCAGATGTCGGCGGAGCAATTGTCGGGTCACCTTTGCTTTATCAGCTATAAAGATGTGCTGGCATATAAAAGCCCACCCCCTTCTGGGGCTGTCGAAATCACCCCTCCCCCTTTGCATTATTGCCTATTTATTGGAAAATTCACAATTTTTGAGCCCCCATTGAGGTAAAAAGGCATCTCTGATATATAGTTCTGCCACTTTTACTGCCTTGAAACCAATTAAGGAGGACAGAATATGCTTTGCTCTATCAGCTACCTATAAAGAAGTGCTGGCACATTGAAGCATACCCATCTGGGCGGCTGTCAAACCACCCCACCCCTTTTGCATTATTGCCTAATTATTTGAAAATTCACAATTTTTGAGACCCCATTAAAGGCAATATGCACTTCTGCTGTATAAACACCCGATTTCATTTTCTTTAAATCATTTGGAGATGAAAGAGTAGGTTGCCCTCTTTCAGCTATATATGTCGAATTGCTGCCATATCTAAGCCTGACCCACTTCAGGGGACTATAGATGTTACCCCACCTTTTTTACGATTTTTGCCAATTCATTGGAAAACTCGCCATTTTGGAGCCCCCATTGAGGCAAAAAAGGTGTTTCTGGTATATAGTGGAGCAACTTTTTTGTTTCTGGTATATAGTAGAGCAACTTCTTTATATATAGCTGATAGAGGAAATCCTACTCTTTTCTGTCCAAGTAGTTTCTAGGCGGTAATAGTGGCAGAACTATATATCAGAACCGCCTTTTTGCCTCAATGGGGGCTCCAAAATGGTGAATTTTGAAATAAATAAGCAATCATGAAAAAGGGGCGAGGTGATTTCAACAGCCCTCTGATGGGGATATGCTTTTATTTTCGAGCATGTTTTTATATGTAGCTGTTAAAGCAAAGCCTTTATTCTTTCCTCTCCAAGTGGTTTCAAGGGTGAAAAAGGGCAGAGCTATATATCAGAAATGTCTTTTGCCTCAATGGGGGCTCCAAAATGGTGAATTTCAAGAGGGGGGGGGGGTGTAATTTCGACAGTCCCCTGAAGTGAGTAGGCTTTTATTTGCCAGCACATCTTTATATGTAGCTGATAGAGCAAAGCCTATTCTATCCTCCCCAAGTGGTTTCAAGGTAATAAAAAGGGCAGAATTATAATCAGAAATGACTTTTTGCCTCAATGGGGGCTTCAAAATGGTGAATTTTTCAATAAATATGCAATAATGCAAAAGGGATCATGGGGTGATTTCAAATTTGCCAGCACTTTTTTATATATAGCTGATAGAGCAAAGCATACTCTTTCCTATCCAAGTCATTGCAAGAAAATAAAATTATAGTAGAAATGCCCTTTTGCCTCAATGGGTGATTCAAAATGGTGTAATTTCCAATACATGGGCAATAAACATGATATAGAGGAGGGGGTGACTTAGACAGCACCTGAGAGGGCTAGCATTCGATGTGCTTGCGCTTATTTATGTAGCTAGTCGAACGAACTCTACTCTTTCAAATCAATAAAATGGGGTGTACTATAAAGCACAAACGATTTTTTGCCTCAATATTGGGTCAAAAATGGTGAATTTCCAAATAAATTAGCAATAAGCAAAAGGGGGAGAGGTGATTTCCACAGCCCCCCCCCCCCGAGAAGGGTAGGCTTCGGTGTGCTACTTCTTTTGATGTAGCTGGTAGAACAAAGCCTACTCTTTTCCTCTCCAAGTGGATTTAAAGTAATTAAAGTGGCTGTACTGTATAACAGAAATGCCTTTTGCCTCAATGGGTGCTTCAAAACATAGTGATTTTCCAATAAATAGGCAATATACAACATCATGATATAGCCACGGGGGGGGGGGCGACACCCCCACCCCCTGAGAATGTTAGGCTTCGATGTGCCAACATTTTGTTTTATGTAGCTGATAGAGAAAAGCCTACTCTTATAAACTCTGCAAGTGATTATCTAGCGGAGATAATTGCATTTAAGTTTTAACTATACATTATACATACATCATGTACATGTATTATACATGTTATACGTATTAATCTATGGAAATGCATACAAAAAGCGACATTTCTGAAATTGAAGTATTCAAGTTTGATACCTTATGAATTCGCTAAAAAGAATGATACAGAGTTGGAATTTCATCCACATGATAATGGTGTATCAATAAAGTTTTCAGAAACATTTCAAGGTAATTGATTAATTTTTATTAGAATTATGTAAAATCATATATTTGCAAAATTTTTAATTTTTGGGAAAAAATTACAAAAAATGCAGTTTTCTACTTAAAATCTCAGCCAAATGACCTACTTATCCCCTATAAATAGTACCAAATTGTAGGGAATTTATTTGGCTTTCATATGACACTAATTTTATGGCAATTGAATGCTTATGTCAAAAACTATGTAGGAAAATTCAAATTTTTGGGAAATGGCGGCCATTTTGAAAAAAGCGCCCTCACAGGTTAATTTTCAGGATACAGCCTGTTTATCTCATATATTCATATTCAGCGTAAAAAACTGGGCTAGAGGCACTATATGAAAATTTCTCCTTCTCCAAGTGGCACCTTGCTCAGTTATAACCCGGACTAATCAAGAGCGTAAAGGCTGGTTTTGCATGGGGATGTGAACATAATAAACTTATCTCTTGCTGAGGGTAAGATTCCAGACGACTGGAAATCAGCCTGTGTGACTCTTATCTTTAAAGGTGGTATTGTTAAGGATCCTTTGAACTATAGACCGATCACTATTCTCCCTGCTTAATAAAAAAATTCTTGAAAACTAGTATTCAAACAAATTTATAAATATTTTAAAGAAAATTACTTATTTACAGATATGCAATTCGGTTTTCGTCCGAGGTTCTATACCTCTATTGCACTCATAACGTTTACCGAAAATGTTCGAGCTAGTTTAGATAAAGGCCTTGTGGCCGGAATGGTTACCCTAGATTTGAAGAAAGCTTTCGATATGGTTCCCCATGACGTCATCATCGATAAACTGCGTATATATATATATATACCGGTGTGTTGGCTCAGTTGGTAGAGCGTCCGTCTCACAACCGGGAGGTCGGGGGTTCAAACCCCGGCCGCGTCAGACCAAAAGACGTTAAAAGATGGGAGTTGCTGCTACCCTGTTTGGCGTTCAACGATTAAAGGGATAGAGCCTCGTCGATCTGGCGCTGCACAGTGGCTGCCGGGCCCACGATCAATTGGGCAAAGCAAATTTTCGGAGTACTTCATTTCATGTCTATTTCGAACAATAAATTATGGATTTTCATAAATTATGGATTTTCATATATGGTTTTGATAATCAAAGTTTGGCATGGGTAAAAGACTATCTTCATATGCGTAAGCAGGTAACTGTTATCAATGGAAATTATTTTGAGTCCCGTTCGGTAATTTGCGGAGTACCCCTAGGAAGTATCCTCGGTCCGATGCTTTTTTATAATCATTTGAATGATATAACCAGTTGTTCGGGACAGTACATTATCACTATATGCCGATGATACATGCCTTTATTTTACTTGCAATGACCCAGTTGAACTTGAACGTAAAATCAATGAAGATTTGAATAATATTGCCAATTGGCTCCGTTGCAATGAGTTATTATTGATTACAAGCAAGTGTGAATATGATCATTTCGTCAAAACGCAAACAACGTCAGGTTACAAATGTTCATATCAAAATAAATAATTTTCCTATAAATCGTATGCACAAATGTATTAATATCTCAGTGTGGTACTAAATGAATTTATGGCGTGGAAATGATCAAATTGATAAGCTGAAAACTTGAAAAGCAAAACTACTTCAAGTCTATACTGTTTAAAACGCGTGCATGAGACCAAATATCTCAAGATACTGATATGTCATTGTATAGATGTCTACCCCACTTTGATTATTATTCATATATTTGGAGAAATGCAGGGAAACCAAAATTAATCGTTTCAATGTAATGCAGAATAGGGCCCTTCGAATTGTGCTAAAAGTCGATTCCTTGTTCAGCACATCAGCATTATACACCAAATTGAATGCTGAACCAATCGTCCTTAGATGAAAAAAAAACAAGCACTTGTATTAATATTTATGTTACTCAATAAGCTTTACCGCATTTTATGTGTTAGTCTTAAACAACATTCTACCCACACACTCCGTATCTCAAACATTATGATAAACTAAAAAAAAAAAAAAAAACAGACTTTGCACGAAATAGCACCCTATATCTTGCCCTACCTGATTTTAATTCATTGGCAGAACGTATTCGCACTTTACCAAATCTAAATTCATTTGAATCTGAAATTGAAAAAGTCCTGAAATCTTGATTATCCCTTTTTACCAACCTTTTTAAAAATATTTTTGTTACAATTTTGTTTTTGTTTTTCTGTTTTGATTTTGTTTCTGTTTTGTTTCATCCTCCCTCTTTGGTTTTATAGGTTTTTGATTTACTTATTTTACTTTGTAATGATTTGTTATTCTTTGTATTGTTTGTATATTGCACGGCCTCTCTGAAAACCAGCCTTTTGGCGTATCGAGGGCTTGTACCGTGTTTAAATAAAATAAATCAAAATCAAATCCAGGGAAGGTGGAACTAAAGTGGTATGGGGTGCACATCTTGGGGAGGTGGAACTAATGTTTGGAAAATCAGTTGTTGAAAGCAAAAGAAGGGGTACACATTTCGTTTTGCTTGTCAATGTCGGAACTCCCCTGCCTCAGCGAAAGGGTGCACATGCACCCAGTGCACCAAAAGCCTACACCCTTGCACATTCGATGTCCATGATATCAGACATTGTACAATGTTAAATAAATTATGATTTATGATTTATCAATGCTTATGTTGCAGGGTCGATATTATTAAAAGGCCTACATGGATTTATGGACGACACCCCCTTCCCATCAAACAGCAGATGATCCAAATATTGGAGGAACCATTAACAGAATAATACGAGGCCTTATCCTCGCAATCGTGCCCGTCACTGGCATAATTGGCAATATCCTCAACTTGGTTGTTATCCCTCGAATACCAGAGGAAACCCTTGAAGAAGCGACCCGGATCATCTACAGCGCCCTCTCCCTGGCTGACCTCATGACTGCCAGTATGTTCCTTTGTGGCGTGATCTTTGCCAATAATTATAAGTGGATATCTAGCTCTCAAGCGGTTGTTTTCTTCAAAGTGGCGGGATTTATTGGAACTTGTGCTCCACCTGTTAGCGCATTTTGTATATTTTTGCTAAATACCGATCGTTACCTTCAGGTGACCAGACCTTACGCATACAGCAGCCTTGTCACTAAAAAACGGGCCGTCGTGTCTGTTATTTTAGGCACTATCTGCATTATCAGTACGATGCTACTGTGCGTTGGTATTTCAGAAGAATCATTTGACATAATAAGGTTTCGAGACGAAATAGGTCTTTACGAAATAGACTATTCAGACCCCAATTTTTTGCCTTACACGATAATTTGTTTCGCTTTCATATGGCTATTGGCAATCCTTCTTTTGGTCATGTATGCTGATATTTTACGAATAGCAAGGCGCCACATTCGGAAGATTGCAGCACAGCAAAATGTTGCCATGCTTGCGGTTCGCATCGAAAATAACCATGTAGGCCTACAACCTATGGGCACTATAGCAAATCCTAACATCCAAGGTTCTATGATCGAGATAGGAGAGGATAGGGCAGCACCTTCCATTAACGTTCAGAGACCTGTTCATGAACAACATATCAATGGTAGACAGAGAGTACGCGCGAAGCGCAACGAAATGATTCAACATCTACGCACGTTGCGTACACCTTTGATCATCACCGGTTGCTTTCTTGCAGCGTGGCTTCCGTTAACTATTACTTTGACGTATGCGTCAGGTTCGAAGGAACAACTCAGTGAGTTTGTTTTCAAAGGAGTTTATTCGATGGCAGCAACTAACTGTCTTGTGAATATATTTGTTTACATAATATCTCGAAGTGATTTCAGAAAGACATTTCGAAAAGTTATATTACGTCGACAGTGATCTTCCAAGACGGTCGGCTTAGAAAAAACTGTTTGTGCAATTTGACTTTTTGCATTATAAATATGATATTATATTTTTTTTTACCGGAATTTATACTAACGTATAATTTGCTATTCTCACCATATTATAAGCTCTGCATTTCATAGGGGAAGTTTACCCTGACTAAAAACAATAGCAAGAAAATTTAATGACAAAATATTGGCAAAGGTTAAAAGAAAACCCATCAAATAATAGAATACAGTTATTACAATTACATTTTTTATTTGTGACGTAATGTGCGAGCAGCTTTGCCACATATCGTATGATTGAAATAAATAATGAAATGTCATTTTCTCAGAAAATTGAAAATAGTTTTAATTGTACCTTCAGTATATCAATAGACAAATCCATTCGCTACTGCTCCTGAAAGACCAAAAAACAAAAGAGTCATTACGAACCATTGAAAACGTATTACATTTACATCACATAACATGAGGGGCAGCTGCCCGTATATGACCTCACAAATGATAATAAAACAAAATTTTAAATTCTAATATAACTTTCTTAATCTTTGAAGGATTTTTTTACTGTTTAAGGGTTATTTTTACGTCATAGTTTTTTTTTTCCACAGGGTATAGAGAAGGATAATTAAGTGAAAATCGTTTGTTTCAATGAGTTTTAAGACATGGAGAACCATCCAACACTTTCCCTTTTAGCCACTTTGCTGCCGCAATAATGAAATATGTTACACGCGTTTCAATGCATATGTATTGCAGATTATTGACAGAAGATTCCTACCTAACTACATACCTACAGGTGAATCACAAAAGAAAACATGCTTTTGTAATAATTACTTTACGCTGCCTCTGGTCCGACGGATAATGTGAGCAGACACATTGCTCCCTTTGACAGGGGACGACAAGAATAAACGTTGCAATATTTCTTGAAATATGATTTGAAATTACTCGACTGGCAGCATTTCTAACACATTGCATCACAAATTAATATATTTTATAGTGTGGAAATTATTAGGTTTTATCAAATTTCTAAACTGTGATCATTCAAGATTTCGCCCCATTTCAGGACACAATATTTCGTCATTTGTTTTGTATATGTTTTGTGCTCAAATAAAAATGGAAACATCCCAGTTATCTATTTTCAACACAAATCACTTTTCGGTTTTCGCATGAAACTGGCGGCATCAAAGGTTGCAGTGCACCTGTTTATTCTTTTGTACTTCTTTAAAATTGGAAGCTATTTCGTGGTTACTTCATTCATTTTACCTCCATGTTTGTTTTCACCAATTATTCTGGTATATATGAATGCGCTAAGCCATTCCATTGAATGTTGTTATTTTGTAAGTGGCATCATAGCGACTGACATAGGACAATGGTTGCTTTCGGCAATGAAATAAAGTACCTTGAAATTGCAAAACTGTAGATAAAACAGGGTTGTGAAGGCGTCGTATGCGAGGGAGCGTAGCGGCCGAGCAAGAAACGTTGCTATGTCTCACCGGTGAACCTATACATCACAGCATAAACTAAGACCTTATCGACATTACAAGTCAGTTCGTAGTTCCACTCTGCGCATGATCAGAAGATTCTGCGCATGATCAGAGGAAGGTGATTGGTACGAAAGTGACATGGTGGTTTAAAATTTAATGAGATAAGCACCAACTTTGATGTCTTGATTATTCACATATTGTTTTGAATCGTGTTTTTCATTTACATCCACAAAAAAGCGTCCACGAACGACTGGTACTTTCACAGTTTGCCAAGTAGGCCTATACATCGTACAACATGCAATAACATGCATTCAAAGTAGAAATGCAACAAATACCTTCATAGAGTGTTAATTGATGTGCTATTCTAGTCACCTGGTCTATTCAGTTTCGCCATCCTGCTATGTAAGGCATGCTTACGTAATATCTTGCTTTGAAATCTGCCTATCATAATGAAAGAAATGAAAGGTCATTTGACCAACATTGTCCATGAAGTAACTACGATACGAACTGGTCTATTGCGTAGCAACCAAGCTAAATTAATTGCTATTTTCAATAGTAAAAGTATGGAGCACTTCAGAACCTATTACGTTTTACTTTTATTTTGCAGGACAAGGTTAACTTAGGACAATTATGTGAAGTAGCCTCCGCCATGATGATATACCTATATTTATTTTCCCTTACAAAAAAATCCAATGGTAAATCAATGGTACATGAATGGTAGCTTTAATGGTATATGGTATTTCAATGGTATTTGAATGGTGGCATCTGAATGGTGAATGGTGTTTCAATGGTGGAGTCTGAATGGTGTATGGTGTTTAAATGGTGGAGTCTGTATGGTGAATGGTAGAATCTGAATGGTGAATGGTGGACTCTGAATGGTGAATGGTGGAGTCTGAATGGTAAATGGTGCTTTAATGGTGGAGTCTGAATGGTGAAAGGGGTTTTAATCGAATGGTCTGAATGGTGAATGGTGTTTTTACGGTTGGGTCTGAATGGTGAATGGTGTTTTAATGGTAGAGTGTGTATGGTGAATGGTGTTTTGCGATGGCAATGGTAGCTAGTGTTCCACTGGTGGAAGTCTGTATGGTGAATGGTGTTTAATGGTAGTCTGTATGGTGAATGGTATTTTAATGGTGATGTCAATGGTAGCAAGTGTTCAAATTGTAAAAGTCTGTGTGGTGAATGGTGTTTAATGGTAGTCTGTATGGTGAATGGCGTTTTAATTGTGATGAAAATGGTAGCCAGTGTTCAATGGTAGACAGCTTTGTGATGAATGGTGTATGGTATTCTGTATGGTGAGTGGTATTTAAATTGTGATGCCAATGGTAACCAGTGTTCAAATGGTAGAAGTCTGTGTGGTGAATGGTGTTTAATGGTAGTCTGTATGGTGAATGGTATTTTAATTGTGATGTCAATGGTAACCAGTGTTCAAATGGTAGAAGTCTGTGTGATGAATATGTTTAATGGTAGTCTGTATGGTGAATGGTATTTTAATTGTGGTGGCAATGGCAACCAGCGTTTAAGTCTGTATGTGAATGGTGTTTAATGGTAGTGTGTATGGTGAATGGTATTGCAATTGTGGTGGCAATGGTATATAGCTAGTGTTCCACTGGTGGAAGTATGTGTGGTGAATAGTGTTTAATGGTAGTCTGTGTGGTGAATGGTATTTCAATTGTGATGTCAATGGTAGCCAGTGTTCAAATGGTAGAAGTATGTGTGGTGAATGGTGTTTAATGGTAGTCTGTATGGTGAATGGTGTTTAATGGTAGTCTGTATGGTGAATGGTATTTCAATTGTGATGTCAATGGTAGCAAGTGTTCAAATTGTAGAAGTATGTGTGGTGAATGGTGTTTAATGGTAGTCTGTATGGTGAATGGTATTTCAATTGTGATGTCAATGGTAGCAAGTGTTCAAATTGTAGAAGTATGTGTGGTGAATGGTGTTTAATGGTAGTCTGTGTGGTGAATGGTGTTTTAATTGTGATGAAAATGGTAGCCAGTGTTCAATGGTAGACAGCTTTGTGATGAATGGTGTATGGTATTCTGTATGGTGAGTGGTATTTAAATTGTGATGCCAATGGTAACCAGTGTTCAAATGGTAGAAGTCTATGTGGTGAATGGTGTTTAATGGTAGTCTGTATGGTGAATGGTATACAACTCTGTTCTTGGACATGATGCAATACAAACTCTGCCAAGCATTATAAACCCCACCCCCATAATTTCTTTGTTTATAAGATGAGCATGATTCCACACCAACAATGCCATCAACTTACAAACATTACCAAGGATTTTGTACATAAAATAATTTTATATCATTGTTTCACTGATGAAAAAATTTACAAGTAAAATATAATAAAATATGTAAAAGTAAAATATAACATCTTTCTGAGATATCAGAAATAAAAATGGGCAGGACATTTAATACAGGAAAACTTGCATTTTTAAGTCAACTTTCAATAATTTGAATATTCAACCGGGTGACTTTTGTATAGTTAATGCCCATTTTAATAGGCTGAAGTATGAACATATAAACTAGCATTATATGGTATTTGAAATCTGGCTGAAGCATTTCTAATTACATGTATGTTCTTCATTATTCATGTTAAACTTCATTTCTGGTCAAGACAGCGGAATGAGCAGTTAGTAATCAAAAGGTTGAACATTAATTTGACATAGCAAGCACATACTATTGTATTTTAGATGTGTATATACATGTATATATATTTGTCAGTGTGTGAAAGGTGTAAGTTTCTACTTCATGTTTTAACTACCAATTTATATAGGAATGTTTGAGGCAGTTTTCTGTTTTGCATGTTACTTTTTTGTCGATAGCTCAATTTTTTGGGATCACAGTGTAAAAAAATCATACATTTTAGGTTATGTTTGTATTCATGTACCAAAGACAAAGATATAGTATTTTTTATGCAAAGGTGCAGAGCCATGTGCTATATTTATATTGCTTTTTTTCTAGAAATAAAAGATGTTATTGAAAGTTTAAATTAAAATCATATCCTTTTGTTATCTTTTGGTATATAATTTATGTACTTATATCTATTATTGACTGTATATATTGTACAAATTTTGTACTACGTTGTCTGCATTTATCATGCTCGCTTTATATTATACCAATGACTCAATTTGTAATAGTATACACTGTCTACTTTTTGCCCACTATTCACTAGTTTGACATAAATATATAAAAAAATGAGTGGTATACTAATTATAGTAGTTAAAAACTAGACAAATAGTTCATTTTGTTTAATCGTAAGCCTTTGGAACTGAATGGTAACCCAATGGTAGACCAATGGTAAACTATCTATGGTAGCCCAATGGTACACTTTTTATGGTAGACCAATGGTGCACTTTATGGTAGCCCAATGGTAGATTATCTATGGTAGTCCAATGGTGGTCTCTATGGTAGACGAGTGGTGGATTGTGAATGGTGTTTCAATGGTAGATGAATGGTGGACTGTGAATGGTATGTCTATGGTAGACGAGTGGTGGATTGTGAATGGTGTTTCAATGGTAGAAGAATAGTGGACTGTGAATGGTATGTCTATGGTAGACGAGTGGTGGATTGTGAATGGTGTTTCAATGGTAGACGAGTGGTGGATTGTGAATGGTGTTTCAATGGTAGATGAATGGTGTACTGTGAATGGTATTTCTATGGTAGACGAGTGGTGGATTGTGAATGGTGTTTCAATGGTAGATGAATGGTGGACTGTGAATGGTATGTCTATGGTAGACGAGTGGTGGATTGTGAATGGTGTTTCAATGGTAGATGAATGGTGGACTGTGAATGGTATGTCTATGGTACACGAGTGGTGGATTGTGAATGGTATGTCGAATGGTACATTTCAATGGTGGATGAATGGTACCAATGGTACAATTTATATGGTATTTTCAATGGTGGATGAATGGTACCATTCATTTACCATTGATATGCAAATCTGTCCGAAAAATGTAAATTAGGTTGAATGGTACATTTCAATGGTGGATGAATGGTACCGTTCATTACTATTGGTATGCAAATTTGTCCGAAAAATGTAAATTAGGTTGAATGGTACCGTTCATTACCATTGATATGCAAATTTGTCCGAAAAATGTAAATTAGGTTGAATGGTACATTTCAATGGTGGATGAATGGTACCATTCATTACCATTGATATGCAAATTTGTCCGAAAAATGTAAATTAGATCGAATGGTACATTTCAATGGTGGATGAATGGTACCAATGATACATTTTGAATGGTATTTTCAAATGGTATTCCACTGGTATACTCCAGATGAATATTCCACTGGTACTTCCGGATGGTACTTCTAAACTTCCGAATGGTGTTCCACTGGTACTTCCGAATGGTATTCCAATGGTAAACCAGCAATTTTTTTTGTAAGGGTTATTTCTCTCTCCCCTCTCTACCTCTCTCTCTCGCCATTTAAGTTGATTCTCTGTGCCCCGATGCTGTAATTATTTAATTACTGTAGGGCCTATACAAAATGCTGAAAATGTCATCAAAATCGGATAACAAATAACGAAGTTATTGAATTTTATAGAATTGCATTATTCCGGTGAAACAGTTCTAGTAGTAAAGCGGATAAGCTCCAAAAATCACAACAATTGTGCAAATTTTGACTAAGGCATGAAACTTTCACAAGTATTAGTATATGCTGTAAGATTTATTTTAAAGATGGGAGGTAAATTTATAAATGCCATTTTCGGCAACTGCCATGGCAACGGATTAATTTCTCCAAATTAACATACATTCCCATATAAATGGTAAATAAACATGATATAAATGACCAAAATGATAATTTTCAGGCTCCCAATTGAATACATGTGACATTTAGAAATATCTAAGATCACCAAGATAGGTCCAATTGGTCCGTTGCCATGGCAACGGCTTGTTTTTCCCCAGAAAAATAAAAATCTTGGTTAAAAAAACGTTGTAGAATATGATTTATCTTTAATTTTCCCTAATTTTGCAGTGCTAACTAAAGATATTTTGGTTGCTAAATGTGTAAATTACATCTCTAGCCATTGCCATGGCAACCAAATAACATATAATTTACCCAAATAACATGGTTGACAAGACAATGGATAGGTGGAAAATACAGTTGAAATTGACTTAATCTGTATGCTTAAGTTTTGACCCCCTCATTTGAACAAAAAACACAGAAAGTGTTCCGGAGGAGTTCTTTATACAGATAAAAAATTATGTTGCCTTGGTAATGCTTGAATTAAAAAAAAAATGTTGCAAAGGGCCCGTTGCCATGGCAACAGCTTATTTCCCTCTAGAAAGGTAAAAAATATTGATAAATATGTAGAATACATGTATGATCATCATTCCATTTTCCCTAATCTTAAGGTACAAATCGAGATATCGAGATACGTTTGTGACTAAATTTATAAATATAACATCTTAAGCCATTGCCATGGCAACCAGATAACATCTAGTTTTAAAAAACAACAACTTGGATGACAAGGTTATGGACAGGTGAAAAATACAATGAAAATTAACTTAATGTACACGGATAAGGTTTGACCTACTCAATTAATTTAGGGGAAAATAATACAGTGAGTGTTCTGCATGAACTAATTAGAATGATAAACATTGATGTTGCCTTGGTAATACTTGAATTCAACGATAAATATCAATGTTCCAAATGACCTGCTGCCATAGCAACGGATCATTTACCCAAGAAAAGTACCAGTTTTGATTAAAAAAGGATTGTATAATCAGATTTTTCTTTCATTTCCCCTTAAGTTTAGGGTAAGAATAGATATGTTTGCTGTTAATATGCAAATAACATGTAAAGCCAATGTCATGGCAACCAAATAACATCTAATTTGAAAAAAAATTACATGGTTGACATGATAATGGACAGGTGGAAAATACAATATATAACAATTAACTCAAGGTTTGACCCAGTCATTTAATTTTGAACAAAGATTACAGTGTTTCGCATTAGTTCATTAGAATGATGAAATTTGAGGTTGCCTTGGTAATGCTTGAATTTAATGATAAATATCAATGTTGCATATGGCCCGCTGCCATGGCAACGACTCCTTTTTTCCCAAGAAAAGTACCAAATTTGATCGAAAAACAGTTTTGAATCTGCATTTTGTCATAAATTTCCCCTAATTTGAAAGTGCAAAGCATAGAGATGTTTGCTGTTTATATACAAATAACTTAAGCCATTGCCATGACAACCAAATAACATCTAATTTCAGTGGCTTAATTTGGTTTCTATGCAATGGTTTTAAGGGTGAAGTAGTACATTGGGACTAGTTACAAGGACAGCCAGTGGTCTGATGTGTCCAAAACCTTAAGACGGCTTCCAAAAATGGAGTTTGAAATGGCTGTTGATATATAAATGGACATAGCTTATTTCATATCCGTCTGGGATATATGATTTTGGTGTCTAGACCATGGTTTCAATGGTCAAATAATACACTATGACAAGTTAGGCGGACAGTCAGTTGTCCAGTATATAAATAAATCCAAGATGGATTCCAAAAACGGAGTCTAAAATTGCTGTTGCTGCATTAAAAATCGTAGTTTGTTTAATATCCTGGAATATGTTTATGCCATGTTTAAATGGGTCAAATAATACATTAGGACAAGTTACAAGGACAGTCAGTGGTCAAGTATGTCCAAAAATCCAAGGTGGCCTCCAAAAATGGAATATAAAATAGCCCCTGTTACTAACAAATGGACATATTTCGTGTAATATCTGCCAAGGGCAAGTTACAAGGATAGTCAGTAATCCAGTATATCTAAACATCCAAGATGGCTTCCAACAATTGGAGTCTAATCGGAGTCTGTTACTTAAAAATTGACATTTAAAAATCTACCAAGGAAAATTATTTCGGTGTTCACACTTTGATTTCAAGGTTTAAAAAATACGTTTAGACTGGTTACAATGATATCCAGTTGTCTATTTTGCCTAAAAATCCAAGAGGGTTTTCAAAATGGCATCTAAAATGACTTCTATCACTCAAAAATTATCAGAGTTCATACAACATCCACCTGTGAGAAACAATTTTGGTGTCTACACTGTGGTATGAAGGGTCCACTATTAAATTGGGACAAGTAACAAGAATGATTAGTTTTAAAAAATTTTGTGTCCAAAATCCAAGGTAGATTCTAAAACTACATCAAAATGGGTGCTGTTACCAACTTTTATCAGCTTGCATTTTGAATGTAGGCACCAAAATTATTTCTCACAAGTGGATATTATATCCACTTCAAAGTAACAATCGTAATTTTAGAACCCATTTATGGAAACAATCTTGGATTTTCAGGCGAAAAGGACAATTGTAACCAGTCCCAAAGTATAATTTGATCCTTGAAACCCTAGTGTAGACACCAAAATTACATCCCCAGGTGTATTTTTAATGTACTACATGTACTATGTCCACTTTTAAGTAACATTAAAACCCCCCATTTTTCAAGCCATCTTTGATTTTTTTGACACAATTGACACCTGACTGTCCTTTCAACTTGAACAAATGTACATGATTACTTGACCCTTTAAATACTAGTGTAGACACCAAAATCATATCCCCAATGTATATTATTAATGAACTATATGTCCATATTGAAGTAACAACAGTCAATTCAGACCCCATTTGGAGGCCATCTTGGATTTTTTAACATACCAGTCCACTGACTGTCCTTGTAACTTGTTCTAGTGCTTTGAACCATGGTTTTATGATTGTGGTTTAGACATCAAAATCATATTTCCCAGACAGATATTGTACAAACTATGTCCTAATTTATTATTTGACTCTTGAAACTATGGTTTAGACACCAGAATCACAACTCACAGGCGGATATAGAATGAGCTATGTCAAGTTTTAAGTAACAACATTCAATTTTAGACCCCATTTTTGTAAGCCATTTTGCGTTTTTTAACATACCAGACTACTGACTGTCCGTGTAACTTGTCCTAATGCATTACTTGACCCTTCAAACTATGGTTTAGACACCAAAATCATATTCCCCAGACAGATATTGAACAAACTATGTTTATTTGTAACTTGTAAGCAACATTAGACATTGTTTTACCATTTTTTTGGAAGCTATCTTGGAATTTTTGACATACTAGAGCACCGACTGTCCGTGTAGCTTGTCCTAATGTATTATTGGCCTGTGAAATCGTATTTTAGACACCAAAATCATATCTCACATGTGAATATAAAATTAGCTATTCCACTTTTAAGTATCAGCAGCCATTTTAAAATCATCTTGGAAGCCATATTGGATTTTCGGACATAGGTGACTGTTCGTTGTAACTTGTTCTAATATTATTAGGCTCTTGAAACTAATGATTTAGACACCAAAATCACATCCCCCAGGCCAATATGAAATGAGCTACGTCCGCTTTAAGTATCAGCAACCATTTTAGATTCAATTTTTTGAAGCCATCTTGGATTTTTGGACATTCCAGACCACTGGTTGTCCCTGTAACTTGGCCCAATGTACTACTTGATCCTTAAAACAAATGAATAGAAACCAAATTAAAGCCATTTATCAAGTAATGGATGAATTGTGGATTGTTAGCCTACAGCAGCCAGTGAGGGCACCATCTTGGATTTTCCTGTTACCCTCGAGTGCTTAAATTCTTTTCAACCTTTCAACCAGTAAGGGTATTTTTGATCATATATTGACCAGTCTATTTATCATGTAAAATAACCAGTTGAATAGATTCATATGCTACTTTAAAAATTATCACAGTTTTTCAAACTTTTCTTCGTCCAAATCAGTAGTGTAATTTTGAGGGGGCTAGATATGACGTATCGAGCAAACTTTATTTTAAAAGGTTGCCAGCGAGCCCAGCGAGAGAGCAAAACTTGCGAAATTTTTCATTACCAAAATAAAATTTTGTAAAAGATTTGGGGTATAGTATTCGTAAAATAATCATATTTCATCGATCTCTCTTTCACTTTCTCTTTATTTTTTCTTAGTAATTTTTTTTTGAGGGGGGAGCAGGATTAAAAAACCAGGGAATTTTCTTAATGAAACATTTACATGGGAATAAACAGGAATTTTGCAGGAATTTTTTGAATTTTTGGCAATTTTCAAAAAGTGATGGGAATTTTCAAAAAGTAACAATTTCTTTATATTTATATCCAGGAATTAAAAGGCGTACCCTGGCAGATGATGCTTGATAGTGCTTTGCCATCAAATTTCAAGCCAAGTATTATACTAAAACAGTCAGACAAGGCATAATTTTAATGATTTCCATGTAAAAGTTGATTTACTCTATTTACTTTGATTAGGACTTCAAGACCATGTCAACTCCTCAAATAGACTTATTTTTCAACCCCTATAATCATCTTATATATTGATATGATGAACAACTTTAAAGCACACATCACCCCAAGACGCTTTCTTCAAAATGGCCGCCTGCGAATACTTTGAACGAAATCGTAGAGCATCAAAATTAGAGTTTCGGGAATTTATTTCGATGCCATGTGTAATGAAATAAGATGGTGCTTATCATTTAGCATATTTATGTTCAGCACTCTCAAATAAGGGAAAGGAAATAAATTAAACATATTTTAATCAAAATTTGTACTTTTCTGGGGCCATTGGCAACATTGATATTTATCATTATGTTCAAGCATTACCAAATCAACGTCCTAATGAAATCATGCATAACACTTAATGTAACTTTTGTTCAAAATTAAAAGAGTAGGTCAAACCTTATGCATATTAAGTTAATTTTGTTGTATTTTCCGCCTGTCCATTATCTTGTCAGCCATGTTATATTTTGGTGAATTAAATGTTATTTTATTGCCATGGCAATGGCTTAAGATGTTGTTTATACATTTAACAAAAACATGTACTCTGTACATGTATGTTTGGCACCCTAAACTTAATGGAAATGAATGAAAAAATAAGATTCTACAAGGTATTTTTTTATCAAAGATTATTTTCTGGGGAATAAAATGATCCGTTGCCATGGCAACAAAACACACATTTGCAAACACTGATATCATTAAATTCAAGCATTACCAAGCCAACATAAAGTTTTTATCATGCTAATGAACCCATGCGCCACACCTACTGTAATTTTTGTTCAAAACTTAATGACTTGTCAAACCTTATGTAGATTAAGTAAATGTTTACTTTACATTCCACCTGTCCATTATCATTTCAACTGTATTGTTTTTTTGTTTTTAATCTTAATTGGTTGACATGACAATGGCTGAAGATATTATTTATATATTAACAGCAAGCATACATATACTTAGCACCCTAAAATTAGGGGAAATGAAAGAAAAATAAGATTTTACAATGTTTTTGTTTATCAAAGCTGATACTTTTCTGGCGGGTAAATGATATGTTGCCATGGCAACGGGACATTTGAAACACTAATATTTATCGTTAAAGTATTACCAATGCAACATCATTTTATTATTCTAATGAACTCATGCAGAACACTTACTGAAATTTTTGTTCAAAATTAATTGACTGGCCAAACCTTTCGCATATTGAGTTATTTGTAATTGTATTTTCCACCTGTCCATAATCTTGTCATCCAAATTATTATTTTTTTTGTAAATTAGATATTATTTGGTTGCCATGGCAATAGCTTCAGATGTTATTTATACATATTGCATCAAACATATCTATGTTTATCACTGTAAAATTAGGGCCTAAGCCTAGGGGAAATGCAAGAAAATTCTGATTCTACGGTACTTTTTTTAATCAAAACTGGTACTAAATGATCCGTTGCTATGGCAACAGGCCATTTGGAACATTGATATTTATCGTTGAATTCAAGTAAAACCAAGGCAATATCAATGTTTATTATTCTAATTAGTTAATGCAGAACACTCACTGTATTATTTTCCCCTAAATTAATTGAGCAGGTCAAACCTTAATTTTCATTGTATTTTTCACCTGTCCATAACCTTGTCATCCATGTTGTTGTTTTTTAAAACTAGATGTTATCTGGTTGCCATGGCAATGGCTTAAGATGTTATATTTATAAATTTAGTCACAAACGTATCTCGATTTGTACCTTAAAATTAGGGAAAATGGAATGATGATCATACATGTATTCTACATTTTTATCAATATTTTTTTTACCTTTCTAGAGGGAAATAAGCTGTTGCCATGGCAACGGGCCCCTTGCAACATTTTTTTTTTTTTTAAATTTAATTCAAGCATTACCAAGGCAACATAATTTTTTATCTGTATAAAGAACTCCTGCAGAACACTTTCTGTATTTTTTGTTCAAATGAGGGGGTCAAAACTCCAAAATTCCAACTGTATTTTCCACCTGTCCATTGTCTTGTCAACCATGTTATTGTGGTAAATTAGATGTTATTTGGGTGCCATGGCAATGGCTAGAGATGTAATTTACACATTTAGCAACCAAAATATCTTTGTTTAGCACTGCAAAATTAGGGGAAACTAAAGATAAATCACATTCTACAACGTTTTTTTAATCAAGATTTTTATTTTTCTGGGGAAAAACAAGCCGTTGCCATGGCAACGGACCAATTGGAACTATCTTGGTGATCTTGAGTATTTCGAAATTTTTCATATGTATTCAATTGGGAGCCTGAAAATTATCATTTTGGTCATCTATATCATGTTTATCTACCATTTACATGGGAATGTATGTTATTTTTGAAAAATTTAATCCGTTGCCATGGCAACGGCCGAAAATGGCATTTATAAATTTACCTCTCATACTAATACTTGTGAAAGTTTCATGCTTTAGTCATAATTTGCACAATTGTTCGGCTTATCCGCTCTACTATAGGCATGTCTTCATGAATATTGATTAGGTCAGTAGGTGGGCTGATGTTGTCATATCCCTACTTATTAGGTTTATCCAAAAAAAAATCTACCATAAACTAAAACAATTGGATTGACAACTGATTAAGTCCAATATTTATTTATTGCTGCAACTTATTTCACCATAATGGAGACACATCATTTACACATTAATGAAGATGTAAAACAATTATGATTTCATGTACCGGTAATAATATAAGAAAAAGGAAAGTGGGGATGTAACATAATCAACCACCTAATGAATATCCATGGAGACATGCCGAGAACTGTTTCACCGGAATAATGCAAATCTATACAATTCAATAACTTTCTTATCGGTTACCCGATTTTGATGAAGTTTTCCGCATTTTGCTCTATACATATTCCTTGTTAATAATGTGCGCTTTTGGCAAATGGCAATAATGGGGAAGTGCAAATGGGCGTGGTGATACGAGAAATCAGATGGTTTTCATACAATATTGAAACCTTTTTCGAGAATGCGGCCCTGAATGAATGTTTGGAAGTTAACTCACCTGCTGAGGACTTGATTATTGCACGGCGTAAATCCGTTGATCCGGGGGGGGGGGGGGGGGGCACTCAGTATATAATGCATATTGGGTATGTGCCGCGGAGGGGACCCCCATTTTTACACTCAAATTTCCGTTCCAAGGCATAGCATTTTTGTCTTATTGAGAAAAAGAACAAAGAAAGCCGCTCCAAATCATAGCATTTTCTTCTTATCGAGAAAAAAGAAGAAAGAAATCCGCTCCAAAGCTTCGCATATTTTCCGTTACGCCGTTCCGGTCGCAATTTTGGTGAAAAGCGGCCGCAGAGCGCTGTCCGACCATCGCATCTGCGCTAGCGCGCCCGGCAGTCGTGCGGCCGGGCTAGCTGCATGCACGTTCCATAGGGATGCATACGCACTCACACGCAGCTAGCGACCCGTTCCAAGGACCCCCATTTTCACAAACATTTGTAGTTCCGAAGCCGTTCCGATGACCCTCCTTTTTACAATAAGCCCGCTCCGAGGCCCCCGTTTTTTGTCTCGCCCGCGGCACATACCTACTACTTTTTTGGTCGAGTGCCCCCCCCCCCCCCTGGGCCGTTGATATAGTCATTCCCCGGAAATTGACATTCAATGGAGCGGTTTGATTGGCTGTCAAAGGCCATAATGGTGCCAGGCGCTATCCAATGAAACTGACGTGAATTATCTTCCTCGGTTACGATCATCATCTCTTCTATATCTATCACAATTAAAGCGGGAGTTAATTCTTCCTTAGAATGTGGTTAAATTACTTACATCCATTAAATTTCTGACGTTCCGATTTCTGTTACGAGGTCCTAATCATTGCATGCGCTACAAATTAGATTGGATAATACTGTATACCTAAAACCGACATAGTAAATCACAATTTAACGGAGTTTGGTTGACACGTTATTCTCGGCCTGGAACGACCGACTGGATGTCGTTTTCTCCAAAAGGAAACATAGACGGACGAGAGTTTTTTTTTTGCAAGGTACGTTCAACATGATAATTGATTACAAAGAAAACGATTTTAATATCTATTGCTTTGTGGAGTGGTTTTCAGACATGCCAGTGCGCGAAATAAAGGAGGTATTGCAAACAACGAACCAATGTTGCCTCAAAAAGATATTGATAAAACAAAATAAAAAACAATCATATTTTACGATTGCAATAGGATCAGAGTCCTTAAAGTTCTCTCAGATATAAACATTAAACTTTCCAAATCCGTCTAAGAATTCTACTGAACAGGTCGGGTCACGTTGTGAGGTCAACTCGTATAAACGTAGAATAACCATGAATGCAAAAAAGAAAGTGATAGACGCCAACTAAAATCATATACAGTGTGTCTCTAAAAAAAGTAAACCCAACTTCGACGGCAAATTTTCAGAAAACTAAAAAATATTTACACATTATTTTTTCATGGTTAGATAGTCCAATAAGTCTTCTGTCCAATTACATCACTTAGGTTATCTAACTCTCATGCATGACTGAGCATGATTCAACTTAGTGAACTGGTGTCAAATCATCACTGTGGCAAGTTATTTCTTGTTATTTTCATGCATTCAAGGCCTATTTGAAGTTAAACTCAGTGGTTCCGTGATCAGCATACTTTCTCACATTGTACCAGATGGCCCTTTTGTTGGAGGCTGCCTCTCGGGGAACTGCACCCGAAAAGCCTCTTGAACTTCCACGAAACTTCTTGTTTCCTGGTATTGAGTTACCAGGAATACTCTCTGCTCAATTGTCAACTGTACCATGTTTGGAAAGCATGTGAAGTGTGCCTGTGTTAGGAACAACCTTTGCTGAAGTTGTTATGAAATTATAGACCTAACATGTGACCAAAATTTAACTTCAAATAGGCCTTGAATGCATGACAATAACAAGAAATAACTTGCCACAGTGATGATTTGACACCAGTTCACTAAGTTGAATCATGCTCAGTCATGCAAAAGAGTTAGATAACCTAAGTGATATAATTGGACAGAGGACTTATTGGACTATCTAACCGTGAAAAAATAATGTGTAAATATTTTTTAGTTTTCTGAAAATTTGCCATTGAAGTTGGGTTTACTTTTTTTTAGAGACACGCTGTACAATGATAAAGGAGAAATGAGTGTAAGGGCAAGAAAATGCCGGAGTTAAGATTAGGTAAGGTTTTACTCGCCAAGGTTTTACAACCCCGATTGATTTTTATTTATCTTTGAGTTATGTTAGATAAGAAACTTAATTGAGGCAATACCATTGGTATTCATTATATAAATATCAATATAATAATGTGTGATTTCAGGTCGAAGGATCTGCCTCTTGTAGCCTCCATGGATTCATGCATGACAACCCCTACCCATCAAACGGCCGATGATCTAGACATTGGAGAAACAATTAACGTGATAATAGGAGGCCTTATTGTCGCAATCGTGGCAGTCACTGGCATCATTGGCAACATCCTCAACTTGGTTGTTATCCCTCGAATACCAGAGGAAACCCTTGGAGATGCGTCCCGGATCATCTACAGCGCCCTCTCCCTGGCTGACCTCATGACTGCCAGTATGTTGCTTGGTGGTGTGATCTTTTTCCGTAATTATAAGTGGATATCTAGCCCTCAAGCGGTTGTTTTCTTCAAAGTGGCGGGATTTATTGGAACCTGTGCTCCACCTGTTAGCGCATTTTGTATATTTTTGCTAAATACCGATCGTTACCTTCAGGTGACCAGACCTTACGCATACAGCAGCCTTGTTACTAAAAAACGGGCCGTCGTGTCTGTTATTTTAGGCACTATCTGCATTATCAGTACGATGCTACTGTGCGTTGGTATTTCAGAAGAATCATTTGACATAATAAGGTTTCGAGACGAAATAGGTCTTTACGAAATAGACTATTCAGACCCCAATTTTTTGCCTTACACGATAATTTGTTTCGCTTTCATATGGCTATTGGCAATCCTTCTTTTGGTCATGTATGCTGATATTTCACGAATAGCAAGGCGCCACATTCGGAAGATTGCGGCACAGCAAAATGTTGCCATGCTTGCGGTTCGCATCGAAAATAACCATGTAGGCCTACAACCTATGGGCACTATAGCAAATGATAACATCCAAGGTTCTATGATCGAGATAGGAGAGGATGGAGCAGCGCCTTCCATTAACGTTCAGAGACCTGTTCATGAACAACATATCAATGGTAGACAGAGAGTACGCGCGAAGCGCAACGAAATGATTCAACATCTACGCACGTTGCGTACACCTTTGATCATCACCGGTTGCTTTCTTGTAGCGTGGCTTCCGTTTACTATTACTTTGACGTACGCGTCAGGTTCGAGGGAACAACTCAGTGAGTTTGTTTTCAAGGGAGTTTATTCGATGGCAGGAACTAACTGTGTTGTGAACATTTTTGTTTACATATTCACTCGAAAGGACTTCAGGAAGACATTTCGAAAGGTCGTGCTGCGTCGGCAATGATCATCTAAGATGGTGGGTACTTCAAATTCTGTTTCACACAATTTGACTCTTTGGATCATGGGGAGAAATTTTGGAAGTGAATGAGATTCCTCGAATATTATGTTTATTAATTTCATTAATTCAAATATTTGTCTATGTATTACAACAAAATTTGAATTCATATTTTTCAAAACCGCCACAATAATGTTAATCATAACAATTAGTGTTTTTGCAACTGACACGTTCTTTTTTTTCTTTTAACTTTTAAATATTCTTATATAGCTTTCATTTTTTCAAACAGCCGCCGATTTCTGCGCTCCTATAGTGGAGTTGAATTCGTTGGCATTTTTTACAAGTCCATGATTGAATGCATTATCTCCAAAGCATCTTATATTTTCGACAGATTAGTGGGGAAATGAGTTTACATGTAAAGTGACTGGATTTTAAATGGACACCGAGGCTTCTTTTATAATGTACATAATATGTACTCCAACCCCAGTTTAAAAGGCCTTAGCTGATGAATGTACAATCGAGTAAATACTCAATTGCCCTAATTGGCATGAATCAATGATGATCGGTGTTATGTATCTTTCAATTGCGCTTTAATAAGTGGACAAACTTCAGTGAGTTTGTTTTCAAAAGAGTTTATTCGATGGCAGGAACTAACTGTGTTGTGAACATTTTTGTTTACATATTCACTCGAAAGGATTTCAGGAAGACATTTCGAAAGGTCGTGCTGCGTCGGCAATGGTGGGTACTTTAAATCCACCTACTGTTTCACACAATTTGACTCTTTGGATCACGGGGAGAAATTTTGGAAGTGAATGAGATTCCTCGAATATTATGTTTATTAATTTCATTAATTCAAATATTTGTCTATGTATTACAACAAAATTTGAATTCATATTTTTCAAAACCGCCACAATAATGTTAATCATAACAATTAGTGTTTTGCAACTGACACGTTCTTTTTTCTTTTAACTTTTAAATATTCTTATATAGCTTTCATTTTTTTCAAACAGCCGCCGATTCCTGCGCTCCTAGTGGAGTTGAATTCGTTGGCATTTTTTTTTTACAAGTCCATGATTGAATGCATTATCTCCAAAGCATCTTATATTTTCGACAGATTAGTGGGGAAATTAGTATACATGTAAAGTGACTGGATTTTAAATGGACACCGAGGCTTATTTTATAATGTACATATAATAATATATGTACTCCAGCCCCAGTTTGAAAGGCCATTATGATAGCTAATGAATGAACAATCGAGTAAAAACTCAATTGCCCTAATTGGCATGAATCAATGATGATCGGTGTTATGTATCTTTCAATAATGGCGCTTTAATAAGTGGACAAACTTCAGGGGGGGGGTAATACTCGAGGTGCATTTACATTAGACAGTTTTAGCACAGTGACGCGGAATGAATCCTGCAACGCAGTAAATACATTGAAAATGCAAGTAAAGTCACAGTGAAGTCGAGGTCGGTGAATCGAAACAGCAGTTTCCTCCAACGTTCCAAAGCTGACAAAAAAAATCGCAAATAATGTCGTTCGTCACGGACGAATTACTGCTGTTTCGATACGAATCATTCCGCGTCGTACTGCGAAAACTCCCATATGTGAACCCACCGTGAAAGTCCCACTTTATATTCGTGATCGGGCTAAGTTCGATAATACGTGTTTGCCTATCACCGTTAATTGGAAGGTCATAAAATGTTGAATTATCGCACCAGAGAGTCAAAATTTCATCGTATCACGTTAGACCGATAATTCAATATTTTCAGAGCAATGTGGGCTTGCAATTCTGGAATCCGGCCAAGTGTTTAATTTTGATTTTCTTGATTTTCAGTGTCATGATGAAACTAAAATGTCTTTCAAAAATTGCAAGAGTGCGAAGCGAGCCAGCAAAATTTTTATCAAAATGAAAATTAAGGTTTAACATGTGATACTTTATGAAAGGGTGACATTATCATGCAATTAACCCCCCCCCTTTTTTTTTTTATTGATCGTACAGAGGGTCAAATTATTGTACGTATCGGATAATTATCGCACACGGGGGGGGGGGGTTCATCAAGCTGTTCCTAAGATACAAATGACTTTACGCGCGACTGGTAACCCTTTCTCATGCCAAGTGATATATCCCTGTTTAAAATGAGTTAGGACTAAGATCATGTTCCAGTCGTGCGTAAAGCTGTGCGTAACTTTATGAAACACCCACCTGGCAACGCTGATGCCTGAAGTTTAGCATAGTTGAGTGGAAGAGTTCATTACATAACCAATATTCGGGGAAATGCTCAGGGTTCACAATATTTGTCAAATAATACATGAAATTGTGTACAAGGTATGTATATGCTTGGTTATCTTCATGGCGGCATACAAATGAGGTGTTAAGACAATACGGCATGTACGGAGAGACTGGCCTCCCAATTTCATCGTCAATCACTTGCATGATTGTGATCTTCAAATATCAGTAGCACCGAGGAGTGAACGTTAAGCATTCTGTCCATGTCATCTCATTATTGAGAATTGTTTACTGAAATACTTGCATCTGATTGGCTGAGAGCCACTTGTCACGTGTCAAGCATAGAGTCGACGCATCATGCAACGCTTCCCTGGGAAGTCAAACCCCAGATTTACCGAGGAGCCTGAGATCTTGGTTCTTCATTCACCGTGTACATTTCAATGACCAAGAACTATAGTCTTCAATGATCATTAAACAAGCTTACACATGAAACAGGCCTAATTAGTGGGAAATTTTCTTCCAATTTGAAGGATGCATGTATTCAAAATCAGATCATTATTTTCTTTATCTCCCATGCATGTTTATTTCCAAATACTGTATCCAACTCTGGAGAAGATGATCATTATCTAAATCAAAGTCTAAACAATTTCTTCGATAAAAAGACACTTACCACCTGCGCGCAAATCCCTCAAGTCTCATTAGTCATGTTGGTAACTTCAATAATAACCCTAAGAAAAATGTTTGTGCATTTGATATATAAAGGGAAGCTCCAACAGACTCCATTCACTCTAACCTCTATCTGTACTGTATCGCTGCAAGATAATCAACAATTATTTACAAAAATGTGCAAAACCAAAGCGGAATAATTGTTGACCAATAATTCGAAAAATAAAATAAAGACTGCAGCAGACGAGACCCAGTTGTTGGGAATCAATGATAAATGTTGCGGTTTTAAAGTTCTGTCGAAAACTTTAACATCGTGCAGTTCAATATTGCAAGTGCCATTAGGGACTAAGTCGAGTTGAAAAATTCGTCGTTTGTAATTCATTTTTGACCATGTTGGCGTCTATCTCAAGTATTGTCTTATCAGTAGTCCAAGTCGTCGTTGGCCTGCCTTGCAATGCCATTATCATTGGAGTTTATGCTGCAAGGAAACCGAAGACTACCACAAATCGTCTGATCCTTTTCAGAGCAGTAACAGACATCATTGCGGCGACGATCATGGCACCACTAGACATCTTTTTGTCGGTGACCGATTCTGATTCATGGTTGTGCTTTCTTGCGCTTGTTTTGAAAGATAGTCTTTCGTATACGTTGCTGACTACGGCTGTAGCTATTGCTCTTGACCAAGCAATCGTAACGTTCAAACCACGCAGAGGAAAGTCGGCAAAGATACGTGGAGTTGTCGCGGTATTCTGCATAGTATTGATATCAGTATTTCTTTCGATTTGGGGAACGCTCACGGAACAGGCGAACCACATCGGTGGTGTCTGCAGAGCTACACGTTACATTTCGTCAACTACGACTGAGTTGGTCAAGACGGTAATGTTGGCAGCTTCGATGTCTGCGTGCTTAATCATCTACGGGATCGTGTTCATCACTTTCAACCTACGTGCTGCTCGACATCGAGGCCGCAATGGTAATCGACTTAGTACCATCAAGGAGGGTCGCACAAGATGCGGATGTCGAAAGGCAGAACAGGCAAGAGAATCAACATCTACGTCTTCGAGTTCTACTCATGTCCCACCAACAATGACAATGAGTTTTGTACATTCAGAGATTTACTCCGAAGCCAAATGTAGTCTGAATAGCCAGAAAGAACCCCAGCCAACTAAAACACAAAACAGAGAAGTGTGGCTTTATCCCCGACCCTTCCCAAACGAAAAGACCGATTCTGGTCAAAGACTCCAGAAATCACAAAGTGCCCAACCAGAGGCAGCGAGACCTGCAACCAGTAAATGGCGTAAGAGTCGCTTCTCTGAGTCTAACATCATTTCACCGATGCCAGCTGTCAACAAACCCGGCAAAGAAAGGCAAAGCCGGTCAATCTCTGTGTCTTCAATCATAAGCAGCAGTACCGTCAACATCCAACGAAACCGTCGACCACAATCCTCAGATGTATCAACTAGGCCTAGGAGCGCAAGTAGGGATGGCGTCAATCAACATCGTCTGAGTAGCGATCACCAGACAACCAACATGACATTCGCTGTTGCTATCTCCCTTGTCGTTTCTTGGATTCCAGCGATCATTCTCTACCACGTCGACGGTGGCGTCTACCAGCACAGTGAACTAGTCGTTCTTGCCACACGCCTGCCGCAATTGAATCACGTCCTGGCCTTTTTTATTTACACACTGACCAGCGCACAGTTCAGACATGAAGCTCAGAGCAAGATCCGCAAATTGGCGAGTTGTGGCAGGCACCAAGATATACTCATAGAGATCTGACTGCTAAGAGGAACCTATCGAAATTGAATCACAAAATGGGAAGATTATATGGCCAAAAGAACGTTGGAAAGAAAACTCATCTTGTTGAATTGTGATGGACAGCTATAGACTTTGTACTTAAGACTGTTACAGTCGAAAGTGGTGCGGGGGTAAATTCACCGAGAAAGTCGAGAAAATTTGCTTAAAGGGATGGTCCGGGCTAAAAATATTTATATCTTAATACATAGAGTAGAATTCACTGAGCGAAATGCCGAAAATTTCATCAAAATCGGATAACAAATAATAAAGTTATTGAAGTTTAAAGTTTTAAACTTGTCAATGTCTTAATGTCAGTTATGGAATTTGTCCTGTTTGTCCGAATTAGAAAAATCCATCAAAACTCTAGCTATTTCTCTACTTCAGAAGAATTCAGAACACTCTCATAAGGTTGATTAAAGCAGACTCATTGGATAAAAACAAAACAACCCCAAGCCTATTAACTCCATCCAAGCAAACACAATTTTATCTTAGATATGGTTTGACTCAGTGCTAAAATTATGGAAAGTCAAAAACATCAAAATTTTACATTGTACATGTTTCTTGTGTTAACTTTCCACTTCCCTTCGTCACTGATGGTGTATACAACTATTTATCCTTCCCAAAAAGTCAAGAATGATTTGAGAGAAAAATGAGCTGTAACGCTGAAACTCTACTGTAAGAGATCTATGCCACTATTGGCTATCCATATTATACCACAACTTTAGACCAGAGTTTACATTTAATCCGACATCAGAATATAGGCCAAATACTCTACCAAGAATAAAATATGATACACTGAACATATCTTTGCTTTGGCGGAAAACTACACTGTTAAAAAAAACGTGATTTTACAGAAAAAAGAGAAGATTTTGCAGAAAGCAATAACAGAATCATTCTGTAAATTCGTAAAAAACAGGAATTTTTCTGCAATTTAACAGAACAGGTCTGTTTAAAAAAGGGAAAAGGGTGTTTTATTTAAGGAAATTTGTAAGATTCCATACACCAAATACCAATATCCTGTAAGATTACGCAATCTGGTAAGATTACAGGTGTTCTCGAGACTCTGCTGCAGGAACTTCTTTTATTTTAAGGATAAATTTTCTAACAGTGTAGCCAGTGATAGATTTTGAAATAAATAATTTGTTTTACATACAATACCATTTCAATTAGCAACATCATACTATCATTATCAATAACTTCAAATGGAAACCAAATAATCTGAATACATACTTTTATAAAACTATGCACCCACACCCACACACATACACACAACATATGAACCCAGAAAAAAATGCACTGTCATCAGGTATTTTAACATTTATTTGATCTGTTTATCCCACATTCTAAATGAAAATATTTTTTGTCACATTTCCTCCATTGCATTCAGTAATCTCACTAATTTAATAGTCTGGTCATTTAGTCTTCAATTCACACCCAACAATATAACAAAATTGTTTACACTAATACTTCACAACATAATTTTGCTAATAAACAAAAGGATCGCAGATTTCTTACACACATTCCCAATATTTGATAAAGATCCAATAGCTAAAAAAATTCATCTAAAATTGATTTTCATTTAATTAAATGTTTTATCAAAGGGTTAATGTAACAAGACTACTTCACAGAACAGGAGTCCAGGAGAGGACCTGCACTGTGATGAGCCTACTTTATAGAGGACGGCCCCTGTTTAAAACAAGTGACCTCTCATCTATTTAGGTGAGGCCTATCATATGTACTTACAGGACATGAGAACATAATGGTCATTGCTCACAGATTGCTTACAGTCATATGTAAATTCTGCTATTGATCAATTTTACTAAATCAAAATAATAATGAATTTATGCATTCCTTTGCAAGTTGAAATCAGCAATCACTTGTATATTTCAAATTAATTTCAGAAGATTTAATCGATTTGAGGACTAAACATTGACTTGTGATTGGTGTCCATTGCAAATATTGCTCATAAGCAAAAGTGCAACCTTCCTCCTGAATTGCACATGATATCATACATAAAGGAGATGGCAGTTGACACAAGTATCTTCTTCAGCAACTATAGAAATTAACAGTAATTAAATAGGGGATAATACAAAATACAAATTATGTCTCCTAAGCTTTACAAACTCTCTAAATCACTTGAAAACATATTATTTTTGTGCTGAAAACTAAAATTCCTACTTAGTTTTACACGTTCAAGCCTATTTTATTAGTACAAAGCATAGAACTGCCGTTTTCACATCCACGTGCAGCAGAAGCAATTTGCTAAGATATAAATTCAATCTTAAGTGCATGAAATCAATTCTAAAAATTTGCATGATGAGAGGGACATATAAACCCTTTAGATCATTCCCCTTCATGAAGAATTTAATAATTTTGTAATCTGACAATTTTAGTCAAATTCTCATGGCAGGCAGGCAATACAATATCAAAATTTCAACTTAGACACTTATTTTTATAGTTATTATAGTTATAATGCTGGTGATTAAAGATGGTTTATAAGAATAATATATTTGTAATCTACATCATTCAAATAACTATGGCTTTGGTATAATCATGACCTTACTATCTCTTCTAAGTTGCAAAACAATATAACAACAAATTTAAATGTCTTTCTTCAATGCTGATATATCCATATAAAGTATTAAAACATAACATATATACAAAGTAAAACCAATATATAATCATCTTTATACATGTATGATGTTAATGTGGCAAAGTTTTGGTTCGATGACTGTGATCCATTTAGAAATATTCTGTAAAATATATTTAAAGAAATGTGCTCACACTCTACACCTAAAAGAACCTGAAAAGTATAGCAGGGCTCTCACTTAACTTTTTTTTTGGTTGCCAGCCGGGCGACCTATAGCATACTACTAGTATATTATAGGTTGCCGGCTGGCGATAAAGAAAACAGGTAAGAGCCTTGTGTGCATTACTGTAAGTGACAATTCATTGTACTTTTACAACAATAAAAATTTATGAATTATTGTTAATCAAAATTGAAGTAGAGATAGAGCTAGATTGATTATTGCTTGATCAAAATGAATAAATTGAAGAAGTTGAATAAATAAATTGCTTCCTCTAACCTCTACTACCTGCTTCTTTATTGCTTGCTACACAAATTCATAAATTCATATATATGTTCAATAAAATATAACAATATAAGATTACAACGTCTATAACACCACATTTTCCATAAAGTCAGTATAGTTTTACTCATAGTTAAAAATTCAGTTGGGAACAAAAACCCGATTCTGAAATGCTATCGAGGTACAAGTAAATAATATGAGACAGTGAAAGTTTCACAACATGCACAATATTATTTTGAAATAAATTAAGCTGTTGATTGCTGATTCTGTTATTACCATATAGGCTTTGTACAGGGATCATCCCGTTTCAATAGCTAATAGGTTAAAAGGATAAATGGGGATTACCAATCCATGAATGTCACCCCCCCACTTTAATACCCTCCTCCCGAAATTGCTTTCTTCTTTGCTAGCATGTTCCCTTAAATATTGGCAATATCATTCCAAATTTCTATTCCGAAACATTAACAACAGAAATTATCCAAGCAAAGTTACACTGAAATAATAATTAAATATAATAATACACAGTTCTTGTATAGCGCGTATCACAAATATGAATAATGTCTCTATGCACTTCCAAGGGACTTGGTTATTATTACCCCAGCTGTAATTACTAAGATTACAGCGCACACGCATTTCAAGGAATAAATTCCTGCCAGGTACCCATTCACCTCACCTGGGTTGAGTGCAGCACGATGTGGATAAATTTCTTGCCAAAGGAAATTACGCCATGGCTGGGATTCGAACCCACGACCCTCTGTTTCAAAGTCCGGAGACTAATCCACTGGGCCACAACGCTCTACAAATACAGTACTAACATGCAAGTAATTTTATCCCAACAATTATTTTACAGAATCAACAGTTTAACAAATATCTGAATAATTTTTATAAATATGTATATGGTTTAAAGACTAAGAAGAACTAGAAGCAATTTTGCCAAAAGGGGAACAATGAATATTGTTGTTGTTTCTCTTATCATTTAAAATCTATTGAAATATTATTGTTGGGACTACTTCAGCAAATTGGGTGTTTTATTCCATAATAGTTTTTACTTAAAATTATTAATTCACCGAAAATGAAGTGATCAAACCTTATGATATTGTTGACAAAGTCTACATGGAAGCAACGGTGATGGAAGACAAATTATGTGTTGCCTTTTGACATGTTATTGTATGTTTAACTTTTTCTTTAAAAAATGCACATTGTTATTTTGTATTTTCTATGATGTCCCCTATCGATTTCAAAGTTATCTTTGCCAAACAATAATTTTAACTGTCAGAATACATATATATATATTTATTCATGACAAATTGTATATACTGCTATTATATTTGTATTTGTAAATACACTTATTCTATGTCAAAGTAAGATAAGCGAGAAGCTGTAATGCATATTGAAATGAATATTGTAGTGGATAAAATTGTAGGATAATTTGTAATCCAAACCAATTTTAAGAAGCTTTGAGAAGCGTAAGTACTGTTGTGTCATAGTGTCCATTTTTATCAATTTTAGTGCTACAATGTCAAAGTTAAAAAATTACAAATGAATAAATAGTTATTTATGTATGTCACAAACAATCTATAATATCTCTGTCATGCAATGCGCTTGTAGATATACATGTATGATGAAACTCAACAATGTATGTAATAAAAATGTACAAAACATTATGTATCATGATCGATATTTTCATGTGCAATATAAAATGAAATGATTATATGTAGAAAGGGAATTCTAGCTCCTAATCACTTCTTTTTATCGAATGTGAGACTAAAAGAATTAGAACTTCAATAAAGTACTTTGTGATTAAATACAACAATGTTTGCTGACCTAAACGATAGTAAAGTTTTTTCAAGCTCTTAAATATTTTTTTTTCATGGAATGTGAGACTAAAAGAATTTTAATTTTTTGTTCATTTAGCACTTTGTGATTGAATACAGCAATGTTTGTGGACATGAAAAAAATAAAGTAAAGTTTTTCAAGCTCTTATATCATTTTCAATGGAATGTGACACTAAAAGAATTCTAACTTTTTGTTCAATATAGCACTTTGTGATTAAATAAAACATTTTTGCTGACATTAAAAAAAATAGTAAAGTATTTCAAGTTCTTAATCATTTTTTTACGGAATGCAAGACTAAAAGAATAACTTTTGTTCAATATAGTACTTTGTGATAAAAAAAGGTAATATTAGCTGAAATAAAGGAAGACTGTAAAAGACCTCTTTAGAAAGGATTCAGGAAGACGATGAATAATACCTAATAATGATATTTCTTTGAATGAATACAATTCCAATACCATAGGAAGACTTGTCACCATAAAAGAGAAGTATAATCAGCCAACTTTTAAAGTTTGCTCAAGGTAAGAAAATGAATATGAAAGACAGAGTATCAGTAAAGTACAAGATAACAAATTCTGAACAGTAATGATGATATCAAAAGTAATATATCTAATATGAAAAAACTCATGCTCCACCGACTGAAATGCTGAAGTACTATCCAAATTATAGCTAGATGATCTATTCCAGTGCTCAAGGCATTCAGGGAATAATTCCTTGATACCCATGCACACCCGGGGGCCGTTTCATAAAGCTGTTCTTAAGTTAAGAGCGACTTTAAGAACGACTGGTGATCCTTTCTTACGAGCTAAACCATCGCCATTGAATATACCATTTACCATAAGAAAGGATCACCAGTCGTTCTTAAAGTCGCTCTTAACTTACGAAAACAGCTTTATGAAACACCCACCTGGATGGAGAGTGGCAGATGTGGATTAATGCCTTGCCACCCAATATTTACAGCCATGATTTGTGTTCATACTTAAGATAAAGGACAAGTCCACTCAAACCATTAGTTGATTTGAATAAATAGAGAAAAATCCAACCAGCATAACACTGAAAATTTCATCAAAATCGGATGTAAAATAAGAAAGTTATGACATTTTAAAGTTTTGCATAATTTCACAAAACAGTTATATGTACATCCTGGTCGGTATGCAAATGAGGAGACTGATTACGTCATCCACTCACTATTCATTTTGTATTTCATTATATGAAATATTCTCATTTTCTCCTCATTGTCAAAAAGATTAATTCCTCCCTGAACACGTTGAATTAGCATTGTTTTAATACTACATGTATATGGTTCAGTCAAGTTGGTCCTTATTGTCAAATCTGTAAAAAATGAAATATTGTACAATTCAAACAATAAAAAACAAAAGAAATAGTGAGTGATGGACATCACCGACTGTCTCATTTGCATGTCACTGAGATGTGCATATAACTGTTTTGTGAAAAATAAGTGAAACTTTAAAATGTCATAACTTTCTTATTTTACAGCCGATTTTGATGAAATTGTTAGCGTTTTGCTCATTGGATTTTTCTCTATTTATTCAAATCATCATTTTTCTGGGGTGGACTTGACCTTTAAAAGCACTGTACATAACAAATGAGAGTAGAAAAATGAATAAAAGGGTGCAAATTGTCAAGAAATTGGCGACAATTTACAGTATCAGCCTTTCATAATAATATCTTATTGTTTTAGTTTTTTAAGCCAATATAATAGTTTACATAAAAGTATCAGCCTTTACATAATAATACCTTAATTATTATTTTTTCAAACCCATATAATAGTTTAAATAAAAGTATCAGCCTTTACATAACACCTTCATTGATTTTTTTAAACCAATATAATAGCAAGTGAATACAAATCCTGTACTATCAAACAATCAGGAACATAATTTCAAAATATCTTTTTCAAGACTTTCTATACCGTTCTGAATGTACATGCAAAACAAAATAAATAAATCAGATACCTCCCAATGCAAGAGTCGTACAGACTTAAACCAATGCAATAGCTATTGATCTGCTCAAATAAATGGTCTATTTTCTAAGAATGAGCTACAGTACTCTTTTTTATCTAAATAACCATACCCTCTTTGTCATAAAAGTCGATGTACAAGTATAATACTTGCATATAATCCAAAGCAAAATAATAGGTACAAAACATATACATAATTACACATTGTATGGCCAAATTCATATCATTATACATGTATGTCTACAACCATCTGCTCTGCCACCATAAATAAACATTTTCTTTTTAAATATATATCTTTCTGATTACTATTACAATAAACTCCAAATTAGAAACTTCTGGTTAACTAGTAATCCGATGCTACCTGCATCCTTATTGAAACCATAAATTGTTCATGGCCCGTATTCTGAACTCAGGTTTAAATTAAACCCTGGTTTAAAGTTGTGGTTTAACTATGGAGAGCCAATTGGAGCACAAATCCCTAACAGTACACATCCAATTTATTAACTCATTTGACACTCAAAGCATTCATAGTTATCTGGGAATGACAAATGAAGCATTTTTCGTTAATATTATGAAAACAAAAGGAAACAAAATAGTAAATATAAGAAAGATACAATATAAACAGAATTTTTGAATTTTTGGCTCTCCATAATTTTAGCACAGACTTAGACTGTGGTCTAAGTTAAACCCGACTTCAGAATATGAGCCTATGGGTCCGGGCATGAGCACATGCATAAGGGTGATAAATGTCTAGTCTGCAGGCACAGACCCTGATTGAAACTTTGATCAACAAGTGTGTCTCCACACAAAGACTAGCACATACAAAACTTGTGCCTTTTTCAATAGTGCACACATGGAAAAGAATCTACCAAATGCAACAAAATTCCATCAAAGATAGTACAAAGGTCAATGCACTTCTAACAAAGATAATATAAAATGCAATATATACTCCAAATATTAATACAGTGTATTTTTATCCTTCTATTCAAAGCTACAAACTTGAAAGATCACAACTGTGCAGGTGATGGTCCTGAATAAATTGGCAAATCTAACTACACTGTAACTAAATGGGCGTGACAAATTTTCATCTAATTAGTTACTTTGAAATAATTGTTCTAGAAGGGTTCTTAGTTCATGAAATATAATTCAAACTAATGCCCTGTCATCATTTCCAAAGCAGCCTAGAGTCAACCTCATCTTCGGGGCTTCACTGAAAACCATCACCGAAATATAAAAGTAACAAGGATACAAAAAGCGTTGAGACCCACGGATGTTCGATGATAACGCCATGTCAGTCTTCATCCTTCTCAACCTAAACATAAAAAAATATATA
This sequence comes from Lytechinus pictus, assembly GCF_037042905.1. Classification (NCBI taxonomy): domain Eukaryota; kingdom Metazoa; phylum Echinodermata; class Echinoidea; order Temnopleuroida; family Toxopneustidae; genus Lytechinus; species Lytechinus pictus. The sequence goes on along the minus strand of NC_087258.1, from coordinate 11,766,945 downwards.
GAACAAAAAATTAGACACAAAGGGAAAAGAGGGGATATACACACCATGAAGAGTGAGAGAGAGAGAGAGAGAGAAAAGAAAAAGAGAGTAAGAGAGAATGAAAAAAGAGAAGTATGGAAACTTATCAGTGCCACCCAGATGTTCATAAATCATCTCGTCATGTGTACATCTCTTAGGGTAAAAGGATAAGATGACGTCGAGATCTCGGATCTCGGCATGTCTACATCCCTTGTGAGAGATGATCAGATGGCAATTAGATCTTGGATCCGAGATCTTGCCATTGGATCATCTACTAAAAGATGTAGACATGACGAGATCCAAGGTCTCATCATCTGATCATCTCTCACATGGGATGTAGACATGACGGGATCCGAGATCTCGCCATCTTATCCTTTTCCCGAATAGATGTAGACATGACGAGATGATTATATGAACATCTGGGTGGCACTTTTAAGCTTCCAAAGAGAAGAGAGATTAAAAAAGAAAAGAGAGAAACAAAGAAAGATAAATGAGTGGGGAAGAGAGAAATGGAACAGCAATATAAATAAATGCAAGAGAAAGAGAGAGGGGGAGAGGAGATCTAGGCGAAAAAAAATAAAAAAAAAATTGAAGAATAAAAAAAAAGGAAAAGAATACAAAGAGAGTTTGAATAGATATTAAATGGGCTGTAAGAACTTAAGCTTATTTGAAACTTGTTGGTTAAATGTGTTCTATTCTAACTTTCTTCCAAGGCAAATGACATCCATATGTTAATGCACTACACTATATTCAGTGTACATGTATCAGATACGCAAATTGGTAAATTCATTTTTTTTAGAAAGAATAAAAGAAAATGGCAATAGAATACATCACTGTATTATCACCTAAGTACTAAATTTTAACTTGATATCTTGTTCCAAATATCAACAGGAAAATTACAAAACAAATCTTTTGAACTCATCATATAACTTTACAAACAAAAGGCTAATTATCAAAACACTAACATGCTCAATTTTTGTTTGTTTGATGAAGTTCTTTTGATCAAAACACATAAAATGGATTCATACATTTATAAATGCAATGAATAATTCTTTGTTTATGCACAAAAATGTCACATTTGTGAGCAGAATAGTTGAAGAAGAGATGAAAAAAAATGAAATGGTGAAAAATAATTTACATGTAAAACACAAACACAATTATGAGATAAATCCCCAGCTATCACTAAGTGCAGCTAATAATAAACAGTAACACGCATAATTAGACTCCAGAGACAGGCACTTTAAAGATAAACAAAAGTAGTTGCAGACTTGCAGTAAACACTGATTTTATGAAAAAGTCTGTAAAACCGAGGTTAAGTTTCAGCCTTTTAGGTCTGAAACTGATAAAGTAATCTAAATAAAACTTTGTGAAATCATGAGATCTAAGCTGAAAATAAAAAAATCACAATGAAAAACGCCAAGATAAGCACATGTGGGACATCATTATTGCTGGGAAAATTACCTGACATTTTGGTGAAATGTCATGCTTACTTTTCTTATTTCTCAGCAATTACACATTTTCTTCCAGAGCCATTAGGCACATACTTTTCATTCATACGTTCAGACACTTGAATGGATCCATATATTGGAGTCTGCACAAACTCATTTTGAAATCGTTGCACAACTGACATTTCTCTTTAAAGGTAAATACCAGTTGTGGTAACGATCTCGAAATTAGTTCAAACAAAATCAAATGAAATTACCACCCAAATGTTTGTATGTATGAATAAAAACAAACCAAATGAAATTACCACCTAAGTGTTTGTATGTATAAATGAAAAATACGTGCCAACTGGCTCTGAAAGAAAATGTGTATTTGCTGAGAAATGAGCAAAATACGGTAAGCACAGAATTCCATCATATGTTGTGTAGTTTTCCAAGCAATGTTGATACACTGTCCCACATATGCTTTTCTCAGTTTTCTGTGTTAGTGATCAACAGAATTATTGGTTTTGAGCTAAGATTTCATGATTTCACAAAGATAGGTTTACATTGATGTACCAGATCTAGATATATGATAATATGGTGACAATTAAGCTTGATTTAAAAGACTTCCTCATTATAAAAATTGTTTGCTGCAACTACTTTCTTTTACCTTTAATGTAAACAGACAGGGAGGTTGGCAGTCTATGAAAACACTTGTAATGACTTAAAAGCATAGGATCACTTCAACTATTCAAATATGGTAGATTGTCAAAAATGTCACTTTTTGACATAATAATAATAATAGATGGGATTTGTAATGCGCCAAATCCACTTGGCAGAGTGCCCAAGGCACAGTGAAAGAAAGAGAAAATTACAAATATATTAACAATAAATTATGAAATGAAGAGTGGAAAATGAGGATTTTGTATAAAAATCAAATTTTGCAGTGGTTATCTATTTTGTCATCTTAAAACATAAATTAGGTTTCAGAAAAATCACTCATAAATACAATTTTAAATTGCAAGCATTTACAATGTAGGTCACTTATAAAAAATGTCATGTTTTACCACGGTTTTCTTCAGTTCTGAAAACTATTCTCCAGCGGGCTGTGCTCAACATGATAGTCTTACACTTTTTCATATTTCTCTACCATAATTTGAGTCATTAATAAATACAACTTTATATTTCTAGCACTTACCATTTAATATTTCTAGCATTGTACTTGTAGTCACTTTAAAAAATTCTTATTTCTAGCATTTGATTCACTTATTGAAGTTTCATTATGTGACAATGTGTTTTGTTTCATGTTCACACTTATTTACTCTCGGGCAATGAAGTCCAGATTTTTGCAAAGTAAACACATCTCTTTAAATTGTCTAATTTGTTTAATTGTGTATGCAAATTGCATTGCTTCAGGCACTAAAATACAAGTACTGTAACTAATTCCCTCTGAACACAAGACAATCCATTTCCAATCTCATTTTGGAAAAGTTATCATAAATACTAAAATTGAAATTTCTGTCTATTGCCAGCCTCACTGTAGGAATAAAAAAGCAAATTCAATTCCAAATCGGAATGATGTCATATTATATCTTGAGCTTCACTCTGACCACAAGGTTTGCAATAAAGCAGAAATTGATTTTAATATCTTTAGCATTACTCTGATGCAAAATGGGATTTCTTAAAAGGCTGCTTGAATCAGATTGTATAGTGTGCAGTGGGCTTAACAGACATAAAGGTGCAAAATCATACAAGGGCCATTCTCTGTCACATGAGTGCTCTTAATTATGACAAATCTTGACTCAAATTACTAATAACTCCAACATTTTTAGAGATTTAGTAATTCCAGAGTAATATAATAAGCTATTATTTGGAAATATTTTTTGCTTTCTCCAATATGCAGGTTCAAGGTCAGAGGTCAAAAGAAGTGGGTCAGTTGTGTGACTGATTACACAGAAGCATGATTTTCAAAGTTTGATTTCATTTTGAAATTCCTGTAAATTTCAAAATGAAAATGAACTTTCAAACTCATCAAAAAATAACTCATTTGTTATATAGATCTAATTTTTTTTAGATTCATAACTAATTAAATTCCAGATTTGTCATAATTGCAGTCACACACGTGACGAAGAATGGCCCACAAGCAGAATAGTCTACTTCACAAACATAAACTAACACGGAGATTACATAGACACTTGATTTCATCAAAGAAAACTAAATACGGATGAAAGACAAACTTCATATGCAGATGATTAATGAAATGTTAGAAAAGTGCATTACCTAAATGCGAAGATCGTAATGCTGGTGCAGCGTTATGTGAAAAGTGTCACACACACACCACATTCTTTTTATCTTCTTTCTTTGTGTGTGAAACAAGCAGGGGATGGATTGTGAAAAATGGTACATACATGTATTAGACAATTTCAAGATATACAGACTCTGGAGAGCATTTCATCAACACTTTTGTCTGACAAGTTGTCCGATCTGAAAAGGATCCCTGAATTTGATTGGCTGAGAAGTACCATTTCTATGGTAATTGTTGGATAAAACAGGACTTGTCGGATAGAACGTCTGACAAATAATTTCATGAAATGCTCACCAGGTCTACAAGTCCAGAGAAAAGAAAATGAACTTCATTTAGTTTTCACCTTATTATTCAAGTTTACAACAGATTCAAGCTTCACAACATGATAAATAATTTTTATTCAAATATTCAAACATCAGAATTCCCATTTCCAAAGGAAAGGTCATCTGTGGTAAGATTGTTAAAAGCTAAAAAATCATTGATTTCTGCTAGTAAATCTGCCAAGAAAGTTCTCAAGGCTGGTGCCAGGGAAATTTGATGGGAGAGGGTGGATGACCTAAAAGCAATGTCATTTTTTTTTAAATTGACCATCAGAAGTCATGTGGTGTTACACAACCCAGATCTCTATCTTTGTATCCCCCCTATTCCCCCCTTCTCCTTTTTTTTTCTCACACCCCTCCCACTGACTATTATGGAAGGAGGGGGGGTCACCCCCTCCCCTGTAGCACCATCCCTGAAAACTACTTGAATGAGCCATTGCCTCTTGTATAAAGCAAATAATGCACCATGCAACTATAAATGAAGAAAAGCTAAGTATATGAAGTGACATGAACATTTTGGATGCTCAAACTGGTTGACAGGTATAGCAATAATGTCACAATTTTGGTCTAGATGATTTATGGAATAAATGGAAGAGATGAGGATATTGGGCGAGCATTCCATGAAAAGTATAGTCAGTGATTTTCCTGACCAACCAGGTGCAATGATTTCAGTAGCTTATATTAAAAAAATAGTCAATGAATTGCTCCCCTGTATTTACTATTGATGATAACCCACTTCAGGGGGGGGGATATTATATAAGAGTATAGGTATGGGGACTACTGAGCAGGTAATGTTATCATTGATAACTTATCAATATACAGTACATATTCATACTAGAAGGTGGATTCCCAAAGTTAGTCAAAAAAAATTCAATAAATTAATAATCACCATAAATACAGTTACTAATATCATATAATCAATATAACAAAAACAAATCTGTAACAGTAAAATAAGTTCATATATGAATATAACTCCCACACACTTTCAAAATAGAATAACCAGTATTACAACTTGCTTCATGCAAGTGCTAATTTTTGCAAATTAGTCATTCTCAATAGGTCTAATGATTTGGTGAATGTGCTGTGCATTAACTTCACAAACTAAAAAAAAATCACATACATGTAACTATCCTCACACATATCAATTAAAAACAACCTACTTTCAATCAAACCACATGGAATGCATCTTTGTCATCACTTGTGGAAAAATGAAAAAGAGGCAAGGGATTTTCAATGAATATATGAACTGATAATTGGTGAATAGATTTCACAAACAGGTTGTCAATTCATAAATCTGCTGGTAAGTTACCAACTTCATGCACAAAATCATGCAAGACTGGAACATGTTCTTACAGTTGTAGTCGGCACATAGCTAGGGATACATCATTTAGCAAAAGAACATGTCACCAGTTGCATGTTACATGATTTGTAACTTACGAACAGCTTTATGAAACTACATAAACTTAAGATTGAAAATACATGTGAATTTAGAGTTTGTGAATTTTTTATGAGCAGCAATTTCAATGAAGCAGCATTGATGATGAACTGGGTTTAAAGATTACCAAAGTGTGACATCATCAATTTTTGCTCGTCAGCGTTTTTGATACCATATTTTGGTAGAGCATGAGGAAAAACCCCCACAACCCAAATTTGATGGGAATCGGTCCATGGGCCCCAAGATAGGACCTCATGAATGCATAATTAGCCCCATTGAAGTCAATGTATTATTGGCCTGGTTCCTAACAATTAGAACTGGGTCAATAATACACTGACTTCAATTGGACTAACTATACATGTACATTCATGAGGTCATATCTAAGGCCCCATGGACCGATTCCCACCAAAGTTTGGTAGTACATGTGTTTTTCATCATGCTTTAACAAAATATGGTATAAAAAATGCTGAAATGCAAAAAAAAAGTTTTTTGTGATGTCATCACTTCGGTACACTACAAGGAATGTGGCCACCACATACCTACCCACACGTAGCATAAAGTCATCCTCATACTAAAGGTGGTTCCATAGATTCCATACTAGTCTGAATGTTAGTAAAGGAATCATTGATTTATTTTCTTTTTTGTTCTTCAAACTATCACCATCTTTCAATTTTAGATGACCAAATCATTGAGGGGTAGAGGACTAGTATATTAAAGGGAATTCTCATAAGGAAATGTCCTAAGATTTAAAGAAAAGTAGTAAAAAATATGTCTATATAATTACAAATATATAGTCAAATATTAAAAAAAATCAATTCATCACCAACAAGACCTATATTGACATATAACGGTTGAAACTAATTTAATGGTGGGTTGTGTGGCTCCAATGTGAATTCAGGGTATTAAAAAAAGTTTTGCTCAGACTATTATGATACTACAACCAAGTATATATACATGTATTTCTGGTTGCCCTGTTGCATAAAATTTACTTTTATGGTGACTCTGCTATCCAATGGTAACTTCAATGGATTTTTTTATGTGATTGGCAGTTGAACATTGTTACCATGGTAATTAATTTTATCATTGGATGGCAAAGATACCATGATACTAAATTTCATTTATAAAAAGGGCCCTTGATAAGACTTTCACTTTGATTAAATGGTTTTCATTTCCTTTGCTCATCCTTCAAAACCAGAAAGGTGTACCATGCATTTTTGTCGGCTTTGACTATATATGTGAAATTCTTGGTTGCTTTCATCGGCTTGGAAGTACTGGGTGATTTCAAGTCCAGTGTTAGTGTTGGTGTTGGAAGCACAAATTGGATAGTGTTTTCTAGCTCCAAAACCTATTCTGAATAACCAAAATGATACAGATCACAATTTTAACGGCTCAACACCTTGTGAGTGACTTTTCAGGACAAAACTTATTTCATGTTTGGTGCTATGCTCACGTAAAACCTGACCTGACACCAACACCAAAAGGTCAACACTGAACTTGAAATCACCCACTGTTTCTAACCGTTACTAACTGTCAGAGCTGACAGTATAGTCATCAATGACAACTTTCATGAAACACCTCCCGTATATTACTGCCCGGTAATAAATAACATGTTTTGGTTAGTTCTCGTATGTTTCCATGATTGTGCCACCAATCCTCTACACTAACATGATGTTGTTAGAGTGATTGATTTAGTAATTTCAATTCGTCCGTCACCCTGTTTCTGCCCTTATCACCACAGCGTACTCACCAAGGACAGGTACAGCAAATTACCCATCAGTTCTGAAAATAAACCATCCTCCCATGAAATATACCACAACATAGTTTGTATAAAGAGATACAGGGTTTGTATCAATATCAAAGCTTTGAAGAGGAATGTGCTTTGCAAAGAAAGGTAAGACCATTTCTATAGCACCATTGACAATGCATAAATCTTAATATGTGATAGGAAAAGACATGTCAGAATTTTATAACGTTTGCATTTGAATATTATGCAAAAGGTGAAATGAAAAGTACACTGATTTATTTCATCTCGGATATAAATTCATTAGCATAAATTGTGTTCCAAGAATGGATGGCAGGAAGATAAGGGCAAACATAGCAAAATGGAGACTAAAATGGAAACAGTGCAAAAAAATTCTGAGATATGACTGATAATAGTCAAAGATAAAATCAATAAAAAAATGTATATTGCAAGGGATAACGCTAATCGATCTCCTGGCATGCACCAATTGTTAGCAATATTTTGCAGCTTAGATACAGAAGGCAGCTAAATGTACTCGATAGTGGCAAATGACCCATGACCTCGTGACACTGGGTATATATACGCCAAAGTTTGTGCAAGAAAATACTGGATCATTATTATATATTCAACTGGAAAATTTAACATTACCTTTGTACAGGCTGATCGATATCATTCTGTCAGTTGGCATACTAGTGCAAATTAACATCAATCAAGTAATCTTTTATAATCATGTTTGCTAATCTTATATTTGAGCTCAGAGAAATTGAGCACATGAACGTGCAACCCAAATGATCTATAGATATCGTTCAAAGGCCCACAAAAACTAATATTTACAACTGTCACTTTCAGTTAAAAACACAGAATTTTGTAAAGCTCTTGGAGAGGGTTGGTTAAAATTAGATTCTGGTCAAGCAATTGGAGAGTGTGATAATACTGAAATACAATATTGGTTGAACCCATGGTTTATTCAGATTATCTGTATAAATTATGTTTAATACTACTGATATTAAAAATATGTCCAATGCTGATGCATGCTTTTGTCACAGTGCACCAAATGACGCCTGTTGCCATGGTTAAGTGTACAATTTTATTCAGGAATCTACTCTTTTGAAAAGTGGACTAATTTTAAAACAGTGGACTCGGTTGTCAATGTGGTGCACTGTAACAAAAGCGCGCCTCACCATTAAACATTTTTAATAAACGTGATAAACTAAGCATAATTTATACAGTAAATCTGCATAACCATGGGTTCAACAAAGAAGTTTCTATGACCGCACGTCAAATTTACTCAAGCAGTTGTTCATTTCTAAAGAAACACAAAAGGAAGTACGGCAGTTTCAGGATCAAGAACTGTAGAGTGGTATTATTTTTTTATTTTATCCTCAGATCAGTCTATTTATTAATATTTACATGTATACAAAAACAATAAAAAGTAAAAGTTCAATGAAACAATGCAATAATTTTCTGTATATCACATCATTTTGCCGAACCGACTTTTGCTATTACTGGTACCAAATAAATAATCATACTATGGCTGTAGCGCAGCATCAAGACTAAAAGAAAAATTCCTTTCTATTTTGAGTCTCCCTTGAAGTCAGTTGGACTTTGCACGCTTGCAGCGAGCAGAATTATGTTTTTATTATTTTAATATTCCTTAAACATGCCAAACTTCAAATGAAATGACTGTACTTCTTGGAACTCTCATATTTCATGAAAATGTGATATGTTAAAAAAATGTGTCACAGTCGGATCGTGTGGTGTGCGGCAGGCTTAATTTGAATTAATGTAAAGAACTGAGCCCTGTCATGCAAAGAGTTGCAACTGATACGAATCAATTGCAACTTTGAGAGCAATCTCGACAGTGACATTTGGAGATAAACTTCAAATCAATCTCAAGTCTTGAATCAATACCAAACATCAATCACAACTTTTAAAAAGAAAGAATCCTCAATATTCAAACTGAAAGGCCCTTGGAACAGGCTTTAGTTTCATGTATTAAAGGGGGCAGCATCACAATTTAAAAAAAAATGGAATAAATACCTGGAATTCTTGCAGCGCTTGTTTGCCCATGTAAGCTTCTTTCTTTATCTTGACCTCCAATGCTTCAGGAATGTCTGGGACGATAAAGTCAATGAATCTTGAAATACCAAATACAAAATGCTGTAAAGAAAAAAAGAAGCGATTTAGATCAATTAGGTAATAGAACATCATCACAAGGCAAGAGAAGTAAGGACTCAAAGATATATCTATTATTCAAGAATAAAATATCAAATACAAAATGCTGTCAAGAAAAAAAAAAGTGGCAATTCTAGATCCAATAGATAAATAAATACAAGGCGAGGGATGTACAAGTACTAAAATGTACCATTTTACAAGAATGACATAGGAAATACAAAATGCTGTATAGAAAAACAAGTGGAACGCCTCTGGCAGTCTCACCTGCATCACGCAATTCAATATAGCAGCAGTGCTGACTTTGAAAAACTACTATAAAATAATTATTCACAAAAACACCATTCATATAATGATACAATACTACGTTCATTGACATTTGACCTTGATCATGTGACCTAAAACTTGTCAGTGATACTTGATTACCCCTATATCCACATTTTATACACTATATCTATAAACTTTAAAAGTTATGACAGCAATCTAATCCTTTAAAATGGCGAAAGTTCAATGACCTTTGACTTTGGTCATGTGACCTGAAACTTGCATGAGATGTTCAGTGATACTTGATGACTCTCATGTCCAAGTTTTATGAACTAGACCAACATTACTTACAGAGTTATGATGGTAATTGAACAAATACAACATGGCCAAAGTCCATTAACCTTTGACCTTGGTCATGTGACATGAAACTTGCACAAGATGTTCAGTGATACTTGGTTACTCTTATGTCCACGTTTTTATGAGCTAGACCAATACACTTACAGAGATATGATGATAATTCAACAAATACCCCCAACATGGCCAAAGTTCATTGACCTTAAATGACCTTTCACCTTGGTCATGTGACCTGAAACTTGGACGGGATATTCAAAGATACTTGATTACGCTTATGTCCAAGTTTCATGAATCAGATCCATAAAACTTTTAAAGTTATGATGGTATTTCAACAAATACCCCCGACTTGGCCAAAGTTCATTGACCTTACATGACCTTTGATCTTGATCATGTGACCTGAAACTCGCACAGGATGTTCAGTGATACCTGATTACTCTTATGTCTAAGTTTCATGAATCAGATCCATAAACATTCAAAGTTATGATGGTAATTCAACAGATACCCCCATTATGGCCAAAGTTCATTGACCTTTGACCTTGGTCATGTGACCTGGAACTCACACAGGATGTTAAGTGATACTTGATTACTCTTATGTCCAAGTTTCACGAATCAGATCCGTAAAATTTTTAGGTTATGACGGTAATTCAACAGAAACCCCCAATTTGGCCAAAGTTCATTGACCCTAAATGACCTTTGACCTTGGACATGTGACTTGAAACTCAGGCAGGATGTTCAGTAATACTTGATTAACCTTATGTCCAAGTTTCACAAACTAGGTCCATATATTTATGATGACATTTCAAAACCTTAACCTTAGGTTAAGATTTTGATGTTGATTCTCCCAACATGGTCTTAAGTTCATTGATCCTAAATTACCTTTGACCTTGGTCATGTAACCTGAAACTCGGGCAGGATGTTCAGTAATACTTGATTAACCTTATTGCCAAGTTTTATGAACTAGGTCCATATACTTTCCAAGTTATGCTGTCATTTCAAAAACTTAACCTTCAGTTAAGATTTGATTTGATGTTGATGCCGCCGCCGCCGGAAAAGCGGCGCCTATAGTCTCACTCTGCTATACAGGTGAGACAAAAACAAGAGGCAGCTTTAAGCCAAATAAGTACTCTGAACATCACAAGGCGAGGGTGTAAGAAATAAAATTAGAGACCCAATTCTCCTTTTTCTAAAATGCCAATTCTGAAGAATCAAAGAAAAATGTTAAGTTTCTACAGTGACAAAGCTTAACATACAGATGCTTAAAAACACTGTAAATAAGTTTGACTAGCAGATTTTTCACTTCTGAGTAGTTTTTTTTTTCATTGATTTTCAGGATTTCTACTGTATTTTTTGTAATTCAAATTGGTTGGCCTGAAAGACTGTGTTTTCCATGAAATTCCTAGAATTCTATGTTCTTCAATTCCATGATTTTATTGTTTTTCATGTATCATGAAAAACTGGGGATTCTAACTAAAAGAGAATATTATTAAAGAACATAAAAATAAAGGAACTCAAAAATTTGAAGTGTTGTTTATCATGCCTGCATTCTTAAAGACAAAGGGATATCTGGGGGGCGTTTCATGAAAGGACTTGTCGGATGTTTTATCCGACAAGTCCCATTTTATCCGACAGTTACCAGAGGAACAGTGCCTCTCAGCCAATCAAAATCATGGAAAGATGTCAGATCTGACAACTTGTCGGATGAAAATATTGATGAAACGCTCCCCAGGAAGCATTTCACAAAGGATCTTGTCAATGACTTTCCCTGACAAATCTGCTCTCAACCAATCAAATGAAAAGATTTCAGTAGCTTATACAAGTTCACAGTGAAAACCATTGAAAAGTGGCTATAGTGAAATGTTCCTTGGGTCTTACCTCGAAGAGGATGACAAAACCTAGCTTGACTGATAAAAGCTGCCAATAGAATCTGGTGTACTCTCCATTCATATCTCGGAAATCTTTATATCTGGAGAGGAAAAAAAACTCAATTTTTACTACCAACAATGCCATACCAAAGCAAATTGATACTGTGGGTATTATGACCTACATATAGCAAAAGTGAATGGGTTGCATGTGAAAATGTTGAGAGGGTAATTTCCTATACACGCATTAATAATAAAAAATAATAATATGCAGTTTTTATGTAATGCAAATTACAATTAAGTCTCTTAGCTCTTAGAAAAAGGTAGAATAAGAAATAAATAAAAAGAAATCAATCACATATCAGAACTAACATGATTTGATTCTACAAATTGGAGATTGTGATATAATTAAATAAAAGTCCAAGAAAATTCAAGAGCACCTGCTGATCTCTAAACTTGTTTAAGGTCCATGCTAATTTCATTTTACAATTAAATTTGAACTCAACCTATCAGGAACAATGCGGTTCACATAACCAAAATTAAATAATCTCACGCTCTAAATTGGCAATGCAATAATAAAACAAAATCCCTGTTAAAAATGCAAATTGGCAACTTATCGTCAAAGATAAGAGGATTGTTGCCAATTTTAAGAACAAAAGCAGAAAGATTGATGATATTGATAGGCATACACATCTGTAAAAACCATCTAAAAAACTGGATAGAGCATATAAAGGGATGGTCCTGGCTGAAAATATTTATATCTAAATAAATAGAGTAAAATTCACAGAGCAAAATGCTGAAAATTTTATCGAAATTGAATAAAAAATATCAAAGTTATTGAATTTTAATGATTATCAATATTTTGTGAAAACAGTTATATGCCCATCGTCATGATTTTTCATTAGGTGGGCTGATGATGTCACATCCCTACTTTCCTTTTTCTTATGTTATTACATGAAATCAAAATTGTTTCAGTTTTTCAAACATGTGTAAATGATGTGTCTCCATTCTGATGAAATAAGTTGCAGTAATAAATAACTAATGCACTTAATCAGTTGTCAATTCAATTGTTTTAGTTCTTGGTAGAAAATTTTTGAAAAAACCTAATTTCATACAATAAAATACAAAAGAACAGGTGGGGATATGACATCATCAGCCCGCCTAATGAATATTCATGAAGACATGCCTAGAACTGTTTCACCGAAATAATGCAAATCTTTAAAATTCAATAACTTTGTTATTTGTTACCCAATTTTGATCAAATTTTCAGCATTTTGCTCTGTGAATTTAACTCTATTTATTGAGATATATCTCCAGCCTAGATCATCCGTTTAACATGCTCTTTTGAGGCCACCACGGGAAACACTTCAAAGTACTCCAAAAGGTCAAGCGCACACAAATCTCCACTCTTTCTCTTGCGTGTGTATCAATGCGTGCTGTTTCTTACAAGTTGGTATGGCCCCATATACTGTTAATTACGCCTGTCATACTTTGGCAAAAGGAAGCAAGTTACAAAAGTATCATTTGTTGTAAATGAGCAATGTGTGTTCGTCATTTAAATAGGCGTCAATGCAATTTAACAGCATATTTTCTTCAATATATTTCCATAGAACGATAATTTCTTCCCAAAATTTTGCCTGAATGTGCAACATACAAAGGGTGCTTCAGAAACAACAATAACTCAAATTTGACTGATGTGTCACTTGCTTCCTTTTGCCAAAGTTGGGCAGATGTCATGGAGTACTTTCCTGTAGCTTCAAGGTTGTGAGTGTGGCAGCACACAACAAGCTTTATCCAGTTTATTTTATTTTTCGTATATCTTTTAAAGTCCTCCTCCTTACCTACAAAATTCTTAATGGTCAATTCCCCAAATATCTCAAGGATCTCATTTCTTTACGTTCTAGCACCTCCTCAAGACCCCTCCGTTCATCATTTACATTGCAGTTAACTCCTGGACCGCGAACTTAAACAAAATATGGTGACCGTGCTTTTTCTTCTATTGCCCCTTCTCTTTGGAACAAGCTACCCTCTTACATGCATAGTGCCAAGTCCGTCAGTCAGTTTAAGGCCCTGCTCAAAACATACCTTTTCAATCAATGAATCCCAGTTGTGGGTCGGTCATTGGAGGTGCACACCAGTTTTAATCTGTTAGTATTTTTTTTTTGTCTCTCTTAATGATTTTTGTCACACCTTGTGTTATTACGCCCATTGAATTTGTTTTTTCCCATGTAAAGTTAAATTCAGAACACAGCGCGCTTAGAAACGTCCGTATTAAGCGCCCTATAAATGTTTTGTATTATCATTATTATCAAAAACCCCATAACACACACACACATTGAACACACTTGAAGGGAAGTTCATCCCGAATAAACGTTTGTTGTAAAAATAGCAGAAAAAATAATGAAAAATATTAGTGAAGCTTTGAGGAAAATCTATTAAAGATTAAGAACGATATCAGAATTTAAAGTTTTTGATTTGTGACTTCAAAAACGAGCAGCTGCCCCTACGTTATGTAATATAAAATGCATGAATTTCATTTTTTTTTTAAATGGTTTACATGTATGATGACTTATTTTTGTTTTCTTTTTACAAACGGGTGTGAAATGGTTCTTCTATTGATATACTGAAGGTACACGTACAGTAAAAACCAATTTCAATTTTCTGAGAAAATGACATTTCACTGATTTTTTTAAAGTACAATATGTAGGAAAGCTGCTCGCATATGGCGTCACAAATTCAATAATTAAAATTCTAATAACTCTTCAATCTTTTATGGATTTTTCTCAAACTTTTGGCAATATTTTTCATTATTTTGGTTTCTGCTATGTTTACAATAATCTTTTTGTCAGGGTGATCTTTAAACCTACTAACCTGCAAGGAGCATCTGGAGCATCTAACGGAGCATAGGCTAAGGTGAAGTTAACATACCCATCCAAACTGAAATTATATTGGTACTGATAGAGCAGCTTTGGTAAGAATTCGGATGTGAAGGCAATCAAGAAGGCCTGTTGGCATGATGAAGGATGCAAGAGAAACAACAATGGTTAATGTTAACAATCATTTTTTATCTAACTTGGGTGTTTACTTTTGCATGAAAATACACTTCTAGATGAAAAACAGTTTTGAAAAATGCAGTGAAATTACTGACATATGTCCTTAATAGACCATCTGGTAATTATAATTCTTGTGCGCTATTTAAGAATGAGCCAGGGAATTTGAATGTTGGTAATTTGATTTCAAGTTACCGCGCCTTAGTGGGGCATATTGTTTTAGGGCTTTAATGTTAATGTATCATTTCCATTGTCATTTTATTCATTAGTGAGGAAAAAGTGTTGGGTGGGTGGGTGTGATATTGCATTGATTGCCAGGGCAATTTTTTTTTTTTTTGGGGGGGGCTTAAATTTTAAAAGTATAACTCCCATATCAGTTTCTTTATCAGTGTGATAATTGAGTATCTGAATATATAAACGGCCCAAGTCCATTTTTGGGCGAAATTGAGTTAAATATGGGAAATCGTTCCTTATACAATGACTCATCTTGTGTATAAATGATAAATCTGAAATCATCTCAGAAGTCTTAAATAAAGGAGGAAAATCTGGTATGAGTGTAAGAAAAGCTCAAGTCCAGGACTTGGGCTTTTCTTACATTTCTATCATAGTGCCCTCTCTCATTACTTTTTCTACTTACTACAGAAGTCTACCATGTATATGAATGTAAGAATGACCCAAGTCCATGATTCTAAAAACGACCCAAGGCCAAGACCACCAGATCAAAGGCTCCGCCCACAAGTAACATGAATATCAATGTTCATAAAAAAAATGTAGACTTAAATTAGTTTTATGATGTTCTCTGATGTCTTTTGGCCAAATATACTTTAATTGCCCAAATTTAAAAAATGTATTTTTTTTTTCTTGAAATAAACTCCTATGGACTTGAGCCTTTTTTATATTCATATACTCATTTAGAGCTGGATGGATGGGTGTGATATTGAATGAAGTGCCGTTCTGATATTTCAAGTGGTTGAATGTTCCGACCAGCGAGGACAACCACAGTCACAACATAGTCGGCAGACACAGACCCTAATTGTAACTTTGATTAAAAAGTGGGTCTTATACACACAAATACAACTTGCCGCTGAGGGGCCCTTCTGTGCACGAGCAACAGATTGGAACTTTAGGCTACATATTCAGACCTCTTTCCGTGAGTAAAGGACCTGCTAAATAAGCTAAGGACAACATTGTTGAACGGAGAAGTCATGTAATTGTCCATTCATCCATGATCCAAACTCACATTGCTGATGACAGCGATCTGTGCGATAATCTCAAGGATGTCGAACCACACCCCGATGTCTTGCGCCCTCTCGGCAACTGGTCGGCGCAGCTCACTGACAAATTTCTGGGCATCTAGTCTTATCTCAAGCCAGTTGTTGAGAATGGCGAAAACAGGGGCAAGGGGGAAGGCAGCCACGAAGATGGTTATAAACCCAAACTGGATGACTGCAGAAAAATGATTGAAATTATATATAATATAAAATTGTCCTGAATTTAACTTAACTTAATAACAAATAACTGAAAATTGCTGTACTGTATTGGATTGAATTAAAATGAATTACTCAGCTCAACTGCATTGAATTGAATAAAATCAAATTGAACCGCATTCACTGTATTTCTTTGAATTGAGGATTTGATTTTAACCGACTTGAAATGAACAGCACATGGATACACAACAATGATTGAATTACTACGCTCAATGGAATTAAACTTGAAAAAAGAAATGTTGCCTTGCACTGAATTGAAATTAAGTTGATAGAAATTAAACCGAATAAATTTGAATTACACAGAACAAAATAGGTGGACTACAGTGAGTAAAATGAATACATTTGAATCTTACTAAAGTGAGTGGAATTTCAAAGCCCCTGCATATAAAGTAAAGGTTATACTACGATCACAAAACTATTATAAGTTACTGTATCATATATCTCGTATTGCATAATTGACTGGTACAAAGCAAATTAATAGTAGATTTCTAACAAGGTTTTATTTAAAACAACAACTGAGCTATCTTTGTTGCTCTGATGCTTAATTGAACATGAACTTACTCATCTCCAAATACTCCTCAAAGAGGCCTTCATTTGGTACAAGTTGGTAGTCCTCTTCCCAGCGGGATCCTTCTTCTTCCGATCCTCCGAACGCCGAGCCCTTGAGCTTCCATCTGATGATAAACTGCTTCAGTTTCCTGGTGGAAATGTGGAAATAATTTGACTCAATCATGGACTTATTGTTGATCATTCTTCATGCGATTTTTAATACTCTGATGAGTGCATGTCAAAAAGTTCAATATCTCCGTTTTTAATAGCACTGTTGATTGGTAACATTGAACAGGTTACGGTAACTAATAGATGTTCTTTATATTTCCTTTTTTTTTTTTTTGCTTTTTAAGTCTAAATACTTAATCAGACCTCTCAACCAATGTAATGTGATTATATGTGATTATATGTCCAATTTTAATAGCACTGGATTTTCCAATTGTTGATCGGTTAAACATTGCACAGATTAACTAATAGATATCATATATGTTCTTTA
This sequence comes from Lytechinus pictus, assembly GCF_037042905.1. Classification (NCBI taxonomy): domain Eukaryota; kingdom Metazoa; phylum Echinodermata; class Echinoidea; order Temnopleuroida; family Toxopneustidae; genus Lytechinus; species Lytechinus pictus. Next base: position 11,749,471 of record NC_087258.1, on the reverse strand, counting down.
TATATCCATGTTTTTGTGTGCTTTTAATGTCTAAAGACTTAATCAGACCTCTCAACCCATGTGATGGGATTATATGTGCAGGATGATTTCGCTTAAAAGTAGGAAAGAAATCCTATTTCTCATTGGGTTTTACAGTAAAGTTATTAAGAAAATCAGTTAAAGCTAAGTTAGAGTATAGGAATGCCATTTCAATAAGAAATGGTTGAAGCTATCCTAAACTGTTTATCATACACCAGCATGCTTATTTAGAATAACAACTTTTAATCAACAGAATTCAGGCTTGCTTTAAACTATATGCATTTCATTATCGTTTGCTTTTCCTAGTGTAGCTAGTATAGGGAACAACATGTGGGACTTGTATACTATAAATGGACGGGCATAAATAAATTCCAAAATAAAAAAAAGGAGATTATGACAATGAAGAAAAAAGAAAAAATGAGAAAGATGATAAAGAGACAAGAAAATCAATAAATTCTAGGAATAATATAAGAGGTTTAAATGACACTTACGGAATGGCTACTTCTTGGCAATTGTTGATGATTTGCTTGCCAACCATGATAATAAAGAGTTGCTGGGCCAATTCAACGAGACATCCACCGCTACCACAAGCTTCATCTCGAAGACCAAAGAATGTGTTGTAGTTGCCAGGGTAACCAAGAAACCTGGGAGAAGAACAATACTAGTTTCTTACGGAAAACTTTCTATAATTCAAGGTCTGTCTATCTTTATTTATCTAGACAACTATTCATTTATACATTTGTTTGTTCAGTCATCCATCCCTTCCTTCCTTCCTTCCTTCATTCGTTCATTCATTCATTCATTCATTCATTCATCCATTGTTGTTATGTTGTTGTTATTTTGAATAGGCAAACTAGTCAGTTTTGACTATTGTTGCCTTGTAAAAATGCTTTCCTTTTTTTTTCTTCAAAAAACATAATAATTTCTTTGTTAAATCTATATCAGTTAGAAAAGTAAAGGAAAAGAGAGGAAAAAATTCATTAATTTCAGTTCATTTAAACAAGGTATTAATAATATAATCTGCTTTTATATAGCGCTTAATACATCGGAACGAAGTGTCTAAGCGTTTTACAGATATGATATTACCCCAGTCATCGGATTCAATCAGTCATTCCCGCACACAATATGTGGACATCCTCCACTCCCTGGAGAGTATTCCAGTCAGTCGCCGGTGAGGCGCACACAGTACTGGACAAGCTACAATGCCTTTCACATCCTGCCAGGTACCCATTTAGCGCCTGGGTCAAAAGTGGCAAAGTGTGGATTAACGCCTTGCCAAAGGACGCCAGACCGTGGTGGGATTCGAACTGACGACCTTCTGTTTACAAGGCGAGAGTCAGAACCAATATACCACAGCTCCTCCACAGGTAGGACAATTAATAATCATAGTATCATTTTCCATGGGGCCCATATAAAAAAATACAGTACAACAATTAACTTTTTGAACAATCTAGAAACAATATATAGAACATCTAAACAATTTTACTTGTTGTTATACTCCAGAAAAAAAACAATACACAAGTACCTGGTACATTTATTTTCTGTTACTTCAGTTCAATTCAAATAACATTACCTTTTTTTTCATTTAACATTGAGTGGTTACGTATTGTGTGCAAAGTTATATGCAAGCAGATACAATATGTACAAAGTTAATTTGAAAGACCACACTGGTCTAGTAAAGGTTTTAGAGAATATTCAAACATAATACCAGCATATGTTGTAAATGTCTAGTAAGAAAAAAAAATTACCAGTCATGCTTTCTGAGAGCAGATTAGAAATGATAAAAATGTTATAAACATAGCTTACTCTATAAAGGGAATCGAACTGAAATGTGGCGACACTTACTTTCCCTTAAAGAATGCGATGTAAAAGATGGATGAGAAGAAATTCATGAATTGAAAGATGAAGACCTTGAAGGTTAGGTTGTCCTCGTACTCCGTCTGAGTCCGATGCATCTCTACAGAGAGAAACACAGTATTCATATAAACTTTTAATATCTCTCATAACATTGTTGGGCAATTTCATAAAAACTCAATCTATTTTTATATGTCCAACTCTCATTTCTATCCATTCTTATTCCACTTCATAAAGTGAAGACCAGCTGTGATACTTTGTTCAACTTAGAGTAACATGCAGCAAACTGCCAACATCAACTCAAGTCACATTTCATTCACAATACACACAGTGGGTATTAAGTCTATTGTACTCACACACATACACAATAGTGATTTGTGCATCACATTCAGTGTACGCACAAAGATTTTCTTTACAATAAACCAATCAAAAGTTAATTGAGTTGAATTAGCAAGATCCATGCACAACCCCATTATGGTAGTGATTTTTTTTACCTGATTGATATAAAAGAAAGCATGAATGCTTGTAAGCAAGCAACCAGAGGACCAACGGCTTAAGGTCCTCTTCAAGGGAACTGGTAATGAAGATTAATGCCTTACCAAAGGGCGCTAGTGCACCAAGTGGGAACCAAACCCGGGTCACCAGAACTACCGACTGAGCTATCGCGCCTCCACGATGGTTGCACCCTTAGATTAATGTGACACAGAAGGGACAATCTCCAAGGTGGGCAAAGGGTTAAGAAACGGGATGTAATTATCACTAACTCCAGCAAATATAATATTTGGTCTTACCCCAATCATTCATGATGACGGCTAGTTTCTGGTAGACCTGACCTAGCACCATGATCAAGATCAAGTTGAGGATGGCTCCCGAAATACTGGCGATGGTCTGAGCATTGGACCTGAACAGCTCGTTCTGGGAGAGAGGGATGCTGATCAGAACTCTGTACATAATCACACCCGTCAGGAAGATTATCACCAAGGTAACCTACAGAGAAAAGGAAAATTGATAAATTAAAACATGTCTTTGGTATCATCTTTTGCATCGATTCTCCCTACCATATTTACATGATTTAGTCACTGTGTATAAGCCAACATGTCGTTTACGTTCACAAAACATGAATTTATTAGTCGTACCTCCAATATCAACAAAATCATACGGCGAATGTTCATTTGCTCATACAGCCCCTCTTTTATGGAACAAACTCCCAAATTCCCTTTAAAAAATTGATTCGGTTAACAAATTCAAAACAGCTCTTAAAACATAATTATTTGAATTGTAAGTAGCCTCACCAAAATGAACTCACCAACACTTCTCTTCAGTTCCTTTGTTTTCTCAAGCGCATAGAGTCTTTGTTATGTGTTATGCGCTAGCTATACAAAAACTGACCGTTATTATGATTATTACTATAACCATATAGAGCGCAAAGTTTTCATCTATTTGTAGGACAAGATTAATAATGGGGATTTGTTGGGCTTAATCACTTCTGGGCAGTGTTCCATGACAGGACTTGTTGGAAATGCTATATGACAAGGCTGTTTATCCGTTACCAGAAAACAGTCAGACTCCTTTAATAGCTTCCTAGCATATCAAAATCAATGGAAGTTTTCTGATCTGACAACTTGTAAAATGTTGTCGAAATGCTCTTCGGGTGGGTGTTTCACAAAGCATTCGTAACTTACGAGCAACTCTAAGAACAACTGGTGACCCTTTCTTAGGAACTAAGTCAACGCCAATGGAAATCTGGCGTAATCATTTACAACAGGGACCACCAGTCGCTCGAAAAGTCGCTTGTAACACACAGCTTTATGAAAAACCTACCAGGTATGTAGCTGCATAACACCCCAGGGGGCCGTTTCAAAAAGCTTTTCGTAAGTTAAGAGCGACTTTAAGAACGATGGTAAACACGCTAAATCATTGCCAATGAATATACCATTTACCAGCGGAAAGGATCACCAGTCGTTCTTAAAGTCGCTCTTAACTTATGAACAGCTTTATGAAACACCCACCAGGGGCTGAATTAGTATTTTGCCTGTAAAGTGGAATCATTAAAACCTAAAAAAAAAATTATTGAAAACAAATAACTTTGATTACCATGCCAACGATGACGAAGATACCAGTTAGCCATCTCCTTTTCTTGATATCTTCCGGGAAATACGGTTCCATGACGCCAGTAATGGGGTTTTCTTCCATAGCGGGGGCTTGGGCTGCAAACTGGGGTCGGGGACGCTCCTGTATATCATCAGAATTTCAAACATAGGTACAGTAGTTATATCAACCCCTTCCTTGCCATTGAATTTCAATGGTTCGTCCAAAATAAATGTTCGAAAACTTCTTTAGATGAACATTCAACTTATTTTCCTTTGACAAAAATAGGAAAAGGGTCCGGTTTGACAAAGACTTACAATCGATGTACATGTAACTTTGCTATCATCGTTACTACTGTACTGTGGAAACCTTGACTGTGATTGGCTGCTTGATAGTTTCCATGGTAGTTACCATGATGGTGAAGTTACCATAACAAAATTCTTTATGAAATATTAAGTGACATCAGAATAAGCATTGGATCAGTCATGCATAATGGTAGGCCTATTCACATGACTCTTCTAACCTTATTATTCCCTGAGAGTATACTTTTATGAGGTGTTTCTTATTCATTCACCAAGTAAACATTACATTGATCCCGCACCGAAAAAGTATTCAAGGATATAATTTTGAAATGAAATGCTGTGAACAGTAGGTTACATAAGTAAAAAAGAGAATATGCATTTAATCTTTGGTACATTATCATGAATATTGAAGAAACCAAAATATAGCAACACTGAAATTGGATTCCAATTCTGATAATAAATGAAACTTTGCAACTAGCTTCCAAAAGGTAGAAACCTTCATTAATTTGAATGACCTAATAATGAAAAAGAATTAGGCTATATGAGACTGTACCTCTTCTTCTTCAAAATTCCAGCAATCCCAGTGATGGGCAAGACTGGCTTGCTTTCTCTTCCAGCTTTCAAGGAATGATACAGCTGTAACAAGAATGATTGTAGATAGTTATTGAATTTTTTCCAATTACATACACTGAAAATATGATAAATAATAATATAGGATTTTTTATAGCACAAAAATCCACCTTGGTAGGTGCTCAAGGTGCTCCTACATGTATGTTACCCCAGCTAAGCTTATCTACAGACGTATATGTAGACAAAATATCACATTTAGAACCCACTGCACTATTCATATAAGAGTAGGGGGAAACCTCGGAAGTAGTGGTCCTCCTGCACTCCCCCAATCAGTTATATCGGGAGGAGAGACCTGTGGTTCATAGTGATTCAGTTCACTTTTTCGCCTCCCAGACGCAAGTGACGCCAAACAAATAATAATAACAGATTCTCGATAGCACAGTTAAGTTATATGTCTCTACCAGTGACATATCTGAAATATATTGTACACTTGTATAATTTCTAAAGACTTTCAGGTTATCAGATTTTACCTACCATAATAAAATTCAAGAACCAAATTCGATTCTGATTTTGCTTATTGGATCTAGAAGCTTTTATGAAAATGAGCCGTGACCTCTATGGCCTTTGACCTTGTGACCTCCAAATCATCTCTCATCATTGCCACTCTTAAATACACACTAGGATAAATTTGACTTTGATCCATCTAAAGGCTTCTTCTAAAATCTAAAGAATGTGCCATTACCATGTACGTAATGACCTCTATCACCTTTGACCTTTACCTTTACCAACCCAAAAGCTGATTATCACTCCCATATGCATGCATGAGCCATGTTTATGAATATATCTAGAATCAATCTTTTGATCATGTATATCAGTCACTCGGCACACTACAAGCATACAACTGGTTTATGAAACTTACCCCAGAATGACATGAATATTGAAAAGAATACTGTTCCTGGATGATCAAACAGAATGGATATCTGTGTAAAAAAAAAAGATATGTAAAAATAAATAAGCAGATTAACAGCGCAGTAATGCTTGATTATGAAGGTCATCAATGAATGAAGGGTTTCTTTTTTTAACATCTACCTCCCCCTCCCAATCCTCTCTTCTCCCCTGCCATCCCGTCCACTCCTCTCCCTTCTTTCCCCTCACTACTGTCTCCTCTTCCCAATCCCTCCTTCTCCCTCTTCTTGAACATTCCCTTCCCCACCCCCTCCCCTTCCCAACCCCTTTCACTTTGCCCTTCCCTCTACCTACCCTTCATTCTCTCATTTTCCCTCCCCTTCGCTTTCCCTCCCTTTCCCTTCCCCACTATTGGCACTTCCCATTCTCTTTCCAGTCCCCCTTTACCTTTCCTCTACCTGCTCATTCCTCCTCCTCCTCTCCTCTCATTCTCTTACCTTCCCTTCACCTCCCCTCTCCTTCCAAACCCTCTCTCTCCCCTTCCCATCTTTTCCCTCCCTCCCTCCTCTCCTGTCCCTTCCATTTCCCCTATCTCTCCCCTTTCTGTCTTTTCCTTTCCCTACCCCTCCCCTCCTGTTTCCTTATATCTTCTTCCCCTCCCCTTGGCCAAATAAAATCACAAAATCCCCATCCCCCCATGCCCCTCACTTCCTCTCTCCTACCCTTCCCCACAGCCAAATAAAAACCACCTCAGGGTCCTGTCTTAAAAGAGTTACGATTGATCCGATTAACCTCAACTCTATGGATCCATCATTGGCATAATATTTTCTACAGGAAATTCAAACAACGTCCTTCAATTGTAAACAAAAAGAAGCACACTGAATTTTCAACAAAACAATGAATGCATGAAGATACATCACATCTGGAAAATATTTTGAACAAACAATGCATTTTAGAAGTTGACGTTGCTGGCTTTCCATAGTTGTGTTTTATCGGATTTATCGCAACGCTTTGTAAGACAGGGCCAAGATGATCATTACATTACCTCTGCTTCTAAACATGTATCTGATAGATTCCAGTATGTGCATCCAATCTCCTTATCGCACTGGGGACACATGAGAAAGTCTCCACCACTGTCGCATATTTGATTCCTGATCAGGGATAAGATAAGGGGATCATAATAATCATGGGAATCCTATTAAAGGTCAAGTCCACCCCAGAAAAATCAAACTAGCATGATGCTGAAAATTTCATCAAAATCGGATGTAAAATAAGAAAGGTATGACATTTTAAAGTTTCGCTTATTTTTCACAAAACAGTGATATGCACATCTCAGTGACATGCAAATGAGACGGTCGATGATGTCCCTCATTCACTATTTCTTTTGTTTTCTATTGTTTGAAATATACAATATTTCATTTTTTACCGATTTGACAATAAGGACCGACTTGACTGAACCATATAGTATTGAACAATGCTTATTCCACATGTTCATAGAGGAATTAATCGGTGCTTCACTTGACAAAGAGGAGAAAATTAGAATATTTCATATTTCATACAATCAAATACAAAAGAAATAGTGAGTGGATGATGTCATCAGTCTCCTCATTTGCATGCAGACCAGGATGTGCATATAACTGTTTTGTGAAATTAAGATAAACAACCACTTTAAACCAGAGTTTAAATCAAACCCAACTTCAGAATACAGGCCATTGTCAATAACAAGTTTACTATCAGCCAATCAAATCAAAGAATTTCAGTAGCTTTAAACTGGTAAATATGTTATCAAAACAAGTTTTATGAAACAGGCCCCTGAACAGACAAAACAGAAGTAGAATATTACAGACAAGAGCGGACCTAGTGCGATCTGGACACAACTGTACGGTATACTTACGCTACTGGGTTGAAGGGCATCATTATGACTCCATAGATGAAGACGATAATACCGATGATAGAGGCAGGTAGTAACCAACCTGTATATAGCCCTGAATTATTAGTTCAGAAAAAAGGTAAATAGCATTGTAATCATCATCATCATCACTGCTGCCGTCGTCTTCATCATCATCATAAACATCGTCGGTGTCATCATCATCGCTGTCATCATCATAATCATCATCACCACCATCAGCATCATTACCCCATCATCATCATAATCAATACAATCATCATCACCATCTTAATCACTACCACATCATCATCATCATCACCATCATCATTATCATCATCATCACCACATCATAATCATCAAGGAAAATTAAGATACTCTAACACTGCATTTGTCACATGAGTGTACTACAAAGAATAAACTTTTCACACATTACTTGCATAGATATTTCTATTGTACAAATGTTTTATATTAAAGGAGCATGACCATTGCTGTCATCATCACCATCATCATTATCACCATCATCACCATCATCACCATCACCATCATCATCATCAGCATCATTATCACCATCATCATCATCATCACCACCATCATCATTATTTATTGTCATTATCATCATCACCACCATCACCATCATCATCATCGTCATCATCATTATAATCATCATCATCACCATGACCATTTACTGGCCAATATAGAAAGACACCCTAAAGACCAATATCTTGGTTTCCCTCAGATAGTATTCCCCACTGAAACGTACATTACAAGAACCAGTCCATAAACCACCTGCTTGAAAAGACCACTCACAGAGCTGCCAAGTTGTATTTTGCATTTTCAGTATTCTTATCCCCCAAAATCAGTATTTTGACAAAAAATCAGTATTTTTACCGTGTGAGATAAATATTTTGTATTTTTCCCCAAAAAAGTGTATTTCATAATAAAATGCTTGGCGCACTCGCCCATCACGGCGCTCAAGCTGCATGCAAGCTAAAATGTGCACTGCTCTTGCAGATGAAAAAAAAAAAACATTGAAACTTGTGTATATCTCACCCTGGTTTTTACAAAATGATTGAAAAAAAAGTTTCCTGAAATTACATTGATCTAATAACCATATTTGTGTACATTTTATGAAATAGAGACATATAGAGATTTTTTTTTTTAAATACAAAAAACGTATTTTTTAAAGAAAAAACGTACTGCCGTATTTTGGCTGCAAAAACGTACTAAATACGGAAAAATCGTACTACTTGGCAGCTCTGCACTCACCCTCCCACCCTTCGGTGGTCCTTATGTACAGGTTTTAGCATTTATCTATTATTTCCAATTCCAATACTCACCTAGCCATGCGAAATAAAGACCAATCTTTTCACCGAAATACTCCCTAATATGGTCTAGAGGTTGGTACTTGGCCCAGGCACCCCATCTGGCCCAGTATTTCTTCAGAATCTGTCGCTTGTTCCAGTCTTCTACCTTGACCCCTGGACCAGGATCTTTCTCAGGACCCTATTAAAGGATTAAAAAGTTATGCTTTATATTCATGATTTTTTTTTTTTTGGTATACCACTTATACTCTTCCTATACCTTTAGCACATAGGGGCATGCAATCTGCTGTGTGATGCGCTATAAAAACTACTAATACTACTACTACTACTACCACTACCACCACCACCACCACCACCACCACTACTACGACTATTATCATTATTATTTACAAATTGATATGATTATTTGACTAGCCTCTTCTCGCATCTACCATCGCATCATGTCCTTTAATTTCCACTCAATCTCTTTCCTGTTTATTTTCATTCAGTAAGGAGCTTTCGATTGTCTGCGACTGCAACATAGTCCTAGTTCACCGGAAGTGGTGACACCGCTCGTTCAGTATCACGTTCGTACATTGATGAAAACAGTTTCGATTTAAGTCGACGTACCCGTACCAAGCCACAGCATATACCAGCGTGATAGCGAGCGGGCCGTGGGCCGATGCTCGGCCGGAGAATCAGGCGTAGCATCACGCTACGAACCAGTGGGGCGACTGTGGGTGCAACATTTGCATTCTTGCGCAAAAAGCCGAAAAAACACAGTTGTTTGGAAATAGAACATCAATTACCTATCGGATATGTAGTGTCTGAAAACAGGACACACTAAATGTAATGGAAAAGCTGGTAACAAGCAGCAATTTGCAGTTTACCAGCCCTGCTGATTCAATGAAACTCGAATGTTGATGCGGCTTCATTCATTTTTGCTAAGCTTGGATGACGTCATCATTTACGAACTAGCGCTCGTTCGAGCACTATGACATCGAACGTCAAAACCCTCAAATACGAGTCACAGATTTGGGCAGTGAACGAGAAGGCTCGTCACAGATTACTTCGCGCATGCGCAGCGCTCCCAAAATTCCTTAATCTCGTACGTCCACATGGCTCGTCACAGAAAACGAAAGGTCTCCAGTATTTCTTCATTCCACTATCCAACAGTAGTAAACTAATAAGTGGACTAATCCAGGTACATGTATAAGAATGGTCATAAACATGGACCTTGCAGCATACAGTATATACAGCAAAGCAGGAATGTGCATCAACTCTAAAGTACTCTGTGAATTGCAAAACACTCATCAAAACATACCATCAGGGCCCCATTGCACAAAAGTTACTAATATGGTAACTTTGCCATCCAGTGGGAACTACCATGGCAATGACAATCAAGAGCCAATCACAATCAAGAAAACCATGGAAGTTTACATTGCATGGTAAAGCACAACACTCACGATTTAAGTCACTATCAAAGTCATTTTTGTTCAATTATTTAAACAACTCCAATCCCCCCTGTAATTGTAATTGTATTTTATCTTTTTTTTAATCTTGTCTTATCTTCTATTCTATCTTCTGTGTTTTTGCATTGTGTGATGATGTGTGGGTGTGTGGGTGTTTATTTATAACCTCTTTTTAACCGGTTATGATATTTGTGTATTTGTAGGGCCACGGCTATAAGCAGTTTTGCTTCTTAGGGGTCCTGACCATTAAATAACTTGTAACCTGTTATATTTTGTATTAGTTTGTTGGTATAATGTTATTTCTGTAAATATTTTGATGGTTTTTTTTAATGGTCAATAAATTGAATTGAAATTGAATTGAAAGTTACAATAATGGTATAACCTCATGCTACGGGGCCCAGAAAAGGATCTACTGTAACTGTACTCTATTGATTATTCTCGGTAGCAAACATGGCTTACATCATGCAAAGGGAACGCGGCATGAAATATTTCCTCTTCCAGAAGACGGCTGATGCCGACCTCTGCTCTCTTCCGCTTGCCGTATGTCGTCGTCTCCAGGATTTCGTTGACGACGCGTGTCCGGTCCACGTTGCTGAAGAACTGATCTTTGTGATCGTTATTGAGATACCTGCATATGAATATCACGAAAGAATATCATAGGTTTTACAGATCACGTTTGATAAGAACGGGAAATTTTAGATCAGGAAATTAACGAGGGCAAGGGCGATTTCTCCATCATGACAGTAAACAATATCCTCTTTATTTAATGAGTGAAATGCTTTGGGGTGACATTTCTTCGACAATTACCCCCACAATCTGGCACAAACAATATTAAACTGTTTGGAAGAGTGGACTCATTAATTCAAAACAATGGACTCATGAATAAAATTAATTGTGGAAATAATATTGAATTCACATTGACTACGCGATACTCACTTTTTTATTTTGTTGACCCTGAACGCACAGGTCATGAAATCGGGAGGCTGGTTTGGCACATTTTGTTTAAGGAAGCTATTCTTGATACCCATCTTCTTCAGGAATTCATCAGATGTGTTCTTGGGCAAGTTCAGCAAGGCCTATTCACAAAAGATAATATTACACAAAATATTATAAGAATAGTACACTATAATTCTTTTTCTTCAAAATGTTAACACAATATATTTTCAGGTACCGGTATAGAATAAATGACCACTGCAACTTTTGAATTTTGACCATGCAAATTCATACTTCATGACCTTTTTAAAAATACTCACTTACTATAGGGGTTGAACATTTCTGCTGGCGACTGTATGAAATTCTGGGTTAATTCAGGCCTGAGAAAGTTTTTATACCAATATGTTTTTTGTTTTTATGACAAAGGATTTTTTATCAAATAGGTGACTTGAAATGTTTCATTTGTCTTCAACAAATAAAGCTTAGCACTGTGAAAACTCACAGGCAGCCCAGGAGAGAATTGAATCAATGACCAGGCAAGCTTCTTAGACCTCTCATCCATGAGAGTGGGTAAATTGCCAATTCGTCTACTGCCACCTCGTCCACTTAACATATGTTCTACCTTCATTTAGTCTAATGCCATTCTGTCCATCAAAAATTTTGTCTAACAACCATTTTGTCTCATAACCAGTTGGTCTAATAGTCATCTTATTTTCATTCATTTCACCCAATTAACACAGTCCAATTAGACCAAATGGAAATAGACTAAATGGCTATTGGACCAACTGGTTATTAGATCATGTGGATACTGATGGCAGACCAAATGATAGTAGACGAGTTGGTAAATGGACGAAACGGCATTAGACCAATTAAAATAAACCCTAGAGTGGTGCACAGCAATCATTCAATGGATTGAATATAAATGAAAATGGTCATGTATGATACATGTTTAGTGGCAGCTTAGTAAGAAGTTATACATGTTGAATAACCATTCATGACACAATCCAAATAAATCTCATTAAAAAAAAAAGTTGTAAAACCACTAATTTCAAAATGAAACTACCAAGTGAGTCACACAAAATTGAAATCAGGAAATGGCAAATCATAGAAAAAGCAAATAATTTTTTTAAAGTAGTGTACATTTATCTTAAGGCTTGGTCCCACTGCACATACGGATGCAGAGAGGATGTAAAACGTAAAAGAATCTTGTCATCCATTGGAAAACCTCATGTATCCGTTGTGTAAGTATCTTTGTATACATGTTTCATACGCTCTATATCCATCGAGCATGATCTGTGATTTCATTGTTCGCCCATTTTGTCAAATGGCTGGAGCCACCTCGAAATTTTGAATTTTGAGCTTTTTGATGGCATGTTGAAAATTAATGTAACTTGATAAAAGGGTTTATATGCAATTCGTCTTTTCGGCTGCTATAGATACCCATTATGTAATAAACCGTTTTATGTAAATAAATAAATGAAAGAGTGTTTTTGTCCCAAATATTTCAGTCTCATTTTTGTGTGGTATACAGTTGTTCACACTTAAATGAACTGGAGATATTTTCAAAAGAATGTAAATAATCAATGCCTATTGAAACTTAGAAGGGGCTATTCTTTGGGCCAATTCTCCCCTCTAGTCGTGAAGGCTTTATGGAATCTATGACGGTACCATTTCTCCAATATTTTTGCACACTCTGCACTCTGAAAACACAAAAGGCGAAAAGGGTTGAAAAAGGCTGAGGAGTGACAGCGTTTTTAATATTAAAGGTAGAAAACGCTGTCACTCTGCCCTTTTAAAGGGTGATTTACCCCTTTTCGCCCTTTCATTTTTAGAGTGTACATGCACAGGCAATCAGTAAATAACGTGCACTGATGAAAACCAATGCTGTAACTTAATATCTCACTAAAGATGATCAAAATTTATATAGAATGTGAATTCAATGATGATACCGTACGTCAATGAAAGGTTTGTGCACGAATATCAAAATGGATATTTCTCAAAATGACCTAAAAAATATTTTCTTGTCTTGAGTCTGAATTGCAGATTTCTTTTAAATGGGGAAATTTTCATTTTACATTATGAGTATTCATCAGCGCAGGAAATGTGGGCAACGGGCGATTTCGCGCTCATGACAGCACAAATCACCCTAAAAATTCCACCAAAATACATGCTTTGGGGCAAGCATTCTTTCTAAAGGCACCCCAAGATCTGTCACAAACAATATTGAAGATTATTTGGAATTTATTAATATTCTATTAAACTAAGATATACTAGGATTCACATGGAACCCCGAATTGTCTTATAATAATAATAATAATAATAATAATTAAAGATTTGTATAGCGCACATATCTGTCGATGACACTCAAGGCGCACAATTAACTACTTATATAAAACAGAAATCAATAAATACATAAAAATGAACAAACTGAGAAGAAAAAAATACACAATCAGTTAAGTTGGTAGTCAAAAAATAAAAAATGGCCTTATCACACAACAGTTAAGGAAATGCTTCCCTCATGAGGTAAGTCTTCAATTTGCTGTGGAATAGCTCTCTTGACTGGCACGACTTAATGTCCGATGGGATTGAATTCCACAAACGGGGACCAGCAACGGAAAAAGATCTGTCACCCCAGGACCTTTTCACTCTAACTTGTTGGAGCTGGTGAACATTCCCTGAACGAAGACCGGGTCTACACGATCTCTTCAACTCCAGAAGATCTGATAGGTACACTGGTGTCTGGTTGGTTTTCAGTTTAAAGACCAAGGAAAGAACTTTATATGCAAGTCTTTGCCTAACAGGCAGCCAATGTAATTCCTTGAGAACTGGGGTGATATGATCCGACAACTTTGAACGCTTTACAAGTCGTGCGGCAGAATTCTGGACCTTCTGTAGTCGTTTTATTTGAGTATCAGGCAGTCCAACCAAAGTACTGTTGTACATATCCAAACGTGATGTGACAAGAGTATGAACTGCCTGCTTCGTTGCATGGGGATTCAGGTAATCCCGGATCCGACGAATCTGCCTAATGTGATAAAATGATGATCTGATGCAGCTAGAGATTTGTGGTTCCATAGACATAGTACTATCAAGTGTCAAACCTAGCGAGCGAACTTTAGAAACAGGCTCAACATGTACATCACCAATTTTTAGGTTAGGAATGATGACCTTTTTGATCTGTTGGGAAGAGCCAAAGAAAATGAATTCAGACTTCGCCTGGTTGATTTTCAAGTAGTTCTGCCCCATCCATTTGGAGATCTCTGCTACACATGACTCAAATCTAGCAAGTACGTTGTCCACATCAGTTTGATTAGGTAAGCATGGTAAATACAGCTGAATGTCGTCAGCGTATATGTGATACATCAAATCATGCTGATTGATAATGTCATAGATTGGTAGAATGTACATGGAAAACATTTGTGGTCCGAGCACTGAGCCTTGAGGTACGGAGCAATCAAGAGAAACTGGATCAGAGATGTCATCCTCACCAATGCGAACTGATTGAGTACGACCATCAAGGTATGACTGACACCAGCTCAGAGCTGACCCACTGATACCAATTTCCTGTAGTCTGCGAAGTAGAATACAATGATCGACCGTATCAAACGCTGAACTCAAATCCAGTTGAACGAGGCCAGTCAACATGCCTCTATCCATGGCTCGGAGGATGTCATTAGTCACTCGCAAGACAGCTGTCTCTACTGAATGGTTTTTCCTGTAGGCCGACTGGAAAGGATCCTGCAGAGATTGGTCAACTACACATCTGAGGATACGAGCAGTAGCCGCTCTTTCAATTACTTTTCCAAGGAATTTCAAGTTAGCTACTGGTCTGTAGTTTTCCAGTCTCTCCTTATCCAAGTTTGACTTCTTAAGTAGAGGTCTAATCGTAGCATGTTTCAAGTTCTCTGGAAAGACAGCTTTGGTAAAAGACCCATTAACCAACTTTGTAATAAATGGCACAAATGCAGAGAGATGATCCTTGATTAGCCATGTTGGAATGGGGTCTTGGTGACAAGAGCTCGAGGGTGACTGTTTGATGATTCTCTCAATTTCAGCTTCTGTACAATACATGCAACTCAATAGAATGGTGAATTTCTACATAGAATAATAAAACAATTAATGTTGCCTTTTCATTCCCAAAGAATGGCAGCTTGCGAAGTCTGAGATTGGTTTGGAGCAAGTTGATTCTTAAACTATTAAGTATTATACATATGTAGTTTAAATATCCATTTCACCAGCCCTGAGCCGAAAGGAGAAGGCCCAACCTTTCCAAATTACTTTTCATAAACTTATGAATAAACTAGTGCCGCCACATGGAATAATCAATGGCCTTAAGTTGCTTTGAGATTTGAGCAAAATAGATTTTCTTTCAAATTGTAACATCATTGTGTATAAAGGACATCTCACTGAATGGTGGTGCATTTAAGCTCAACTTTCGGGGGCCGGAATAGGTGTTTTCGAACAAGTTTTGTAAAAAAAAAATCCATTCTTTCTTATATTCTTCTGAATGCCTGCCAACCAAAATGCAAAGGCAAAATAATTGGGGGCATGTTCATTGAATAGGCAATTATATGATCTGCCTTTCTACGTTCATATATCTGGGATGGCTCTGAATACTACACAATATTCTTATCCATTTAAATTGCCAAATCTGCCTTCCAAAATGAATCATATCATGTTGTAATAATAGATTTATTAATAAAATAAAGTTGGTTAATCAATGAATAAATGAATATAAAAATAAATTCTATAAACATGCATTCAAAACATATCATAGATTAAAGATATTTTGTTCTTATATTCAATTTTGCTTTTTTTATGAGTTTATTATAACATTTGTAACAACTAACATGGACTTGCTGAAAATTTAGGATGATGTCGACTTTCTATGAATAAATATTCAATTCAATGCTATTCATAAATTGATTTATCATTCTAGATCAATCAACCAATTACTCAATTTTCACAGTAATAAATAACCATCCAAAAAAGCAGTTGTGACATTTAAAGATCAATATTGGCTAAATATTCATTAAAAAAACAGTCAATCTCTTCATGATCATGTACATGTATGCACTTTATAAGAGGATAAACACTCCTAAACACACATAAAAGGTCTCTCTATTCTCTAGAACAATATACTGGTAGAAGTATTCAAGTATATACTGCAAACGATCTCCATTGAGAGCTCTTGGTAATACTGAGACCTATACCCGCAAATAAATCAATGACAGTTGAGCGATTTGCTTTGCAATAAATAGCCTTGAGTATCATGTATCACTAACAAATCTCTGCACCATGTACATGTACAAGTGTATAGAGTTTCTAAAGCTCCCTTTAGTGCTTCACTGCATATTAAAATCAAGGATATATTTATTATTAAGAGGGTACTTTCATGTACATCTTCAGTGCATGTACAGAAGGTTGGTTATTTTTCATTACCCTTTAGATTTAGTTTGTTTTGCCTTCTTCAAAATTTTATATTAAAGGGGAATGAAACCTTTGGAACAAGTAGGCTTGTGTCGAAACAGAAAAATCAAAGAATAAGAACAAAGAAAGTTTGAGAAAAATCGGATGAATAATGACAAAGTTATGAGCATTTGAATATTGCAATCACTAATGCTATGGAGATCCTCCTATTGGCAATGCGACAAGGATGTGTGATGTCACATGTGAACAACTTTCCCTTTGATGGATTATAAAATACCCACAAAATGTCTCGTTTTGCTTTTTCTTATTGTGATACAAACTCTTTATCCGTGGTGTATTCTTTAAAAATCTTTATTACATGCCCTCCTCTAGACAGAACACATTATCTACTGATAGATGTGATAAAAGAGGCAATTTAAGTGAAATATATACTATACATGTAGTAATGGGGAGATATGTTCACAAGTAACATCACACATCTTTGACACATTTCAAATTTGAGGATCTCCATAGCATTAGTGATCACAATATTCAAATGCTCTTAACTTTCTCAATATTTGTCCGTTTTTTCTCAAACTTTCGTTGATCTGTTTCTTTGATTTTTCTGTTTTCACACAAACTATCTTGTTCCAAAGGTTTCATTCTCCTTTTATTATATTCCATGCTATTTATACTAGTTATGTTAATTTACTGTACAGTATGTTTATCTCCATAGTGCCAGATTATTGGATTAGAACAGACAATACATCATTTATTCTTGCTCCAGTCTGTATGAAACAACATCAAGGAATGAGATCTTAACCCTTTGAACCCTTAATTGGGACGGTTGTGACCCTCACCCTAAATTATTACCATATCAAACTTATCAGCGAAATGAAGGAATATATGACATTTGAAATAAATGATCTCCTATTGTCAAGATTTGAGCCCAGCCATGCCAGCGGCACCTTACTCCACTGGTACCCGGCCTGGCCCAGCTTATGTTGTTTAGCTTCCCGTACTAACGATAATCTCAAATTTTGTCTCAAAACCACTAATTTGATGGAAGAAAATTTCACAATAGCTTACGCATGGTCCATATACGACTCGCTGTGTATTAATTATCGCATGAGCCTCCCTGGTAGAGTATGATATTTTGGTGATTTTTTATGCCAAAACCATAAATGAAAGCCAATCTTTGATGAAATTATTATAAACTGAACTTATCGACTGAATATCTCTAAAATGACGTCAATTTCAAAGGTCAGCTGATATCTAAAACCCTTGCTTTCGAATCAGGTATTCCGGCTTTTTGGGTATACCCGCGTTCACGATGAACCCGGTATTACGGCTTTTCGGGTTCAAAGGGTTAAGAACTTTGTATTCAGAACTTAAAGCATATCAAGAAAAAATAAAATGTAAACACTGTTTAAAACCTCTGACCAACAGAAATCATATCCTAGCAATTTGGGCTACAGTTTAGTCTGGGCCTGTGAATCAAAATATTGTGATAATCAACTTACGGTCAGCGGGGCCTTGAGACCGAGCTCCTCCGCAAAAAATATCAGGGTCTTCCAGGGAGCGTGGAGCTTGTGATAGGTGATGATTTTCTTCTCCGACTCCACCACGTCCTCCTCGATCTGGATCCCCGCCCGCTGGATTGTCTCCAGGAACTTCTTTCTCCAGGCGGCATGCTGCTGCTCCTTGGCGTCCTCCTCATCGGGAGGGAGGTTGCTGGCCCGTCGGTCGCTCCTCTCCTTCTCCCGCTTCTGGAGCTGTTTCTCTGACAGACGCTCCTCCTCGTGGACCAGAATGAAGTCTGAGAATGGAAGGGATCAAGGGTGGACAATACAAGCCCATTCAGGACAGTGCATGATTTGTATCACTGATTGATCAGCATTTTCTTCAAATCGGGGTTATTATTTTAGTTATTTTATTTTTTTCCAAATTCAATGGTGCTCTTTCTCAGGTGTTCACACATGATTATTTAACGCCAACGCCTCGATCATGCCAATGGTCAAGCTGCTCCAACAGACCTTAAAAAACCAAGCAAATGCTTTACGCACAAGCAAAATGTTCGCTTTATAGAAATAGCTTTATGATATAATAAGACTTGCCAACATTTGAAATGCAAAAAACTGAACAAATTATTGCTAGCAAATACTAACAGGCAGTAAGCAGTTGCTTGGCTCACTAGCAAAAGCAAATTTTGCTACTTTTTATGCATCTGACCCATTGAACAGAAATAAAACAAATTCACAAAGGATGCCTTGAAGTTAAAAATCTGCATATCTGCACTTTAAAAACAGCAATTTAGGGTTTTATTCATGGGATTTAATATTTTCATATCAATTCACAAATGAAAGAATCTAAGGTTTTCCAATAAATTTGATGTTATTAAGTTTTTTCATCTTGCTCTCTCACTGAATCCACACATTTTCTGGGGGTCTTTTAGTTAAAATTCCAAAAATAAAAGAACATACCAATTTTCCTTTTTCCATCATTGAAGTATGTACCAGGATGATCATTGCTGTTACGTAATGTTGACAGTGTAAGGAGAGGATCCCTGGATGAAGTATCTCCTTGCTGGAAGACAAAAACAAAGAGTGAAGAAGTTCAGTATGGTCTCTCAGTGGTTACATGTGTATTCATTGTTTTCAATGTTGTTTAAAAATATTCGAAATACATGTAGAACATTACAATTATTCCATATCGTTCATAATGTATTTATTTCTCTAATTTGGATATAAACATGTAGCCAAATAGACCAAATAATAAAAATAATAATAAAGACAATTCGTATGAAATTAATAGTTGATCTGTTGATCGACAGATCACCTGATAATAACAATAATACTACTAATAATTAATAATAATAATAAAGGACCCATAGGTATTTTATTAATGTCGCTGAAATGGGCCATCCTCCATATGATCTGTACGTTATGTTAAATTGAGCATGTATATATTTTATTTTTTATATGGAAATAAATACAAACAAACAATAATAATAATAATGAAATAATAGTATTAATAATAACAAAAATAATAAATAAACAAATAACAATAGCAAGCAATGGGGTTACATAATATTCACAAGAAAAAAAAATAGAATTACAATAATGCTTTGCTGAGCAATCTTACTAATTACAGCAAGCTATAACAGCTAGTTAGCTACCAGGGGAGCGTTTCATGAAAGGACCTGTCGGACGTTTTATCCGACAAGTCCCGTTTTATCCGACAGTTACCATAGTAACAGTGCCTCTCAGCCAATCAAAATTAAGAAAAGATGTCAGATCTGACAACTTGTCAGACAAAAACATTGATGAAACGCTCCCCAGGAACATGATGATGGGTGTGAAATTTTGAAAAAATGTGACAATTTTACATGTGCAGCTGTGCTCAAAAGTTAGTGAATTGACCCTTCCCCCCCCCCCCACAAAATGCATTCCTTCATACTAATACCCCTTTCATAAACCCATCCTCCAATTAGCCGCCTAAGAGTAATGCGGATAATTCAATAAAAATTGCGTTCACAAACTCCGAAAATAATCCGCACTATTTTTACGAGCGCCCGTCCTGAAAAAGGCGGATAATCGTCATGGCACCGCACACACCCCCTCTGATGCGATTGTGTTGGAAAAGGGTGACCTTGTGACCGCACCATGGCAATTATCCGCATTACTTTGGATTGCGTTCATAAAGTCAAATCTGGTCCCGATGCCGCTATTATGCGGATAATTGCAGCATCAAAATAATGCGGATAACTCTGGTCCTCCTCCGATTTTACGACCAAATTATGCTGCTATTAGCCGCATAATTGGGTTTATGAAAGGGGTGTTAGTGTTGAATACAGACAACACTACTATGTTTGGTGAACCCAGAGAAAAAAAACTATTGAATGTAACATTGCATATCTACAACATGGCAGAACTTGATTATGTTCAATTTTCTTGTGGGGATCACTAACTTTTGAGCACCAATGTGTACTGTACATCTAATATTCCATATGAACCCACTTGTAATCTGACATTTGAAGTTAAATGTACGGGTATGATCATCCACAATAGCAGACACATGCTGTGCTCAATGCTCATTTTGGTATTAAACGTAATAATATCTGTTGACAGTCATGGTCGAGGTATTATTGTATTTCTGCAAGGGTGGGCTTGGTTTTCATGGTTGATGGGGTAACTTTCCTGGCATCCAGCCTAAATGCTTTTTTTTTTCAGAACAAATGAATTTCCCCATGTTTGGGGAATAACCATGAGATGATGATATGCCTGCTCTCTTTTTATTTTTATTTTTCTGCATAACCCCCTATCTCCCCCTCACCCCCCCCCCCCCCATCCCCCATTGAGGATAGAAATGACACGGTCTGAGCTCAGGACAATTTTGCCCCCAAAATGCTAAAAAAAGGCATGGGAAATCCCCCGTCACTACCATGCTTATCCAATGTAGCAGATTAACGTGAGAAAAGTAGCACCCAAAATGGATAAAAAATAATTGTTTGCTCTCCTTCCCCCCTCTCTGTCCTCTCTCTCTCTCTCTGTCCCTCCCCCCCCCCCCCTGTTGCATGTACAATCAATCACTCCCTATCTCTCTGCCTTTCTCTTTCTCTCTCCCTATCCGTTTCTATCATCTCTCTCCAATTCCCCCTGAAGTATTTTCTGCACTTACATGTAGAAACTGGATTTTCATTAACTCAAGATTCAATAATGATGAAATAACTCTTCAGCCCCCCCCAAAAAAAAAAAAAGTCAAATTTTCCTGAAAACTAGACTAGAGATTAAACCAAGCATGCTGATTTGTGAATTGCATAGATATTGCGAATATGGCAAATGCAAAACAAGCAATGTCATCTCCCACACATTTTGGCTGAGCAAATACCAATGATACCTGATAATAGGTCTAGACCAATTGATGTACCCTGACTTATATTATGTATTTCGGATAATGTAGGTCAGTAAATATGGCAAATGGGAGATTCAAGGGAAGCGGGGGGGGGGGGGGGGGGGTTGGGATGGAGCCAATCCACTTTCCTGTTCACAGAACTGGTTTACAAAGTACCTCCAAAATACATTTCAACATATTAAATTCACACCCGTTTTTATTTCCCAGCACTTTGTTTTCAAGTTCTACCTCCAGTGTATCCCCAATAAGGTAATAATTTATGGACAAGAATGCACAGAAAGTTTGTGTTATTTTTCATAGCATTTAGTTTACATATAACCTCCAGAGTCCAGTAGACTGGTATAGGCTTGTCATGTATAGCCAGACACATGGCCAGCGCATTGAAATTTAGCCAAAATTTTGAAGAAAAAAATATTATATGTGCTTCGTTGTGCGCCTAACTCCTCTCAGGATTTGGGAAAGGTGCTAGCGAGCTTGCAACGAATGCTCAATGCATTGCTGATGTGCTGCACATATACTGGGCACATACAGATGGTACATAGATCGCATACATAAAACCTCCCAACGAATGCACTACGTGTTTCAATCTAAATATTATATATTTCGATTTAAATATTATATTTATATATTACTGTATATCTAAATAAATAGAGTAAAATTCACAGAGCGAGTATTGTGACATTGCTAATCAATTTATTTGAATTGATTTTCTGTGTAATAAACAGATTGTCACCTATTTCTTTTGTCGACAGTTGTCGATATCGGTAAGATATTTTTAGCGATAAATCGACAGAGAATTTTCTTACCAATAACAGCACTACCGGAGACTCCTGTAGTCTAGGCATTACATAATCACGTATTAGACCTACACACAATGGTCAGTGTGCCTGACCAAGGTTCTTTATCTTGATGCTCATTCATTCTTGCAAGAAAAAGTCATTTCTGTTTTGTGTGATACATGAAATCCTTGGCAGTTGTTAAAGGGGAGTTCACCCTGATATCCAGTAGGGTTTAAAGATAAATGCCTGGTGTGTGTTTCACAAAGCTGTTCGTATTAATACAAAAGAAATAGTGAGTGGATAATGTAATCAGTCTCCTCATTTACCGACCAGGATGTGCATATAAAAACTTTTTTTGTGAAATTAAACGAAACTTTAAAATGTTATAACTTTCTTATTTTACATCCGATTTTGATGAAAGTTTCAGTGTTACAGTATGCTTGTTGAATTTTTCTCTTTTTATTAAAAAAAAACTATTTGTTGGGGTTGACATGTCCTTAAAATTATCAAGTTTACAAGTAAAACTTAAAGGGATGGTCCAGGCTGCAATAACTAAAGTAAAATTCAGAGCAAAATGCTGAAAATGTGATCAGAATCGGATAACAAATAACGAAGTTATTGAATTTCAAAGATTTGCATTATTCCACTGAAACAGTTTTGGGCATGTCTGTATGAATATTCATTAGGTGGGCTGATGATGTCATATCCCCACTTGTTCTTTTGTACTTTATTATATGAAATTAGGTTTATTCAAAATTTTTCTACCAAGAACTAAAACAATAGGGTTGACAACTGATTAAGCGCATTAGTTATTTACTGCCGCAACTTATTCCATCATAATGGAGATACATCATTTAAACATGTATGAAAAAAATGAAACAATTTTGATTTCATGTAATAACATAAGAAAAAGGAAAGTGGCCTGGGGATATGACATCATCAACCCACCTAATGAATATTCATGACGATGTGCATATAACTGTTTTTACAAAATATTGCTAACCTTTAAAATTCAATAACTTTGTTATTTGTTATACGATTTTGATGAAATTTTCACCATTTTGCTTTGTGAATTTTACTCGATTTATTTAGATATAAATATTTTCAACCCAGATCATCCCTAAAATAAACCATAATCATCTTGGTCATGATATAATCAGAAAAAATCCTATATTTGATTTTCCATTGATTTGTAAATAATACCATTTGGTTTCTCATTTTGTTTTTCACATTTTAACTTTTGGAATGATTATAAAGTCTGTCACAAACTGTATATAAAATAATGGTAATTCCACATGTTCAGGGAGAAATAAAACTTTGTTTCACTTGAAAACGAGGAGAAAATTAGAATATTTCATATTTCATTAGGAGTGGGCTATACATGGGTCAAAAAGACTTTTTTTGTAAATTTAATATAACAACAGTTTTTATCTATTCCTTGTAATGTATCTCAACATGAAATGACAATATTTTTTTTCTACCATAGTTTATATACAGCACTTGTTATATGTCATGGTGGTCAATGCATGGATATACACAGTGTAGTACAGTACATTGTATACCATAATTACCATACAGCCCCTACGGACAAATGACATTTTCTTTTATTTGTAAAGATATATTTCGCAAATATCCGTCAGCCCCAATTTAAAGATATACATGTAAAAGCTCTATATCTATATGAAGCTGCTTACTACTGGTCAACTGGTATCGTCTAATATCCAAGAGCCATGAGACATTGAAACCTAATTTTTTGCTGAAAAAAGGGTCTAGAAATAATAAATTTAAGTAAAATCACCTTATAACTCTACAAATAATGGTTTAAAAGTACCAATTTTTGGAAAAACAAATTGCCTGCCCCAAAAGTCAAATGAATAGACACCAAAACCAGAGAAAAAGACCACCGAATAAAAAAGTTGTGACCAAAACTGTAATTTTGGGGGGTTTTGGCGGCCATTTTGGATTTTGGCCCGGCACACTTTTTTCTCGGACCCGAGACAAAAAATATTATCATTTCATGTTGAGATAAGGTAAAAGGAATACAAAATACTGTTGGCACAGTAAAACCTAAAATCACCCATTTATAGCCCACTCCTAGTTTCATAAAATAAAATACATAAGAATAGTGAGTGGGTGACGTCATCAGTCTGCCAATTTGCATACCGACCAGGATGTGCATATAACTGTTTTGTGAAATGTCATACATGTAACTTTCTTATTTTACATCAAATTTTGATGAAATTTTCAGTGTTTTGCTTGTTGGATTTTTCTCCTCTTTTTCAAATCAACTTTTTGTTGAGGTAGACTTGTCCTTTAATGGTCTTGGGCCATCTTTAGCACCTTCTCTAAACTTGATAACTCTGGGAATTGAGATAGGTATGAACGCAAACTTTCCTTACTCCCTTAATTTCATCACTCTTTTCATCAGCCTTATATTTATTTACAAACAGGCAAGAAGAGAAACAGTTATAGGTCTATAATAGAAAAACAAATTTGAGAGAACATAGCAAAACTTGCTCATTCCTGCGTTCTTCAGGGGTTCTCCAACTTGTCTTCAACTTGTCGTTTCAACTCAATGACTTCTGTCCCAATGAAACCAAAACCATGCTCTAATTCTACGATCCTTGTATCCAATGATTCTACTTTCTTTCAATGTTTATAGTATAAGTATTCTTTCTCAGAAATAATATAAACTTTCGTGTACAAATTCTCCAGAGGAGACAATTTGTGCAAAATTTCTTGTAAGAAATGGTCGGCAGAGTTGGGGTTGGAATCCATAACACGTACGTACCTCTGCCATGTCCGTGTTGGAATCAGAGCGGGGTGTGGCGCCTCTCCCATGAACTGCCGTCTTAAAAAACTGTTTTCTCCTCGTTCCTCATAGTCTGAAGATTCAGATGGAAATCTCAACCGTTTAAATGTATGCATCGTATTTACTGTCAAAATAGTACCTTGTGAGCCAAAAATCTGTATTCGAGGTCTTTATTTCAAGATGTGATGCATGCCTGTGCATCCAAGTAGAGAAAGTTTCAACTCACAGTATGGTTGAATCGTTCCACTGTATATTATGTTTCATGGAACTTTTGTGGAATTATGTGTCTACTGCCATGCAGTGGGTGCCAAAGCAGGCACTATTTATATTTTATGTAATATTTTCTGTTTTTAATGTATTATTTATTAGCGATTTGTGTCCCCAATGTGATATAATTTTCTCATGCACTTTTGTGTTCACTATGTTATGTGTCAATCGCATACATTAAACCTCCAAACGAATGCACTACGTGTTTCAATCTAAATATTATATATTTCGATTTAAATATTATATTTATATATTACTGTATATCTAAATAAATAGAGTAAAATTCACAGAGCGAGTATTGTGACATTGCTAATCAATTTATTTGAATTGTCACCTATTTCTTTTGTCGACAGTTGTCGATATCGGTAAGATATTTTTAGCGATAAATCGACAGAGAATTTTCTTACCAATAACAGCACTACCGGAGACTCCTGTAGTCTAGTCGTTACATAATAGTCGATTTGACATTTTCCGAACCTAGAAATGTTCTTTCCGATGAAGTTTTGTTCTTGATTCGTGTTCCTATGGGGTCCTAGAACAAATTCAGCTTGGTTGCCCAAAGTTGCCGTTTGGGCAATTTTGCTAATTTGCATAAATCCAAAATGGCCGCCAGATGCCATCTTCAAAACCTAACTTTTGAACCCCTTTCCACAATATGATGAGTACTGACTCGTTTTAGGGGTTTAGAGAGGTGTAGAACCGATTTCTGGATTCATTTTTGCAATATAAAGTCATCTTCAGGTCAAATCCAAGATGGCCGCCAGATGCCATCTTGAAAAATTAAAGTTGAACCCCTTGCCCCAGAATGATGAGTAATACCTTTGTTTAGGGGTTTTGGGGTGTGTAGAATCCATTTATGCTGTCTATTTTGCTATATAATCTCATCTTCAGGTCAAATCCAAGATGGCCGCCATATGACGCCATCTTGAAAAATCAATTTTTTAACCCTTTGCCCCAGAATCCTGAATAATAACTCTATTCATGAGTCATTTGGTACGTTGATTCAATTTATGCTGTAATTTTGCCTAAAAGGATAATCTTCAGATCAAATCCAAGATGGCCGTCAACCACGATCTTGAAAAAATTACTTTCCGAGGCTTATGCGTGTAAGAGCTAATGTAAAGGGATTTCATTAAGAATACCCATTTCTTGTATTAATTCTCAATTTTTAGTATAAGGGGAAGTCACATCTGAGATGTCAGTTTTCGACATTAACTGCTCACCTTAGAATGAATCCTCTTTAGGTTTGGGCTATGATCCATTTCGCGTGCATTTTTATTTTTTTTAATGTCCATCCATACTTTTGTACTGAAGAGGCTTTAGAGTCTTATTTGAATTTCAAAGTGTTTTCTCAATACTTTTTTCTAAATCAATGTGTCCAATGATTGGTAGGCATCAGTTCCCCTTAAAAGACGATGGTGTAGCGCTAGGTCTTACAATTTCGAGAGTGACTGTAGAGCTCCACTCTAGAGTGGCAGTATCTATAGCAAATTTGTACAGATGAAGGAGGATGGCACTGAGACAGGTTTATATAGAGATGCTGCCCTAGCCTTCCTCCTAGGTCTTTGGTCTGCCAATTTAGCATTCCGATTACTTTCTGACGTCTTGACCCCTGTACTTAGTAGCTCTCTATAGAATGGCGACTATCATCTACATCTTCACAAGTGTTCTTGTCTATGCCGGCAAGTTTTATGTCACATTTGCAGGTGTCTCTATAACGGAGGTGTGATCTACCGATGGGGGTGAGACCAATCACACAGCTCACCTTACCTTGGCGAATCCCAGAAGGGATTCGCCAAGGTTTCATGCGGCGAACATGCCCCAACCACTTGAGGTGCCTTTGACTAAGGAGCGAGAATAA
This sequence comes from Lytechinus pictus, assembly GCF_037042905.1. Classification (NCBI taxonomy): domain Eukaryota; kingdom Metazoa; phylum Echinodermata; class Echinoidea; order Temnopleuroida; family Toxopneustidae; genus Lytechinus; species Lytechinus pictus. The sequence goes on along the minus strand of NC_087258.1, from coordinate 11,722,097 downwards.
GCTGGGGATGCCAGAACTTACGCCGAAGGGCGTCTGTATTTTTCACTTTGTCCTGCCATAAATGTGCATGATACGTCCGAGGCAGGTGACATGGAAGGTGTTTAGCCGCTTCTATTGGTCGGCGTACATTTTGAAGGACTTAATTCCGTACAGGAGCTTGGCCATGACTGACAGATTTTACTATCCCGGTGCTTATATACTTGTCCAGTGAAAGGGAGCTACATGTATGTAGTCGATCCAAGGTAGGTGAGGAGTCCACCACAAACAGACGAGTGCGTGCTGTTGATATAGATATCTGGAGGACAGTCAGTGTCTTGAGTCGATCAGGATTTCTGTCTCACAGGCTGATGGTGATCCAAACTCCTTACATGCACAGGACAGGCAGCTGTTATGTATGACTAGGTCTTGTACTCTCACCTCTTGAGAGGCAGGGGCGACATCGTTTCCGTACAACATTTCACGAATGAGATCCATCCTGACCATGGAACAGTCTTAGGGGAGCCTATCTTCTGCAGGAGGCTAAATAGTGCACTCCTGCTGACCAAGTCAATGGCTCTTGTCAGGAGGAAAAGTCCAATGATAATTATAAAGAAAGTTAATAAGTTAACTAATTTTTTGAAAAAATACGGAGAAATCACTTTTTAATTCAAATAATACTTTAAAGTCCTTTCACTGGAAAAGTATTGTTGGACAGAAAAAAAAAAGGATTAGAACTCCCGAAATCATAGCCCAAACCTTGAATGGTTTCATTCTAAAGTAAGCGGTTAATGACGAAATCTATCAACCATCTGACCATCTTAGACGTGACTTGACCTCGAACTAAAAATGGAGTAATGAAAAGAAATGAATCATTCTCACTGAAATCCCCTTACATGAGCTCCCATACATAATAGTAACCTTATTAGGGAGAGTACTTCTTCAAGGTTCGATAGTCTCGGGAAATATATATTTTTTCTTAATATGGCGTTTAGCGGCCATGTTCGATTATTTTGACCTGGAGATGATTATATATTGTAAAATTATTTACAGAAATGGAATCAACATATCAAATAACTCACGAAAAGAGGGATTTTTTATGATTCTGGGACAAAAACGTGAGAATTAATAAAAGAAATGAGTATTCTTATACAGAAATCCCTTTACATTAGCTCTTACACGTAAGCCACGGAAATTAATTTTTCAAGATGGCGGTTGGCGGCCATATTGGATTTGATCTGAAGATTATCCTTTATGCAAAATTACAGCATAAATTGAATCAACATACCAGATGACTCACGAATAGAGTTATTATTCATGATTCTGGGGCAAAGGGTTCAAAAGTTGATATTTCAAGATGGCGTCATATGGCGGCCATCTTGGATTTGACCCGAAGATAACATTATATTGCAAAATAGAAAGCAGAAATGGATTCTACACACCCAAAAAACCCCTAAACAAAGGTATTACTCGTCATTCTGGGGCAAGGGGATTAAAAGTCAATTTTTCAAGAAGGCATCTGGCGGCCATCTTGGATTTGACCTGAAGATGACCTTATATTGCAAAAATGATTCCAGAAATCGGTTCTACACATCTCTAAACCCCTAAAACGAGTCATTACTCATCATTTTGTGGAAAGGGGTTCAAAAGTTAGGTTTTCAAGATAGCATCTGGCGGCCATTTTGGATTTATGCAAATTAGCAAAATTGCCCAAACGGCAACTTTGGGCAACCAAGCTGAATTTGTTCTAGGACCCCATAGGAACACGAATCAAGAAAAAAACTTCATCGGAAAGAACATTTCTAGGTTGGTGTATTGAGCCTATGGGACTGTCAAATCGACTATAATCACATATTAGATCTACACACAATGGTCAGTAAATAAATCTTGATGCTCATTCTTGCAAGAAAAAGGCATTTCTGTTTTGTGTGATACATTAAATCCTTGGCAGTTGTTAAAGGGGAGTTCACCCTGATATCCAGTAGGGTTTAATAAATGCCCGGGGGCCGTTTCATAAAGCTGTTCTTAAGTTAAGAGCGACTTTAAGAACGACTGGTGAACCCTTCTTATACGCGCTATTCCAATTGCCAATTCAATACCATTTACCACAAGAAAGGATCACCAGTCGTTCTTAAAGTCGCTCTTAACTTACGAACAGCTTTATGAAACACCCACCTGGGGAGTGTTTCATCAACATTTTTGTCTGACAAGTTTTTTCTTTCCTTGATGTTGATTGGCTAAGAAGCAATGTTACTATGGCAACTGTCGGATAAAATGGGACTTGTCGGATAAAACGTCTGACAAGTCCTTTCATGAAACGCTCCCCTGGTGTGTGTTTCACAAAGCTGTTCGTATTAATACAAAAGAAAGAATTTTTTATCCCGATTGTGACTGTTATTGCATGAAAATTTAGCACGCCAAAGCTATTTTACGTAATACCATTCCTAATTCCCATTCTTCATTCTGTATTATCGGCAGCCCGATCCTGTTAATCAGTTCTTCTTTTTTTCTTTTCCCTATTCTTCATTTTAAAATTCAGCTTCCCCTAGCCCATTCTCATTCCATTCTAACTTCATTTCCTGTTTCAATTTGCAGATCTTTTCCTTCACTTTCCCCCATCCTTTCCCGTTCCACTTTGCGATCCTTTCATTTCCGTTTTCTCCCTCATTTTATTCTGTGATGATTTGTTCTTTCTCATGTATTTTTCTTACATGTATCTTCCCTTTCCCTCTTTCCTTCCATTTTCACTTTCTTCCCTTTTAGTTCTTTCTTTTCTTCCTTTAGCTCCCTTTTCCATTTTCCTGGGTTTTTTTCCTGGTGGGTGTTTCATAAAGCTGTTCGTAAGTTAAGAGCGACTTTAAGAACGACTGGTGATCCTTTCTTACGCGCAAACCCTTGTCAATGAACGTTTTTGTGTATACCATTTACCACAAGAAAGGATCACCAGTCGTTCTTAAAGTCACTCTTAACTTACAAACAGCTTTATGAAACGGCCCCCTGGACTGAAATCCACCAAGGGGGTGGGGGCCAGACTATCCACCCCCTCCCCTCTCTCTCTGCCTGTTACGCCACTGCACAGACAATGCACTTCAGGAGAATTCTTAATGGGGGAACCCTTATTACAAATCATATAATCTTGATAAATAATCAACCATTTCGCTTAATAAAGCTCTGGGCATTTCTGTCTGAACTACATGTATAGACCAGTAGGGATGCCAACCCCGTAAAAAGAATTGCAGTATTTGACAATGACAGATATGGGATTCAACTTTCTCCAATAAACAAATTACAATTTTGAGAAAAACAGTCTTTTTCAATCATGCAATATTTGTATTTTAAGGATACTGCTAAGATGGAATAGTATTGGCAGCTCTGATTCTCGATCTGGAGTGGTTTGGTTAGTGGTCTGTTTTTTTTATCATAATTTCTAATGGGGGGTTCAACTATAACAAAAGATCAAACAAAGCTGGCTCATTTCATAACCAATTAGACATATACCTTTGTTCTTCTTTGAAAGTCCCCCATCCCATCCCCTGCCCTATCAGTTACGCCCCCCCCCCCCCCCCCAATATGAAGTCTCAAGTCTAATTCATCTATTGGACTGAATATAAAGTATGTAATTTTTCTTTTTTTAGACCTGGACACTGCCTTTATTTGTTTATACAGAACCTTTCAGCAGAACTCTGATGCCACCATACAGCTCTTTCCAACCCCCCCCCCACCTTCATTTTGATGGTATTTCCATTTTGACCTTTGCTGTGTAAAGTTTGTGAAATGCTATTTAAATAACTACTACACTGTACATGCATGTAACTGTGAATTCATATTGTATTACTCCCTACTTTAGCAAATGTCACTGGTTTTGTTGTTAGAACTTTAAGAAGTAAGGATTTCAACAAGGTTTCACAATCAAGTTGCCGAAGCATGACTGAGCGAATGTACATGTATTTATATTGAGAAAATTCCAGACACTGTATATTCATGTTCACTCGCTGTGACTGTAACGTGTATTACCCATAATATTAATAAACATCATAGCAATTTAAAGGGGGACCGAACTATCGACTGCTGCACTCTAAATTCCATGGATTTGAAATAAATCCAGATCGGCTGTGAAGTGACCGGCCGAATTTTGAATTTATTTTAAAGGATTAACTTTTAAATCTCAAAAGATTTAAATTCAAATCTTTCTAGATTCATATTTAAATCAACAAGGTTTAAATCTGAATCTAATATTCGGCTGGTCACTATTCAAAGCCAATCTGGATTTATTTTAAGTGTTGCCTCTCAATAACTGTGTGTTATAAATTACTACATGGAGTCTTAAAATACACCTTTTGAGATACAACTATTATTACAGAGTATCTCTCTCTCTCTCTTCCCATCTTTATAAGTGTCTTTTTCTACATGTGCCATCTTGCTATTGAAGTACAAATGTGAATAAATTTGAATTTCATTATTAAAAACAGTAATTCTAAGTACCACTAATATAGAAAAAAAATATCTACATGTAACTTCCCACAGGACTACATGTAGGAGACACAATTCACTCCATATGTATTCATTCTAGAAATATTATACCATAAGTATTGATTGGATGTTTGAACTTGACATATTCCATCTATAAATTTTCCAAACAGCTGTTGCTTATGATCAGAGCATTGAATACAGCTAGCAAGCTGCAGTTCACGGGGAAACTTTCTAAATTGTATTCCACAATACAACAGCATTCATTTGGAACAATTTACCTAATTTTTGTAAGAAATGCCCAATCTGAATCCTCATTTAGTCTTTCATTTTGGCACAATAATAGCCTTAATTTATTAACTGGCCCTTTGTCATTTTGTGTTGTTCTCTTCTTTACAGTTTGTTTGTCATAACTTTAATACATTGTACACTTTTTAAACCCATGTTTGTTATGTTTGTATTTTTATTGTAGGGCCTCCAAGGACAACAGCATACCAATTACTGATGGAGCTACCCTACTAAAACAAGGCTTATGAATAAATAAATATTAACAGCAAATGCTCAGCATGAGAGTATGTATGAGTGCTATTTCTATTTCTAAAAATAAAATTGACTTCTTTTAGTTTGATTTGATATCAGTAATAATGGAATAATTAGAGTCTCAAGGGCTCCGTAACACAAAGATTTGCGATTAATCACTAATTTGAAAGAACAGTTCTGATTGGTTCCTAGTCAGTCTAATGAGCAAAATAAGCATACAACAAAGGTATAGGTCAGTTCATTTAGCGATTAATTGCTAACCTTTGTATTACGGAGCCCAGGTCATCAATTTACCTTTTATAACATTATGTTTATTGAATTTTCAATCTATTTGCTAGTATTCAGTTTTATTTTAGACCCATATGATCAAATCATTGACCTTTTATAGACAATCTGCCGAGTCCTGTATCAAACAAATGATATTCATTCATCCGTCCATCCATTCATTCATTCATTCATTCATTCAGTCAGTCAGTCAGTAAGTCAGTCAGTCAGTCAGTCAATCAGTCAGACAGTCAGTCAGCCAGTCAGACAGTCAGTCAGTTAGTCATAGTCAGTTAGTCAGTCAGTCAGTCAGTCAGACAGACAGACAGTCAGTCAGTCAGTCAGTCAGTCAGACAGTCAGTCAGTCAGTCAGACAGTCAGTCAGTCAGTCAGTCAGTCAGACAGTCAGTTATTCAGTCAGTCAGTCAGACAGACAGTCAGTCAGACAGTCAGTCAGTCAGTCAGTCAGTCAGTCAGTCCGACAGTCAGTTAGTCAGTCAGTCAGTCAGTCAGTCAGTCAGTCAGTCAGTCAGTCAGTCAGTCAATCAGTCAGACAGTCAGTCAGACAGTCAGTCAGTTAGTCATAGTCAGTTAGTCAGTCAGTCAGTCAGTCAGACAGTCAGTCAGTTAGTCATAGTCAGTTAGTCAGACAGTCAGTCAGTCAGTCAGTCAGTCAGTCAATCAGTCAGACAGTCAGTCAGTCAGACAGTCAGTCAGTTAGTCATAGTCAGTCAGTTAGTCAGTCAGTCAGTCAGTCAGTCAGTCAATCAGTCAGTCAGTCAGTCAGTCAGTCATTCATTCGTTCAAGTGCACTTATTTCTTTCTTTGGAAGGAATCAAGAATACTTTACTTCAAAAGTAGATTCACATCAGCTTTGATCAACTTGAAATCATTGATGACCTACATGTAATGACTACCACCTTTATGAGTGTTAACACATGTAATTGTTATTTGGGGCCAAAATTACTTGAATATTTGACAACGTTCCACCAGAATTAAACATGGAGTAATTTCCTTTTCTTTCTTTTGTAATTGTGTGTATTGGTTTTTAATGTGAAATAAATGAAATGAAAAAAAAAATGAATACTCGATATAAATAAAAATTTGGCATCTGAGAATTCTGAGTGCAGGTAATTCATGGGTGGTCTGCTTTGAAAAAAAAATAAATACAAACAATTTTTATGTATTCATTTTAAACTTGATATTGTTTATTGGTTTCCCCTTTTATTAATTAAAGTGGTTTATAATCAATTCACTCAGATGACAGCAAACAGACCATCTAGGTTTCGTCATTAACACAGAAGTTACAAATACAATTGCTGTTTTACTGTCTTTTTTTATTTTTTATTTATCTGTTATTGTTTTTGAGGGAGGTCTATTTTTGTTTTGAAATTTATGACCACTGGCATCTAGATTTCAGTGTTAGCTTTGGGTTTCGTACACAGTAAAAACGCTGTTTATAATTTCAAACAATATAGTTAACAGTAGTTACAGCTAGTTGTTTAACAGTTTAAACAACCATGCTTAATTTATTGAGAAATAAGAATTAAACTTCGTTGTTTTAGAGTTTATACACTTGTTTAAACTGTAAGGTTCATATAGTAAACAACATTGTATAAAAAATGTTAACGTTTTCACTGTGTACCATGATAAGAAGAGAACTACACTTATTTGCACCAATAAAATTTGGGGTATGTCTGAGCGGCTGCATAAAAAAAAAGGGAGAGAATTAGAAGCCATCATTTATCCACATCACTACCATTCAATTCACATAATGAGCAAATATTCAACAACAAAAAATGGGGGCAGTGGTTAATACCCCCTCCCCTCCCAAAATTATGGTTTTAATTCTATGAAATGAAAAATGCTTCATGGAACTTATTTGGCTTTTGCGATTTAACGTGACATTCATGTAGCTACATCATGGTGAGGTGTTGTGGTTCAGTGGATAAGTCTCCAGAGTTTGAACCACAATCTCCAGGGTTCAAAACCCACCCCATCACTCACATCCTTTGGCAAGGCATTTATCTACATATGCCACTCTCCACCCAGGTGTAGTACATGGGTACTGGGTAGGAAGAAGTTTCTTGAATGCTCGAGCACCCTAAAAGAGTAGCTGTGCTAAAGCCAGGGTAATACATTTTAAACTGTAATGACTTTCTTATTTTTATACATGGATCCAGTTTCGATGAAATTTTCAGTGTTTAAGTTTAATTTTGTTTAGTTTTTCTCTTCAAATTCAATTCAATTTTTGTTGCGCATGACTATCAAGTCCTTTCTAATGCTAATAAAAACAATAACAATCATTGATAAAAACAATAATTTTGATGATAATAATAATTATAATAATGATAACAATAATAATAATAACAATTATTCATAATAATCACGGGGATAAGGTTTTAATGTGCGTGTGTACGAGTGAAGGGAGAGTGAGAGGGGGGGGGGGGAGAGGGAGGGAGAGAGAGAGAGAATTGTGGCGGGGGACCTTCAGCCGCCTGACCTCATTCTAGTCCGATTTTTTTATTTGGCTTCTGTTCTTCAGGGCGGTCTTTTTTTGTTTCTATCTCGGCGCCTCCCTCTTGAAAACTTTTAGATAATTATAATCTTATATCTGCCTCTTTTTTATTGTAATGTTTTCATGATTTTATGCTTTCTTCATCATGCTAATCATTTGTAAATATTGTGATCGTTATGATTTATTTCAATAAAAACTTAAATAAAAAAAAATAAAAAAAATTATTCATAATAATCAATTTTTAATATTAATAAGTAACAAAAAATAACTGGGTAAAACAAAATTTTAGCATTGAAAGAGGATATACATTGTACATGTTAAGTATAACTAACAAACAATATACATGTATTTCAGAAATGAAATAATTACTGAAGAAATAAATAAATAAACCTTATAAATATTCATACTGCATTAAAGATAAATAAAATAAGTTTAAAACAAGGTAAAAACAAGTCTATACATGTAGACTATCCACAACCTCACATAAGTACCTTCTAATTGATATCTAAATTAAAATTCACTAACCAGAAAGTCTTTACTGGTCAGAGTGACTGTGTCATCTGTTGAGCCATATGATTCCATTGCAACAGCTACACCATTCTTTTCAGATGAAGAACTAGCTGCCATCCTACCTTCTTGTACCCTGCAAATAATGATTGAAAACATACATGACAGCTACTCGTATGCATTAAATCAATGTTGCATATTGCACTCTCTATCTAGTCTGCAGGCACAGACCCTGATTGAAACTTTGATCAACAAGTGGGTTTTCACGCAAAGACTAGCACATACAAAACTTGCTATTTCAATTGAGAGCACCTTCAGTACACAAGGCATTAGTAGGCTGCACATTCAGACCCTTAACTTGACTGAAGGGTTTGCACAGCAGACTACCCTAGTTTGTTGAAGAATCTTTTTTCTAAGGCCGAAAAAGAATTTAAAAATTCCCATTTATTTACTGAAATACTCTCAAAATAAGTATGGATGAATTACTTTCATATTTGCCAATTTACAAGAAAGTCTACTCTTAAGCAGGATTTTTTAGCGATATCACAATGACACAGCATTAAATTGTCACTTTCTCCCTAGTATGTGAGCATTTTTAGGTTATGCCCCACCTCTCAACAGTCCGAATTCACTCCAGTGACCATCCCAGTTCTCCCTCAATGACAGCCTTCCCCCCTCCCCATTCACTAATTTGTAAATGATTATTTGCAGAAAATCTTAAACAGTAATTTTGTGATTTATGTCAAATACCTTTTTGTATCTATTCACTGCTTTTATTTATATTATAAAAAGCTCCAGTATATTTTTGAAGTTAATAAAAACAAGTTTCTTGTAAATCTGTAGCGTCAAATTCAATTCACAAAGCAAAATGCTGCAAACCTCATTAAAATCTGATAAAGAAATAAAGATATTCAATTTTAATGTCTAGAAATGTTTTTTGAAACAGTAGGCTATACACTGGCGTTTCAAATTTTGCACGAAAGATGTTACCCCTGGCACTGAGAACATTCCCAGAGAAACAAGACCAGAATATGTGAAGAGGTTGGGATTTTGAAAACCCCTTTCGGGTGATCAGGTCAGAACGCTAGCAAAGCGATCTTCCAAACTGGTTTCCTAAACCAGTTTCCAGTAATAGAAAGTACATGTACATGATGAGAACAGGGTCATATTAGACATTTGGTAAATCTTTGCAAAGCATTTTGAACGTAGTGTCACATGGTACAATTCAAACAAAATATTAAAAGGATAATGAACACAGATCAAAACCATATTAAAACAGATATTCCCTTTTTGTATCGGTAATCATGAAAGTGATGGATATAAATGATGCCAGTATATAAAAAATGGTTAAATGCACAGACAGATAGCAAATGTCTCTCTTTGCATTAAAGATCAAGTCCACCTAAGAAAAATGTTGATTTGAATCAATAGAGAAAAATTTTAGTAAGCATAATGCTGAAAATTTCATCAAAATCGGGTGTAAAATAAGTTATGACATTTTGAAGTTTCGCTTATTCTTCACAAAATAGTTATATGCACAATTTAGTCACATGCAAATGAGAGAATGGATGATGTCCTTCACTCACTGTTTCTTTCGTTTTTTATTGTTTGAATTAGACAATATTTCATTTTTTAAGAATTTGAAAATAAGAACCAACTTAACTGAACCATAAAATGTCAAACCATGGAGCTATTACAGCTATTCTGTGTTTAATAGCTCCATTGTTAAACAATGGTAGTTCCACATGTTCAGGGAGAAATAAAACTTTGTTTCACAGGTCAATGAGGAGAAAATTAGAATATCATATTTCATATAATGAAATACAAAAGAAATAGTGAGTGAGTGATGTCATCCGTTCCCTCATTGCATCGAACGGGATGTGCATATAACTGTTTTGTGAAATTAAGCGAAACTCTAAAATGTCATAACTTTCTTATTTTACATCCTATTTTGATGAAATTTTCAGTGTTATGCTTGCTGGATTTTTCTCTTTTTATTCAAATCAACTTTAAGTTGGAGTGGACTTATCCTTTAACTCTTTGCCCGCATTGTTGACCATGGAGCTACATGTATTCCATGGTTCGACTAGTCACATACAGCAGACTGCCAAGTTTGACTCAAGTCAAAATCTATTGTGAGCAGAGCTGAATTAGAGTAGTCCATGCAAATCAAGAGATGCCAACAATTACGGAATATTAATCAGACATTAAGAAATTACAATGTGAATAACCAAATGTCTGAACCAAATGTTTTCTTACGAGACAAAACATGTTAACAAAAGTTGTTCGCTCAGTTAACACTGCATTTACATTAATTAGAGCACATTTCATTAATATTCCATAAGGGTTGGCAACTCTGCTATAAAACCCCTTTAAAGGGATGGTCCGGGCTGAAAATATTTATATCTAAATAAATAGAGTAAAATTCACAGAGCAAAAAAATAAAAATTTCATTAAAATCGGATAACAAATAATGAAGTTATTGAATTTTAAAGTTTATCAATATTTTGTGAAAACAGTTACATGCACATTGTCTCATGAATATTCATTAGGAGGGCTGATGATGTCACATCCCCACTTTCCTTTTTGTTATATTATTACAAGAAAACTGAAATGTTTCATTTTTTCATACATGTATGTGTAATTGATGTGTCTCCATTATGATGAAATAAGTTGCGGCAATCCCTCACAGAAATTTTCAAGCTTGCAGCAAGCTACATGTAGTAACTAGCAATATGTGTGCAGAATAATAGTTAAGCGATCTTTTAGCGAGCAGGAACTATTCGCTAGCATGCACTAGCTTATTAAGCGAGCGCCCTGCTAGTTGCATGCAGCACGCTTCAATTTCTGCAGGTGATAAATAACTATTTTGCACTTTATCAGTTGTCAATCCAATTGTTTTTAGTTCTTGGTAGAAAAAAATTGAATAAACCTATAAATTTCATATAATAAAATACAAAAGAACAAGTGGGGATATGACATCATCAGCCCACCTAATGAATATTCATAAAGACATGCCTAGAACTGTTTCACTGGATTAATGCAAATCTTTAAAATTCAATAACTTTGATATTTGTACAGTAATCCAATTTTGATCAATTTTTCAGCATTTTGCTCTGTGAATTTTACTCTATTTATTGGAATATAAATATTTCCAGCCTTGGACCATCCCTTTAAGGTTGCACCTTGAAATAAATGTGGCACAGGGGTGATTCTGTCCGTGGCGGGCTAAGAGAATAAACAATATTCAATTCTTCTACAGCGATCAAATACATTGATATAGAAAAGAACAACTGTCTGCAAACAATTTCATTCATTTGATAGAATTCTTATTTACCTTTATAGCATTTTATTGAGCTTTTCACCACATAAAATCAATGCTCTCGACTCAACTTCTAAAAAAACACCAATTTATAAAGTCACATGAACAATATCACTCACCGATGGTATTGAACTTGGATACTACACGAAGGAGACTTTTCAGAGAAAAGTGCCATCTTTCTATTTTTCAAAATATACTCAGAAAATGAACCCAGCCACGTCTTTGCTCATGGACCTATATGTAGGTCAAAGCTTTAGCAGGTTATCTGCACCTCTTCACATCAGGGTGTATCTTCTTACCACTGCTCTGCATTTACTACATGTTATATAGGCTTATACAAGACTTAACACAAAAACTCACTCATGCCATACCACTTTCATTACTTACTATGCATGAAGCATTACACACAATACACTAGTAGTCCAGGATAGGCCCCATAGAAAATTGACCAAACCTTGTTTTTTTATATATACAATATTTTTTTATGGTTTCTTGTCAATTCGAGGGTGCTGATCACGAATCTGGATGATGCCACTCGTGTAACCTTGAGCATTTCCGCAAATTGGCAAAATCCAATATGGCCGCCAAAATATGCAAATTACCGTTGAAAATCATAAAATTGCCCGCACATTGGCTGTGAAATGCATGAAATTGTGTGGCAGGAGTGAAATACAATCTTAAAAAATGATTTTTGACAAAATATTTATTTGCCTGATATTCAAAATGGCCGCCATAGGCCATTGTATACTATTATGTACAATATGAATAGGGAAAACTAATTTTCACAAAAATGAGCACTAAACTGCAAAAATCGCGATGTATGAACGAAGTAATACATGCAAATCATCATTACTAACGAGATATATCATTTATATTATGTCATATATGGGAACACTGCTGTATTTTGATATCTAAAATAGCCGCCACTGGCCCAAAGAGTATACAATGGTAATGGCCGGGGCAAAAAAAATGACAAGATTGAGCACTAAAATGCATATCATTAAAATAAACGAGTGGAATACTGATTAAAAAACATAATTGTTAATATGCCATTGATGTGATAAATGCTGTTTTATGAAATTCAAAATGGCCGCCATAGCCCCTATATTCATCATGTACAATGCAAATGGAGAAACTAATTTTCACACGAGTAAGAAACATATAATGCATGTAATTGTGATCTACTCGAGTAAAATATTGTCTGACAACATGTTTTATAGCAAGACATATCATTTCTTTTGTCATGCATGAGACAACTACTGTATTATGAAATTCAAAATGGCCCCTATAGGCCCTAACAGTATTATCTACAATGTGAATTGGGACATATTTTGTAAGAATTTGGATTTGCTGGACTATGACATCCATAATTATAATCCTGTTGTATGAGTAAAACGTTATTTGAAAACTTTTTTTTTAATTATCGCATTCCTTCTTCCATATAGATGATAAATACTGTATTTTGACATTATTCAAAATAACCTCTACAAGCCCTAACTAAATTATGTAACATGCGAACAGGGAAACCAATTTTCACAAGAGTGAGAATCATAAAATGCATATAACTGTGATATACGAGTAAAGATATTGTCTTAAACATTATCACATATTGGTCGTGGACATGGTGGAGGTAATAAATGCTGTACTTTAAAATCCAAAATGGCTGCCATAGGTCCTAAAAGTATTATGTACATTGTAACATGGGACATATAATTTTGACAGAATTCGGCTTTGCTTGACTCTAAATATTGCATATAATTCTCGCTACCCCAAATAGGAACAAAAATCTCATAATGCGCGAGACGAGATAATTTTCACTCCGTCGGGTCGTCATCACCACTTCCGGTTTAGAGTCATGCTCGCGCGACGTTCGCGATACGGTTGAGTTTTCCACCACGCTGAAATCGATGCCAATCAGCGTAATATGTACAGAGTATAATACTTTTTATTACATTTGGTCAGTTTTGATTCCATTTGAATTATAAATAAAAATAAAAAATATATTTCACGTGAAAATGATTTTATTCATGTTTTTATTTGGTTATAAAAAAATCAAACAAATAATGAATATCCTAAAATTTTGCATTTAGCGACCGGCCTGACATCACGATCGTATTCAACTAGACGCTAAATATATACAGCATTCATTTCGTTCAATTTTTCGTCGACCACAAAATGGATAAAAATCAGTTTCGGAACTTAAAAAAATCTTAACTGACAGATGAATACCGTGCAATGGAAAGCGTCGGGCAGAATTAGTGACTTTAGCAGAAAAGGCTGTAAAACTGTTAAACTGTATCGTGAAAGAGAGGGTTGTGATCACGAACTTTCCGAGCGAAAGCGACGTTGTGTTGTTGTGCATGACGGCACTGTTGATCTGAATGGCAAAACAGTGCATTGGACTTCCGAACAGGAAGTTGTAATACCGAAAAAGCTATCCCATAATGCAATGCACGTTACAGGGATTTTCCCGGATCTCGGCGAAATCGCTATTTGGGGTAGCGAGAATTGTGAATTGTGATGTAAGGGTGAATTATTGTCTAAAATAATGGTTTCTAACGAGATATATCATAATGTTGTGTAATGAAGGTGATAAATGCCGCATTTTTAAATTGAAAATGGCCACCATAAAGGGACAAATAATGTTCACAAAAAGGGCATATGGCAGCCATTTTGAATGTTGAAATGCAGTATTTATCACCTAAATTACATAAGATATGATATATTTTGTTATAAATCATGTTTTCAGACAATATTCCACTCATACATCACCATTTGACCAAGCAAAGCCAAATTCTGTTGAAATGATTTGTTCCCATTCATATTGTGCATAATACCGTAAGGGCCTGTAGCGGCCATTTTGTCTTTAAAATAACGGTATTTACCACCTAACTGGCAGAATAAATGATATATCTTAATAGAAATTATGCTTTCAGACAATATTTTACTCATAGATCACTATTACGTGCATTTATGGTGCTCACTCCTGTGAATATTGGTTTCCCACTTTGCATTGTACATAATACAGTTAATGTCGATGGCGGCCATTTTGAAAGTCAAAATACAGTATTTAACCGGCAAACTTGAAACCTGAATGATATATTTCGTTAGAAAATACGTTTTTAGACAGTATCCAATTAATTCATCACATATATATGCATTTTAGTGCTCACTCTTGTGATTTCTTTTCTCCCATTTCACATTGTGCATAATACTTTTAGGGCCTTTGGCAGCCATTTTGAATATAAAATACAATATTCATCACATACATGGCATATTAATAATATATTTCGTTAACAATTATGTTTTAGTCAGTATTCCACTCGTTTGATCTTCATAATAAGCATTTTAGTGATCACTGTTGTGAATTTTTTGGCCCCCATTGCCATTGTACGCAATACTGTTTGTGCCAGTGGCGGCTATTTTAGATATCAAAATACAGCAATGTTTCCCTATATAACATAATAAATGATATATCTCGTTAGTAATGATGATTTGCATATATTACTTTGTTGATACATCGCGATTTTTTGCAGTTTAGTGCTCATTTTTGTGAAAATTAGTTTTCCCTATTCATATTGTACATAATAGTATACAGGGGCCTATGGCGGCCATTTTGAATATCAGGAAAATAAATATTTTGTCAAAAAAAAAATTTTCAGAGAGTATTTCACTCCTGCCACACAATTTCATGCATTTCATAGCCAATGTGCGGACAATTTTATGATTTTCATGGGTAATTTGCATATTTGGGCGGCCATATTGGATTTTGCCAATTTGCGGAAAATGCTCAAGGTTACACGAGTGGCATCATCCAGATTCGTGATCAGCACCCTCGAATTGACAAGAAACCATAAAAAAATATTGTATATATAAAAAAACAAGGTTGTGCCTCTTCTATCCTGGACTATAGCACTCACTCACTTGAACACTACCACTCAACCATCAATGGCACTTTCTCCTCTCTCTCTCTAATATGCTTTTCACACTACACTTTTTTCCTTAACCCCGGAAATTGGTGGGGCTAAGGGGGGGGGGCCTTAGCCCCACCAATTTCCTGGGGTTAAGCTTAGCCCACTTCGTTTTCACGCTACGTTTTAGCAAGGTGGGCTAGCACGCTAAATAGTAAGTAGGGTACTATCTGGCCCTGCAAAATAGCAGGGTTAGCCGGCTTATTGTGGTGATAGCACCACAATTGCGGTGCTAAGAGATGCAGTGTGAAAACTGGGCTAAGGAAAAGTGGGGCTAAGCAATAGCCAATCACAGATGTCGAAATTACACGTTAATCACGCTCTGTATGGTAAAATCATCAATATTCATGAGCTATGGGATAGTCCGGGGTTAAAGGGATGGTCCGGGCTGAAAATATTTATAAATATCTAAATATATACAGTACATGTAGAGTAGAATTCACTGAGCAAAATGCCGAAAATTTCATCAAAATCGGATAACCAATAATAAAGTTATTGAAGTTTAGCAATATTTTGTGAAAACAGTCGTAATGAATATTCATTAGGTGGGCTGATGATGTCACATCCCCACTTTCCATTTTCTTATGTTATTACATAAAATCATAATTTTTTCATTATTTCATACTTGTGTGAATAATATGTTTCCCTTTATAATGAAATAAGTTGCAGCAATAAATATCTAATACACTAAATCAGTTGTCAATCCAATTTTTCTAGTTCTTGGAGGAAAATTTGAATAAACCTAATTTCATATAATAAAATACAAAAGAACAAGTGGGGATGTGACATCATCAGCCCACCTAATGAATATTCTTGACAACCATTTTCACAAATTATTGGTAAACTTTAAAATTCAATAACTTTGTTATTTGTTATCCGATTTTGATGAAATTTTTGGCATTTTGCTCAGTGAATTCTAATCTATTTATTAAGCTATAAATACTTTCAGCCCGGACCATCCCTTTAAGGCCATTAACCCCGGCTAAACAGATAGTAAGGGGTTAAGAAAGACAGTGTAAATCCAAAAAAAGATAGTATGGGGTTAAGGATAGTCCGGGGTTAAGGATAGTATGGGGTTCAGGAAATGCAATGTGAAAAGCATATAACTAATATAAGATCTCTATTTATTTCTCTCCATTAACTTTTAATGCTTCAAAACTGCACACCTCATTTTATGGTGTTTGTTAGACCAAGGAGAATATCTCCTTGGTTTATAGACAAAAAGCTTGGGTCTCTGTTGGTTGTTCCGCTGAACTCTGTTGGTTCCACTCACAAATTAGGAGGATAATTTTTTCTTAATGTTTAAAAACTCCTCCAAACAGAGAGCTGCCAGCTGTCTAGGTGTACGTGAGCAATAATAAACTACCTTTCTTGCATTTTCCCCCGGGGGGGGGGGGGGGCAGTCAAATATATAGCTGTACACATGCGTGACCAAAAAAAACACGTTTAAAGGGGTGTTTTTTTCAGTTTTGGACGCGGGCCACGCATGCACTCGTTAAGGGTATCAACAATTGGAATGCCTCTGGCAGTCTCACCTACATCACACGATTCAATATAGCAGCAGTGCTGACTTTGAAAACTACTTTAAAATAATTATTCATAAAAAACACCATTCATATAATGATACAATACTACGTTCATTGACATTTGACCTTGATCATGTGACCTAAAACTTGTCAGTGATACTTGATTACCCCTATATCCACATTTTATACACTATATCTATAAACTTTTAAAGTTATGATAGCAATCTAATAATTACCTCTAAAATTGCCAAAGTTCAATGACCTTAAATGACCTTTGACATTGGTCATGTGACCTGAAACTCGCATGAGATGTTCAGTGATACTTGATTACTCTTACATGTATGTCCAATTTTATGAACTCGACCAATATACTTACAGAGTTATGATGGTAATTCAACAAATACATGTACCCCCAACATGGCCAATGTCCATTGACCTTTGACCTTGGTCATGTGACCTGAAACACGCACAAGATGTTCAGTGATACTTGGTTACTCTTATGTCCACGTTTTATGAACTAGACCAATACGCTTACAGAGATATGATGGTAATTCAACAAATACCCCGAACATGGCCAAAGTTCATTGACCTTACATGACCTTTAACCTTGATCATGTGACCTGAAACTCGCACAGGATGTTCAGTGATACTTGATTACTCTTATATTTGAGTTTCATGAGTCAGATCCATAAACTTTCAAAGTTATGATAGTAATTCAACAGATACCCCCATTATTGCCAAAGTTCATTGACCTTTGACGTTGGTCATGTGACCTGAAATGTGCACAGGATGTTCAGTGATACTTGATTACTCTTATGTCCAAGTTTTATGAACTAGACCAATATACTTTCAAAGTTATGATGGTAATTCAACAAATACCCCACATTTGGCCAAAGTTCATTGACCCTAAATGACCTTTGACCTTAATCATGTGACCTGAAACTCGCACAGGATGTTCAGTGATACTTGATTACTATTATGCCAAGTTTCATGAATCAGATCCATAAACTTTCAAAGTTATGATGGTAATTCAACAGATACCCCCAATTTGGCCAAAGTTCATTGACCCTAAATGACCTTTGACCTTGGTCATATGACGTGAAACTCATGCAGGATGTTCAGTTATACTTGATTATTAAACCTTACGTACTGTATGTCCAAGTTTCATGAACTAGGTCCATATATTTTTTAAGTTATGCTTTCATTGCAAAAACTTAACCTTCGGTTATTAAAGATTTGGTGTTGACGCCGCCGCCGTCGGAAAAGCGGCGCCTATAGTCTTGCTCTGCTATGCAGGTGAGACAAAAACACTGATTTTCAAAGAAAAGGGTGGTTTTTGAAAGACTGGTCAATGGTCTATCGCGGGGTCAAACGTATTTAGGGTATGTTTATCTTTCCAAAGCTTTGTTCAAGACTAGCCAAAGGTGTTTAGGGTTTGTTTTTTCCCCCAAGAGCTTTCCCCGCGGTCATATTCTGGCGACAACTTGTTTAGGGGCCAAAATGTGTAAAGCCCGCGAAAAACTTCTTTAGGGGGTTATTTTGCACACAGAGAAATACTTGTTAAGGGGGTGTTTGGAAATAATTTGGTCACGCATGTGTACAGCAATACATTTGACTGGCCCCCTGGGCATTTTCCAAATGTGATACCTAGACCAAAAGCTTCGGTCTCTGTTATGTTGGTTGTTCAGCTGAACTTAACTCCGTTGGCTTCACTCACCAAATACAGAGACCGAAGTTCTAGCGCGATCTGTACAGGGGACTCAATGGCAATATGTTTATGTACTTAAGATCAGATAAAACGGGGAAGTGAATTTGCGCGACAGCCGAGGTAAGTCACTGTTTTTGTTCCTTTTAACTTGATTTTTCTCCGTTTTTTGGCAATTAATGCCAAGAGGGAATATTAATTTGCATTTTGGTCGCGTTAATTTTCAAAATTTTTATTCATTAAAGACAAAAATTGAAGAGCCCCGACGGGGGGATTTTGCATTGCAAGTCCCCTAATGGTGGCTGCACGCTAGCGAGCCGTCTGTGTACGAGGAGAAATTAAAAAAAAAAAAAAAGTTAAAAAACTCCTCGAAACAGACGGCTGCCAGCTGTCTATGTGATACCAAGTCTCTCTCTAGCTCAGAAAAAATAAAAGGAAGAATCGACTAGAAGTAGAATACTCAAATTACACTCATACAGGCATATACATGTAGAAGGCATCATTGAAGTGATGAGCAATTATTTGACCTTCCATTTTCAAACTCGTTTAGCAGCATACTGCAGAGCCATAGGCCATAAATGAGGCTAACTGCATACGTGCTGTGAATACAAACAAATTATCACTTGCACAGTGCAACCATCCGGTCTGAGACTGGCGAGTCTAACAGGTTTATTTCCCATTCGTCTAATGCCATTTCGTCCAATTGCCAACTCGTCTACTATCATTTGGTCTACCATCAGTTTGTCCACTCACCACATGGTCTATATATTTTCATTCAGTCTAATGCCATTCCGTCTAATAACCAGTTGGCCCAATAACCATTTAGTCCATACCACTTGGTCTAATTGGACTACCGGTAAGTGTTAAATTGTGCAAAATGAATTAAAATGAAATGGATATTTGACCAACTGGTTATGAGACAAAATGGTCATAGACGAAATGGTGGTTAGACGAAGTGATGATTGGACTAAATGGTAATTGGACCAAATAATTCTTAGCCGAAATGTTGGACGGAATGGCATTAGACTAAATGAAAGTAGACCATGTGGTGAGTGGACGAGTTGGCAGTAGATGAATTGGCAATTTACCCATGTATAGGATGCGTCAGAATTGATGTCTCTCCGCATATTTATTAAGGTGGCATTTCATCGAGTTCTTATAAATTTTCATACAAGACAAACGAGACATACCTAAAAACAACTGTCCGGTCTGTCCCTGTCACTTTTGATTATTAAGTTTGCAACTTTTTGCCCTCCTGCCAATGAACCTTTTCCCTCATCAAAGCTTGGTTTTGTTGTTTATCTACTAAAGTAATTTTTCTATTTTCGACCACAACCCTTTGTTCTCAAAGGCCAGGTTGGTTTTCTTTTGCCCACCATCGGTCGACCAGCTTAACACTTCGGTCCAGCAACTTTGTATTTTAATATCTCAGCAGAACTCTTCCCTTGCTTTTTTACATACTAGTTCCACAGCCGGCTTTCTCTGCTCAAAAGTTTTTTTTCCCTCCACCAGTCCTTGGTACTTCTGGTATATGGTTAGATTCAAGCACAAATCAAAAACTGCTAGAAAGTGAAAATTCAGTGTATTTTTAATCCTGTAACAGGTATAGCTGAGATATCCTCAACAGTACAGAGCTAGATGAATAGGGCATAAAAATTGTTTGCATAAAATCTTTCATCTACCGAGTTTCAACCAGAAGGCTGCCGTCTTTGGAGGGACATCAATTCTGAGACACCTTATCAATGTAGTTTAATGAAACTATGAAATACACACATTTTAGAAAAGTCTTTAAATTAAAAATATCACTTTTGTAACACCACTAACAGAAATACTGATCGGTTCCATTATTCATACGACTTGTTTTCATAATAAACTTGGGGAAATTTTTTTATTCACCAGATGGCTCAAAAACTTTATAATTTTGAATATATTTTTGTGTGGGCCCTCTCTATTGGTAGAAAGTTAAGTTGGTCTGAAATGGAAAACGAAAAACTCTTTTTAATTTTGAAAAAAAAAAATTATCATTATTATATTAAATTATCGAGCCAAGATTTACAATGAATAGCTGTAGAGTAAATGGAAACTGACACTGTAAAAATGAGTGTTTTTTAATCTTAATTAGAGTAACAACGAAAAGAGTCGATACCTTTTAAAAAAACGAGAATCGGTCCAAAGTCAAAGAACTCTTCACTTGCGCTTGCTAGACGTAGACCGTAGGCGTAGTAGGCAAGCGCCGCACACCCTAAACCAATCTCAAACCATCCGAGAAGACTGGCTAAGATCGCGCTGCATGGCACTCTAAAAAGTTATCGCAATTAAACCATAGTGCTTAGTGCCTAGTGGTTTTATTTTTTAATGAATGTCATGCTCATGATGACATGTTACAGACCATTCCCATGATTGTCATCAGAATAAACGTTTTGACGCCCATACTTACCTCAAACTGAAAAGTCCACGTAAAATGATATTCCATTCGTGTTTCCGACAAACTCAATACACAACGAATTCTTCGGAGGTTTTTCACAGGTGCACAACAAATAACAATCAATAATAAAAACCGTTCACTATATATATATGCATCAGCTCATTTTCAACTCCACACACTTTCGCTGTGTGGCGCCAGCTTGCGAGGCCCGAATGGCGTTACCGGTGCAGTGATGGTGGTGGAGCTGGAGTGGACCAGACCAGCATATAGGTGTTGTTGTTTGTGGTGGTGGCGTTGGTGGTGGCGGTGGTGGTGGCGGCGGTGGTGGCGTTGGTGGTGGCGGTGGTGGTGGCGGTGGTGGTGGCGGCGGTGGTGGTGGTGGTGGTGGTGGTGGTGGTGGTGGCGGTGGCGGCGGTGGTGGTGGTGGTGGTTGTGGAAGTGGTCCTGCAGTCATTTGTGCTGTTGGTAATGACAACGACGAGGATGACGATGATGATAAATTGATTGATTGATTGATTGAAAATCACATTTATTTCCTTCAAACAGATACAAAATAATATTTGACATAGTAACGAATACAGTATATATTTCGACACAATTTTGAAGGAGGCGAAAACCCGGAAAGCAGAGCTTGAGTTGGGGTCGCCAGATACAAATACCCAGGACCAAAATCCAGTTGAAACCAATTAGAGCAAAACCAATTGAAACCAGTTGGCCAACTGGTTTCAATAGGGAAATTGGAACAACTGGAACCAATTGAAACCAGTTGAACCAGTTGGCAATTGGTTTCAATTGGTTCCAGTTGAAACCAATTAAGCAACCAGTTGGCAACTGGTTTCAATTGGTTCCAGTTGTTCCAATTTCCCTATTAAAACCAGTTGAATCCAATTGGAGGCAACTGGTTTCAATTGGTTCCAGTTGAAACCAATTGGAGGCAACTGGTTTCAACTGGAAACAGTTGAAACTAATTGGTTTCCAACTGGATCCGATTGGAAATTCCAGTTGGAATGACTTAATTAGTTACAAATTAATTAGAATTTGCACTTACTATATTGCTCATGCCGCGCCAACAAAGATGCAGTGCTATATGTTTATTAATACCAATGTAAAGGGCATTGATAAAATAGACTTTTTTAATGCATTATTTATATGAAAGATCTTCAAATATATGTATTTGTATTTGATGTAATTTGGTAACAGTTAGTGGTGTACTAATTATCTCATAATCTGTTTTAATTATAATCTATAACGTTTATGAACATGGTTTTCACTGCTAAGCATTCTAAACACTTATCTGAAACAAGTATGGTACTTGAATTAGAAAAGAATCAAATAGATACATTTTAAATGATGATGAATCACATAAAACATTAATCTGTGCACACTGGCAGATAATATCATTAATATGCAAATTAACTGGTTTCAATTGGAACCAGTTGGGTAACTGGAAAATTTCCAATTGGAAACCAATTGGAAGTCATTTCCAGTTACCCAACTGGATCCAGTTAGGATTTCCAGTTACCCAACAGGTTCCAATTAGAATTAATTTCCAGTTAATCACCTTTCCAGTTAGAAGTCATCTCCAGTTACCCAATTGGTTCCAGTTAGGATTTCCAGTTACCCAACTGGTTCCATTTAGGAATCATTTCCAGTTGAAAGTCATTTCCAGTTACCCAACTGGTTCCAGTTAGGATTTCCAGTTACCCAACTGGTTCCAGTTAGAAGTCATTTCCAGTTATCCAACTGGTTCCAGTTAGGATTTCCAGTTACCCAACTGGTTCCAGTTAGGATTTCCAGTTACCCAACAGGTTCCAATTAGAATTAATTTCCAGTTAATCACCTTTCCAGTTAGAAGTCATCTCCAGTTACCCAATTGGTTCCAGTTAGGATTTCCAGTTATCCAACTGGTTCCAGTTAGAAATCATTTCCAGTTGGAAGTCATTTCCAGTTACCCAACTGGTTCCAGTTAGGATTTCCAGTTACCCAACTGGTTCCAGTTAGAAATCATTTCCAGTTGGAAGTCATTTCCAGTTACCCAACTGGTTCCAGTTAGAAATCATTTCCAGTTAGAAGTCATTTCCAGTTACCCAACTGGTTCCAGTTAGGATTTCCAGTTACCCAACTGGTTCCAGTTAGAAATCATTTCCCGTTGGAAGTCATTTCCAGTTACCCAACTGGTTCCAGTTAGGATTTCCAGTTGCCCAACTGGTTTCAATTGGTTTCAACTGGAAATTGTTATATTCCAGTTAAAACCAATTGAAACCAGTTGAAACCAATTGAAACCAATTGAAACCAGTTGGAAATCCAACTGGTTTCAATTGGATTTTGGTCCTGGGTAAATAACAAGTTACGTACTGTAATGACATTATATGTAATTGCATATAAATAAGAAAGTTAAGAGTAGAAAAGGAAACACAGATGGAGAAGAGGGAGAAGAAATGTAGGCATTAGAAGATAAGTTCGTTTGAATAACAGAGTAAACTGGTCGCAATTACGTAACATTGGTACACTGATAAAGAGCTTGAGTGACATTTGTCTAGCAGAGCAACAGGTAAGGCATGTGCATTAATTAACATTAGAAATGGAAGGTAGTTCAAGCATGTCAACATGTCAATGATCTCTGTCAGTGCGAGCATTTAAATAAAGTTTCATTTTATAAGAGAAAGATTGCAAAGAACGATAGTTTTGTAGGCGGGCTGGTAAACTGTTCCAAAATTTTGGCCCAGAGTAGCGAATATCGTATTGAAATCTTCGGGTTCTATGTTTTGGTAAATGAATTTGGGTAGCGCTTCTCGTGCTATACTTATGAATATCCGAATTGCAGTTAAAATGACAGAGATTGCTAAATTGAGAGGGGAAAATGTTGTTTATGCTTTTGTACATAAAAATACTTTGCTGATGCAAATTAATATCGCTAAATTTCAATAATTTTAACTCTTTGAATACAGGATTTGTGTGAGATTGAAAATGTAATCCAGATATAATACGAACAATCCTCTTTTGCAGTATTATAAGCTTTAGGATGCTAGACTTACAGGAGTTGGCCCAAATAATAATTATTACAATACGAGAAATATGGAAGTATCAGAGCACAATATAACATACGTAGAATGTGACTTGGCAAGAGATATTTCATTCTAGATATAATACCAATGTTTTTGGATACTTTACTTTCGACCTCATGTATATGATCTTTCCATGTCATAAAACTATCTAAATAAATTCCAAGGAACTTGGCCTTGTCTACCCGTGGTAATATTACGTTGTCGAGTATAACACATGCATCATTCAAATCGACATTCTTTCTATTATGAAAAACCATGTAGTTACATTTCTTGACATTTAAAGATAATTTGTTAGCCTTAAACCATTCACATACATGTACAAGATTTGCATTCACAATATCACAAAGGGAGTTCAAGTTTGAATTGCTATGAAATATATTTGTATCATCGGCGTATAATATAAAGGATAGCTCATTTTCTGATTTATAAAGATCATTAATATATAATATAAATAACAATGGGCCGAGGAGACTGCCCTGGGGAATTCCACAGGTTATTGTCTTAAAATCTGACACACACGATTTGTATTTAGTACATTGTAAACGATTATTAAGATAGCTAGTGAACCAATTATAAGCAATACCACGTATGCCGTAACGATATAATTTAGATAGTAATATGTTATGGTTAATTGTATCAAAGGCTTTGGATAGGTCGATGAAAACTCCAATTGCGAACTCATTATTTTCAAAAGCATCTATTATTTTACTAGAGAGACTTGTAAGAGCCATGCTTGTGGAATAATCTTTACGAAACCCAAATTGATTATCATAAAGAATAGAACATTTATCAAGAAATTCGAAAGTCCTCTTGTAAACAATACGCTCTAATAACTTAGAAAAAACAGATAAAACAGAAATAGGTCTGTAGTTCGTAAATTCACCTTTGTCCCCAGATTTAAAAATTGGTGTCACTTTGGCCTTTTTTAATTCATGAGGAAATATTCCTTTTGATAAAGATAAATTAAATATATGACACAAAGGTCCACAAATATATGGTACGACTTGTTTGATGACTCTTGGACTATATTCATCCAAACCAGCCGCTTTATTGTTTTTGAATGTTTTAACAATGTTACAAATCTCATTCTCCGAGGTGGGATACAGATACAAGGAGTCAGTTGGTGGATCATTGATAAACTTCAAATAGTCCGTTTGAGTTTCAGGGATTCTGTTTGCCAAAGATGGACCGATATTAGTAAAAAAGTTATTAAACGAATTCGATATAGTGCTCGGTTCTGTAACAGTTTTCCCGTTATGTTTAAACACAGAATTTTCACTTGGTTTACTTTTATTAAGTAGTAAATCAATTGTTTTCCAAGTGCGATTAATATTGGATTTATTGAGTAAAAATTCATTAAGAAAATATTGTGATTTTGTTTTACGAATTAGCGCTGTGAGTAAATTGTCTCGGCCTTTTACGACAGTGGTCTACCCCACCAATTTACTTGTGCCACCTTTTTGACCTACCATCCTAGCTTGCATGTCATCTGAAATTCACAATAGCCTACTCTTACTATATAACTCTATTCTTCTATCTTCACAAAATTCGTGCCTCCCTTTCCATGCTTTCTCTTCAAATATCCTAATTTCGGATATGTGAATGCATACAAAAATGCATGTATATTCCATTTGGACTCCAGGAATCGCCAAAATAAGAGGAGCTCAGAATCAGCTAAGAGAGAGATGATAACGATGTGCCAATGATGATGCTTCGAATTGTTTGTTCTGTCGAAAGAATCGATTTAGAATTAGACCAAATCATACCGCCTTTTCTCTTTTTTTTAATCAACTGTTGATAACCACAGTGATGTTGCTATATAGTAAAACGGTAAAAAGGGCATCATCCAACCTGACGTAAAAAAATGGGAAAAGAAAATGGGCGGGCAAAGCAGTCAAAGTAAAAAAAAACACTGAGGATTTGATTAAAATCTAGTTAAGAAAAAAGGAAAGGAAAGGGAAAAGAGAATGGAAAATGAGAGAGAAAAAAGAAGGAAAAGAAAGGAAGAGAAGAGGAAAAGTAAGGACGGGGAGATAGAGAAAAAAGGGAAGGAAAATAAGGGAAAGAGAGGGGAATGGAAGGAAAGGGGAAAAGAAAGAGAATAAAGGGGGGAAAGGAATAGAGAGGAAAGAAAGGAAGGAAAGATGGGGAAAGAGAAAGGAAAGGGAGGGAGGAAAAAAGGGGGAAGAGTGAGAGGCAAGAATTGGAAAAGGGAGAGGTGAAAGCAAAAAAGGGACATGAGAGAAAAATAATTGAGAGAGGGAGTCTGGTAAGGGAAAAGAGAGAGGGGGACGGGAAGGGAGAGAGAGAGAGAGAAAATGGGAAGGAAAATGAGGAAGAGAAAAGAAAGGTGACAAAGACAGTGAAAAGGTGAAGGAAAAGGGGAAATGGATATGAGAAAACAAAGGAAAGGGTAATAAAAGAAAAGAAAAGAGGAAGAAAACAAAGAAAAAAGGAGAGATGAAAGAACAGAATGAAAAACAGAGAAAGGAGAAGGGAG
The DNA here is from genome assembly GCF_037042905.1 of Lytechinus pictus. NCBI lineage: Eukaryota > Metazoa > Echinodermata > Echinoidea > Temnopleuroida > Toxopneustidae > Lytechinus > Lytechinus pictus. Next base: position 11,695,311 of record NC_087258.1, on the reverse strand, counting down.
AGGAGTAAGAGTGAGAGAGGAAATTAAGAGCTGGAGAAATAGAAGTGAAAGTGAAACGAAAACTTTCGAAAAGGAAATGGGGAAAAGGACATGAAAACTTCATTTTCCTCTTTTCTTTTTCATTTCACTTTCACTTCTATTTCTCCCCCTTTCCTCTTTCACTTTCCCACCTCTCCCTTCTCCCTTTCTCTGTTTTTCATTAAATGTTTTTTTGTTGTTTATGTTTGCAAGCGTTTGCTTTGATTGCTGAGTTGACAATCCAACAAATTGACCTCAATCTGCTTCTGACAAAATGTCTAGAGTTTACAACCTAACGATTGTCATGATTGTAGCAAAACACCGGGGGCCTAAATATATCAGAAGAGATAAAAGTCTCTGACATTCTTCTTGTACATAATGTTTTAAAATATAAATTGTTTCCTTCCTTGAATTTTATTTCATCCTGAAAAGTAATATAATGAGTAATGTTATCAGAAACATGATCTCCTCTCTTTCTCTCTCTCTCTCTCTCTCTCTTCTTGATTAATATGCACTAAGCGAAGTTTCTCTTAATGAAAAACACCCGACTCATTTTTATAGTTGGATGTAAATATTTTTACTGTACGCAGAGGGAAGGGGAACTGTTGCCCCGAGAAATTTTGAAATATTATATTTTTTACTGAAAATTTACATTGGTATATATTTTCAGGGGAAAAATGAAGTTTTCCTATTTCTGGGCGGACTGCCCCCCCCCCCCCCCCCCCCCCTCTGCGTAAGGTCATGAAACTTGTTGCCTTTGAAACGGTCTTAACACCTCGGGGTGTGTTACAATAATGTTTCAACGATACCTCATGCGTTTTATTTATGTCCTCGATCTTGGAGCTCTGTGCATTATTTCATATGACCCCGACCCAGACCCGTGTGTGAATGGAGGAACTCGATCGGACGGTCTTTGTTTATCAAATTGTGTGTCCAGAAAGATATGGAGGAGAATTCTGCCATCGTATATTATATTGGCATTATCTTGATGGAGCTTTCTCTCCACGACGACCCATTTATGACGGATTCAAAAACATAGAAAAATATATCGTAAAACAATGAACAACCAAATTAAAGGTCTTTTGTCGAAGATTGGTGAATCAAAACAGCGATTTGAGTCCGTCTTGGACTCTGGACATACGACATAATTTGCAATTTTGTCAGCTCCGAAACTTACGACGAAACTGATGTACCGCTTCATCGTTTTTCTATTAAAAACCTGGCTCCAAACTGTTCTGTGTCGCTTGACGGGCATACTCAATACATTTACTGTGCTCTTGAATCCGTCTTGCGTCCCAGAGCGAAAAATGAATTTGAATTTTTAATGATTCCTCAGGGACTGCGAAAACGGGGGGGGCTGGGGGCTTCAGCCCCCCCCCCCCCACTTTTTTCCAATACCAGTACAAAAACGTAAAAGTGACCATATATTATTGTGAATATACGTCAGCCCCCCATGAAAACGGTTCAGCGGCCCATGTTCCTGATGATTTATTTTTGTTTTCATTTCATGATCGGGTGAATTATTATGTCTATTGATATACAAAAGGTACAGTAAAACCATTTTCAATTTTCTGAGAAAATTACATTTCATTGATTTTTTTACCATTTTTTTTTTATTTGACATCATAAATCAAATTTTTAAAATTCTAATAACTTGTTAACTCTGATGGATTTTTCTCAAACCTTCGCCAATGTTTTTTTATTATTTTTTTCTGCTATTTTTCCAATAAACATTTTGTCAGGGTGAACTTCCCCGTTAACAAGTTTAATGTAAATACACTTCGTGTTCGTAACTTAATTTATTTCGATACTCGGGATCTCTCCATTTCCAGAGGCGTCGATCCTGGGGGGGGGGGGCGATCGCCCCACCAATGAAAATATTGGGGGTGGCAAGTATATCGTTGTGCTCCGCCCCCTCAATAATTCCGTAAGTACATCTATAGTATAGTAAAAAAAAAATCATGATTTCTCCGCGCGGGAAAAGATTCCATCTATCATTGCAACTTTTGTTAGGTAGGCCCTACATTTACGCATGAATCTCATCATATAGGCATAGAATTATTTTCTACCAATGAATAAACAAGAAAATGACAACCCCCTTTTTCCACAGGCGGATCCAGGTGAGTTATATATCTCTAAATTAATTCTAACAAACTACTTTAAAAAAAAAACCTTAAAGTTGATCAAAAATTTCGGCTCGAGATTTGCGCTCGCATCGATTGTAAAAAATATATTAACCCATGCATCCTATATATTCTTATAAAAGGGGTTAAAATGTCCAGTTTTCAGTCCTTAATAGTAACAAATATCGCGCTCTCATGAGCCTTATTAGATTAACCAATAAGATATTATTTCCAAATTGTCCCTTTAATTTTCAGTTTCATCTCGAGCTTAGGAAGAGGAAAAGGAAGATAGTCATCATTTTCATGTATGATGCCATTATGTCTTTATAATATCCCGGTCCTAAATCAAAATAAAAATAATATATGAGCTCGCACCTCGCGCTCGCACCATTTATTCATTGCGATCCATGTCCACTTCTCAATTCGCTACACAGTGCTTGAAATAGTGCATAAATTGACCCTTCTTCAGATCGAAATATCATTTTTTCAGCCGCATTATTGACTTTCAGAATAAAAGAATCCAAGTCGCAGTATGAAGATATACCAATTACCCATCCTTTTCATGATTTCCAAAACATTAATAGAGTGTCCTATTTTCAGTCTAACTGTGATTTTTTTTCCCGCTCGCGCTTCATGCTCGCATCAATTATTTAGTTATATACCTATCCTTTTCATGATTACAAAAAGTGCCTAGAATTTCCATGTTTTTTGGTTTTTTTTTTTTAGGTCGGAATGGCAAATTTTTCTGCTCGCGCTAGTTACATACGCATCTTGTTCAGGACGTTTATATGTACATATATATATGTGTGTGTGTGTGTAAGTTTGTTTGTTTGTGCGATCGAGCGCCTTTGTTATGACCCATTATTTTGCCCCCCCCCCCCCCCATCTGAAAAATGGATCGACGACCCTGTCCATTTCCCCAGCTACTTTCACAAAAAGATATGTAGAGGTAAAAGAAATACACATAAAATCATACTTCTTTCGGGTCACCACACTCAATGGTTTTTCTATTAGTTAGTATGTACCAAATAATGAATATAAATATGCTCCAATTAAGTTCATCATTGTTTTTAGTTAATCAGGAGAAGTGAAACAATTTTGTGTTTACAGTACAATGAGAATGCAAGCTTGGCTCTGGCCCCGCCCGGGCTCCATGGCTAGTCTGCTGGGTAAACCCTTCACTCGAGTTAAGGGTCTGAATGTGCAGCCTACTCATGCCTACTGGAACAGCAAGTTTTGTAAGTGCTAGTCTTTGCGTTGAGGCACACTTGTTTATCAAAGTTCCAATTAGGGTCTGTGCCTGCAGACTAGGCTCTGGCCTAGACCAAAAGCTTCGGTCTCTGTTATAGTCCGGGAGCAAGGACCTGTGAAAAATGAGTTCGTACAACCCACACCACAGAAAAGGTTTGATACCATAGGTAGTTAGTATGGACCCTCTAGATCACTGCTAGGTAGGTAGTAGTATCAAATATTGTGGTATCACTTTTTTACTACCGTTGAATTTAAAGAGCAATGTAAAATTCGAAAATGAAAAAAAATCAATAACTTTTAAGGGGAAGGTGAAATGTAACTTGCCATATCTCCGCTTTATGTCATAAATACGTCATTCATGTATCAAAATGCTGCTGGGTGACAGCTACGTTACAGCAACATTTAAAGAGTGAAATTGAGATATCAAACCTTCAAATTAGGAATACACTAATGACCAGTGTCCATTTCTATCTCAAGTAGATATGAAAAAATTGACACGATGAATTAATTTTTGTGTTTAAATAATTATGTATCGCTCTATAAAACTATACTTGCATTAAATATGCGTTATTCATAAAAAATGAAGATTTTTAAACATTTTCAGATATGTTCTCACTAGCCTGCGGGCTACTATTTACAATCTTGAAGTGCCGTTTGTTTGGGATCCAACTCTGCTTAAATCGATTAGAGTTACTTTTTACTGGCGATATAATCTAATCCACACCAAATTCATTACCACTGGCGTAGGACCCCGCCCTCAAAAATGTAAATGATGGAGCCAGACATGGAGTATGGGGAAAATATCTAAGGAACTGTGCGCGACCGAAGCGATTGAGCCAAAAAATACGTTTTTAATTGATTAGGTTTTTGACAGATTATGACATATTATCCAGAAAATATTATATTTCCTCCTTTTCCTTTCCTTTTCTTTCTTCTAACTTATTTTTTTTATCATGAAGTTTGTTTAGGGGTCAACGGCCACGAGCCCCCATTTTTACAACAGTATTCATTACTGAACATCATAAAATGTAAATATTTCCAAGTCGTTTTCCCCCTCATAGTCTTTTTTATATCAACCCCCCCCCCCCCCCAATAAGTAAGATGATCTCCGCCACCTAAAGAACAAGTATTAAAATGATACTACATGGATGATAGGCCCAGTGATACGACAAACATTTCGAAGTGAAAATCTCTACTTCGTGATAATTTTCAAAGAAGTTTACATTGCAAATTCTGATGATCAAGTTTAATTCTCAGATGAATGTTACTATATACTCAGTATTCCCATTCATTTGAAATGAGTAAAGTAATTGAAGGAATGTCGCAGGTTTTGTTGTATTATTTAACTTCATTTCAATTCAATTAAACATCTATTTTATTCCAATTGACATTTATTATATAAATTGTACATGGAAGAATGCACAAAAACCCAGAAAGCAGATGCCTTTGTCGGAAATCGGGATACCTTTAAAACCATGAGTAAACAACAATTAAAAAGTAAGGGCAAGAGAAGGGAAAGGAAGAAAAGAGAGGAGTAGAAAAGAGCATATAGAGAGGCGAGCAAGCAAGTAGAATAAGAAAGGGCATGAACTTATGATGGAAATGACCTAGGAGTAGATTTAACGCATATTTTAGTGAAGCAGCTCTTTTTTTTTTATTGATCTCCTGCAAATATCATTGAGGAGATATTTGCTCAAAATATTATCCTGGCATATTAAAAGCCTATTTTTACAAGAAACTGTTAAATTAAGTTACCTCACCCTTTTTCGAACTTGACATGTATTTAGAAATATCGTCTTTTGGCATCCCCATTGGAGCAAAAGGGCATTTTTGCTGTATCGTAAACAGCGGAAGCAGTTTTTTGCCTCAATGGGGGCTCCAAAATGGCAGATTTTCCATAAATAGGCAAAATACGAAAAAGGGGTGGGTAACTTTGGCAGGCCTCTAAGGGATAGGCTTCGACTTCCTAGCATTTCTTTATATGCAGCTGATAGGGAAAAAAGTACTCGTTTGTCTCCAAATAGTTGTAAGACGAATTAAGCGGCTTGCCTTACAGCAGAAACAGCTTTTTGTCTCAATGGGGGCTCCAAAATGACAGATTTTCCAAAAAAAAACAAAATACGAAAAAGGAGTGGGTAACTTCGGCAGGCCCCTGAGGGGGTAGGCTTCGATTTCCTATAGCACTTCTTTGTATGCAGCTAATAGAGAAAGAGATAATTGTTTGTCTCCAAATAGTTATAAGACGAATTAAGTGGCTTGCTTTACAGCGGAAACAGCTTTTTGTCTCATTAGGGGCTCCAAATTGGCAGATTTCCCTATAAATAGGCAAAATTCGAAAAAGGGGTGGGTGACTTCGGCAGGCCCCTGAGGGGATAGGCTTCAATTTCCTAGCACTTCTTTGTATGCAGCTGATAGAGAAATAGGTATGTTTTTGTCTCCAAGTAGTTATAAGACAAATAAAGTGACTTGCTTTACAGCGGAAACAGCTTTTTGCCTCATTAGGGGCTCCAAATTAGCAGATTTCCCTATAAATAGGCAACATTCGAAAAAGGGGTGGGTGACTTAGGCACTTCCGTGAGGGGACATATAGGCTTCGACTTATCGCACTTCCTTATATGTAGCTGATAGAAGAATGACTACTCTTTCACCTCCCTATAGTATTAAGGGGATTTATGTGGCTTGTTTTACAACATGAATAGCTTTTTGAATCAATGGGGGCTCCAAAATGGCAGATTTTCCCACAAATAGGCAAAATACGGAAAAGGGGTGGGTAACTTCGGCAGGCCCTTGAGGGGGTAGGCTCAAATTCCCTAGCACATCCTTATATGCAGCCGCTAGAGAAAAGCCTACTATTTTGTCCCCAAGTGATTTCATGACAATAAAAGTGGCATTACTACTTAGCAGAAATGTTCTATTTGCCTCAATGGGGCCTCAAAATGGCAGATTTTTACATAAATAGACAAAATACTGAAACTAGCTGGGTGACTTTGGCAGCCCCCCTGCGCGAGAAGGTTGCCAGCACCTCTTTATTTAAAACAGATATATAAAGGGTTACTCCTTTGTCTTAAAGTGGTTTCAAATGAATAAAAGAGGGTTTACTACATAGTAGAAATGCTATCTGCCTCAATAGGGACTTCGAATTGGCAAATTTTCCAAGAAATATAAAAACTTCGGAAAAAGGATGGGTTGACTTTGGCAGCCACCCCCCATTCCCCCCCCCCGGAGGCATTTCTGCCAATAAACCCTACAAAAGAATTTACAATTTAAAGAAATTAGAAATAAATTGAGTTTGAAGAAAGAAAATGGAATATGGTTGGGATCAGATTATATCCCCAGTGAACAAGAAATGATTATTGATTCATGCAGCGTTGGATCTCAAACTGACGGCACTACAAGATTGTGAAAAGTAGCCCATATATGGTAGTTAAAACATATCTGAAATGTTTAACAAATATTGCCAAAATCTTCATTTTGCTATGAATAACGCATATTTAGTCACATTGTAGTTATATAGAGCGCCTCATGTTTAACAACACAAAATCACTTTATCGTATCAATTTTTTCATATCTACTTGAGATGGAAGTGGATATTGGCCATGAGTGCATGTATTCGTAATTTGAAGGTTTGATATCTCAATTTCACTTTTAAATGTTACTGTTACGTTAGAGCTGTCACCCAGCAACATGTTGATACATAAATGACGTATTTATGGCATATACAAGCGGAGATAGGCCTATGGCAACTTACATTTAACCTTATACCCTTAAAGGTTATTGATTTTTTTTCTCAATTTTTTGCTATTTTACATTGCTCTTTAAATTCGACTGTAGAAAAAAAGTGATACCACAATTTGAGACTATTACCTACCTAGCAGTAATCTAGAGGGCAAGCCTAGAAATAAGCGGGCGCTGAGCGCAAATTCGCGCTCATAAAGCCATCAATAATTGCGCCCATAAAGCCCCCAAATCATCAAAATTTTGACGACCGGGCGCAAATATTTTCCAGGTAATTGCGCCGGCCCGCCGTGAGTGAGCAGTGAAGCCATATCATACATTTAATTTAAATATCTGAAAAGCCAAAATCAAGTAACTTTCAATTTACAATAAGCACAGTTTCAAATTGCCAAGTGCGTCTTTTTTTCTGTACCATAAAAAGTGAGCTACGTCCGTTTTTTTTCTGTAATACATGTGCGCGCGTGCTTCCGGTAGCGGTTTTTCTATACTTCACCATGTGCAATTTCTAATGCATACATTTCCAGTTGGGATATCACAATACTGTGATATAGTAATTCGAATTGCACAGGAGATAAATCCCTGTTCACAGCACATACGATGTGCGAGTCTTATTTCTTCACAGTCGCCGACTTTGCTTGTCAAAACGGAGCCTTAATAATCCAAAATCACTTAGCTTATAGTTGTGAATTATAGCTTTTTAATTTCTTTATTGGAGAGGGGTAAATATCAGACAATAAATCATCAAACAAGGCTCCATCTAAAAAAAGAATAGGAGGACGCCGTGCACTTGAGTGTGGTGTTAGCTAGCCAGTTTGAGCTCATGTTCTCTGCCAGAGCTAGCTCTGGGTGAGAATTCTATCAGTAATGGCCTAAGTGATGGTGATTTTCCGTTTCAGATAGAGTTTAGATTTCATGTTAATTTTTGAAAACTGTCAAAAAACTTTATGATTTCTTCATTGTGATGAATATTTAAGTTATTAATGAATACATTTTCACCGAATTTAGACTCTCCCAGAATGAAGGGCATTTTCTGTGGAGATCTGCGTTTTCAAATAACTTGTGAAAAACGTAAGGTACATGAACCTACAATTCATGTACATAGCCTAGTGTGGCTATGTCCCGGGGGGGCCAGTTCCATTCACGAGTGGATACCATGCGCGACCATGGGGTCTCGAAAAGCACCCTAAACACGTAATTTCCATATTCTGAAAATGCACCCCTTAACAAGTTTTGGCGTGTGAAACCCTACCCTTAACAAGTATTGGAAACAAAACGATACTCTTGGCAAATATTCCCTGAAATGAACCCCTAAACAAGTACAGGAATGTTTTATTGTTACGGGTCCTTCGGTCGTCGGCTTTACCTAATTTGGTTTAGTACGACCCCATCTTCTACACCTCGCGCAAATTGGACTCTAAACACGAAGTGTTGGGGCAAAAAGGACATCCTTTATAAAACATTTTAATTTTAATTTATCATCCCCGCAAATTCGACCCTAAACACGTAAGGGCCTAGCGAAATAGATACCCTTTTTTCATTATTTTTGTGTTTTTGACACCCTTATCACGTTACGTACGTAACGTGCCCTATCGTGAAAAAGACATCCTTTTTACGTGTTTTTTTGGTCGCGCATGGTATCCACTCGTCAATGTAAGTGGCCCCCCCCGGGGGCTATGTGCTGGAATTTGACTAGACTGAGTTAGATATTGATTTCATTTCTTCATTTCTTTAACATAATTTATATGCAATACATGCACCTCAGTCACAATCACATACAAACACTCACCCACACCCGTGATTCTAACCATGAAAAAAAAACCTTAAAAATTATTTTTTTTTTCTAAATTTATCATTTGATCTGAATTCTCTCTTTCTCCATCTCTCTCTCTTTTTTTAAATATTTTTATGTTATTCATTTATTTAGATTTTTTTTTTGGGGGGGGGTTCATGGTTCATTAAAGATGAAAAAATAAATAAGCCCATGTGTGTGTGGTTGTAAAGGGGATGTGGAGTGAGGGTGTCAAAACACACTTAAACGTTTAAATCTGATTTCTTAAATGTTTGAATAAGCCTAATACTTAGCATGCTATTCATGTTAAAAAAATTGCAGGAGCTGCGCTTACTATAAACAAATTTGCGGTGTGGTTCACCGTTGTATATATATTTTTTTAATTGCCCCCGGTTCCTGTAAAAAGCCCGTGAGCCGGGGGCAATTTTTTTTGAAAAATTGCCCCTGGTCTGCAGCTGCTTATTTCAAGGCTTGCTAGAGGGTCCATACTACCCCCCTATGGTGTCAAACCTTTTCTGTGGTGTGGGTTGTACGAACTCCTTAAAGGGATGGTCCGGGCTGAAAATATATATATCTTAATACATAGAGTAGAATTCACTGAGCAAAATGTCGAAAATTTCATCAAATTCGGATAACAAATAATAAAGTTATTGAAGTTTAAAGTTTAGCAATATTTTGTGAAAACAGTCGTCATTAATATTCATTAGGTGGGCTGATGATGTCACATCTCCACTTTCCGTTTTCTTATGTTATTACATAAAATCATAATTTTTTCATTATTTCATACTTGTGTGAATATATGTCTCCCTTTAATTATATTGAAATAAGTTGCAGCAATAATTATCTAATGCACTAAATCAGTTGTCAATCCAATTTTTCTAGTTCTTGGAGGAACAATTTTGAATAAACCTAATTTCATATAATAAAATACAAAAAAACAAGTGGGGATGTGACATCATCAGACCTAATGAATACTCATGACGACTGTTTACGCAAAAAAATTGCTTAACTTTAAAATTCAATAACTTTGTTATTTTTTATCCGATTTTGATGAAATTTTTGGCATTTTGCTCAGTGAATTCTACTCTATTTATTAAGCTATAAATACTTTCAGCCCGGCCCATCCCTTGAAATAGGGCCCCTATGAGATTTTGCTCCCGGACTATATGTTGGTTGTTCCGCTGAACTCCGTTGGCTCCACTCACCAAAATGTGTACGAGGAGAAATTTAAACAAAAATTAAAAATGTTCAAAAACTCCTCGAAACAGACGGCTGCCAGCTGTCTAGCTCTGGCAATGCATGTGAGCTACGGGCCGGGGTGAGCTTTGCCAACTTTATGACTACGATGTTTTGGGGCCGGGGGAGGGGTGTCGAACGTATGACGACTTTGCTATTTTTAGTAACAGTACACCAGCTGATGCGTACAATAATGTACGGGATGGGAATACCCAAAGTGACGCAATTTCGTCACTAGGTTGATCAAAATAATATCCTTCCGCGTTCATATTTAATTGGTAAATGAAAAGAAAAATGCCCTCTTTTGCTGTATAACTCACGGTTTATAATAAAAACGAAATTTTCATGTATTTGTAATGAAAAAAATTCATTCCAATCTCCTGAAAATCACATTTTAGACCTATATTTTACCTGCATGGTTCTCGAGATGAGGGAGACCTTCGGCTCGCCATTTTGTCAACAAAAGCAAATGGTGAAACGATAGACGACGATTGTATTTTGGTATAAAGATCTTTTTCTTCTCAACTTGTAGGTTAACGAATTGAAATGAAGTGGTTATATAAAGAAGAACACCCCTTCGAAAAGAGGAGACAAGAAGGAGAAAAAATTAGGAAGAAATATCCCGATAGAGTACCGGTAAGTAAGGAAATGACCAGTCATCAGTGCAGTCAGGCAGTGACAAATCGTTCGGTTTGTTGTTGATTTCGCAATTGCAATGGGGGTGCATTGGCAGCAATGGCATTACTAGGGCGGCATAACTTATAAGCCAATGGCAATGAGTGCAATAGAAATGCATGCAAATGAAACAGAATTTTAAAGTGAGAAGGGACCTTAACATCATTCTCTCGGGGCAGTAGAGGCGCACGGCCAATGGGAGACTCGGCCATTCCGTGCTTTTGGGAACTGGTAGCCAAATTGAACTTGTACCTCCTTTTACCACGATATGTAAAGAATCTTCGCTTCGGCGATTTTGAAAAGAATTGATGCGAGAGACTTTGTTTACGATGCGAAGCTCCTCACACAACTGGTTACCTCTTTCCTCATGCGATGTTTAACGGGCTCAGTTTGCCATGGGTGGACAAGTTTTCAGATGACATCGACGATTCCGCGGAATTATAATTTTTGTAATTATCCATCTACCCCGCATTTTCCTGCTCTTCGAGACCACTCTGCCACTTTCACAATGTTGACAAAAACTTATATTACAAAATCGATTCACTAAATAAATCACAAACAAGATATATCTGGGGATGAATCACTTTAGTAAACTGTATTATCTACTCGTGAAAATAGGAACCAGCATAGCTGGTTCCCATTTTCACGAGTAGATAAAGACAATTTACTAGTGAAATTTATTTCGTCAGAGTCATCACTGACGAAATAAATCTCATTGGCAATCTCTCTCTATATCTACTCTACAAAATGGGAACCATCTAAGAAAATTCTCCTGAATTATAAATGCTGGTTCCCATTTTCACGAGTAGATAAAGACAGTTTATTAATCAGATTTATTTCGTCAGAGAATCATCACTAACGAAATAAATATTACTAGTAATCTGTCTTTATCTACTCGCTGAAATGGGAACCAGCGTGTACAACTCTATTGAGAATTTTCCACGCTGGTTCCCATTTTGGCGAGTAGATTAAACTAGTTTACTCTACTCGCTGAAATGGGAACCAGCGTGTACAACTCTATGTGGAGTTTTCCATAGAGTTGTACGCGCTGGTTCCCATTTCAGCGAGTAGAGTAAACTAGTTTACTCTACTCGCTAAAATGGGAACCAGTGTGTACAACTCTATGGGGAGTTTTCCATAGAGTTGTACGCACTGGTTCCCATTTTGGCGAGTAGAGTAAAGTAGTTTATTAAATCTAATCGCCAAAATGGGAACCATCTAAGAAAATTATCATGAATTATACATGTTGGTTCCCATTTTCACGAGTAGATAAAGACAATTTGTTAGATTTATTTCGTCAGAATCATCACTGACCAAATAAATCTCATTGGCATTCTCTCTCTCTATATCTACTCTTCAAAATGGGAACCATCTAAGAAAATTCTCCTGAATTATAATGGTTCCCATTTTCACGAGTAGATAAAGACAGTTTATTAATCAGCTTTATTTCGTCAGAGAATCATCACTAACGAAATAAATATCACTAGTAATCTGTCTTTATCTACTCGCTGAAATGGGAACCAGCGTGTACAACTCTATTGAGAATTTTCCATAGAGTTGTATGCGCTGGTTCCCATTTTAGCGAGTAGAGAAAAGACGGCGACGAAATCAATCTTTCTGATCTAAGCTCTTTGAAGGATTACTTTATCTAGAATCAGCGCGCCAGCTGCGGTGAAGCAGTGAACAAGCTCGAAAAGGTAGGTAGGTCATGTCTTGTCGTGAAAAAGTGTCCTTTGGAAATTAGGAACTGGTTCCCAATTTCACGATAATGCCGGAGACTCTCCAATACGGGAGATAATCTCCCATACTTGCTTTGCAAAAGGCAAACAAGAACAAAAGAAACTGCATGCATGCCAAGTCCAAGAAACATTTTTTTATAATTAATTATACAAAAAAGTCAAAAGCGTAATTTTTTCCACCCAAAATTTTGTCTCACTGAAGTCAGAAGCCCATTTGTTGTGTGTGTGGATGACAACAAAAATCCTAGTAATATTAAAACAAAAGTAGATTATGGTGAAAAGGGGTAATTTTTCATGAGGATTCTGCTTTTATTTGCCGCCAAGAGCAAGGTAATCCTTTTGAAGCAAATGTTAACAAAGGAAATTGGTCTCCCAAACTGGAGACTGTCTCTGAAATAAGAATTCCAAATTCTTTACAAAAGTCTCAGATATTGGAGATAATCTCTCTCATGGGAGACAGTCTCCCATATTGGTCGTGCGCCTCCACTGGGGGGGGGGGGGCAGTCAAATATATTGCTGTACACATACGTTGCCAAAAAACACGTTCTTTAAGGGTATTTTTTCAGTTTTGGATGCGGACCACACATGCACTCGTTTTTTAGACCCCGCTCATTAAGGGTATCAAAAACACAGATTTTCCACACAAAAAGGTGATTTTGAAAGACTGGTCAATGGTCAATTGCGGAGTTGAAGCGTATTTAGGATATGTGTTTTTCCCCAAAAGCTTTTTTTTTAAGACTAGCCAAACGTGTTTACGTGAAATTAAGGTATGTTTTTACCCCGGGGCTTTTTCCTCCTGTTTGTGAAAAGTAATTCGGGTTCCTCCCAATCGTCACAGAGAGTTGCTTCTTTTTGTCGTTTTGCTGGGACAGCAGTTGGCCTTTTGATTTGGCTTACAAAATGTCTGCAATCAACAGATCAAGGTAAAGGAAAAAAAATGAAATCCATGCATCATGCCCATGTTGTATGATGAGAGAGAGTATGAAATATTTGAATTTTATCCTGATGTGAAACATAGTTTTATTCCTCCCAGAACTTTGGAATATCCACTCATCCAGTGTAGATCTACATGTACATGGACAAGATCATATCCATTGTTTTAAGATTTTGTGGTTCGGTCAAGAGGGTCCTTAAATTTATTGTCGAATCTATAATAAAAAATAATAAATAGAGCTAGGTCTATTGTATTCATTAAAACAATAGAAAAAAAATTATGAATGAGTGACATAATCAGCTCTCTCATTTCTGAGTTGGGCATTCATGTTTTGAAAAGATGAGCAAAACTTTAAATTGTCATAAATTTCTTATTTTACATCTGATCACGATGAAATTTATGTTCTTCAAAATCTATCATAAAATTGTGGATATTCCACTCCCTATCAACATTAAAGCAGCTCTCTTCATAAGCAGACAAGATCTTCCTCTCAAGCTCACCATACCTGATGCTTCCGTAGACGCTTTCAAATATCCTCGTACTGTGAGAATCTGGAACAGTCTTCCCTTTTCAGCTATCAACACACCTTCCCTCACTACCTTCCAGGCGGCTGCCTTCCCAGTTATCAGAAGTTTGCAGCCACCTGCTGGACTTTGGTTTATATTGTAAACTGAATGGCCATGTTTTTACTTGCACCCTCCACTTTTTATTGTAAATAACCTCCAACGTCACTGTCGGCCATTGACTGCACATGCACCCATCCCAGTTTAGCTTCCAGTATGAGATGCAAAAGGGATTATTACTTCAAGGTTCAGTGTTAGGCTTGTTTGATTTTCTCTATTGATTCAAATCAACACTTTTGTTGGGTGGATTTGACATTTAAAGAGAAATGCCAGTCTCGAAATGAGTTCGAACAGAATCCAATAAATTTACTACCCAAGTGTTGGTATGTATATGGGCTGATTACTAGCTGATTGGCTCTTGAAGAAATTGCTTAGAAATTAGAAAATAAACAAGGAATTCCATCAAATGTCAGGTATTTTTCCAAGCAATATACATGTAGTGGTCAAAAGTGTTGTCAGTTTTCATCTAAGATTTCACGATTTCACAAAGATAAGAACATACCAGCTCTTAATCTATGATAATGGGGTGACAATTAACATGATTTCAAAGACTTTCTCATGAAATATCTGTTTGCTGCAACTACATTCTATTACCTTAATGTGTTTTTTCAACGAAAAACATTTTGCCTTCACCAAAACTTTGCCTTATATAGTATTGACAACTATCTAGCGCCATGAGAAAACAAGACACATTGCAATCAATCGCATTTTATGATTAATACCATGCCAGTTCATTTCCATTTTCTCAGTTGGAGTTAGTTAATGTCATACAAGTGTTACATGTACTCTGTTCAAATTCAAATGAACACAAAAATCTGTACTGTCAGACATCAGTGTACATGTTACATGTAATGCCATAGATTTGTACTAGTCTACTACTTTGTCAGTTAAAACTTTAAATCATTGAATTGTTCGATCAATGATATAATATAATATTGTGTATGCTTTGATGTTTCATTGATTCATTCTCACTGTAGGCCTATCATTTTGATATCATTAACAGGGCTCCACACTAATCCTTTTTTCTACTGGTCCGACATGATCAGGTCGGACCAGTACATACCCATGTTTTTACTGGACCGAACCTAAAATTTACTGGTCCCAAAAAATAAAGAAAAATATAAAAAAGCCTTGAGTTTATTTTGCTGTCTTTTATTGCTTATTGTTACCCCCCCCCCCCCAAAAAAAAAAAAAAACAGTACACACAACATAATTCATGAGAGCCATTTTTTTTTAGACGCCAGAGCCATTTTTATAATTTACAAAAGAGAAGAAAATATATTTTGTATCAGTGAGATATAATCTTACTGGTCATGTCGGACAAGTAAATCTGGCTTTTTCTGAAAAGTTACTGTCCCGACAGCAATTTTTACCAGTCTGGGACCAGTGCCAGTGTCGCGCGCTGTCATAAATATCAAGATATTGTAGAGTACTGTTTTCAATTTGTACAATGTAGTTGAAAACTGTTGATTATTCACACTATTAGTAACTTCTCTCGTCTTTCTTTTTTTTTTACAGGTAATTGTAGAAAAGGCAGCCAAAGCAAGAATAGGAGACCTTGACAAGAAGAAATATCTTGTACCATCAGATTTAACAGGTAACCGTGGATGTTATGAACGATTAAGTCCAGAATCAATCCCTCAGCCTTCTGTAGAAGAGTTGCAAAACTTGCAAACAAATTTAACAAAAAAATCAAAATGCAAAGTTTTCACAAAGCTACTATCATTTTTATGTGGCTATGTATGTATGTCCTACCATGTAAAAAGTGCCCCTGGAGGATGGATAATTTTGACCCTTTTGTAGTCCTAATTCCTCCTTAAAATTAAATGCCCCCAAATCATATTTTTGGGGGCCACCATTTTAAACAAATCAGCTGAATCTGCCACAAGATTTTGAAATAATTTTTCTTCGACAAGTACAACTTTATCTATGGGAACGCTCCTCGATTTGTGATAGACCTATGATAAGTCTATATTTTTACAGCAAAAACTCTGTACATTATGTAAACATGTGATTTGCGCAAAATTTTAGTTCTCCTTCGCGAACAGAATAACCTCAAATAGTTCAATAATAACCCAATGATTGCAGGGAAAATAATCAATTCAATTCAATTCATTTATTAACCATATAAAAATATTCAATTACAATGTAAAATAACATAATATATAAATGCATAAATGTAACAAAACATACAAAAAATAAATATAATTTATACATTCATGTAAAAGAAAAATCAACATATGGTAAAAGGCAACCAAAAAGATTAAAATCTTGTTAGGCAGTTGCCCCTTTACAGGTATTCAAATAATCATTAATAATCAAACGTAATCATTATATATTCATACATCAAACACAGAATCACCCACACCCAACACACATCCATGACCCATTGCACTCAAACAAAGGAGAGAGAAAGAGAGAAGAGAGAGGGGGAGGAGGGTACATGTATGTTTAGAAAAGGGAAAGGGAATCAAGATGAATAACCACTAATTAATTGTCTTTTAAGTAAAATTTTAAATGAGGAGGCAGTTGAACATATGTGGGAAATCTGTCTTGTTTAGTTCTCCCTACTGTATTAACTCATTAATAATTTGCCAAACTTTTGAAAGATTATTTTTATTTATTTGTAATAAGTCATAATAGTATTTTTTGCGAGCATTTTTCAATACACCATTCAGTACATTCCTGTACTTTTTGAATTTGTTAAAAGACTTTAATATCACTCTGTGTTTTGCAGTATGCTTTGTAAAGCCTGTTCTTTTTATTGATACATTTTAATAAAGAGAAAGTGATCCATGATTTTCTTGGTGAAGATTTATTTTTACAATCATTCTTTGAACATGCATTACAAACAATATTATTAAGCTTATTTACAAAATGATCATAAGCATGGTCAACATTGTCAAATAAAGTAAAATCAGACCAATCTTGATGAGTTAACTCTTTTTTTATAGCATCAATAATAGCAGAATTAAAACATATTCTTTCTCTATCAACATCTGTATTTCTCTTCTCTTACAGAGTATTATAAGTAATAGAAAAAATTGGCAAGTGATCGGTTGTGTCATTATAAAATATACCTGAATTTATACTTTTACTGCAGACATTTGTAAATATATTATCTATAAGTGTTGTTGATGATTTGTAGGTTTATCAATCAATGGTCGAAAAGATCTATTATAAAAAATATTTACAAAGTCATTGACTTGATTCACATTTGAATAATTTAATAGGTTGATATTAAAATCCCCCATTATATAAATGTCTTTACTTTCTTTCCCTAGCTTATGTAAACAAGAATCAATTTCACAATTAAAGTCGTCAACACTAGAGTGGGGATCTCTATATATAACAGCAACGATGATATTTCTTTTGTTTTGCATACAAATTTCAAGAAAGAGTGATTCACAAATTGCATTTGATAAACATAGGTCTTTTCTTACAGACACATTGAAAGAATTTTTTACAAACATTGCAACACCACCACCTCTACATTTCATCCTATCACTATGAAAAAAAGTGTAACCATATAAATTAAATAATGAAACAGGGGTATTGTTGTGAATCCATGTTTCACTAAATCCATATACACAGAATTTTTGGTCTAATTGACAGATAAAATCATGAATAGAATCAAAATTTTTATACAGACTACGTGAGTTAAAGTGCAGTAAGTTAAACATGTTACTGTCTTGAAAATCTGGGTTTGCATTAAATTCATTTGGCAACCAATATTTATTACAGACATCAAATAGATTAGAGTTCCTATCAGGATCAATATCATTAATAACATCATCATGGTCATCATATATGGAATCATCTTGAAGTAATTGGTTAGGTGAAGAATGGAAAACTTGATCAGGTTTAAACAAATTATTCAACTCAAAGTTAGAGAGAGATGAAAAGGGAAAATTGAAGTCATGCATCATCAACAGGCACACACACCACCAACAGACACACAATGAAAACAGGGGTATTAATCAGCACACATGTAAACAAGAAATGAACAAAATACAATGTGTTAAAAATGTGCACATGTAAAGTCCGCAAGTAGTCTATTATGTTCATTAATTTCTGTGGTCCCACTGCAAGGCACAGACAGAAGTACAGACTCTGCCAAGTAGTCAGATACATGTAATGTCCTATTCACTGTAGTAACAGTTTCGTAATATCACTTTCAGATTTTATACGTTTCTTTTCTGGTCTACAACCAGGTTTTTTCACAAGGACGGTAATCTTCCCATCGACAGACCACGCTGCATCAAGATAGTCCTTGGTTTCAACAGCTTTTTTTACATGTTCAAGTAATGATCTGTTCCTGGAAGTAAGATCTTCATGACTGAAGCCAGTGCGTTGTGTGTAAACGTCTCTCCCATGTTTCATAGATGCAGGCTATGTTACAATGGAAAACACTCCGTCCCTCGGATAGGACGTTAAATGGAGGCCCCGTGTAGAGGAGAGTCACCACCTTTGCACGTTAAGAACCCACTGCACTATTCGTATAAGAGTAGGGGGAAACCCCGGTGTAGTGGTCCACCTGCATTCCCCCCAATCAGTTATATCGGGAGGAGAGACCTGCGGGTCAAAGTGATTCAGTTCACTTTTCGCCTCCCAGGCACAGGTGACGCCAAACAAAATAATAATAATAAATAATAATAATCAATTCCCATCCGTGAGCCCTTGAGCTTTCTGCGGTTCTTTATCACATTCTGCCTTACATCATATTGGGTAAATTTCACTATAATTGCCCTTGGGCCAGACTGTCTACCCAGAGGTGGACCCACTCTATGTGAACGATCGATGGAAGTTGGCCCGAGTGTAATGCCTAGCTTGGAATGAGCTACATCCCTTATCTTTTGATTTGTGATCTTGTAAGATAAATGATAAATTCTACCCTACAGCTAGCCCTAAACTAGAGTACCTGTAACAATGTTCAGGTACTCTAGTTGAATACAACATGTTTAATAAGACAAGAATTTCTGCGACTTATGCTTCCAAATCTTGGACCATTTGAAATTCACTTTGTGAAGAAAAAAAACTTCGCATGTTTTTTAACAGTATTATTTTAATGATATTGCTGTTTTCAGTGGGACAGTTCTACTTCCTGATCAGGAAAAGAATTCAGCTGAGGCCTGAGGATGCGCTGTTTTTCTTTGTGAATAATGTCATTCCTCCAACCAGTGCAACGATGGGACAACTCTACCAGGTAAAGAATCTTATTTACGAGATAAAATTTAGTTTTGGTCCTGAAATTCAATAATTAAAGGCATTGTTGGTTCCCAATTATTGCCTGTTTGTGTTATATGCTGTCAAATTGTAGCCCTGTTAAAATTCAAAGTGTTTAAAATAAGTATGCATACGAACAACAACCCCATCCCAATTTCACTCCATTTACTACATGTGTTGCAATTATAATCCCTGGCATATAAATAAATAAATTAAATTATGATTTTTGAATCATAGAACTCTTGGCAATGTCTACAACTCTACATATTCTTTTTTTCTTCCTGGATACTTTGACCTTTTTAATAAGCCAGTTCGTAGTTCCACTCTGCGCATGATCAGAAGATTCTGCGCATGATCAGAGGAAGGTCATTTGTACTAAAGTGACATGGCGGTTTAAAATTTAATGAGATAAGCACCAAATTCGATGTCTTGATTATTCATTATATTCTTTTGAATTGTGTTTTTCATTCACATCCACAAAAAAATGCGTCCACGAATGACTGGTATATTTCACAGTTTGCCAAGTACATTGTACAACATCCTCTAGTATGCATTCAAAGTAGAAATGCAACAAATAACTTCATAGAGTGTTCATTGATGTGCTATTCTAGTCACCTGGTCTATTCAATTTCTTCATCCCGCTATGTAAGGCATGCATACGTAATATCTTGCTTTGAAATCTACTTATCTTAATGAAAGAAATGAAAGGTCATTTGACCAAAATTGTCCCAGAAGTAACTATGAACTGGTCTATTTTACCAATGTCTTGATTAAAGAGATTTTCTAAAAATAATTAACAAATGCCAGTTACATTACAACATGTATTTTAACAATTCTCCTGATACGCATGTACCGCTTAGGGAAGTTTGTAAAGAATCAATTTCATTTTTTTTTATAAATAATTCTGTACCTAACAAAACTACTTTGTCAATACTTTCACCATGTAGGATCACCATGAAGAGGACTTCTTCTTGTACATAGCATACAGTGATGAGAGTGTCTATGGAGCGTAGGACGTCCTTGCACGCCGGAGCCCATGAGGCTGGATGCCTGCTCATATGTGATTTATGAACTTTATCTGCCCTTCAATGAAAGGAACAACAAAAAATACATAAAAATGAAAAATCTTTGAAAGTATAAAGAAAAAGCCAACAACAAAAACAAACAAACCTTAATGTATTATAGCGGTATTAAAGCACTAGATAGTTTTAATCTGCACTGACATTGTGTATACCTTTGTCCGGTCAATGCCATTGTGTCATCCAAGTTATTGTGGTGTTATTTTTTCATTTCACTTTTATTCTGTAAATCTGGTATAAGTGTATAATTTATATAAATGCAATGGATGCATTGATAGCTTACCCAATTTGAACTTTTATCTTCAAATTATCTCTTGTTTTGTTTATCTTGGGTAAATAATGAAATCTTGAATTAAGGAGGTCTGTCTGTGTTCATTTACAACGGTATGTGCATGAGAATAAAAGGAAGACAGCATGTACATTATACAGCCATTGTGCATGATTGTGCTCGTCTACGCTAAATTATCAATGCATAAAATTTAGAGGCTCATGGTCAGCAGAGTACAACAGTGAATGGAAAACATATCGCAGCATGCCATACTGCGAACATGGAGATAAATGTATGCAGCCAAGTCAGCCAATACTTGTCCCATGGCCTGCCTTTTAACCAAAAATGCACAGTTTGACAATAATTTTTGGTTCAATTGCCCTGCATTAAAGTGGGTTTAATAGTCGTGTATATGTAAAAAAAAAAAGGCCTACTCGACATGAGTGAGTTGGAATGTTGAATGAAATTCATTTTTAAGTAATTGTCACTAATTTCTGTGCACTTTCCCTATAAAAAAAATGCAGGTCATTTGCATTTGTTATTTTGCATAAATTTAATAGCCGAGAAAAAGTATAGATTTTCTCCATATTTTATTTTGACATCCCTCTCCCCAACGCCCCCCCCCCCCATTGATAATTATGAAAGTGTAATTATTTGGGGAAAAAAAGTGAAAATATATTTTGTGCTGCATCATCCTCATATATTGAATCTCACACTGTCTCTTTTGACCCGTTTCCTTTACTCCTTTTTACTTTCCTTTACTTTTTTTTTCACACTTGGATGTTTTAGCAGTTTTAGGCACCTCTATTATATATATATCTTTTATTTTTACGATGCATGCATAGCCTTCGTCAGGCTTGTTTGATTTGATAGTTTAAACAATTTTTCATTAATGGTCAATATCTTTCTGTACATTTCATAATCAATTTGAAGTATTCCTTCGTCGATGTGTAGTAATGTTAATAATAATCTGATTATTTATAAGGCTCAGAAGACAAACACTGTATGTATCTCTGTGCGTACAGATTGTGAATACCCCACTGTTAAGCAAAGTGTACCTAAATTGTTGGTTTTTGCAACTTTCAAGTGGACAATTTAGCCAGCGTATACCATCATACATACACTACTCATGGAAACTTGTTTTATCATTTAATCCTTCGTCTTCATTTCAAGATTTGCAGTTTGCTAGCAACACAAAACGATTTCTTCTTAAAACAAGCATTTAATCTCTCGATATAGGAATTTCAATTTTTTATGTCAAGAATCAGGATTTAATAAATAAAACGCTTTCAATAGCAAGGTATGTCGGCATGTGCTGGCTAAATTGTCCATACAGTGTATGAGACAACCAACCCCTTTTATGTTATTCTGAAATAAAACCAGTGTGAGTTTGCAGTCATTGGCCCGTAATCTGAAGTTTGGTTTAACTTAAGCCATGGTCTAACTCTCTGATAAAATTATGGGAAGCAAAAAATCTCTGAATTGTGTTAGCATTTTTGGTTTATAATTCTCACTGTGCTCTTTCACCTGCTATAATGGCAAAGAAAACTAATTTAGTTTTCATTCCTAGACATTTATGAAAGATCTAAAGTAACGGATGAGCTGGTAAATTGAACCGCTATTGTGAAAGATATGCATCACAAATGGCTTTCCATAGTAATACCACAACTTTAGACCAGAGTTTGAATTAAACCAGAGTTCAGAATACAGGCCAGTAGCTTTAAACTACTTGAAATATTTCTTGTGACTGGATTCACACGATAAGCAACTCCCCACGACCATTTCTAGTAGCATACAGAAAGTTGTAATCACTGATGTTATTTTGTATCTACAAATGTATGGTTAAGAAATATTGTTTTATTTCATTTAAGTTTTTTTCTCTCTTTCGCAATGAAGCAGCCTGTAAATTATGAATATGTGAGAAGGGATTATAGACATTAAAAAAAGTTTAAGTAGTGTATATCGTGCCATTAAATAAAATTACAATAATGTAAACAACTTAGCTATAGAATTTATTTTTGGAGTCATATTTGTGCATCTTCTCTTTTGCAACTCTGACATTCACAGCATTATCTACATAGACAATCCAGGCTGTTATTCTAAAAATCATTTTATCTCTTTATCTTCATTATTATAACTGTCAAAACAAGTTTTGGAAATGATGGGTTCAAAGTGCGCAAGACTGACTACCATGAAAGTCTTAAGTGCATGATGTTAGCCAGTAGGGTACCCGTTTTATGACCGACAATGAAAATAGATAAAAGTTTGGATAATTTTCAGAATATTGGTCCGGGCCCTTGTATAAGGATAACAATTATAGTAACTTTGCCATTCAATGGTAACTTTCATGGAATCCTTGATTCTGATTGGCTGTTGGGCCATGTTGCCATGGTAGTTTACATTGAATGGCAAGCTAACTTTTACGCAACAGGGCCCAGGGTGCTTTTAAGGCTTATTGAGTCAAAGCATTGTTAATTAAATCTTGGTAACAAATTAGCCTATCAACATTTGTCCAAAGTTGATGGAATTCTATTTATCAAAAATAATGGCAAAGGTTCAAAACAATTTGAGAGTTGCCTAGCTCTTAATGTAATTATAAAGATATGAACTTTAAAAAAATATTATTCATGTACGTTAGCGAGCAAGGGTGGATCAATTTGTATCAATATAATGTAATTATAAAGATATGAACTTTAAAAAAATATTATTCATGTACGTTAGCGAGCAAGGGTGGATCAATTTGTATCAATATGACTGAACACTTAAAGGTATTTTGAAAATGTTGCATGGCTTTATCGCAATGTCAGCCGCCCCCACTCTGATGCTCGATTTCAGTCAACTTTGCTGAAGTAAAAATTAAAAAGAAATATCAAATAGTTAGGTCTCTACATCCCTATCTCTCTCCATATGCTCCTTTCAGTCTCTCTCCTCCCCCCCCCTTCTCTTTTCTTTCCCCTCCCTCTACCTCTCCCCTTCTCTCTTTTGTACCCCTTTCTCACCTTTCTACCTCTTTGTCTTTCTTACATACAATTCGCATTTCTCTCAAATCATAACCTACAATGTAACCGCTATCTTTTTTTCAGGGAATTTTAAGGGAGGGAGGGGGGTGCAAAAAAATGAAAAAATATACCTGTCGAAGTCACAAAGGCATTTTAAAAAAAAAACACTACTTTAAGTGCCCATTTGGGATCTACTGGGATTTGTGGACAAGCTTTGAGTCAAACTCTTAATTTTGATTCTGAGTTATTGTACTAGGGTAAAAGGAGGAAACATGAAATGTTCTTGTTAGTTGTGCCCATTACATTTTAGCAAGATTTACTACATTTTTCACAAGTGGAAAAATTCCACAGGGGATAATTGGGGTCAGGGTCATATGCAATACCTTGTTCCAAATATGAAATAGTGTCTTAAATATACACACACAATTAAATAACCCAATACACCTCATTATTTCCACAATAGATTCAAACATTTAAATCAATTATAATCAGTTTAATTAATAACATGCTGTATGTGGGTCCCATTGCCTCAAAGTTACCAATATGGTATTGCCATCAAATGATAACTTGCATGGAATCCTTGACTCTGATTGGCTGTTGATCAGCATAAACATGGTAGTTACCACTGGATGGCAAAGTTATCATAAATCTTACTTTTGTGCAACGGGGCACTGAAGGGCTACATGTATCACGTAGTGTACGATAGGTTGAAAGTACATTTCACAACATTTACTATATACATTAAAAAGATTTGGTAACTTTGTGGTAGTTTATTTCATAGATCAGTAAAGTTAATGTATGATTCTAAATAAAATCATCAAATAGCCAGAATATCAGGAATTAGAAAATTACAAGGGACAATAAAGAAATCTGTACAACTCTATTAAAAAAAGAACTACATGTGTACGATCACACGATCTGGTCTGAAAATTCTGCTTAGGCTTATATTGGGAATTCCTCAAATTCAGAAATGTCAAAACATGGAGACATAGCTGTTATTACAAAAAACACTTCTAAGTGAAAATTCTATACTGGTGGCATTGTACTTGGCGGGTGGTAAGGGGCAGTCTTTAAATTTGCGGATGTAATACAATACAACCATTAATTTATTCAGTGATTCATCTCAACTCTGTACACTGATACTAAATAAGCAGCTCAAAGTTTCATGTTACCAAGCCTTCTTAATTTTTTTTTTGCCAAAATTTCTTTTCAATCTGCAATTATTATAGTATACATGTAATTTCCTTGTACCAGGAAACAATTAACTATACACTCTACATGTATATACAGATACAAAAAACAAAAAGGATGTGAAATCATAAAAAGTGAGATCCTGACATACTCGATTCAAAAAGGAAAAAGAGGAAATACAATACACGTCTGGTGACTGTGGTCATAGACTCACAATGAATGAAATTCTACAACTGCAACTGACAGGTGACAAGGAAAAGCCTTCTTATGATCCAATTAATTAACAATAATACTTGTTAACTTAAGTATGGTGATAAGCATAGAAGTATATTGAATTTATACTGTTTGTTTACTTTGTGATCATGTTAAAACAAATCTACCTAGATATAATCACATACCAGTACAAAATATGAAAGAATAAAGCATTTGTTAACTTCACAAATTTATGAAGGGTGATGATTATAAGGCTTAAGTCCTACGACCTTTATAGCTTAATGATTCTAAGCATTTCATCAAGTATCTTGTCTGAATTCAAGTCCCCTGAAACATTCAATTTGGGCGAATATCCATGGGTTCCAATTGCCACTTGGTCTCATACACATCTAAACCAATCATCACTTAATTCAATCATCAAACGATCTCCCATTAGGCTGCTTTCTTTGTCCCCGTTTCATTTTATGAACCATTTGGTCTACCATCAGTTTGGCTAATCTACAGTGTTAGACCAAATGAGCATAAGACAAAATGGACAAACCATCGTACATTTAAACTCATAACTGGAGAAAATAGTAAATGGGTAAAGTGTGTAATTAAATACTTGTAATATATTAGAATAATTAGATGCATATATACTGTACATGTAAAATAAAATGCTGATTTGACGAACAGGCTGTAAGCCAAATTGGGTTTTTCTGATGGGGCCATGTTGAATGAGTCAAAATGAATATTAGATGAATTTGGATCTGGTCAAGTGAGAATCCCATCTGGGCCCTGTAAACAAAGTTAAAAATTAATCACTAATTTGAAAGAGCAAATCTGATTGGTTCCTGGTCAGTCTACTGGGCAAAATGCGCATGCAACAATGATCTTGATAGGCCATTGCATTTAGCGATTAATTGCTAACCTTTGTGCTAAGGGGCCAGGATCTGTATGCGGTCCCCAATGCTTGATTTTGAGTGTAGGGCAATCCATGGTCACTTGCCGACAAGAAATAGCTGAAAAGTGTTGGCTGAACATCCAACAAATCACCACATATAATATGTGTGTGGTCCCATATAATTGTTTCTGCGCGTATACTGTAGGGCAATCCATGGTAAATCACCATCAAACATGGGTAATGCTAAGGATATTTATGAATTCTCACTTCCAGCTGGAGGGCAAAAAACCTTCATATTTCTCACAAGGACCTCTCGGAGTTGCCTACCGCTACCCACTCTAATAGAACTTGATGTCTGATATTCACATAGAATGAAACGCATAGCTTGGAGCATTGCCAGTATAAATATTCTCAACAGCTTCTCACATGTACCTGCATGCATACATGTGCAATGTTCCATGGTTCATGCATGTTCCTGTATGCTGCTATGTGAAGTAGTATGGTTTCTTGACGTTAATTCCATGGTCCGTTAATGCAGGGTTCAGGTCTTCCATGGTGAGAGTGTAGCGCTTGTCCTTCAGAGAGGGAAAAGAAAAATGAAATAAAAAAGAAATCAAGCAAATTAGACATTTTAAAGCTGTACCGACGGACTAGAAACGTTGTTAGCACTAACAATGTGCTAACCATGGCCCTGTTACAACCAATAATATTGCAGCGATGCCTATGTCATAACAAAACGTTTTTTTAACATCCTGGATCAACATTGACATCACAATCCAAAAGACATGGCTGGGCCTCCTGTTAGTGCTCTGTTAGCTCTAACAATGTATCTGTGCAGCTGGTACTGTACTCTACACTGTACATCTTTTGTAATTCAATTGAAGTTTATTTGTACATGAAGTCAAATTTTGTAGCGATTTGGGGTCTGTAAGCATACTGTACAAAATCATGCATAATTTGACTTCGGAAATTCCTGACCTGACTCAAAAGATAAGGGTCATGAAATGTTGCTTTGGGAGCTTAAAGTCCTAAAATTGTCATGAACAATATCTAGGGGCAAACCTAACCCCTCCCCATTCATTTAGCGTTTTACTATAAGCCTGGGGCCGTTTCATAAAGCTGTTAAAGCTTTAAGTATTAAAGTTAAGAGTGACTTTAAGAGTGACTGGTGATCCTTTCATGTGGTAAATGATATTCACCATTAAATGTTCAATGGTGATTATTTAGGGTGTAAGAAAGGTTTACCAGTCGTTCTTAAAGTCGCTCTTAACTTATGAACAGCTTTATGAAACTCCCACAAGGTGGGATAATAGGTTACATTTATTATTATCTATATAGAGTGTTGTAGCGATGCATTAGAAATAAATATTTTGGTCTGAATCAAATGCCTGTTCAATACCAGAGCGTATGTATCCCTAAAAGGACCGAAATCCGGTGAATATCCCATAGGCTCCTGTACAAAACTTGCTGTTGAATATGCGACCGTATTCAACAATCTAAAGCGCATGCGTGAAATATACAATGCGTACAACATTGAATGCAATGCGATACACAGCGTAGAGCACAATAATAACAAATGAAGACAAAGCATTGGAGGGGCACAGCACTGATCACAAACAATACAGTGCCCCTCCGATGCTTTGTCTCCTCCGGGTCACGGTCCACCACTGGAAGTCACAATAAACCACATTTTAAGTCGCATTTCTATTATAATCTTACGAAGTGAGGCAATATTAACTGATTGTGGTAAGTGACATGAGTTGTTCGAGCAAACTTTTTTCTCTTTTTTTTTTTGGGGGGGGGGGGTGGGATAGATATTTATTATATTGGATGGCTTTATTTCATGGAAAAAATACTACACTTGTCGGGGCAAATATTTACCATAACTGTTGGAATATTTTCTGGTATTCCATTCTAAGCCATCCAACATAATACTAATATTTCATATCAATCTTCCTTCAACTGCCAAAACTTTGTGAATTCAATCTACAGGGGAAATACATACTTTGACAGATTTCTTTGAACTTTGACCCGATCCTCTCATCTTACAGTGTTGCAGGGCATCGTTGGCAATGTCTGAGATGAACTTTTGGGCTGCTATGGAAACCAATCGAACCCTACACGCAGACACAAAATAATATCACAAGAAAACATGTAAATTGCATAAAAGTAAAGCAGGCAGATGGCTAGACAGGAATAACCATCGTTTATGGGGATTTATTCAACAATTTCTGACATTTTACTATAATGAGTGAGCCAACGCAGTTCAGCGGAACAACCAAAATACAGAGACTGAAGCTTTTGGTCTAGCAGATGGCTATCTGTGATAGAGACATCGGAATTAGAAGAATGTACGTCCGACCCCCATATGATTTTTATGTGGGACCTTCATGAAATTTTCTTTCCCTGATTTCTGGTTCTTTTGACAGTCTTAAATGCTGTCAAAGGACCATGACTTGGTCAGTTTATGAAGTTAAGTAAAATTTGAGAAAATTGGGGGTTAGATGTACAAAAAGGATGATTATTTTACGGAATTGCACAGAATTTACATTTATTGTTTCATTGTCATGGGCAAGGGGGTGGGAGGGGCATGAATAGACATGCACAGGGATATTTGATCGCATACAGTCAATTTATAGAGCAGTATATGAATTTAGAGTCGCTTAAGGTGATAATACCCCTGCAATGTATGGAATTTGGATATAATATAAAGGTGAAGAAATTGCTTTAAAAAATATGAAACATGCACATAAAATCTAAACATCAAAGTCTCTGCCACATTTCTCCCTTATTTATTGCCACATATATTTCCCCTTCCATATATGCTAGTGGCATACCAGTAAGATGAATTCGTATTCTGAAGTCGGGTTTAACTTAAACTCAGGTTTAAAGTTGTGGTTTAATTATGGACAGCCAATTGTTACATAAATCACTAACGGCAGAGATATCACATTTCAGCTCATTTGGCTCTCAAATCATTCATAATTGTCTAGGAAGTATAAAAAGATTATTGTCTTCACCATCGATGAATCAGGAAAAAGCACAGCAAACATAGGAAACATACAACTTTATAAAAATTTTGATACTTTTGGCTTCCCATACTTAAACCACAATTTTAAACCCGAGTTTAAGTTAAACCCGACTTCAGAATACGAACCATTATGTGACTAGTGACTATTTTTAACAAAACATCAGATGTCAGAATAAGCTTTCCCTTTTAGTAATGAGCATACATATAGGGCTTGAATTATATTCATTAACAAAAACAATTTTTAAGCAAGTGAAATATGCTCAGAGAATTATAGTGGAAGGATGAAACAACCATAAAATATCCCCCCCCCCCCCTCCCGGTGATTTCACCTCCGAAATGCTCAAAAGAGCCCTAGAAAATTAAACAAGTGGAACGCCTCTGGCAGTCTCGCCTGCATTACGCAATTTAACATAGCAGCAGTGCTAACTTTGAAAACTACTATAAAATAATCATTCACAAAAACACCATTCATATAATGATATAATACCACGTTCATTGACCATAGATGACATTTGAACGGTGACTTAAGACTTGTCAACTACACCCATGTCCACATTTCATTCATTCTCTATCCATAAACTTTCAAAGTTATGATGGCACTTCAACAATTACCCCAACATGGCCTAAGTTTATTGACCTTAACTGACCTTTGACTTGGTTTTGTGACCTGAAACTCACAGGGGATGTTCAGTGAAGATTGATTACTCTTATATCCCAAGTTTTATGAACTAGATCCATAAACTTTCAGAGTTAGGATGGTAATTCAACAAATACCCCCAACACGGCCAAAGTTCATTGACCTTTAATGACCTTTGACCATGGTCATGTGACCTGAAACTCGTACAGGATGTTCAGTGATACTTGATTACTCTTATGTCCAAGTTTTATGAACTAGATCCATAAACTTTCAGAGTTAGGATGGTAATTTAACATATACGCCCAACATGGCCAAAGTTCATTGACCTTAAATGACCATTCACCATGGTCATGTGACCTGAAACCCACACAGGATATTCAGTGGTACTTGATTAACCTAATGTCCAAGTTTCATGAACTAAATCCATAAATTTTCAAAGTTATGATGGTAATTCAACAAATACCCCCAACTTGGCCAAAGTTCATTGACCCTAAATGACCTTTGACCTTGGTCATGTGACCTGAAACTCAGGCAGGATGTTCACTAATACTTGATTAACCTTATGTCCAAGTTTCATGGACTAGATCCATAAATTTTCAAAGTTATGATAGTAATTCAACAAATGCCCCCAACTTGACCAAAGTTCATTGACCCTAAATGACCTTTGACCTTGGTCACGTGACCTGAAACTCAAGCAGGATGTTCACTAATACTTGATTAACCTTATGCCCAAGTTTCATGAACTAGGTCCATATACTTTTTAAGTTATGATGTCATTTCAAAAACTTAACCTTCGGTTAAGATTTTGAAAATAATTTTCCCAACATGGTCTAAGTTCATTGACCCTAAATGACCTTTGACCTTGGTCATGTGACCTGAAACTCAGGCAGGATGTTCAGTAATACTTGATTAACCTTATGTCCAAGTTTCATGAACTAGGTCCATATACTTTCTAAGTTATGATGTCATTTCAAAAACTTAACCTTAGGTTAAGATTTGATGTTGACGCCGCCGCCGCCGTCGCCGTCGGAAAAGCGGCGCCTATAGTCTCGCTCTGCTATGCAGGCGAGACAAAAAGAGCCCCTGTAATCCCCCCATTTACTGCAATGTTAAAGCTTCTACAATGTTGCAGATGTAGACATTTCATTGTGAAAAGAAGGCCCACTACCCAAAAATAATAATGATAAAAGATTTTGGCCTGTTCCCCCCCCCCCCCCCCCCCCAACATACATACTTTTCTGTGGAATCTGTGCACTGATCGCTGCAGCTAAATGCTCAGATAAGTACCCAGCTTTTTGCTCTTCACTGTTGGGTTATTATGACCAGGACACCAATTCCATAATGAAGAACAAAAATGTGAGAGAGGTGCCTATACATGCATCTTAAACAACTTGATTTGAGGTTACAAACTTCTGGCATTGAACTGCTACTATTTTTACTTCACATTAGTGGGGGAAAAAGGGGGAACAATTTAGATACATCCACATCCACTTACAGTCTAGGATCTGAGGCCTCAAATCCAGCTCTATTCAGATAATAACCTGTCACTGCGTCTGGAATCTGAAAAAAAAACAATTGCAGGGACTCACATAATTGGATTAAGTACAGTACATGTATATTGAAACTCAATTTGAACATTATTTTAAAAAATTTCAATATTTTAAATGGAACATGATGAATAAACATATTTTCTGATAGAAAAAGGGGGTATAGACTGATGTGTCTATATTGCCCAAAAATAAAATCACTCTCAATCTGTTGATATAATATATATTTTTTAACTCATATAATACTATTAATAATATGAGATGGGGGAAAAACTTGCCGATACTAATTCACCCTGTAGATAAATTCATTGCTGAAGAAAGACATGCCATGGCTAGGATATAACCCTCTGTTTGAAAGGCGAGAGTCACAACCACTAGACCATGACACACCCACAACATACATGTAGGGAGAAGCTGCAAGTCTTTGATATCACACTTAATAAAAACTTTAGTCATTCACAAATTTGTTATTGTTTGATGGATTTTCAACAAACTTTTACCTTTGTTTCTGCTTTTATTAAAACCAAAAGTCAGTTCCAGATGAATAAAATATACCTGATTGATACACCTATGGAAAGGCTAAATTACAAACACACCTAAACCCAAATTGACCTCATTGGTGGACAGTCCCGCATTAAACTTTTGAGCTTGTGAACAATTACGGTTGCTGCATACATAGTCTTCCATATGCTCTAGGATTTACATTTTCAATTATTCTAACAAATGGTATATGTATCAAGACTCGTTTCCAGTAAGGGAGTCCAATCGAGAGGACCTTACCGGGCAACTGATCTCATCAGAGGACAGTTCCAGTTGAACACTTATATGCTTTTCACACTGCATTTTTTCCCTTAACCCCAGGAAATTGGTGGGGCTAAGGGGGGGGGGGGGGTCTTAGCCCCACCAATTTCCCGGGGTTAAGCTTAGCCCACTTCGTTTTCACACTACGTTTTAGCAAAGTGGGCTAGCACGGTAAATAGTACGGTACTATCTGGCCCTGCAAAAAAGCAGGGTTAGCCGGCTTATTGAGGTGCTAGCACCACAATTGCGGTGCTAAGAGATGCAGTGTGAAACGAAACAGGGCTAAGCAAAAGTGGGGCTAAGCAGTAGCCAATCACAGAAGTCGAAATTGCACGTTAATCACGCTCTGTATGGTAAAATCATCAATATTCATGAACTGTGGGATAGTCCGGGGTAAAGGCGTTAACCCCGGCTAAGCAGATAGTATGGGGTTAACTCTTTGCCCGCCACGTACACTATCCCCCCTGCGCCACATTAATTTTGGGGTGCCACATTCAGAGGGGGTTTGCGTGCACTGTCTTATTCAACTCGCAATAACTTTTTACTGGTTTGTCGCATTGAAAAAAATTGTGTAGCAAAGTTTTAGAGAAATGAATACTCTTGCCAATGGTATCATTTTTGCTATGTATAAAATCATAGATTTTGAGAATTTTAACTTTATATTCTGTTTCCAATTTTTCGTTTAGGAGGGTATTTTATACCTCTTATATTCAATACTTCCTAATGAAGGTTAAATTTCTAAGTTAGTCCATTGAAAAGATGTGTTCTTTAGCTTTCATTACATATCAAATCCATGTCTTTATGGTCATTATGAGCTAAGCAGTTTAGGATTGAAATGGGGCATTCAAAAAGAGTAAACTGACAATGAACTAAACTCTTCTATTGTAATTGTCCCTGGCTACTTCTCAATAGACTTCCTGTCCTGGGAGACTTCCCGTCTATTGATACTTTGATCCTAATATTGTTATAGGGAGGTAGCAATTTGTATCATTCTTTTATTACAAGGAAAGCAGTGCAAGCTATTGAAAGCTCATCGAAATATATCCTAAAGCAGTTAAAAAAACTCAATTTTATGCGAAAAATCTCTATGTAAACAACGTCGGCGAAAGCTATAACACGAATGCTAGATTCGTAAACAATGCAATACACGCGTCGCTATTGTATGTATGTGCACACAATTACAATTAAATGCGTTCTGTATGCATTGTGTGCGAACTGTGACTTGAGTCGTCGTTGGCAGTCCGCTGTATGTGCCGCGAGTCGTCCGTGGCGGGCAAAGAGTTAAGAAAGACAGTGTGAATCCAAAAAAAGATAGTATGGGGTTAAGGATAGTCCGGGGTTAAGGATGGGGTTAAGGAAATGCAATGTGAAAAGCATATTATAGAAGGTGTATGTTCTAGGGATACATTTCCAATTGTTTTATCAACAGGTAAGGTTAGAGGGGAAAGGTGGTGACCAAAGAAGACATGGAAAAGCAAGTGGTGGAGGGGAGTAGGCAGGTTGGGTTGAGGAAAGAAGCACTGAATAAAGTGGGGGAAGGGGGTGAGGATGATCGCTGTGAGTGCAAGGTAAATCCAGCCACCCCCGTAGTCAGGGACTAAACCGAATTTAAAACCTGGATGACTATGTGTATCAAGACTAGCTTACAGTAGCTGAGTCTATTCGAAAGAATCCCACAGACCAACTTTAAAGGTCAAGTCCACCCCAGAAAAATGTTGATTCTAATCAATAGAGAAAAATGAAACAAGCATAACACTGAAAATTTCATCAAAATCAGATGTAAAGTAAGAAAGTTACAACAATCTAAAGTTTCGCTTATTTTCATAAAACAGTTATATGCACAACTCAGTGACACGTACATGAGAGGGTCGATGATGTCCCCCACTATTTCTTTTGTATTTAATTGTTTGAATTATACAATATTTCAATTTTTACAGATTTGACAATAAGGACCAACTTGATTGAACCATAAAATGTTAAAGCTAAATGAACGTAGTTGCAGTAAAACACTGATTTCGTGAGAAAGTCTGTAAGACCAAGGTAAAGTATTGCTATATCATCGTGGATCTAGATCTGGTACAGTTACATAAACTGAACATTGTGAAATCATAATATCTGGCTAAAAACGATCACACTGAAGATCGCCAACACAGATAGGCACACGTGGGACAGTGTATTATTATTGCTGGAATAAAGACCCGACGGAAGTGACCGAATCCGCGCTTATTTTGCTTATTTCTCAGCAATTACACAATTTCTTCCAGAATCCTTTGGCACATATTTTTTATTCATACAAACAGACACTTTGGTGATCATTATATTAAATTCTGTAAAAAGTCATTTTGAGATCGTTCCCAAAACTGGAATTTATCTTTAAAACAATGGTAATACCACATGTTCAGGGAGAAAGAAAACTTTGTTTCACAGGACAGCGGGGATAAAAATTGAATATTTCATATTTCATATAATAAAATACAAAAGAAATAGTGAGTGATGTCATCAGTCCCCTCATTTGCATACCGACCAGGATGTGAATATAACTGTTTTGTGAAATCAAGCGAAACTCAAAAATTTGTCATAACTTTCTTATTCTCCATCCGATTTTGATGAAATTTTCAGTGTTATTCTTTTTTGGATTTTTCTCTTTTTATTCAAATCAACTTTTTGTTGGGGTGAACTTGTCCTTTAAGTTTAAAGAGGGGAGCTTGTGAACACTTACAGTAGGTGCATAGTCCTCCATATGCTCTAGTAGTTCTTCTAAGGCGTCTCCAGCCAGTTTAACAGGCAGTGCTGCTGCCTCAATCTCTGCTTCTGAGCCGTTGGGTGTGGCACGATTCACTCCACCCTCTGACGATGTACTGTCCATCGCTTCTGAAATACACAAGAATTAATGCAATCAAAATTAATTGCGCCAACTTACACATCGAATTAACTTACTTTTATTGTGACATTACATCCCTAAATACAGATCGTAGTTGAAGTTCTAGCGCTTTTTTATGTAGGTTATGCACGTCGGTCATCAAGTAGAGCCTAACTAGTTTGGAAGCCTTTTGTGAAACAAGCCTTTTTCAGCTGATTGATAAGTTTTTGTATGGTAGTGTGAACTTAATTCACGCATCACCTAATTTTGCACATGGTTGAAAATCTCAGTGTGGTAATTTTCTTGAAGGTAAGACCGTATCAATTTGTGAAAATATTGAAAAAATATCAGCAAATTTGTTCTGAGAAAATCCAACTTCTCGACAAGCAACGACAAATCGCCAATTTGCAAGCAGAGGTCTCCAGATACGTAAGTAAAATGTGATACCAACCAAATTTAGGCATTTTAACCTCCATCTGATACAATTATCTTACCTTTGTCTGTTGGATTTAATTACTAAAGCTTTGCAAAAACGATTGTGCGCAAATTAAGGTTACACTTTTTATGACACTTATTCAGCCGAGCATGCATGAGTCAATTGCCATGGAATTTTGAGATTGCGATACCAGCAAAACCCTTGACCTACTTCATAATTCCGTCAAGCAATTTTGATTTTGGGATCTTGCCTTTTGTTTGTAAGATCTATTCATGATTTTGATTGATTTTGTGTGAACTGTGAGAATTTTGTTTTTTAAATCTTCTTCATAATTTTTAAAATGTGCACAAATTATGGTCACCCCATTATAAAAAAAAGGTCTAACAAAAAAGTTAGAACTGTGAGTGTAGAGTACACTAAACTAAAGTGTAGATCTAACACGTTAGATCAAGAAGTACAGGTAGGTCTAGATTCTAACTGATCTCGGGCAAAAATGTTAGTAGGTAGATCTAGACCTATTCGTTTATTTATGGTGGCAGTTTGATGACTTATTTTGCTGACTCAACAATACAGATACAGATATGCTGAAATTGTTTGATAATACTGCAGCTCAGCTCTGCCCACTCACGTTATTGCGAGCGCGAGATTCGTTGTGCTCAGAGCAGTGCAGTGCTTCCACTCTTCCCAAAATCCAGGAAATTCCGGGAAGTTTTGCTATTTTCCAAGATCATTTCGGGAAGTGAGAAATTCCGGGAAGTTATCATTTCAATTCCAGAAATATTTTCTGAATATTATGTAAAAATTTATCTCAAAATTGGATCTCTCGCTCGAAATTCTTTTGCCCGATAGGTCTATAGAACTATGATGCACTCTAGGCGACACCCCAATACTTACCCGTGCTAATAAACTGGGACTCCACTCACGCGCGTTTGGGCCTCCCTAGCTTAGAACTAAGCACTAATATCACCTTAAAAACTAAATCTACAAGGTATGTATAATCTATTTATAACTTTAATAATGTTTAATCGGTACTCACCGGTTCTTTTGTTGCATTTTCAGACCATTTCTCACAATTCTTCGTAAATATTTGCGGCAAATTTTGTCGCCATAGACAGCTTAGCGTCCATCTTTATTGATAAATGGAGCGCCCTTTACGATAGTTGTTAATGCCGCGGATAAATCGTTAGGCATTTTGGCCTGTGTTCAAGGCGTTCTTTCTGTTTTATTTTTTATATTGAAGATTGTGCATTTGTTGAATAGCGCCGTCTACGTCAGGTATGAGATCGAGTGTATAAATACACTCTTCCAAAATAATTATGATTCCGACCTGGCGCTGTTTAACTTCAATCTCTTTCACCTAAATTAGCGATGAATGCTAGCATTATAAAATATATATTATTAACGTCTGACGAAAAGAATAACCAACCGATCAGCTGACGAGAACGCGAATCACGTGATCTTCATATCAGCTTCGATCGCGAGTCAGAAGAGAAGAGCAGCTGCCCAGAAAATCAGGAAAAAGCCGTGAAAATGTAAGTTCCCCTTCATTTCTTTCATTTTTTGTTGTTGCTAACGATGCATTTACACTATAAAATTATAATTTAAATAAGAGAAAGGAATAGAGCTTGTACTTGTGATATAATTGCCTAAATATCCTGTTCTCAGAGATTTCTAACCAAAAATACTACTGATGTCGCCTATGAGGTCCATACATGTAATGTTGGACCTCATTGGTACTAGGAGTGCTATGATGGTGGGTCCCAAGTCTGTGCACCTAACAATTTGAGTTAAGATTTAACATGAATTTCTTCTTATTTCACAAAACTTTTCAGTTAATAATGTTCCTTATATTATTAAGAGCAAGTGTACCAAATTTCTCATTAAAAAAAATGAAAGAAAATATAGGATTTTCTTGAAAAAACCTCGGGCAGTCATTTTCAGATTGAAAAAAAAAACGGTACCCCCTGTCTGCGCACTCATTCACTTTGCACACGATTCTGGGATTTTGATGAGAAAGGCTGCATTTTGAGGCCATCATATGAAATGCCCTAAATTCATTATTTTTCCACCATTTTGAGTCGGACTTTTTAAAGAATACCTGTCTATGTATTGCTAGGCCTAGTATTGCATGTGTAAAGTTCGTGCTCATTGCGTATCTTCTTTTACTAGAATCGCGCAGATACGCGTGTGCGCAGACAAGGGGGACTACGCAGACTTGGGGGAACTTGCCATACGTCTATTTTAGTAATATTTCTCCCCCTCAAAATTTTTGGCTCATTAAAATTTAAATTTAAAATAAAAATACAGCAAAGACCAAAGTAAATAGAATTTCATCTTTTTTGTGTGTAGAAGAGAACTACTAGATCTATAACATATTATGAAAGACTAGAGATCATTTTTTTAAATTCCGAGATATTTTGTAAAATTCCAGGAACTTTCAGAGTAAATTCCAAGAGGTTACGTTTTGAAAAATTGGAAGCCACTGGCTATGGCTCAGAACAGAGGCCAGTGTGTCTCGTCCGACATGAATATGGACATGTCGGACTGAGGTGAATGTAATTAAAAAAGATAGTGTAGAATAACACAAAAATACAAAGATTAACCCCTCTACTAGTAGCCAGTATGCACATCGTGGCATCGTTGCTAGATTAAAATAAAACTTAACAGTTTTCTTACCCTCTTTCACATTCTTTAAATTAGAATTTGACATTTTGATGGCAGAGTTCCTTTCGCAATTTTGCCCGTCAGTGATCACCCAGTAAAAAGAGACGGCGCGTGCCGCGCGTTCCAGGCTAGGCTAGGCCGGCTATATCGACCGCCGACGACCGGCCGACCGAAACCAAAGATACGAATTTGGTTGCCCTGCATCACTTGGGATTGGTTCGACTTAAAAAAACATGATTTTACAGGGGCTGCGGAACGGTTTTCAAAGTGGGGGGGGGGGGGGGGGGCTGCCCATGCAAAAAATCACAATCCTATGGTATGATTTTTACGTTTTTGTACACGGTTCTGGAAAATTGGGGGGGGGGGGGGGGCTGAAGCAAAGGAAACCCTACTTTGATAATCTGTCTTTACTCTTGGTTGCGTGACAACAAAATTAATATCTGATTCTCATGATAAATTTAGAATATGATACCGTACCTTCATCATTTTTTTCTACTTGATCATTTTTTTTCTACAATCACATCTCAGTGGACGTCACCATTAGTTCAGTGCGTTTCCGCATACTGCACTTAATTGCTGCATACATGCTGGCTGATCAGCACAGCTATAAATAAAGGAATAAAAACATTTTTTTTTAATATAAAAAATTCTTCACGTCTCAAATTGTTTTGAATTAAAGGGGGAGTATATACACTTTGACGATAAGTTGTTTTTAATGAATGCCAAAAAAAAAATATAGAGAAATTTTTTGCTGAAAGTTTGATGAAAATACGACAATTAAAGAATAACGGAGCATGAATTTTGTAAATTTTGATATTGCCGGTAACGTCACATTGTACACAGTGGCGTAACAGGCGGGGGGGCAGGGGGGGGGGCAAGTTGCCCCCCCTGGCGGATTTCACCGGGAAAATAAAAGAAAAACGGGAAAAAGACAAAAAAAGTGGGAGAAAGAAAGGGAAATTAGGGGAAGGAAAGGGGAAAAGGAAAGGAGGAAAAGGAAAGGGAAAAGTGAAAAGAAAACGAAGAAAAAAACTTTTTTTTAAATGGAAAAGGAAGGAAAGCGGAAAAATATACGAAAGAAAAACATATGAGAAAGAGCAAATCATTCCGAAATAGGCCTATGTAATGCAATAGCAGGGTGGGAAATAAATTAAAGATGAAAAAATGGCAAACAATTGCGGGAAACGAAGGTAGAATGTAATTAGTCAAAAGCTAATGGACTGCATACAACATTGTGCTTTAAGCTTGCTAAATGTTATGCAAATAAGCTACCGGGGGGCTCTTCATTTATAACATTCATCTATAACGCCCCCCGTTCAATCACTGGCAGACAGGCGGGGGGGGGGGGTCTTGGTTCCACACCCAAAAGGAAATAAAATAAATTATAGGAGACAACGTATGAAATGAATGGAAACAATAAAAGGTGTTATTTGCTGAATATAATGGAAAAATCAATCACATAATTAGAATTTAATTACAATGGGCATTTTTTTTTTCCAGCTCGCTTTGCACGCTGGCGACTTTT
This sequence comes from Lytechinus pictus, assembly GCF_037042905.1. Classification (NCBI taxonomy): domain Eukaryota; kingdom Metazoa; phylum Echinodermata; class Echinoidea; order Temnopleuroida; family Toxopneustidae; genus Lytechinus; species Lytechinus pictus. The sequence goes on along the minus strand of NC_087258.1, from coordinate 11,655,828 downwards.
TACAAATTTTTCCCACATTGCAATGTTTTGCTCCCTCAAAATATTTGGTTCATTACGCAACTGGGTTGAATAAATGTGTTGTGTAAAATAAAGCTACATTCTGTATATGCCCGCGATTTGATTAAAATAGCGGCAATCTGCGAGGTTTAAATGGCTTTGATATCAAGAAGTTCCGGGGGCTCCGCCCCGGACCCCAACCGCACAGCACAGCGTATGGAAGGGTTGGGCCATGGCTTCAAAAAGTTCTACAAACAAGAACAACAAAAAAGGAGGAAAGAAAAGCAAAGGAAAAGTGTAGGATATGATTTTATTTACTGAATAAAAAATAACTCAAAGTTAGATTCTCAGGAAAAGGTGATTTTTTCTCGCTCGCTTCGCTCGCTCGGGACTTATATAAAGCAGCTTTTTAGCACATGTGCTATACTGCGCCCTTCGTTTTTTTTTTTTTACTCTTCACGCTACTGCCGCAAAGAATCCTGTTCACAGTGGCGTACAGACCACAAAAAAGGAATCTAAAGAGAGAAGAGTGAAATATATTATTCTCTGGATATCATGTTAAAATCTATCCCAAAATTGGATTTTTGTATTAAAAAGGTCAAAATTTTTGCTCGCTCGCTTCGCTCGCTCGCAACTTTTTTTACAAGATAAATTCTGCCTGATACGCAATGTCTGGCCTTCTCAAAATAGTCGCCTCATTACACCTGTTCATACCATGATATGACCGGGAAATTTTTTGGCTCTTGCCCCCCCCCCCCCCCCCCGGCCACCGACCCCTGTTACGCCGCTGATTGTACAGCAGCTCCACCATTAGCATGATTTGATTATAGAGCCTTTTTCGTGTGATATTATTCCCAATTCATTCTCGAGAAATTGAAAGTGATTTTATACTATGAGGGGGATTATAATAGAAACATCATTTTTTTCTATATCAAGCCTAAATGTGTTTATTTCACTCCTTCAGAAATGCACACTTTTCAAGTCAGTGTAGGCCGGCCTCTATCAAATATTTCAGGCTCGCGCTTTACATTCGCATGAGTTGCTTATAGTTAGATACGAATCCTGTTCATGATCAGGCCTATAACATTTGCTCAAATGTCAAATTCATAGGTCGAAATCGCCCCCCCCCCCTAAAAAAAAAAAAAAAATAAATAAATAAATCAGCACGCGCTTCTTGCCGGCATCATAATTTTAATGAAACCCATATTCTCTTCTTTTCCTGAATGTTAAAAGTGCTTAAAAGATTTCCTTTCGAGTCAATATATAAATTTAAAAAAAACAGGAATTAGCTCGCGATCCGGGCTCGTACGTTTTAATTATTAAGAAACGCAACTTGTTTTTTAAAAAATGTGCCTATAGTACTATTTTAAAAATAGAGTATAAAAAAGTCAGCTCGCGCCGTTTTGCGTTTTTTTTACAAAAATTTGTATTCCCTTTTCCGGTTGGAATTGCGCCGGGGCCCTTGGAACGATTTTTTTACTAAGAGTACTGATGTAAATTTGAAAAGAAAAAGGAGTTTTCACTGCAAGGTTTCACTACAAAATGAAGGTCATTTTTACACATCTCCCAGAATACCTCTCCGGGTGCTGCCTATGGAAAATAATACATGCAGCACGGGCCCAAGAAAATTTTGGGTGGTGCTGATCGAAGCATCCCCTGCACCCCCGCTTCCCAGGGCCATGGCTTGTGTTTGCATTTGTGTATATAGGCCTACACATCTTGTTCATACATGAAATTTCCAAAAATTATTCATTTAGGCCTTTTGAGTATCTTATCTTGTTTGTGAAAATAAAGCTAAGAGGCACTTAAAATTTCAGTCATAGGAATACCCCTCTCAAAACGAAACAAAATATTTAGCTTTTAATTTTTTTAGCGGCCGATCGGGGAAAATGTGGATGAAGGTATTTTTCCACCCCCCCCCCCCCCGATGGCTAAAGCTGGATCGGCCCCTGCGTCTCATTTGCTATTTTTATGCTTCCGCCACCAATGCGCGGATCCAGGCCAGATTTCAGAATGGCCGGGGTACGGGCACAGAAATTATAACTGTTCCCTTTTTGCCAAAACACAATTTTGGACAAATTAAGCGAAATTGGTCACTTTAAGTTTGTTGTAAAAATAGAAAAAAAAATATCGGTAAAGGTTTGAGGAAAATCCATCAAAGTTTGAAAAATATTATAACTTTAAGTTTTTAATTTGTGATCCGCGTTTACATTACGTGCAGCTGCCGCTGCCCCATATGCTATGTAATATGAAATGCATAAATTTCATTTTTTTAATGGTTCATGACAAAAATTCTCTTTTTTCAGGAGTAAGTATGAAATGATTTGTCTGCTGATATGCTGAAGGTGTAATAAAATCCATTTTCATTTTTTTAAGAAAATGACATTTCTAGAATTTTTTTTCACGATGCATGGGAAGCTGCTCGTATATGACGTCACAAATAAAAAAAAATCTAATTCTGATAACTTTTTTTTAGATCTTTGACGGATTTTCCTTTAACCTATTTTTTTAATAATTCTTCTATCCTTTTGTCGGGGTGAACTTCCCTTTTAAAGGTCAAGTCCACCTCAGAAAATTGTTGATTTGAATCATTCGAGAAAAATCAGACAAGCACAATGCTAGGCTGAAAATTTCATCAATTAAAAGTCGGATGTAAAATAAGAAAGTTATGACATTTCAAAGTTACGCTTATTTTTCACAAAATAGTTATATGAACGAGTCAGTTATATCCAAATGAGAGAGTCGATGATGTCACTTACTCACTATTTCTTTTGTTTTTCATTATTTGAATTATACAATATTTCAATTTTTACGAATTTGACAATTAGAACCTCCTTGCCTGAACCACAAAATGTTAAAATAGTGGAATTCCACGTGTTCAGGGAGGAATGAAACTTTATTTCACATGACAATGACGAGAAAATCAAAATGTTTCATATTGCATATAATATAATACAAAATAAATAGTGAGTGAGTGATGTCATCAGTTCCCTCATTTGCATACCGACCGAAATGTGCATATAACTGTTTTGTGAAATGAAGAGTGTAAATGCTTCTTCCTCCGGATGTCACACTTACAGCTACGGCCTATATATTTCCAGATGTAAATATGTTTACTGTGGGTCAACAGCCCACAGGCAGGTTACCCCCCCCCCCTCCCCTGTATCCCCTGTGCCCCATCTCCCATGAAATTACTCTTTCCTCCGATCCTATGTTTGGTCCAAACGTTTCAACGCCTCCTAATCTAGACTAGTTCTATTAAAGGAGAATGAAACCCTTGAAACTAGCTGAATCCATATCAAAGAGAAAAATCAAAGAAACATATTGTTGAAAGTTTGAGAAAGATTGAATGAATAATAAGAAAGTTATGAGCATTTGAATATTGAGATCACTAGTGCCATGTAGATCCTCCCATCGGCAATGCGACCAAGATCTGTGATATCACACACGTACAACTCCCTCATTACTTTAGTACTTATTTCACTTTCATTCTCACTTTTATAGAGTCTATCACAAGGTTAGGTGTTTTCTTTATGAGATGACAAGTACAGAGGTTTCACAACATTATATCATTGATGAATCGTTTGTCATATGATTAGAATGAGCAAAAAGAGATGTTTTGGGGTATATTTTCAGTGTCCGAATGGGAGAGTTGTACGTGTGTGACATCACAGATCTTGGTCGCATTGCCGATGGGAGGATCTACATGGCACTAGTGATCTCAATATTCAAATGCTCATAACTCTTTTATTGCTAGTCCTATTTTACTCAAAGTTTTGTTGATCTTATTCTTTGATTTTTCTGCTTTCACAAAAGCTAACTTGCTCCAAGAGTTTCATTCTCCTTTAATTGTTGTCATTTCTCCATGGTTGGATACAGCTACTGGCGACTAGAACTCGTAGACTAGCATTTAACACTCGGCAAATATATTCTATTCATAAAATAGGGAGAGTGTTTATTATTATGCAAATGTTTGGATGTTCGGTGCGATCAGCGCTCACACCCATTCAACACAATACAGCAATAGGTGTACTGTTACACCATTACATAAATGCACTATCTCCCTCAACAACAGTGGATCGACTATATATTATAATCACTGTGTGCAGGATAGCAACCGGTAATATCCCTTTCTATCTACTGCAAATACGCTGGTAAGTTTTAAAATATTCAACTATTTCGAATCTGTTTGTTTGCATGAAAGAGAAAATTAGGACGAAATAGAAAGGTGAAATTAGATTATCGCTATGATTAGATTTTTTTTAAATCATGATCATGAAAATTAATTACCAGTATGTATTACTTGTTATACTTTTGCGTTGATGACATGGACATGCTGGTACGGGGTTGCGCCCAGCTGCATTGTTCTTCTCACGCATATGAATTTGTATTATCGTATGGCATGTTTATAATTGTTATTTTTTATGTTTCGACGAATAAACTGATTTAATGTCATAGTCCTGCTAGCTTGATGTTTTTGTCCTGATTGTGATCGAGGAAAATATTATCACGTCCTTTTACAATGCCTTTTTACATACAGTAACTCTTCTAAATAATGTGATAGTTGGGGCCTATGTATAATGTGAATTCAATTCAGTCGAGTTTATAATCCTTAATTTAATCATTTAGAAATAATTTATAATTATGAATAATGAATATTTTCATTATATTGGGCCTCACGCCTGGCCTCACGTAATAAAATTTTCTGCCCCAAAATGGAGAAAAAATATATAACAGAAGAATAAACAATATGATTTGGGGTCGATCAAGCTCATATGCATCGAGATAGTACTTGATGTAATTAAAGCATGGATGATAAATACAGTTTATGATGTTGGATGAAGATGCTCATGATAAGTATTTGTGATGATGTAAATGCTATGGTGATGGTAGTGATGATATGATGATGATGATGAAGATGATGATGGTGATGATGATGACGATGATGATGATGATAAGAAATAGGAGGGGGGCAATGATAGGTGTTGTAGTCGAATGACATGATGGGGATTTTTTTGCATGCGCCATGTCAACATCAACAATGCAATCGAGTATATTGATAAAAAAAAACCAAAGTAAGTGATTTATGAATTACGTAATAAATGGTAATTGTATGTACAGTGTAGTAGTATTGCAAAAAAAAAACTGTACAAATTAAGATAATCAAAGCAGACCCCATGGCCCCATAATAAGCCTACACAAGTAAAATGTCTAATTGATTTTCTTCCCTTCATGTGTTACGCAACATCATTTAAAACATGAAGCCTAAATAAGAGAGGTTTAATTGGTATTTATATGATTGGAAAGTTTCTTTACAGAGGGAAGTGTGGTTTATATTTCATGTTGTCGAAGGTCGGGTACTCGGTTGAGTTCAGGATTTTAGACTTATATAGGAAAGATTCTCAGCGATAACGGAGAAGAGGGTGGTGATTGTCATGATTGTTATGTATGAAGATTATGAGGAGGAGGAGGAGGAGGAGGGTGATTGTCATGATTGTTATGTATGAAGATGATGATGAGGAGGAGGAGGAGGAGGATGATGATGATGATTATTATTATTGTGGTGGTTGTGGTAGTGAAGATGATGGCTATGATGATAATGGTGATGACGACGATGATAATGGTGGTGATGACGATAATGATGACGATGATGATGATGACTGTGATGATGATGATAATGATGATGATGATGACTATGATGATGATGAATGATAATGATGATGATGGCGATGATGATGATGACTATGATATTGATGATAATGATGATGATTATGATGATGACGATGATAATGATGATGATGATGATGACGATGATGATGATGATGATGACTATGATGATGATGAATGATGATGTGATAATGACTATGATGATGATGATGATGATGATGATGATGATGATGACAATGATGATGGTGATGTAATATAATTGTACTTATTCATAGGAGAATATAAAAGACGAATATAGGCCAGTATCGGGTAGGTTGAGATGTTTTTCGACTAAATCAGCAACTTTGCTTCGTGGAATTTCAATTCCCAGATGATTCTTCTATTATCCCCATTGATGAAAATAATTTTTTTATTCCATTACGATATCTCAAATACAGATCAAGTGCACATATTACTTCCGAATTGAGATCATTATCATCTAGTATAATTCTACCACATCAAGATGGCAGTAAGTATATCATTCATTTTTGTACAATAATCTTGTCATTTATTTTTGAAATAAAGAACCATGTAGAGGGGTGAGATATATTTCATAATTTTCTTTGTTTTCGTATGAGAGATGAAAATGAGGATTTGAATAAGATGCCTCACTCAGATCGTCGAACTTCCCTTACATTTTTCAGGTTTTTTTTTTTTTTTTTTGGGGGGGGGGGGCGTGGCCGAATTTTGAAGAAAAAAATGTTCACCGGAAGATCGAATACGGACTTCCGACAAGAAGAATTATCATACCATAGAGAACTTCAGTCACACCCATGTACCCAACTCCAGACCAATAGAAGTTATAACGTTATGTCCAATGGCATATTACCAGTCGGTTTGGAGTCAGTTTCGTAGTGTGACTGTGGCTCTATAGACATCGCTGGACCACTTCACGTTCCCGTATAAATCGAAATTTGATCCGCGACGAAGTTCATCTTGTAGGCTAATTACCAATTGTGATTGCATGGACCCTATCCGGGTTGAAAAAAAATTGATATTTTTTTGCATTCCAATGGAATATAATATAGATGAATTTGTGATGCACACTTAGACGTGCATGCATGTGCAAACTTAAAAACTTCTACATGTAGTTGAAAATGACCACATATTATAATAAGGGTAAGATGACTCGGCCTACATCTATATTATTTTAGGCATATTTAGTATTCTATATAGTACTACAGTTTGACTCGGAACACGGTATTGATATTATAACATCAGTTGCACCGGAATGACTACCTATGTAGCCGGCTATGTAGTCATAATTATGTTTTATAGGTTTCGCTCACATTTCTGCTTCATATTAATATGTAGGGGCCATGCCTCCTTTAAGAAACTCCCATTCAGAAGTAAGAAGTTCATTGATGAACACAAATAAAAGCCAGCCTAATCGTGCTCTCAGATTTATGGTTGGAGGACATGATTTCGAACGCAGTACGCCGCAATGTAACATCGATTCGATGAAATTGCCATCATCGCTATAAATAGAAAATCAAATACAATACAAATGTATAAACTTAGTCATCATGGAAACTTTCCAATATGACCGAATTTTGAGAAGAATTGAATGGTATGGTCCGCCATGTAAAGTTTTTAATACACATGGGTTTTTTGGTTTATACCTTTTTTCCTGATATATCATCAGGAACCATTTCATGGCGATATTTTGCAAATTAAATATTGGCATTCACCAATGGCTAGCTACCTAACGCCAGAGCATTTGTGTTTGCGTTGGCACAACATGACATGCGTTCGCATTTTGCCATCTTGTATGTAGGCTGTCGTTTAGGGGTCTGTTCTGTCAAAATTGAACTTCCCGTGTGTAAATATGTTAAGTGAATTAAGTTTGGGACGTAGAATTTTGTACGGCATTTATCTTAATTTGTATGATTATGAAATTCAACTTGTGTCATGTATTGAATTAACATTGAGGTAATAGACTTATTATTTATCGCATTTCATGTTTTTATTCATATTCTTTACATTCATGCGGAAGTGAGGAGGGGAGCCGGGGGGTTCTACTGAATTTTCATATCAATGAATCAATAATAATTCGTCCTTCAGTTAAATAAGTTGTCATAACACATCTAGTTTACTTACTTTGATCTAACCATAATTCATTCATAATTAGGCCTATAGACCTCTATATATTTACTTTAGAATCTTGTTTAATATATTCTTTCATTATTATCCAAAAGATCAAAATTATTCACTGAATATACATGTAGGCCTATAGTTTAAAGATTACAACAAAAATGCACATTCAAAATTGTTGGTTGTTCGTGGATCCATATTTTTTTTCCGGAAATGAAGGTTGTCATAAATGAAATCGATTCATCTCTTGATTCAAAGCAGAAAGCTTTACTATCAGAATATTGTAAAAGAAAATAGTCGTGATGATAAATGGTTATTGTTATAGCCTGAATTCCAATGGCAATACACTTGACTGAACTCTAAACAAAGCCCGGGAACAAAGCAAAGAAAACTATTGTGAGTGCCTCAAGCATTGTGACCTTGTGACCTATGGTCTTGACGTGACGTAAGCATCCAAATGATATTGTGACGTAATCATATTGTACTTTGCTAGACTTTCATCGAAAGAAGTTTACAAAGGTTTTTCATGGGTAGCAGAAATTCTGTGGTATTACAATCGTACATTTCATACTTGGATTGATTGAATGATGTGTGAACAATAATGTTTTCTGAGGAGTCTTTTGAGATCATTACGTGTTGATATGTTATATTGACATCAGCCCTCCAATGATCGCTCTATGTGCCTCTTATGGGCTAGGATTACACTGTTGAATAGAATGGGTTATGATCGAATGGCATTGCCGTACGCATAATTTTTTTTTTTTTTTTTGGGGGGGGGGGGCAAGACGCTTGAAAAAAAAATCGAAAAAACTCAAAAGTGAGTGAGTGAATTGACCGAGCTTGTCATGGGGGTGATTTTGCATTTATTAAAGTAAAATTTAACGATTTCGTACACACTTTGGGTGAATATTGTTTGATTGGTTGGGATTTTTTACCTGATTGCTAAGAAAGCATGAATGCTTGTAAGCAAGCAACCAGAGGACCGACGGCTTAAGGTCCTCTCCGAAGGACCTGGTAATGAGGATTAATGCCTTACCAAAGGGCAATAGCGCACCAAGTGTGAATCGAACCCGGGTCACCGGAATACGAATCCCCCGCTCTACCGACTGAGCTATTGTGAGAATAGTCAGTATAAAATGTAAGTTTTCAAAATTTCGGGGGGGAGGGCAACTGCTCCTGTCACCCCCCCCCCTCCCGCTTCGTACTGACACGTCGAATGGATATGACCTACAAGTATTTATTGCTGATGAATTTTTACAGTTTTGTCCACCTCGCAGAAGAGTCATTATCTTTTAATGACATACGTTAACATTTCTATCTTCATTAGATAGCAAGACAACCCAAGCATATTTGATGTATATAGTATTGATTTGAATTGATATGGAAAAATCAAACGAATATAGCTATATACCTTACACTATGAAATCTCATCAATTACATGTTTTTTTATAACTTTTTATTGATATTTCTTTCATATATAGGTCTAAATAATGCATAATCTAGTTGGAACGAACATAATGGCGTTCGTGCCGAACATGTTTTATTCCACTATATATTTCATTTTTTATCGAACATTGGTATAAAATGTTTAAATATGTGTTCCATTAACCCTGATAATGTATATAATAATTTTGTATTGTTTTGTAATATAACTTGTGATAATAGATGAAATGGATATCTTTGAAAATCTGTAAAAATATCATTACTGGATAGACATTATTTCCGTCAAGGATCATCATTCCATGTTTATAATTGTTTTTTTTTTCTTGAAAAGGGGAAACTCCAAAATTATACTTCGTCGATGTTGATTTGAATGTTCATTAATTCATTTAAATCAAATCGATGTTGAGGTGAAATAACTTTGACGTTGATTTGTTATGTAGGCCTATCATGCCTATATATGGATCTCAAATATGTTTTGCTTTCGTTCATTAATGAAAATATTAACATTTACCACCCAAAATGCAGCAATTTGTATTTCATTTTGTGAAACGATTGTGTAATGGAAACAGGTACGTTTAATGTACATGCTTATAGTTCTTTTCTATTGAATCTCGACCAAAGAAAACATCGCCCACCATCTCCATGGCGTTGCGTTGCTCCTCAACAATACAAAAGTGTACCACCCATGCAAATGAATGTAATCGTTACGTAACATGGTCCAGTTTCAACAAACCGAACGTTATTTTTAGTTTGTACAAGTGCTCATCTTGTTCAAGGCATTATTTGAACGCTTCTGTGGAACACGAAAGTCATATATAGGTGTATTTAGTTAGTTTGAGAAAGTCAATCTACAGTATAGTTAACAAGCATGTAGGGAAGCTTTTTGAGGCCCGTTGAAACACTATATTGTATTTGTCCGATTTTATGTATGGATTACTCCAAGTCTTGATAAAGATCGAATCAAAATAAAAATTAACATAATAAAAAAGTATAGTGCGATTGTGCCTATTGAAGCCAATATTGCAGCTTGTTTTATAACGTGCAACTCTCAACCAACATTCAAATTTACAATGGGAACTTAATTTATTTGATTCTCCCCAAGGAGCAATAAAATAGGCCTGTAACATTGGTATCGAATTGCCCTAATATAATCATGATTTATTATAGCAATTTCTCATTTGACTTGGTATTGAATGTGAAATAAATTATGTTACCATATAATTCATGATCTTATTGATAATTCATTGTGTCTTTTTATTTTTTCAATACTTGCTTTTCGGTGCGATGTTATTTTACAACATTATAATCTTATAGGTATTTATAACTTCCTTTTTGTATCGACTGGGATTATCCCCGAAAATCTTGAATACGCTAAAATAATAATTTTGCAAGAATGTGATAACGACTTCGATTCTTTCATATATACTCAATAAATCTACTCTGATCCTGGGCCGTTTCAGATGAAAAGTTTTGAAATTCATGATCACATCGTAGGAGCATGAACAAGTATTTTTTTACGAAGTGCTTTGAAAGGACTTCATTATAGCATATCTTATTGAAATCTTTATATATTATTTACCTTTGATTTTAAATATAAATTGAAGTATATATAGGCCTATATACTAAAACAAACAGATCAAATCATAATGATAAAAATAAATATTGAAAAGATTAATTTCAAAATGTTTAAAAACTCACTGCACAGCGGTAGTTTTTTTTTAAGGGAACATTTAAAACTAAAAAGTTATAACTATGCATCCACTTTTTTTCTTATTATATTTTTCTTCTTCTTCTTCTTCTTCTTCATCTTCTTCTTCTTCTTTTTCTTCTACTCTTTCTTCTTCTACATATTCTTCTTCTCCTCCTCCTTCTTCTCCTCTTTCTTCTACTTCCTCTTCTTCTCCTCCACCTCCTTCTTCATCATCATCGTCTTCTTCTTTTACCTTTTCTTCTTTTTCTTCTTCTTTTTCTTCTTCTTCTTCTCCTCTTCCTCCTTCTTCTTCTTCTTTTTCTTCTTCTTTTTCTTCTTCCTCTTCCTCTTCTTCTCCTCCTTCTTCTTCGTCTTCTTCTTCTTCTTATTCTCCTCCTCCTCCTCTTCCTCCTTCTCCTTCATAGCAACCGCCACCACCACCACAAATGGCAATGAACCCCATAGGGGCACAGCCGGGCGGGAAGCCCCCTGTCAACTGGATGCCTGCCCCCACAGTTGCTGCACCTCAAGGATGCCCGCCAGGTCTGGAATACCTCACGCAAGTCGATCAGCTGCTTGTTCACCAGATCGTCGAACTCTTCGAAAGTATGATATCATTTTAGATAGATAGATAGATAGATAGATAGAAAGATATGTACATAATCACAAATAGTTTAGAAAATGTCGTAGAAATAAAATCGTAGATCTTAAAAGGAGCAAAGCTCTCAAAAATGAAAGGTAATGTCACACTCTTCGTCAGTGCCCATGATGTGACAAGAAAATATGTAATAGATATGTACATATACGTACATGGACATACATACACACACACATACAGATCCAGATTTCAGAATCATATGGGAGGATATTGAGCATTGGCACATTATAGTAGTTTCAATATGAGGTACATATTGCATTCAATATGATTTAAATGTTGAATTATGTTATTCCTACTTCAATTTTTTTTAACAGCTTGATTTAATCATCTTGATTTCTTTCTATATTATATTTCTTTGTCCTCTCATTTTCATTTTTGAATTAATAGTTAATTTGATACAGTAGTTGCCATAGTTACTGTACACAGTACTGACTGTACAAATGTATTTTCTTTCTTGACAGTGTTCACTGGTGTTGAGATGGCAAACAGATATGCCATCAAGAATAGTCTTGGTCAACAGGTCTACTTTGCTCACGAAGGTATGCATTTCATTTACAAAATACGTTGTATCTTAGAAATTTATTGGTCTTAAGCATTTCTTTTAAAAATAATGGAATGTAATCCAATAATATTCCTTCATTTTCTATGTTAGATGATTTATTTTACATATAACCTTTCAAGTATTACACAGCAATCTAACTCATAGGGTAGCGAGGCCCTTTAATACAAAATCACGTGTAACTTAGAAGAAATTCACGTATAAAGCCCATCAGTTCGCTTTGCAAACGTCTTTTCGATATATTTCAACGTTCTTCTCATTTCCATAATTTTATATTCTCTCCCGCGAACATGGTTGTGTCAAACTTTATTTCCACGTAACTTTACATCGCAAAATAATTTCATGTATATTCAGAACTGAATTGAGTTGACTATTCTTTATTTAATTGATACTTCTATAATTGTCCAATATAAATTTTAAAGTGTTCAGACGACATTCATTCAAGGCGTGCATAGATAATAGCTTATTTTATAACCGTAAATAGGTATACATTTACCATCTGGCCATTTTCCATTTGAAATGTCTCCTTCTAATTCGAACAATGGGTTATATATTCAATTAAAGTCGCACAACTTGTGCATGTGATATACATGTTCCCAGATTACTTTAGTTCAATTATAAATCTGTGATATTTTCATAGAATTGTTTATAGGGTGTATCATGAAGTGATTTCAAATTTCATGAAAAACGATTTGCGATACAGCTCTTCTTAGTTTGTTTCTTTCTTTGTTTATAGAGTCAGACTTCTGCATGCGTCAATGTTGTGGACCCCAGCGTGGCTTTATCATCCACATCACAGACAATAGTCAACAGGTATGTGTTATATTTTATGCGTCAGATCGTTATCAATGTACTTATTCTGTCACAATTACATATTGCCAAACCTGTCGCTCAACATTTGGCCAAGCCAATACCTAAATATCAGATAATTATACATGTAAAGTACATGGAAATTGCTTGTGCAACCCTAGATAGATAATTGACGCATTATAATTATATTGTTCAATTTCTTTGACCTTTCTTGCGTCTTGCGTCAATGTGTAGGAGGTTATGCGTATTGAACGTGAATCTTATGAAAGCAATGAAATCACGCTTATTTATTCATGTTTTAACTTTCTTGCGTCCACGTTTTTACTTTCTTGTCTCAATATTTAACTTTCTTGCGTCAATGTTTTCAATATCTTGCATCCTTGTTTAACTTCCTTGCGTCAATTTTTGAACTTTCCTGCGTTTTGACCTTGCATCTGTGTTTCAACGTTCTCTCAATGATTCGATTTTCTTGCGTCAATGTTTAAATTTTCTTGCGTCAATGCACTGACTCTTTACAGGAGGTGATGCGTCTTGAACGTGAATTCAAGTTCTGTGCTGGTTGTGGATGGTGCGCTGGTCCTGACAGTGAAACCTGTTCTTTTGAGGTCAGGGTCGAAGCCCCAGTGGGAAACATCATCGGATACGTAAGACAGGCGTAAGTTCCATTGAAATTTATATTTATACCCACTTGCGTAAAGATGGCGGCGCTTGGAGTACTGAACTCTCAAAAGTTCAACGATCAAAAATAGGCAAAAAAAGAGAAAAACAAACAAATAAAGGGGAAAGGGGAGATGATTCATGTATTATTTCTTTTAATATTATGTCAAAACCTATCACAAAATCTGATTTTCAATCTGAAGAAATGCTAAAGTGTTTGCTCCCTTGCTTCGCTCGCTCATGACTTGTGCCCCTTCAAAATCATGGGCTTGTTGCGCCACTGTTTACAATGGAACTATACATGTATATTCATTGGGGTCCCACCCTCTGGACTCTTCACTGGAAGAAGGTAATAATGAATACTATCGCACTATATTTATTTTTCCAGGCAATATTACCTTGGGCCCAAGTTTGACATTCTTGATGCTGAGAGGAAACCCGTAGTCAAGATCAAAGGACCCTACTGTATGTGTCAAGACATCTGTTGCCAAGGAGATATCGAATTCGATGTAAGTTACAAATTGTCAAGAAGTCAATGAATTTATGAATATACATCATAATATCTAGCATTTTTTTTTTACAAACATGCATTTTATATATTGACTTTGCTGGTTGTCCATACTTTCGATTGATCGGATCAATCACAACTCTTTGTAAGACGGGCCCCTGATGTTTAGTTCATTACTTACATCATTGGATATATTCCATTTTCTTGTATTCAGGTCTTTACCGGTGACATGGCTTCAACGATTGGAAAAGTATCAAAACAATGGCCAGGATGTTTTAAGCACGCGTGGACTGACGCTGACAACTTTGGTGTGACATGTGAGATATTCTCTTTTTTTGTAATTTTTTCGCATTTAATTTAACAATCTATTGATTTATTCGCACATTTGTATCATCGATCGATGAATTTGTATATTTTTATTTATTCCTGAGGTAATTCCTCTGATTCACATACACAATTTCAAAAGTTTATGGATAATGTTTATGAAATTGAATATACCTGCCGGCATTCTTTTGTTTTAACAGTATACTTCAAAAAGATTAGTCAGTGTAACACTTTAGAGATAATAATAAAATAATATTTTCCTCTTTTCATAGCGTTAGATACATCGGAACACGTCTCTTAGCGCTTTTACATGATTTTATTATTTCCCCGATCACTGGATCCGAGCTTGCCCGCATACAAGGTTGCATCCATTTCCAGGGGAGCATTCGAACCTGAGTTTCAAAACTCAATAGCTACATGTACATCAATTATTTTATTATCATTTGACTTCATGTTTTATTTTGTTATTTTTTATAGTCCCTGTCGATCTGCATGTGAACGTGAAGGCGACCCTCTTGGCGGCTGTGTTCCTTATTGTAAGTGCTTTATACTTATATTTTCTTTTTTTTAATTATCTTGCTGTTCACTTTCATTCTCATCTGTTTGTATAATACAGTGCATGGGTGTTATGTGTTACTTTAGAGTCATTATTTCAGTTAAATTGGGTGAATTCTTATTTTATATTGAACTATTTCTTTCTTTACCAAACTAACATTGTGTTGTGTATTTCCATATCACTCTACACTTAATCCCGGATGACGTCATCCTTGACATAGATGAGTGAACAATATGTCTATATCGTTATCGGGATCGAGTTGCATCATGGGTGAATAATGTATCCCGATATTGGTCCTCCCATCAACACGTGTTTTTTTTCTTCATTTCATGAGCATGATGGGGAAATAAATTCGTCTGAAATTTTATTATGTTCTTTCCGATGAGAGTTTTCCTTTCTTGAATGCACGAACTGTTTGATTTGTTTAAATATCTTTTAACATTGTGTAAAAAGTAGTGTTGTTTTTACATTTTCTGAGTATTAACAATAACAATTATTTTCCTTCAATGTGTACTCTTGCCTATTCCCCATTTATCTCCCTTTTTACCCCCTCACTCTCTCTCTCTCTCTCTCTCTCTCTCTCTCTCCATGTCTTTCCTTGTGTGTTTGGGTGGGTGTGTGTGTTTCCCTCTCTCTTTCGCTTCTTTCCTCTATGTTAACTCCTATATATACCTCCTATTCTACTTCTATTTCTTCTCATTTTGTGTGTTACATTTAGGACTTCATGTTCTTTGAGACGTCAAACAATAACAACAATTAATCACCAGGTAAAACTATAAATATTAATAAATAATGCACTCTAAATTTGAAGGGATTTAAAATAAATCCAGGTGGACTTTAGTTAGTGACCAATCGAATTTTGGATTTAATTTCAATCCTAAGAAAATAATTTTAAATCTCAAGGGATTTGAATTTGAATCCTTTGAGATTTAAAAATGATTTTTTTTTTTTTTTTAAATTAAAACTAAATCACAAATTCGATTTAGCACTAATTACAGTCCACCTTGATTTATTTTAAATCCCTGCAATGGAGTTATATCGTTAACCTTTTGAAAACTTAAAAAAAGATGTTTACTCTTGCTGTTTCGAGTCAAAATGATTCAAATCTTTGATGAAAATGGCGGGCATGATATGAATGAAAACCAAGCGGAAATCTACAAATGAATAATTGAATTTTCTTTAATATCGCATAAATAACGCCTATAATATGTAATTTATTATGTTTATGCAAGGGCTCATTCGTTACAAATTCGCTACTATAGTCCTGAATTTATGGTTATCTGAAGGGGATGGTCATGCTAATTTCTGTCTATAGTAAATTCCTGATATAGCACCCTGTCACATAATATGTGATTTCAAGTCCGGTGTTAGCCTTGGTGTTGGTGTTGAAATTTGGATTGCTTCCCCTAGTTCCAAAACTTATTCAGAGTTGAACCGGAACTTGTCCGTGGTTTATTTATGCTATAGTTCTTTGATCATTTTTTCTTCATCCACCGACTACGAATTATTTCGTTCACCAAAAACGTGAATCCAGTATATAACAATAAAAAAATGTATCTCAAAACTAGACTATGCTTTAGACGACTCATGCCCCTTTCATAAACCCAATTATGCGGCTAATAGCAGCATAATTTGGTCGTAAATTTGGAGGAGGACCAAAGTTATCCGCATTATTTTGATGCTGCAATTATCCGCATAATAGCGGCATCGGGACCAGATTTTGACTTTATGAACGCATTTCCAAATAATGCGGATAATTGCCATGGTGCGGTCACAAGGTCACCCTTTTCCAACACAACCGCATCGGAGGGGCGTGTGCAGTTGTCATGACGATTATCCGCCTTTTTCAGGACGGGCGCTCGTAAAAATAGTGCGGATTATTTTCGGAGTTTGTGAACGCAATTTTTATTGAATTATCCGCATTACTCTTAGGCGGCTAATTGGAGGATGGGTTTATGAAAGGGGTATCATACTGGCTTGTCTAATTATTTTCTAATAATTAAACACCACTCCGACTGAATCCATCTCGTCTAATATCACTTTGGTCTAATATCACTTTGGTCTAATATTATGCCTGTCCAAGTACACATTCGGCTCGCGCTCATTGTAATATGTTGAATTATCATTTTTCTTTGGGACTTACTGAAAATGTATATTTGACGAATTGCCAGTTTGTCTTATATCTCATCAGATTGAGCAATTGGTTCCGTCTTAGTTATAGACAAATGGTAATGAATCAAATGAAAATGTTAATGGTTAATGTTAATGGTTGTTTAAGTTGTTGACGAATATTGCTTTAACATGTGGGACGAGATTAAATATGTACTAGACGAGTGCGATGAGACCAAAATGTAAAACACTCTAAAAATAGTTGGGCACAACTATTGGTTAAAATCTGTCCAAATAATGGGTAATAAAAACTGATAATTGGGTAATTTTGCTCAAGTGGATAATAATTGCCCAGAATATATATATTTTTTACCAACATACATTACCCAACACAGTGGACAGTATGTTGCCCAACATTTTAAGTTTGTAGATATTCTTTTTGCATATTAACATGCATGACTTTGTTTGATCTATATTGCCATTCACCCTGTCATTTAATAGTCTTATGTTCCTTCTCTCTCTTTCTCTTTTTTTTTAATGTTTTCCTCAAACTCTTTCGGTTGTGATAATCTATGCCCTTATACTTATACTACGTGTGTTTATAGGATTTCATGTTCTTTGAGTCATCAAACAATGAAAATTGATCAGGTAAATATGTGTATTAGTGTCTATCAGATGCTCTCTATATTCATTAATTAAATTAGTCAATCATGATAATTAGGCAATTTAGTAACATGCATGTATTCATTTTCCAAAATCAATATAACTATTGCACGGAAGCTTTAAAGTGCCATCTACATCATGTCGACTTAAAAATGAAAATCAAACTTTTTTTACGTAGCGAGTCAGGCTATTTTGCCAATACGACTCATGTAGGCCTAAAAGTTATATATGTCGCCATGGCGAGATACATAATCTACTTATAAATATCTAGATGTCGTTTTGGTAAGATATGGCGGAATTTGCGATATAACATAGGAGATGCCATCTCCATGGTAACATATAACTTTATATAATTTTAAGTCGACCTAAAAATATAATTTGTATTTATAAACCATGTCGTCATAATGATGTTGTAGAATCGATATGGTAAGATATGGAATATATCGCTATCTTTTCAAGCAAGTGGCATTTTAAAGCTTCCAATCACCATGAACATGATGAATTTTGTCGCATGCATATTTCATTATTAGCTTTTCTTTTCAATCTTCTTCCTGTCAACCTATTTTGTTTTTATTATTTTCCTCCTTACTTCTTGAAGGACTTTATGTTCTTCGAGGAATCGAACAACGGCGACAGTGGCTAAACAGGTAAAAGTGAATGAATTTCTGTCGGGACTGCAAGGGCGACGCCACGGGGAGGACAGGGGTGACCACCCTCCTCTGAATTTTCAAGTATATTGAAAGGGGGGGGGGGGAGAAATGGATAATTAAAGAGAAAGAACGAAGAAAGAATGCTTTAAAGAGTTTGGGTCGATGATCTATAATACCACTATTATTGAATCCAAGATTATTGTAAGTGAGAATTCCCTGATTCAACGGAGAAAAAAGTGACGTCTTCTCTTGGATGGACACCCCCCCCCCCCCTCCTTCAAAATACCGCGGCGTCTCCCCTGCTCAATATGGGTGACTGTCCTTCATTTCGTTTATCATTATAAGTTAGTAGCAACGAATGTTCTTTGGTCTGTATAGCTTTCCAAATATGGTTCTGGGGAGCGGCTTTTCATCAACATTTTCGTCCGACAAGTTGTCAGGTCTGACAACTTTCCTTGATAATGATTGGCTGAGGGGCACGGTTACCATAGTAACTGTCGGATAAAACAGTACTTGTCGGATATTGAACGTCTGACAAGTCCTTTCGTGAAACGCTATCTGATGTTGATTGAATAAATTAAAATGGCAAGATAATTCCAATATTCATAATTTGTGAAACACTATTCATAAAAACGATGTTAATGTAGTCACTCAGTGTCATTGGTGGTGATTATGAATGAATGGCAGTCAAAATAAATAACCACCTTATATCCAATTTTGAAAATGCGGACAAAATGTAACTTTTTTTATCTTTCCTCATTCAAAATTAGTTTTCTTGTAAATTTATGAAGATTAGATATGTTGGCAATGAGTGAAACAATAAATTTTGTCCATTATACCATGCAGGTCTCCGATGATGATATTCACTCTATGTCATTATTTTTCTTATTACATGAACAAAGAAATCTCAAAGAAACCCCCTCCCCCCACTTTGTAGAACCAAAATAATAGTGATATGTTATTCAACGAGAACTCGATTGGGTATTAATTATTCATAGTCATAGATGACCTTATTTTTTCGTTGTCGCCAGACCTAATAATGATAATTAATGCTAACAATCCATCTTTCTTCCCCATCCCTCTCCCTTTCAATGCAGGATTTCATGTTCTTCGAGACATCAAACAACAACAACAACAATAATTAAGAAGAATGATCACCAAGCATCCACGATACCGATTACGATATTCCAAATGTGCCATGTTGTCTGTAAATTGCGGTTTATTTTCTTCAATGATTGTAACATTATATTGTCTGATAATGAAACATCTAGGTGATGGAATAATAGATTTCTTAAAGACATTACGTCACGAGATTTATATAGGTAGCGATCGATTCGCAGTCACCAATTTGATTAGGCAGATTGACATCAACAAAATAAGTTGAGTATGCGATTTACATTTTTAAATGTAACTAAAGACTTGATAGAGACTGATCAGAATACTTTGAAATATAAGAACCTGGAAAATGTATATGAATCCTTTAATATAAGGCCTAGATAATACTCTGCACTCGCGGAATAAACGGGTGCGACCGTCCCCCTCTTTAATGCCGCTCGTAATTATTATCAGCGCCATCTCTAGTTCTCGTGACGTATTGGCTTTGATAAATGTTATTACTATAGTGGGTAACTGTAATTTATGCAACATAAAATTAAAGAGTTTTGCGGAGATATGCTTTCATTTATTGTTTTCAGTGGTATTTGTAATGGAAATAAACATCAAAGTCAATATATCATTTGTTTTTTCTCCAGATTCTTGAAATTTTATGAAAGGTGGTTGTGACCTTTTAACACAGACAATCACCATGGGTATACTTTTTTATAATTCGTATTCATATCCAGTGATGCATTCATTAATCCGATCTAATATCTCATTAAAATATTAGATTGACTACGGGAACTGTATTTATGACGTCATGAAATATCATTCAAACAATATTTATCTTTTAAAATGTATATTAATAGAGGCTGAGCATCACACACTGTTCTACATTTGGTGAACATACGCAGAAGTTTATGAACATCTGACGTGTTGTGCATGATGTATTAAGGTACAGTTACATCAACTAAGCCGACTCCAGTCCGATCAAAGCTATTACATTATTCCCAATGGCATACCATCGAGATCGGTTTGGAGTCGGTTTCGTTGGTGTGACTTTAACATATAGTAAGAATGTATTTTAGAGGCTTTGGGTAAAGGTTATTTCTAACGTATATGATATTTTTGTGTAAATATAAAACTGTTATTCCATGTTTTCTGTTTTCTATATAACACCATCATCATTCCGAATTGAATTAAGGTTTGCGGTTCTCATAAGTTTCTGTTGTATAATTTCAAATGATTGGAAAGTAAAGATAGAAAAATGATGAGAATAATTTTAGCGCACAACCAAAAGACATGTTAATCAGGGCTGATAATAGGACTATAGATATTCCTACTTCCATAACCATTATAGAAGGCTTAATTTTTCAACAATACACCCCCCCCCCCCTCCCTCCATCCACCCGAAAAAAGAATAACAGATAAGACAAAAGATGATTTTTCATCGCAAAATCAGTTGTGTTGCAACTACACCAGAGAATCACCCCTAGCACTTTATACCCATATGTGTCGTCATAACACATTCTCATTTCAACATCATCCGGTGTTGTGTTCAAACTGCATGGTGTAGGCCAGTGGCGGATCGGGGGGGGGGGGGCACATCCGGCCCGTCCCCCCCCCCCTTGAGAGTCATAGGCAATATTTTTAATGTAAATATGCTGTTCATACACAAGTGTACCCCCCCCCTCCTTTGAAAGTCACAATATATATTTTGAATGGGAACATGTCAAATTTTTGTAGGAGAATGTGCCCCCCCTTTTTTTTTGGGGGGGGGGTGAATCTTGGATCCGCCCCTGGTGTAGGTCTATTTTTAACACCTGCATGTGTTGTATTCTCACAACACTAACCGGTGTCGTCTTGACACCGTACTCTTTATAGTATATGAATTCAAAATATGTGCTTATAGCACCGGGTGTAAGGTGTAATTATATTCATTTTGATTGTGTTAATATGACTGAAGTCTGTCCAAACTTGCGATGAACTTCAACTCGATCGTGAGAATCGCAGGTCTTTATGATAACACAGAATAGTAGAAAATTTTTAAGTGAATAATGCATGCCTCCAAAATCATTGAGAATTAAATTTTGATATCTTTGTTCTTGAAACCAACAAAGAAAGATAACAAGATACCGTTCACATACCTATTGAGTATTAAAATTCTTGGATGTAAACCCACCCCCACCCTCACACTTACCCCACTCACACGCATCACTCGTGTACCACATTTTTTATAGCAAGTTTTTATTGAAAATCACGATAAAGCGCTTCCTTTTTATAGAGGACCAGAGCTTATATCCGAATGTAGACAACATTAGTGTAGAATATTTTGTACATTTATTGTGGTAAATTTGGTATCTCGTTAGTATAAAGTATGTAATTTTTTTCTTTGGAAAGCTTTTAGATTTGTAATGCCCTACATCTCACGTTTAGTATTTAACGAAGTAGCATATTATCATATAGTCGATGAACACGTACGATCAGATAAAAAGATTGAATAATATTTCCCATGTGAATTTGAACTTTTAAATCATATGTGGAATAATATCTGACCAAACATAATATTTGTGTCCTTTGGGATAGTTTAGGTATTTTCTGTATGGCATAGATTAAACACTTTTGCCTAAGAACGAGGCACTATAGGCCCTATAGAATTGTCCAATTTGTACTTTTCCAACACTATGTAATTTTATTCTTTTACACTTCAATGTCATCTTATCTTAACTTGTATATTAAAAGTGGTTTAGTTTAATTTGTGTCTTATTATCAGCTCGTTTATACCAAAAATACATAAATTTGATATATTATCATTCTAGTTATTTATTTTCATATTATTTAGGATATGTGCCTTTCATGACTGTATTATAACCCTCCCCCCTCTCCCTCTCCCTCTCCTTCTCTCTCTCTGGGCTTTGATTATGAGATTTGAATTGATTGTTGTGCTTTAAAATCCTTCCATTGGCTCACGTATAATGCAAATTTTATATCATTACGCAGTCTTTCAGATTCATCGATGGATTGCTAATTACACAATGCTGTAATAATTATATATGTATAGTTTCTTCATACATTGACCTATATATTTTACATCCTATGCCTTCTGTAATGGATTATTAGGAAATGAGATGGACCATCCATGATGTATTTGTATAAAGCTGACTGTTAAATGAATGTGTTCATCGCTTGGATGGCCGAATTTTTGGAACAACCGGGAAATGTAAATGTCAAACATGAAAATTGAAGACAAAATAGCTTATTTAAGTTTGGAATGCATGATTCTAAGTAAAAGGAGGCCTAATTATATGCTAATGAAAAACAAAGTTCCTATATACCAAATCTACCACTGACAGCACATGGCGTCATCATGCGATTTTGAATTAAAAGGGCCGACATGAACCTCTGTATATGAATTTGATAATTGAAATATTTTTCCGTTATGATTTTTGTTGTTTATATCATAATGAGTTTGCAAAAAAAAATCTTTCGCAAATCGACTGAATCTATTACAGTATGAAGAGTGTTCTGGTATGATGTGTTCTAACACAGTACATCAAGAGAGAGGTCGGGTGGCTTTTTCGAGCGTATTGATATCGAAAATTTTGGAAGAATTAAAGTGGTAGGCCCTATTACCGATATTTTCATTTCTTTGATATGTTTTGTATGCATGGTAAATAAAATATAGTGATTTATAATCAAAAGTAGAATTTATGTTATTTTCTTATCTGTAGAGAGTTACTGTTTTAGTTGTGAATTTATATGATTGAAATCAACTCTTGCAGTGACGTTATTTGCTCTTGGGTCGTAGAGTCTAATTTATCAAAGCCTGTATAATGGATTAATGTATATACATGAACTAATAAAATAGTGTTGTATAATAACATTGTGTTTCTTGCAATGCATTTTTGCTTTTGAATCACCGAAAATATAGCGACTAAAGCGAATATATCAACCCCCTGGTTCAAGTTTATTATAAAAAAAAATAATGAGAATACAATAACAGCAATATGATAATTTCTGAAATCGGATGAATGTTTAAGGACAAATCCAATCCACCCCAACAAAAAGTTGATTTAAATAAAAAGAAAAAAATCCAACAACTTAAAGGGATGGTCCGGGCTGAAAGTATTTATAGCTTAATAAATAGAGTAGAATTCACTGAGCAAAATGCCGAAAATTTCATCAAAATCCGATAACAAATAACAAATTTATTGAATTTCAAAGTTTAGCAATATTTTGTGAAAACAGTCGTCATGAATATTCATTAGGTGGGCTGATGATGTCACATCCCCACTTGTTCTTTTGTGTTTTATTATATGAAATTAGGTTTATTAAAAAAATTTCCTGCAAGAACTAGAAAAATTTGATTGACAACTCGTTTAATGCATTAGATATTTATTGCTGCAACTAATTTCATTAAAAGGGAGACATATTATTCACACAACTATGAAATAATGAAGAAAAAAATGATTTTATGTAATAACATAAGAAAATGGAAAGTGGAGATGTGACATCATCAGCCCACCTAATGAATATTAATGACAACTGTTTTTACAAAATATTGCTAAACTTTAAACTTCAATAAATTTATTATTTGTTATCCGATTTTGATGAAATTTTCGGCATTTTGCTCAGTGAATTCTACTCTATGTATTAGGATATGATTTTCAGCCCGGACCATCCCTTTAAGCATAACACTGAAAATTTCAAAATCGGATGTTATAAATATGAAAGTTATGGCATATTTAAGTTTCGCTTAATTTCACAAAACAGTTATATGCATATCCTGGTCGACTATATAGCAAATGAGAAGACTGATGACGTCACCCACTCACAATTTCTTTTGTATTTTGTTATATGAAGTATGAAATATTCTAGTTTTCTCCTTATTGTCAAGTGAAACAAAGATTAATTCCTCCCTGAACAGGCGGAATTAGCATTATTTTAATACTATATGGTTCAGTCAAGTTGGCCCTTATTTTCAAATCGGTAAAATGAAATATTGTATCATTCAAACAATAAAAACAAAAGAAAAAGTGAGTGAGAGACACCATCGACTGTCTCGTTTGCATGTTTATTTTATTTATTTATTTCGTTTTGTTTACCCAGGGTAACCCCATCAGTGGACTAAGCACTGTTTTTCTTGGGGGCCCTGCATACAAGTAACAAATACATGTACATACATATAATAAATACAAACAATGAGAAACAAGGAAGAAAATATGTTCAAAGAGACAAGCAACCTGCAGGACATACAGACATACTGAAATACATGTGTGTGTAAGTAGAACAAAAGTCAACATATTGTGCATATGCAAATCCATATAACTATATATTCCCTATGATCATATGATTATTGATTAATTTTGTGTTTAAATATTTGTTTGCTTGTCCCTGGAACCAGCCAGATAGGGGTAGTTATTTTAATTCAGTAGTTTCTCGCTCTCCAATAAGATGTAGCGAAGGATTGCCTCGAGACTGCACTACGGGTACCACTATCCAGCTGGTTCCATAGAATGGCAGCACTATGAGAAAAGGCCTTTTTTCCAGCCTGTGTGCGTACAAGCGGTACCACTACACCATTCTGGACTGAGTTTCTAGTTCTGTACGAGTGGACATTACTAGATCTTACTACGAGTTCAGAGAGATATATTGGCGCTTCCTCGTTAAGGATAATGTGCATTGTTTTACATCTATGGTATTTCCACCTTTCTTCAATCGACACCCATTTGAGTCTATGGAGCACCTGTTCAATAGGTGTAGAAAAATTAACTTTTAGGATTAGACGGGCCGTTTTCTTATGCTGTCTGATTAAGCCATCCTTAAGATACTGTGCACACATGCTCCAAGAATTACTACAGTAATCAAAGTACGGCAATATAAGTGAATTAGCTAAGACTTTTGAACTGTCAATCGTGAGGTATTTTCTAAGCCTACTGAGAAGAGCTATCCGTGAGCCAATCTTCTTCATTGATTCTTCTACATTCTTTTGCCATGTCATGGTATCATCCATCCATACACCTAGATATTTATAATTACTGACTCTTTCAAGCACATGGTTATTAACAACTAGGTTAATATCATCACAGGTTGGTAGTTTCCTGGGGGATCCAAAAATCATGTATTGCGTTTTAGATAAATTTAGCCTCAGATGGTTTTGTGTCAGCCATTTATTCACAAGTTCAAGTTCTTTGTTTAATACTAATTCAATATCATTGATATTTTCAGCACTATAATACAGTATAGTGTCATCAGCATACATCATAATGTGACAATTATCTAGAATGCTGGGTAAATCATTCACCATAACTGAAAACAACAAAGGTCCGATAATCGAACCTTGCGGAACGCCTGTCTTGACATTAGTAATGTCAGACAAGGTTCCTTTGACAAATGTACGTTGGGTTCTTCCAGATAAGTATGATTGAATCCAGGTAAGCTCTCTGCCTTTAACACCATAGAAGGGAAGTTTCTTTAGCAACAATTCATGACTGACAGAATCAAAGGCCTTTTTTAGGTCAAGATATACGACACCTATTAGACGGCCATGGTCTATTTGCTTCAGAAGATAATCAGAGAAATAGGTAAGTACAGTATTCGTTGAATGGTTTTTCCTAAAACCAGATTGCTGTTTTACAAACAGATCATTATCACTAAAATGGGCATGGAGTTGATCATGAACCACTCTTTCAAGAACCTTCATTATGATGGGACCCGGGGGGGCCACTTCCATTGACGAGTGGATACCATGCGCGACCATGTGGTCTCGAAAAGCACCCTAAACACGTAATTTCAATATTCTGAAAATGCACCCCTTAACAAGTATTGGCGTGTGAAACCCTACCCTTAACAAGTATTGGAAACAAAACGATAATCTTGGCAAATATTCCCTGAAATGAACCCCTAAACAAGTACAGGAATGTTTTATTGTTACGGGCCCTTCGGTCGTCGGCTTTACCTTATTTGGTTTAGTACGACCCCACCTTCTACACCTCGTGCAAATCGGACTCTAAACACGAAGTGTTGGGGCAAAATGGACATCCTTTATAATACATTTTAATTTTGTTTTATCATTCCCGCAAATTCGACCCTAAACACGTAATTTTCCTAGCGAAATAGACACCCTTTTTTCATTATTTTTGTGTTTTTGACACCCTTATCACGTTACGTACGTAACGTGCCCTATCGTGAAAAGGACATCCTTTTTACGTGTTTTTTTGGTCGCGCATGGTATCCACTCGTCAATGTAAGTGGCCCCCCCGGGTGATGGGAATAATAGATATCGGACGATAATTATTTGGATCCTGTTTATCACCATTTTTGTATATAGGTGTGACTTTAGCAGTCTTCCATTCATTTGGTATTAGACCGGTCTGGAGAGAGACATTGAAAATCTGAGTCAATTGTTCAGATATAATTGGGGCAGCTTCTTTGAGCAATTTAGGGTCCAAACCATCTATTCCTGTTGCCTTTTTAATGTCCAGTGCTTTCAGAATCTCTAGTACACGCTGATGAGAGTTGATGTCCGTGAATGCAAAATTATGGTTACAAACAACTCGATGCAAGTTACCGTCATCATAATGTTGTGGGGCACCCTCAGATATAACACCAAAATTTGCAAATGAATGGTTTAGTACGTTTGCTATCTCGAGTGGTTCATGAATGTACTCATCATTTACTCTTAGACATTCAATGGAAGATTGGACATTACTGCCACTGAGACCTTTCAAGATTTTCCACAGTTGAGCGGGGTTTCGTTTATGCTCAATTATATTAGTTACATAGTAATCCTTCTTTAAGACATGTCTATAATTATTGATATGATTCCTACAAAAGCGATACTGTTGCCAATGGATACTCAGTCCACTAACTTCTGCCCTTCTTTTTAGCCTATCCCGTTTATATGATAATTGGATATACTCATCGTTTACCCAAGGTGTTTTTTGCCCTCTTACTCTCATAGTTACTACTGGAGCATTTCTATCACAAGATTCTACAAACTCTTGTTTCCATGCATCTTGTTTCCATGCATTCCACTGAGATGTGCATATAACTGTTTTGTGAAAAATAAGCGAAAACTTAAAATGTCACAACTTTCTTATTTTACATCCGATTTTGAGGAAATTTTTCTGGGGTGGACTTGACCTTTGAATAAGTTATGACATTTTAAAGCTTCCATTGCTTTGGGCCCGATAATCTAGAGGTACATCGCCATGGGCCAGTGCGACACACATCGAGGCGGGTTTGTTTGACAGGGGTATGACCCCAGCCCCTCCCCTTCCCCCCTTCAATATGGCACTGCCCTTTTATTTCATGCTTTTTTTGGGGTTTTAAATTTTAATGATTCGTCCATTATTTCATTCTTGATCAATCCATTCATAAAGTAATTTTATTCTGTCTAACCATGGACCTATGGTCTAACATAAAGATTATTTAGCGGGGGCGGGGGCCGGTGCCCACATTAGTGAGTGTGTAACCTTGATATATCAGATCAGTTCCGGCCAAAAAATAAATTAAAGCAAATTTCTTTTGGGGTAAAAACTTGGCCTCATATGGAGCCGAGAATTGCAAATGACACACACGCCTATCATGCCTATAGGGCCTGCACCATTCACAAGTACACTGCAGGGGCCGCCCCCGCGCCCCCACACTTTTTTCCAAAACCATGTACAAAAACGTAAGAATGACCATACGATAGTGATTTTCTGCATGGTCAGCCCCCTCACTTTGAAAACCGTTCCGCGGCCCCTGCTCTGGATTACTTTCATTTGCATCGGTTGGTTGTATTTGGATCGAATATTTTCAGTACCCAACACACGACTACGGTTTATATTTTAAGACTAAGCACGATCAGCTCTTTGAATAAACGCGTTCCTTGGTTACGTAATAGCTTTCTCTTCCACTTCGAAGTGCCTGCCTGTGTACGATCTCGATTCGTCATTGCTATATATAACCATTATGGCAGTAATGCGATATGTTGACATTATTGCATGCAAATTGCTGATCCTCGAAACAGTCTGCATCACGCGTCCATGGTAAAAAAAAGATTAGCACTATTATGTCTCTTAAATTCTTTAACTAATTTTTCAGTTTTGTTTCTTATGTCAAAATACAATCGGATATTTGAAATGAAAGGATCAGAGTGTCATACAAATCGTACGGATGAATAGCAATAAACACGATTTAACAGTCTGAAACGGTAGACTATCAATAGAGCTGCTGGTCACATGCATTTTATGCGTTGATATCTCGCTTTCCCCAAGCTCCTTGCTTTCCCTGACTGATATGAAATGAAAAAGGCTGGGAACATATTAAATACGCACGTCGTCAACGGGGAATGGTAAAATTATATACTAGTATTGAGATGCTGATGATGTGGGTCAGGGTGTAATACAGCAAACCAGAGGTCATAATTTATACAGCTGTGTATGGAAAAGGTGAGTCGAATATTATTTGGTATTAATAATTATAAAGCTGTTATTGTATTTTAACATAATCGCTTCAAATTATTCGTTTTGATTTTTGAGAGCTAGAGGAATGACTGCGAAGGTTGACTGCGTGTGAAACTAATCTCATCTGAGTGATACATGTACAAAGATATATATATAACGACATATGTCGCCATGGACCTAGCTCAGAATGACCAAGGCCAGTATGGGGAGGGGGGGGGGGGTCAGAAGTGATGTATTTCACGGATGAATCAGTGAAATTATCATGCAAAATGCAGGGAGATATAGTGAAACATGAGAAAATTAAGTGCGACATGTAGATCATAATATCACCCTATCATGCATGCCTATACTAGATCGAGCTGGAGAAGTATGAAAGAACATGAAGAAGAAGTGGTTTAACCATGGAGCTATTAAGAGATAGCTCTAGCTCTATGGTTTAACTAGTATAAGAATGCAATATAAATTTATAATACAAAATGATTGCTTCGATTGTAAAATCATGGAACTATTGTAAAATACTGCGATACCATGCAACAAGGCTAGCTAGGCAAAGACTCGATCAGGCTATAACAAATTTATAGTCATTTGATTTCGTTTCTCGGGGTTCATCTATTCTTTTTCTCAAATGTATTTATTATTGTGTTTTCCACCGGTTTTCCATAATTAAATACGGTAGTCTTGTTTCAAAGTTCCGCCATTTCCATTCCCATACCAGATATAGCCTGCCTTGCATTGTGAACAGGAGATCGCATACGTTATTATCATACTTAAAATTTCTATATTTGCATTAATTCGCTTGATCTGGCTATAATACGCGAACATGTGGGTTTACACTGAACCAAATGAAAGTATTAGCTTAATATTATTTATTGGCAACAAATAATATTAAGCTAATAATTTCATTTGGTATACACTGATAAACTATAAAAAGAATGTGAAACCATGGTGGACTCTGTCTTGTGTATATGACCATATATAATTAATAGCTCCATGGTTAAATAGGTAAAATATTCCAGTTTTATAGGATAATCTACACTATGGGAATGAGTTAGGTTTGTGACCCCTAGCCTTACGGGCTTTGGGAAGGGTCCTAGAATCACATGCAGCTATTTGGAAAGAAAGAAAAGATACCTATTAAATTTTAGGATTTTTAGGGATAGGGTTCTTTTTAGTGCAGCTTGATTTTTTTTTATTAGACACCCTTTTTTGCCCCACTCGTTCTTTATTTAAAGAAATTATAGGCCCACTGATTCTTGGTCCAAAATCCAATAGCTGATTAAAAATCATTATTTTCCGATGAAATTAGGAAACCTTACTACAAAAAGGCGTTCCCTGCATAATAAATAGATGAATAAAAGATTTGCTGTATATAGAGATTTTTACAAGATTGGCTAGAGACAACTTGACGCCCTTGGGCATGTTGGGAGAATTTCATCAACATTTATGACCGACAAGATCTGACAACTTTTCTCGATTTTTATTGGCTAAAGAGGTAGGCATGGTTACTATGGAAAATGTCAGGTAAAATAGGACTGGGTCCCGTCTTCAGTTACAAAGAGTTGCGATTGATCCGATCAATCACAACTATTGCGGCCAGCTACGTCAATATCTATTATGCATGTTTGTTCAAAATATTTTCTAACTATAATCATGCATCATTCATTGTTTTCTTGAAAATTCACTGTGCCTCTTTTTGTTTACAAAAGACAAATTTCCTGTAGAAAAAAATATGACACTGGTGGATTTCCATAGTTATGATTGATTGGATGAATCGTAACTCTTTGCAAGACGAGGCCCAGCTGATCAATCTCAACTATATTGAAATCCATCGATGTCATAATTTTTTTCTACTGGAAATGAGCAAAATGTCCTTTGTAAACAGAAAGAAGCACACTGAATCTTGAAGAAATGATGGATGCAAGAATATACATCATATTTTTGTGTAGAAAATATTTTGAACAAACATGAATTTTAGATGTTGACGTTACTGGCTTTCCATAGTCATGATAGTTGTAGGCCTACCTCGGTAATTATTACTGCGAGCGGGAAGCGCGAGCAGAAATTTTTAATATGCGTTCTGGCCTGATCGAAAGGGGGCCTAGCTGTTAACTGTTTGGTTGCAGTTAGCAATGAAAGCTATGCATATTTCAACAATAAAATAATGCGAGCGCGAAGCGCGAGCTGAAAAATTTTGACTTTCCGACCTAATTATTGACATTCTACTGCACTTTTGTGCATCATGAACGGGATAGGTATATAACTACACGATTGATGCGAGCGCGAAGCGCGATCGGAATAAAATTGAGATATCAGACTTAAAAACGACACACTCTATTCATGTTTGGTAAATCATGAAAATGATGGGTAATTGGATATCTTCCTACATTAATGATGCAACCGCGAGGAGAAAATTTTTGATATTCTGATCTGAAACTGTATAAATTAAGCCCCTTTCACAACTGATGGTGCGACTGATTACAACCGTTGCGATTATGTGCAACATATGTGACCAAATGATCGCCAACGATCGTACGAGCAATGTGAAACCTTTTTAAGCACGTTTTTAGATAAAGAAGAAACTGCGTATCTCCATAACATACTATTAATCAAATAAGCCTAATGAGAGCGCGAAATTTGTTTATATTAATGCCTGAAAATTTGATTTTTTTTTTTTTGCACTTTCATAATTATGAATAGGATGCATGGGTTAATATTTGTTTAACAATCAAAGCGAGCGCGAATCGCGAGCTGATTTTTTTTTTAAATATATAAGTTGTCATGAAAAGGGGGTTTTAAATCAAAATGCGAGCGAAACGCTTGCTGATGCGTCTTGACAATCACACTTGAAAGGGATATTGTGAGAACTTTATGGAATACACGAAGACAATAGGTACTTGGCAAATCAAATACATGTAATGCGACCGCACAGCTCGAGCTGAAAAGGTTAATATTCAGACCATAAAACGTACATAAACGAAACACTGAAAGCTCGATATCCGAGCTGAAGTATGTTTTGTATATTGACTTAAAACTTAATATTTTAAGTTCCATTTCATCCTTTGGAGCAATATGATACGAGCGCGAAGTGCGAGGGAAAACTTCATCTAGTGATATAATTTTTTACCCAAGTCTTCCCCTCACCTTAGTTTATTCACTCGTCAACCTTCTCTTATTTTTCCCTCTTCTTTTTCCCTCCTTTCTTTCCCCTTTTTTCTTTCCCCCTTTTTTTCTTTTTTTTTTGTTCCGCCAATGGGGGGGGGGGGGGATCTATGCTAGCCTTGCTAGGCCTATATGGGTGTGTGCAGTGGCGTCGAACCAAACATTTTGAGGTGTGAAGAACATGGCTCATAGGGGCAACATTACCTTACAAAATTAAAGCGAAAACAAAAACATTTTAAATTAAAATGTACTTTTTGTGATAAAGTTTGAGTAAAAAAATGATGAAACACATGAAAGCAATTATAGGCCTACTTACAGTAACGATGAATCTTACATTTGTTTATATATTTCCACCATGAAAATTGCGCTATGGGGGTTGATTGTACACAGCACCCCCACCCGCCCGCGTAGTTATAAGGATACGTCCCTCCCCATCCCCTTGCTGTGTACACTATACATGTATACGCCTAATTGAAAATATGCTTTTTCAGGAGTCCCCCCTCCCCCGAACTGAGCCCCGAAAATAGACCCCTTTCTCTGAAAAATCGGGAGCACGCAGACGACCTTCTGGGAGGGGCGGGGGCCGGGCCGGGGCCTTAGCCACACAGAGTGGTCCAGCAGCGCATTACCTATAGTTTGGGTCACATATATATGGAGGGGTGAAAAGGAGAGCATAATCTCTTTTAGTAGTTGATTTGCTTCACAAATTCTCGAAGAGGTTCGCGAGTTAGGGGGTAATGTTGACCCCCCTCCCCCCGGGGGGATGTTGACCCATTCTACCTCCATGGTTGGTCATTTTGGGGCGATGATCAGGGGACAAAATAAATTAATATTCAATGAATAAGGCTATGCCCACCCCATTTCAGTTTTCTTGGATTTATTGCTTAATAATTATCTTATTACTAGTAATTGCGACGAGTTAGATAACGCGCATGCGCATCGATCGCGGCGGACGGGAATCTGTTGCTGTGGAATATTAATTTCTGAATCTGTTTGTTTTTCAGTGGCCTTTGAAATTGAAGGGCGTTGGAAGCAATTAAAGGAGATCTACCTAACTCAGGTTCTACTGTATTACATTCTTGAAGTATCCAGATTAGAAGCAGAAATGGCCGAGGTTAGTAAAAACTGCTAATGGAGTGATGGCTGATGCTTTATTTTCGTTTGGGCTCGAGACCGGTTAGCTGCGCTCTAGCACCGTACCGGTACCGGTACGGTACTGGCTCCATCCACCCAGTACGGTAGTGAGGTTATGCATGCATCCACCTCACGTCCCACGAAGCGTGAGGCCAGGATGAGGGTAGACAGCTGGCAGCCGTCTGTTTCGAGGAGTTTTTTAACTTTTTTTTTTTTTTTAATTTCTCCTCGTACACAGACGGCTCGCTAGCGTGCAGCCACCATTAGGGGACTTGCAATGCAAAATCCCCCCGTCGGGGCTCTTCAATTTTTGACTTTAATGAATAAAAATTTTGAAAATTAACGCGACCAAAATGCAAATTAATATTCCCTCTTGGCATTAATTGCCAAAAAACGGAGAAAAATCAAGTTAAAAGGAACAAAAATAGTGACTTACCTCGGCTGTCGCGCAAATTCACTTCCCCGTTTTATCCGATCTTAAGTACATAAACATATGGCCATTGAGTCCCCTGTACAGATCGCGCTAGAACTTCGGTCTCTGTATTTGGTGAGTGAAGCCAACGGAGTTCAGCTGAACAACCAACATAACAGAGACCGAAGCTTTTGGTCTAGGATGAGGGTTGCTTGTTGTGGAACTCTGTTCCACTGTCACTGAGCTTTAAAAAAAAGTTCATTCTCAAAAAAATATTTTTTAATCGTGCCAAGAAATCCGGGCAAGAAATAATTTGGCTAGATTTATACTAGGCCTAGTAGGTATGTGACAAAAAAAATGAAAATCATCAAATATGAATAAATTTGGTATCACTTGAAAGCTCTTAAAAAGACCTTTAAAATGATACCAAGAACTTTAATTTTCATCAAGAAATTATAAAGTTATTCCAGTTTAAGTCGCGCATATTCATCCAAATTTGTGGTCATTGTCTTAATGTAAAGTCAATGGAGTACAGAACCGATTTTTGTGACCATTTTGAACCCAAGTCTTCAACAGGCTCTAACTTCTTTGTTTTTGAGCCATATGAAGTAATTTAGGTATCAATGGAAAGGTGAGAGAAGGCTCAATTGATGTGTATCAATTCATCTTGTAATTTTTCTTATTATGTGTAAAATAATTTATTTTACTTGATTCTAATTAATTATGCAAATAACACAAAATCACAATTACTCGCCTCTTTTTTTGCCAAATGAATGAAGGTGATTATGATAGATAATTCATATAATTTAGTTGGCATCAAAACAGCATCATGTAGATAATTTCCTAAATGAATTTGTCTAAAGTATTGTTTTTGTAATTTCTAATGTATTTCTTTGTTTTTCTGATATAAATTACAAGCTCTTTTTCAACTTAGTATTGTAATTTTGTATATGTGTATGTACGGGGGTCCTTTTTTACATTAAAAAAAAATTATTTTGTACTTTGTATGACCAAATAAAAATATGTGTGCTTTTTTTCTGATGTATTTGATTGTTTCACCAATTCCTTATGTATTCTATTGTTTCAACAATTTGTTATACATGTATAATATGTAGCTTTTGATTTGAGAGACAATGGACATGTGATTACATTTTTTTAGAAGGAATGAGCAGCTGAGTGTAAAATATGTATGTAGAATTGTATGCAATTTATTTCAAGTATCAAGAAGGACGAAAATTAAGTTTTAATATATTCTATCAGTTGTCAATTTCTTACATTTGTATACATACATTGTATTACAAAGGCCCTGTTTGAGCTCTCTTTTTAAAGAAAAATAAATAAATTCAAATTATTAGTCGTAGCCAAAAGAAAAGGAAAAGAGTGGTCTATTTCTTTCAAAACAAAACAAAAAACAACCAGGAAAAATATATAACAAAGCTCTAAACAACAACAAAACAGACATCAAAGGTCCAAACAAGCACTAAAAACAAGAGAAAAAAAGTGACACAAAAACTTGTACCAATCCCATCCCCATTTTCCAATTCAAAACACAACCCCCACCTGCACCCCTAAAAAAAAAAGAAAAGTGAATAAAAAAATAAACAGTACAATTAATAATAAAGAAAACATAAATACAGGACTTAGACCCATCTGGAAATGAAATATTCTTTCCTCTGAGTTTTCATGTATTTTCTTACAAGAGTGAAAAAATTTACAACAACAAAAAAATAAACATCTAGTTCGTGCATTTTAATAAAAAAATCAACATTTAGGATATTCTCCTTTCAAAAGCAAATCCAGTCTCCAAATAATGAAATATGACCAAAAAAGAATGAAAAAATAAACAATACAATAAATTAAAAAAGAAACTTAGAAAAATATATAAAAAAAGAAACTAAAAAATAAACATAATTTTTGCATTTTAATTAAAAAGTCAACATTTATAATATTCCCCTTTCAAAAGCAAATCCAGTCTCAAAATAATGAAACATGATTGAAAAGTTTCAAAATATATTTTTTTTCTACAAAAGAAAAACAAGAAACACTATAGATTTTGCATTTTAATTTAATAAGTCAACATTAATATTCCACTTCCAAAAGAATCCAGTTTCCAAAATGATAAAACATGATTGAACAATCAAAGTAAAACATGTTGACTCTATAACATTAGGGGGAAAGAATGTTTTTGTGACAAAATGTATATATTTAAATCAATATCAGAATAATAATCTACGGTATGACAGACATTTTCAAAAAAAGGCACAATATTATCAAGTAAACAATTTAGATCCAGTTCAATCCAGCATGAACGACTCACTATCGACCGCTCCCGTCACCAAGCCCTCTGCATCGGGTACCGGTAGCTCGACTGCCGAAAGACCGACGGGAGCCCACCGCATCGGGCAGCTCGACTGCCGAGAGACCGGCTGTGACAAGGGTAGCTCGCTCCGCTTATATCTGGACTGCTCCACGAGAGAATCTTTTAATTTTACTTTTTTTGTCGATTTGAATATATTCTATAACAATTCATATACATAGTTGGATCGTACTTTTACTTATCATAAAAATTTTTTGATCATTTGCACATCCAAAAATTTGATGAACTTCCAAGCTCCGATATCCACACTTTACAGGCGAGTATCCACATTGAAACTTATGTGTACAGAAAGAGCACATTTTCAACTGTCTGTGTAAAGGCACGAGATTGCATTAACTATGTGCGCATGCGCATGAAACCCCATTTTCGATGAGCCACCCAGACAGAGGCGATGCCACTTGCAGCAAAACCCGTGCGAAAACAGTGCAGCCAAAACCAGCGCTCGCGATGCGCCCGTATTCGCACATACCTAATACTAGGTACCGTATTTAATGACTAGGAAGATTTAATGACACATGTTTGCTCAATTTCTAACTAATTACAGTAAATAGCTTTTCCATTTTAAAAGTATTTGGTTTGTTACAATAATATATTGGCAATAAGTTGGACCTAGCGATCTTTTAAGAAGCTACATTCAGTTAAAACTAACATGACTAACACTACAGCATGAAATTGATCACCAATTCTGTCACTTAGTCTAGTCTCTAGACTTTAGTTCTAGACTAAGTTACAGAATTGGTGATCAATTTCATGCTGTAGTGTTACTAGTCATGTTAGTTTTAACTGAATGTAGCTTCTTAAAAGATCGCTAGGTCCAACTTATTGCCAAGATATTATTGTAACAAACCAAATACTTTTAAAATGGAAAAGCTATTTACTGTAACTGATACAATAGAAAACTCTTAATGAATTGAAGTTAAGAAAATGATTAACAACATATATATCTACATAAGGAAACAACATCTTGTAATCAGGACTTCAAACATTCACATTCTGTTTTATTTTTGTATCAATTATTCTGTACCCATTTAGGAAAAACACTTTCATCTCAGTAATGGAATTTCCACAAACTTCCCCTTCTGCCAGCGGATACATTTGTAAATCACTGTTCACAAAGTAATGACACCTGTATGTTATATCCTGTATAATCATTGTAAATATGTTATTGTTAAACCTTTATACTGTATATGTTTAAAGGGGAATCCAGCCTTGGCCATAAAATGTTAAGTTGGAAAGCAGAAAATAAATTAAACAGAATGGCGAAAGTTTGAAAGAAATCGGACAAGCAATAAGAAAATTATAGCTGCTTTAAAATTGAGATCACTAATAGTATGTAGATTTCAAATTGGCAACTGGGTAAGTAAATTATGACAAGGGGCAAGGACAACTTTCACATAAGCCATGTACTTTATTATCAGGGATTTGTGGTTTTCTCCTAAGTACCCATTCCCCTGGGGCAGTAATCTAATTATAATCCAGGTAGTATATTGTTTTATGTCCTCATGAAAGAAAAATATGATTTGTAATAAAACTTTTGGGGAAAATTACATTTTAGCCATAATATGTATTGGAGTACATGGAAGAGTAGTCCTTGCCTTACATCACTATGACATCCCATATGCGGCCAATTTGAAGTCTCCATGGGTATAGTGATTACCAATATTTACAACTTTTAAAAATTCATAACTTTCTTGTTGTTTGTCCAATATTGTTCAAACTTTCACCTATCAACTTGTCTGATTTTTCTTTTTCTTATAAAAACAAGTTTTTATTTGGGTTGGATTCCCCTTTAAGCCGTCATTTGTCCCCACGGGGCCAAAAGGTGTACAGTATTTTCAATAAAGTTCAAAGGGTACGGCCGATCGTGCACTGGTGCCCTTGGACCCGTAACACAAAGGGTAGACCTATCGATTAATCGTACGCTTGATTTTCTCATAATCTTTACTATTCAACAGAACTATTCTGGGAAGCCAGTTAGCAGCCAGCCTGGAATGCCCGGTGAGTGGATGGCAATGCCCAATGTCCAGTACTCGCCAACCTGCCCTCCTGGACTGGAATACTTGACCCAGATTGACCAGGTCCTCATCCACCAACAGATAGAGGTTTTCGAAGGTAAAAAAAAGGGTGCTCATTAAAAAAAAGGACTTTTAAGTTTTTACATTGAAAATGTGGGAAAGCCACTGGGCATAGGCAGAGTTGTAATAAACTTACATTGAAATATAAGCAAAGCTAAGGTATCCATCAATCGTAGGTCTCGAAATTAATTGCAAACCTGCTATAGAATGCTGGTTTGCTCCTCGCGATTAAAGGACAAAGTATTTTCTATTATTGTTATTTCCTGTAGACTGTAGTTATATTTGATCTTTCAATTGTAAATTTGCAAGTAATATTTACAAACAATCACAAATAACTTTCTTGCAAGTGCATGATCCCTGTAGATGTCTTTACTTTAATAATGATAATAATAGGCATTTTAATTATATAGTGCCATCTATCTAGAAATATTCTATTCTGAGGCGCATAGTTATTATTATTATCCCGGCTTTAGCTCGAGCTGCCTTTCAGCGCTCATGCATTCAAGGATACTTTTAAGGCAAGAGTCCTTGTATTAAAAAATAAAAGACATGGCTTAGACTTAAAAGTGCCTTACTCTGCACTAGAATATACATAACATTGATTAGAGATACAGGGCTTGTGTAAATCCAAGGTATTGAAGGTAGTTACCTTGGATGCTCCTTGCCTTGCTGCCCTAACAATTCCCCTAAAATATGGATATAAGTGGCTTTCATGCATATTTTTATTTTAAAAGGTTTTCTTTCATCCTAGAGGTTGCTATAATTTACCAAAGCTTGTTATATTTTGCCTAATTTGACTATATTTTCTCTCTCTTTTTCTCACTCAGTACTCACTGGCATTGAGATGTGTAATAAATACCAGATCAAAAATTCCCTAGGACAACAGATCTACTTTGCTTATGAAGGTAAGTCCAATGTATTCAGAAATATTGGGTGTATTTTTTTTTCAGGGGGTTGGTTCAAGATCAAATTGATTATGAAGAATGAGGTGGGTTTGTCAAAGTTTTTCACTCTCTTTTTTTATTGTGAATTCACATGAAATATTAACATGTGAATGTAATGGCAATCAAATGAAATCAGTGCAACATAAGTAACTTGACTAAAAATGTAAATTAAAATAAGTTATTTATTATAATGTTAATTTTAGTGTAGTAGGTTTCAAGGTAAACAATGTATCTTTCTTGAGCAAGTGTTGGCCCTGAAAAGGACCACCCAAACTCGACGTTTTGACAAGTGTGTTCTTGTCGTCTTCAGGGGAATGTTAATTTTGTTGATCTTTGTCAGTTGTATGTATTCTCTAAAATTCAGTTACCAAATGCACATTTATTCTCCAACTGTTTGAACACAGTAATAAAACTCTCTCAAATAGTATTAAACTGAAACTTATTCTGGATATAAAAACTTGGGGGGGGGGGTCAACTTTCATACTGGGCCATTAGATAATGGCTGAAATACTCTTTAAGACACAAATATTAGTTTGCATTTAATTACATAATTATGGATTTACCCTTTGAAATAATAAGTGTCCCCAGGGGCAAAGTGCCATCATAATGAGGTAATTATCTCAATCATAAAATGTTTCCAGTATTGACAGTGGTCATAAAATGAACCTAAATTAAATTTATTGTACATATCTCAGATGAACCAGTTGATCTTTAGGGCAAGTCCAAGAATTCGCACGTGTTACGTATGGGACATTTCAGAGGCTTTAATGACCTGAAAAATAGTGTTAAATGACTTTGATTAAATTGAATACCCTCATGATGGTAGACATCTAGGAGAAGAATAATCATGCAAAAAATTGTATCATATGGCCTTGACCTTGACCTTTTAGAGAGAAAAGATGTGCCGTTACGTATGGGACGCAGAAATAAGACAATTTTTATAACCTTTTTTTCAAGTTGAGAATTCTCTGAAAGTATTTAATTTGACAGCTTGTAACTTAGTGTAATAGAAGTCACTACACTCTAGTATATCTATGGCAAGTTTCATGTCATAAGCCCAAACCCTCTAATTACAGACTCTAATTAAACAAATTAATGACATGTTACGTATGGGACAGTTACGTAT
The DNA here is from genome assembly GCF_037042905.1 of Lytechinus pictus. Taxonomy (NCBI): domain Eukaryota; kingdom Metazoa; phylum Echinodermata; class Echinoidea; order Temnopleuroida; family Toxopneustidae; genus Lytechinus; species Lytechinus pictus. The sequence goes on along the minus strand of NC_087258.1, from coordinate 11,615,630 downwards.
GGGACATTTTGTCCCCATAGAGAACGTACATAATTTTCCCCATAATTTCAAAAATCAAATAATCAAAAATATGGAAATAACAAGAGTTTTTTTCTTTTAAAATGTTCTATTGAGACATATTTGATATGACTGAAAAGAAAATTAGCCATTTCAACAATTTTTTTTCTTGTTTTTCATGGTTTCATGAATTTCTTATGTATTTCTATTGTTTTTTATTTTTTTCATATTGTTCCATTTTCACAGTTTTTTCACTTTGATTGTTTTCATCAATCAGTATTCATAACAAATTAGTCTTTAAACACTAAAGAAAAGGTAAATAATCACTTTTTAGAGCACTCTTGAAATTGGTTTTTCTCCATTCACTTTGTACACAAATCTCCCCATTGACATTGTGTGTAAATGTCCCATACGTAACATGTTGTCCCATACGTAACAATTTTTTAATTAAGTTTTAATTAAAAAGTAAACTTTATTTTTGAATCTTTTGTGGTATAACAATTTCCTACTTAATGAATTAGAACTTCCCAGAGATACAACAATGCAAGTATTGTATTATGAGAAATAACTTAAAAAAACATCCTCAAAATGTTACGTATGGGACATTCCATCCTTGGACAAGACCTAATTTGCATATTTAATTAGATGACACCACTTTTTTCCCCAAAAAGTAACAAGATGTTATGGGGTCCATGTCCCACCTATGACTAAATCTTACAAGTTTTGTTTTGATTTTCTATGAGTTTTTGTAATTGTCCCATACGTAACGCCCATTTTACCAATTATGCAAATTAGGTGCCCCAAATTAGCATAAATATGTATATTATCAAATTTTTCTTTATGAAATTTTAAAATTCAACATTTGGGCTTTCTTACCCAACCAAAGATAACTTCTTAGATTAAAGATGAAATTTTGCCTTCTAGGGTGACCTTTTCTTGGACTTGTTATTTTGGGTTTCTCATGAGAGTATAAATATTAAAGTTTTCGGTGACAAAATTAAGAAGAACTAGATTTTAATTCGTCATGCGGACGAATTAGGTGGTCTGTCATGATTTTTCATTCATTGTCGGCTAATGTTGTATAAAATGAATCCCGGGAATGAATCATTCAGATATGATTGATAATCTTGATCATAGACATCAAAGGAATAAATTTTGACCATTGCTAAATGTGATTATAAATGTAGTGATGACAATCGTGATGATTATAATGATGGTGGTGATAATGCAATATGTTAAATACGAAATAAAGTTAGGAGCACGTAAAATGCCGGCTTAAAAACTCTCCAAAAATCTCAGACGATTTTACCGAAATTGGCTTTCCAAAATTGCGCAATGAAAGGCGCCTTAATTTTCACAGCAGCTAATTTTTAATCGACAGTTTGATGTTATTTATGCAAATTCTTGTTAAAAATTCTTTGTACTTTGAGCATTTTTTTTTTTATTTCACCCACTGACATTTCACAATGTCAGTGGGTATTAATTTCACAGAATACTTGAAAATTCATAGGTGATACTTTTTAAAAGCTAAAATATCTTAAATATTTTTGTTCAAATTTTCTGCTACATTTCAATAGATTTTAATGAGAAGTTTCATAATGCTATAATTTCACAGCATTCACCTCAAAACTCATGAGTGATGTATTTGATAAAAGAACCAGATTTTTTTGTAAATGTTTGCCAAATTTCTGAAAATTTTTAAACATTTCAAATAATATTTTCCGTCAAAAATTTTCAATATCCATTTATTAATTGTGTATGACTTTGACATTTACTTGAAAATTCTTTCTTGATGATTTTTACTGAAAAAAAGTCAGGTAAAAGATTCAAATACTGGCAATTTTCCCGCAAAATTTCGGGAACATGTGTAATTAACTAAATTGCACAATTTTTTCATTTCACAGAAGGTACCTGAAAATTTGTTATATGTTATATTAAGTAAAAATGAACAAACAGAAAAAAATCCAGGAATTTCCGCAAAATGTCCGGAATGAAAATTTTCAACCCAATAGCGTTTAAATATTGCAGCGTTTACTAAAAAATACATAAATGATGTTTTACAATGTTAAAATTGCCCCTTAAAAAGTTCCGGCAAAATTACAAAAATTGTCCTACATAAAAAAATGCAAGGCAAGTGGGCTTGAAATTTTCAGGAAGACTGTACAATTGGTTAATAAAACATTTCTCTAAAGAATTTCTCAAAAATTACGTCCAGAAAAAATTTGCAAAAATTTAAACACATCATAACACATTGATGCTGTGGTCAAAAGTCAAAATTATTCACACGTTATTTGTAGAGAATTGTCTTCACTATACGATATCAAAATTTGGAAGAAAACTGACCAGTAAAAACGAAGATACGGTCAAGTCATTGACGTTTGTTGCGGAAATATGTAATTTTCACTAATAACTTAAAATTGACGTAATTACAAAATCTCCAAATGAAATATTGAATATATAAAAGAGTGAGAAAAAATTTGGGGTCAACGGACTCCCTGAAGAGCTACAGTGAATTTTATATAGGCATATTTTAGCCCATTTACGCGCGCGTAATGCAAATTTGAATGGACGCGCATTCCCGTATTATTGGTCGTAAGAGGCTGAATGAGGTATCAAATTAATCAGAAGATAATGAACAATGGAAAGACATGAAAGAAATGATGACTCGAAGATGCATAACGATGGTAGGTGCAAGAACGCGCACGCATACCTGTGCGCGCGCAAATTCTTGACATGCTCAAAATGACCAGAAACGTACCCAAACTTGACCACGGTCGATTTGGGGAAATTTAAAATTTTGACGCGCGCGTACGTGCGCGTCGTGACCTTTGCATGACCTCTGATGATATGTCCTGATGACCTGTCACCTGAACTTGATATGATGCAAATATGGATGATTTTTGATGATTAGTTGCGATGATATGATCAATCATTTAATTTTACAAAATGGCGCCTAGATGACGTCATCATGATTTGATAACCTTGAAAAGTTTCCATTCCCATGTCCATAATGATGCCCATACATGACATGAAAATCAAGGAAATTGACATGCCCGATTTTGAGATAGAGGTGGACAAAGATTTGGCAATAAAAATAAATAAAGTAAATTCTGACGAATATAATAGGTGATCTGTCATCTTCATGACAGACCACCTAAAAAGGACCAAAAAAAAAAAAAAAAAAAAAAAAGGGGGTCCAGCGAGGTTTGAACCACCGAACCCTGGTATACCAGTCAGGTGTGTTATCCAGTCGGCCACAGTGTGTTCGACAAGCACAGAGAGCAAAATAGGAAACATATTGTCAACTTGACATTGAATGTACATTCTTGCAATTCCAAATTGGCATGATGACAAAACTCTACAAATTCTAGTTTTGAGAATAGTACAAGCTTTAAAATGAAACAGTGGAGATATTGTCTAAAGGATACATTCTAAGCTAAAACATATTGAAAATTTGGCGAGAACAGACCAAGATTTACGGAATTAAAATCAATTTAAATGACTGTGGTGACATCATGAAACAGAAAACACTTGTTCTTAGTTCCGACGCCATTTTGATGACGTCACGATGTAATTAAGAGTCAAATGTGGCATGAAATCATATCTCCTATTCATACTCTATTCGAATATGAAAAGAAAAATTGGGGTCAACGGACTCCCTGAAGAGCTACAGTGAATTTTATATAGGCATATTTTAGCCCATTTACGCGCGCGTAATGCAAATTTGAATGGACGCGCATTCCCGTATTATTGGTCGTAAGAGGCTGAATGAGGTATCAAATTAATCAGAAGATAATGAACAATGGAAAGACATGAAAGAAATGATGACTCGAAGATGCATAACGATGGTAGGTGCAAGAACGCGCACGCATACCTGTGCGCGCGCAAATTCTTGACATGCTCAAAATGACCAGAAACGTACCCAAACTTGACCACGGTCGATTTGGGGAAATTTAAAATTTTGACGCGCGCGTACGTGCGCGTCGTGACCTTTGCATGACCTCTGATGATATGTCCTGATGACCTGTCACCTGAACTTGATATGATGCAAATATGGATGATTTTTGATGATTAGTTGCGATGATATGATCAATCATTTAATTTTACAAAATGGCGCCTAGATGACGTCATCATGATTTGATAACCTTGAAAAGTTTCCATTCCCATGTCCATAATGATGCCCATACATGACATGAAAATCAAGGAAATTGACATGCCCGATTTTGAGATAGAGGTGGACAAAGATTTGGCAATAAAAATAAATAAAGTAAATTCTGACGAATATAATAGGTGATCTGTCATCTTCATGACAGACCACCTAAAAAGGACCAAAAAAAAAAAAAAAAAAAAAAAGGGGGTCCAGCGAGGTTTGAACCACCGAACCCTGGTATACCAGTCAGGTGTGTTATCCAGTCGGCCACAGTGTGTTCGACAAGCACAGAGAGCAAAATAGGAAACATATTGTCAACTTGACATTGAATGTACATTCTTGCAATTCCAAATTGGCATGATGACAAAACTCTACAAATTCTAGTTTTGAGAATAGTACAAGCTTTAAAATGAAACAGTGGAGATATTGTCTAAAGGATACATTCTAAGCTAAAACATATTGAAAATTTGGCGAGAACAGACCAAGATTTACGGAATTAAAATCAATTTAAATGACTGTGGTGACATCATGAAACAGAAAACACTTGTTCTTAGTTCCGACGCCATTTTGATGACGTCACGATGTAATTAAGAGTCAAATGTGGCATGAAATCATATCTCCTATTCATACTCTATTCGAATATGAAAAGAAAAATTGGGGTCAACGGACTCCCTGAAGAGCTACAGTGAATTTTATATAGGCATATTTTAGCCCATTTACGCGCGCGTAATGCAAATTTGAATGGACGCGCATTCCCGTATTATTGGTCGTAAGAGGCTGAATGAGGTATCAAATTAATCAGAAGATAATGAACAATGGAAAGACATGAAAGAAATGATGACTCGAAGATGCATAACGATGGTAGGTGCAAGAACGCGCACGCATACCTGTGCGCGCGCAAATTCTTGACATGCTCAAAATGACCAGAAACGTACCCAAACTTGACCACGGTCGATTTGGGGAAATTTAAAATTTTGACGCGCGCGTACGTGCGCGTCGTGACCTTTGCATGACCTCTGATGATATGTCCTGATGACCTGTCACCTGAACTTGATATGATGCAAATATGGATGATTTTTGATGATTAGTTGCGATGATATGATCAATCATTTAATTTTACAAAATGGCGCCTAGATGACGTCATCATGATTTGATAACCTTGAAAAGTTTCCATTCCCATGTCCATAATGATGCCCATACATGACATGAAAATCAAGGAAATTGACATGCCCGATTTTGAGATAGAGGTGGACAAAGATTTGGCAATAAAAATAAATAAAGTAAATTCTGACGAATATAATAGGTGATCTGTCATCTTCATGACAGACCACCTAAAAAGGACCAAAAAAAAAAAAAAAAAAAAAAAGGGGATCCAGCGAGGTTTGAACCACCGAACCCTGGTATACCAGTCAGGTGTGTTATCCAGTCGGCCACAGTGTGTTCGACAAGCACAGAGAGCAAAATAGGAAACATATTGTCAACTTGACATTGAATGTACATTCTTGCAATTCCAAATTGGCATGATGACAAAACTCTACAAATTCTAGTTTTGAGAATAGTACAAGCTTTAAAATGAAACAGTGGAGATATTGTCTAAAGGATACATTCTAAGCTAAAACATATTGAAAATTTGGCGAGAACAGACCAAGATTTACGGAATTAAAATCAATTTAAATGACTGTGGTGACATCATGAAACAGAAAACACTTGTTCTTAGTTCCGACGCCATTTTGATGACGTCACGATGTAATTAAGAGTCAAATGTGGCATGAAATCATATCTCCTATTCATACTCTATTCGAATATGAAAAGAAAAATTGGGGTCAACGGACTCCCTGAAGAGCTACAGTGAATTTTATATAGGCATATTTTAGCCCATTTACGCGCGCGTAATGCAAATTTGAATGGACGCGCATTCCCGTATTATTGGTCGTAAGAGGCTGAATGAGGTATCAAATTAATCAGAAGATAATGAACAATGGAAAGACATGAAAGAAATGATGACTCGAAGATGCATAACGATGGTAGGTGCAAGAACGCGCACGCATACCTGTGCGCGCGCAAATTCTTGACATGCTCAAAATGACCAGAAACGTACCCAAACTTGACCACGGTCGATTTGGGGAAATTTAAAATTTTGACGCGCGCGTACGTGCGCGTCGTGACCTTTGCATGACCTCTGATGATATGTCCTGATGACCTGTCACCTGAACTTGATATGATGCAAATATGGATGATTTTTGATGATTAGTTGCGATGATATGATCAATCATTTAATTTTACAAAATGGCGCCTAGATGACGTCATCATGATTTGATAACCTTGAAAAGTTTCCATTCCCATGTCCATAATGATGCCCATACATGACATGAAAATCAAGGAAATTGACATGCCCGATTTTGAGATAGAGGTGGACAAAGATTTGGCAATAAAAATAAATAAAGTAAATTCTGACGAATATAATAGGTGATCTGTCATCTTCATGACAGACCACCTAAAAAGGACCAAAAAAAAAAAAAAAAAAAAAAAGGGGGTCCAGCGAGGTTTGAACCACCGAACCCTGGTATACCAGTCAGGTGTGTTATCCAGTCGGCCACAGTGTGTTCGACAAGCACAGAGAGCAAAATAGGAAACATATTGTCAACTTGACATTGAATGTACATTCTTGCAATTCCAAATTGGCATGATGACAAAACTCTACAAATTCTAGTTTTGAGAATAGTACAAGCTTTAAAATGAAACAGTGGAGATATTGTCTAAAGGATACATTCTAAGCTAAAACATATTGAAAATTTGGCGAGAACAGACCAAGATTTACGGAATTAAAATCAATTTAAATGACTGTGGTGACATCATGAAACAGAAAACACTTGTTCTTAGTTCCGACGCCATTTTGATGACGTCACGATGTAATTAAGAGTCAAATGTGGCATGAAATCATATCTCCTATTCATACTCTATTCGAATATGAAAAGAAAAATTGGGGTCAACGGACTCCCTGAAGAGCTACAGTGAATTTTATATAGGCATATTTTAGCCCATTTACGCGCGCGTAATGCAAATTTGAATGGACGCGCATTCCCGTATTATTGGTCGTAAGAGGCTGAATGAGGTATCAAATTAATCAGAAGATAATGAACAATGGAAAGACATGAAAGAAATGATGACTCGAAGATGCATAACGATGGTAGGTGCAAGAACGCGCACGCATACCTGTGCGCGCGCAAATTCTTGACATGCTCAAAATGACCAGAAACGTACCCAAACTTGACCACGGTCGATTTGGGGAAATTTAAAATTTTGACGCGCGCGTACGTGCGCGTCGTGACCTTTGCATGACCTCTGATGATATGTCCTGATGACCTGTCACCTGAACTTGATATGATGCAAATATGGATGATTTTTTATGATTAGTTGCGATGATATGATCAATCATTTAATTTTACAAAATGGCGCCTAGATGACGTCATCATGATTTGATAACCTTGAAAAGTTTCCATTCCCATGTCCATAATGATGCCCATACATGACATGAAAATCAAGGAAATTGACATGCCCGATTTTGAGATAGAGGTGGACAAAGATTTGGCAATAAAAATAAATAAAGTAAATTCTGACGAATATAATAGGTGATCTGTCATCTTCATGACAGACCACCTAAAAAGGACCAAAAAAAAAAAAAAAAAAAAAAAGGGGATCCAGCGAGGTTTGAACCACCGAACCCTGGTATACCAGTCAGGTGTGTTATCCAGTCGGCCACAGTGTGTTCGACAAGCACAGAGAGCAAAATAGGAAACATATTGTCAACTTGACATTGAATGTACATTCTTGCAATTCCAAATTGGCATGATGACAAAACTCTACAAATTCTAGTTTTGAGAATAGTACAAGCTTTAAAATGAAACAGTGGAGATATTGTCTAAAGGATACATTCTAAGCTAAAACATATTGAAAATTTGGCGAGAACAGACCAAGATTTACGGAATTAAAATCAATTTAAATGACTGTGGTGACATCATGAAACAGAAAACACTTGTTCTTAGTTCCGACGCCATTTTGATGACGTCACGATGTAATTAAGAGTCAAATGTGGCATGAAATCATATCTCCTATTCATACTCTATTCGAATATGAAAAGAAAAATTGGGGTCAACGGACTCCCTGAAGAGCTACAGTGAATTTTATATAGGCATATTTTAGCCCATTTACGCGCGCGTAATGCAAATTTGAATGGACGCGCATTCCCGTATTATTGGTCGTAAGAGGCTGAATGAGGTATCAAATTAATCAGAAGATAATGAACAATGGAAAGACATGAAAGAAATGATGACTCGAAGATGCATAACGATGGTAGGTGCAAGAACGCGCACGCATACCTGTGCGCGCGCAAATTCTTGACATGCTCAAAATGACCAGAAACGTACCCAAACTTGACCACGGTCGATTTGGGGAAATTTAAAATTTTGACGCGCGCGTACGTGCGCGTCGTGACCTTTGCATGACCTCTGATGATATGTCCTGATGACCTGTCACCTGAACTTGATATGATGCAAATATGGATGATTTTTGATGATTAGTTGCGATGATATGATCAATCATTTAATTTTACAAAATGGCGCCTAGATGACGTCATCATGATTTGATAACCTTGAAAAGTTTCCATTCCCATGTCCATAATGATGCCCATACATGACATGAAAATCAAGGAAATTGACATGCCCGATTTTGAGATAGAGGTGGACAAAGATTTGGCAATAAAAATAAATAAAGTAAATTCTGACGAATATAATAGGTGATCTGTCATCTTCATGACAGACCACCTAAAAAGGACCAAAAAAAAAAAAAAAAAAAAAAAGGGGATCCAGCGAGGTTTGAACCACCGAACCCTGGTATACCAGTCAGGTGTGTTATCCAGTCGGCCACAGTGTGTTCGACAAGCACAGAGAGCAAAATAGGAAACATATTGTCAACTTGACATTGAATGTACATTCTTGCAATTCCAAATTGGCATGATGACAAAACTCTACAAATTCTAGTTTTGAGAATAGTACAAGCTTTAAAATGAAACAGTGGAGATATTGTCTAAAGGATACATTCTAAGCTAAAACATATTGAAAATTTGGCGAGAACAGACCAAGATTTACGGAATTAAAATCAATTTAAATGACTGTGGTGACATCATGAAACAGAAAACACTTGTTCTTAGTTCCGACGCCATTTTGATGACGTCACGATGTAATTAAGAGTCAAATGTGGCATGAAATCATATCTCCTATTCATACTCTATTCGAATATGAAAAGAAAAATTGGGGTCAACGGACTCCCTGAAGAGCTACAGTGAATTTTATATAGGCATATTTTAGCCCATTTACGCGCGCGTAATGCAAATTTGAATGGACGCGCATTCCCGTATTATTGGTCGTAAGAGGCTGAATGAGGTATCAAATTAATCAGAAGATAATGAACAATGGAAAGACATGAAAGAAATGATGACTCGAAGATGCATAACGATGGTAGGTGCAAGAACGCGCACGCATACCTGTGCGCGCGCAAATTCTTGACATGCTCAAAATGACCAGAAACGTACCCAAACTTGACCACGGTCGATTTGGGGAAATTTAAAATTTTGACGCGCGCGTACGTGCGCGTCGTGACCTTTGCATGACCTCTGATGATATGTCCTGATGACCTGTCACCTGAACTTGATATGATGCAAATATGGATGATTTTTGATGATTAGTTGCGATGATATGATCAATCATTTAATTTTACAAAATGGCGCCTAGATGACGTCATCATGATTTGATAACCTTGAAAAGTTTCCATTCCCATGTCCATAATGATGCCCATACATGACATGAAAATCAAGGAAATTGACATGCCCGATTTTGAGATAGAGGTGGACAAAGATTTGGCAATAAAAATAAATAAAGTAAATTCTGACGAATATAATAGGTGATCTGTCATCTTCATGACAGACCACCTAAAAAGGACCAAAAAAAAAAAAAAAAAAAAAAAGGGGGTCCAGCGAGGTTTGAACCACCGAACCCTGGTATACCAGTCAGGTGTGTTATCCAGTCGGCCACAGTGTGTTCGACAAGCACAGAGAGCAAAATAGGAAACATATTGTCAACTTGACATTGAATGTACATTCTTGCAATTCCAAATTGGCATGATGACAAAACTCTACAAATTCTAGTTTTGAGAATAGTACAAGCTTTAAAATGAAACAGTGGAGATATTGTCTAAAGGATACATTCTAAGCTAAAACATATTGAAAATTTGGCGAGAACAGACCAAGATTTACGGAATTAAAATCAATTTAAATGACTGTGGTGACATCATGAAACAGAAAACACTTGTTCTTAGTTCCGACGCCATTTTGATGACGTCACGATGTAATTAAGAGTCAAATGTGGCATGAAATCATATCTCCTATTCATACTCTATTCGAATATGAAAAGAAAAATTGGGGTCAACGGACTCCCTGAAGAGCTACAGTGAATTTTATATAGGCATATTTTAGCCCATTTACGCGCGCGTAATGCAAATTTGAATGGACGCGCATTCCCGTATTATTGGTCGTAAGAGGCTGAATGAGGTATCAAATTAATCAGAAGATAATGAACAATGGAAAGACATGAAAGAAATGATGACTCGAAGATGCATAACGATGGTAGGTGCAAGAACGCGCACGCATACCTGTGCGCGCGCAAATTCTTGACATGCTCAAAATGACCAGAAACGTACCCAAACTTGACCACGGTCGATTTGGGGAAATTTAAAATTTTGACGCGCGCGTACGTGCGCGTCGTGACCTTTGCATGACCTCTGATGATATGTCCTGATGACCTGTCACCTGAACTTGATATGATGCAAATATGGATGATTTTTGATGATTAGTTGCGATGATATGATCAATCATTTAATTTTACAAAATGGCGCCTAGATGACGTCATCATGATTTGATAACCTTGAAAAGTTTCCATTCCCATGTCCATAATGATGCCCATACATGACATGAAAATCAAGGAAATTGACATGCCCGATTTTGAGATAGAGGTGGACAAAGATTTGGCAATAAAAATAAATAAAGTAAATTCTGACGAATATAATAGGTGATCTGTCATCTTCATGACAGACCACCTAAAAAGGACCAAAAAAAAAAAAAAAAAAAAAAAGGGGATCCAGCGAGGTTTGAACCACCGAACCCTGGTATACCAGTCAGGTGTGTTATCCAGTCGGCCACAGTGTGTTCGACAAGCACAGAGAGCAAAATAGGAAACATATTGTCAACTTGACATTGAATGTACATTCTTGCAATTCCAAATTGGCATGATGACAAAACTCTACAAATTCTAGTTTTGAGAATAGTACAAGCTTTAAAATGAAACAGTGGAGATATTGTCTAAAGGATACATTCTAAGCTAAAACATATTGAAAATTTGGCGAGAACAGACCAAGATTTACGGAATTAAAATCAATTTAAATGACTGTGGTGACATCATGAAACAGAAAACACTTGTTCTTAGTTCCGACGCCATTTTGATGACGTCACGATGTAATTAAGAGTCAAATGTGGCATGAAATCATATCTCCTATTCATACTCTATTCGAATATGAAAAGAAAAATTGGGGTCAACGGACTCCCTGAAGAGCTACAGTGAATTTTATATAGGCATATTTTAGCCCATTTACGCGCGCGTAATGCAAATTTGAATGGACGCGCATTCCCGTATTATTGGTCGTAAGAGGCTGAATGAGGTATCAAATTAATCAGAAGATAATGAACAATGGAAAGACATGAAAGAAATGATGACTCGAAGATGCATAACGATGGTAGGTGCAAGAACGCGCACGCATACCTGTGCGCGCGCAAATTCTTGACATGCTCAAAATGACCAGAAACGTACCCAAACTTGACCACGGTCGATTTGGGGAAATTTAAAATTTTGACGCGCGCGTACGTGCGCGTCGTGACCTTTGCATGACCTCTGATGATATGTCCTGATGACCTGTCACCTGAACTTGATATGATGCAAATATGGATGATTTTTGATGATTAGTTGCGATGATATGATCAATCATTTAATTTTACAAAATGGCGCCTAGATGACGTCATCATGATTTGATAACCTTGAAAAGTTTCCATTCCCATGTCCATAATGATGCCCATACATGACATGAAAATCAAGGAAATTGACATGCCCGATTTTGAGATAGAGGTGGACAAAGATTTGGCAATAAAAATAAATAAAGTAAATTCTGACGAATATAATAGGTGATCTGTCATCTTCATGACAGACCACCTAAAAAGGACCAAAAAAAAAAAAAAAAAAAAAAAGGGGGTCCAGCGAGGTTTGAACCACCGAACCCTGGTATACCAGTCAGGTGTGTTATCCAGTCGGCCACAGTGTGTTCGACAAGCACAGAGAGCAAAATAGGAAACATATTGTCAACTTGACATTGAATGTACATTCTTGCAATTCCAAATTGGCATGATGACAAAACTCTACAAATTCTAGTTTTGAGAATAGTACAAGCTTTAAAATGAAACAGTGGAGATATTGTCTAAAGGATACATTCTAAGCTAAAACATATTGAAAATTTGGCGAGAACAGACCAAGATTTACGGAATTAAAATCAATTTAAATGACTGTGGTGACATCATGAAACAGAAAACACTTGTTCTTAGTTCCGACGCCATTTTGATGACGTCACGATGTAATTAAGAGTCAAATGTGGCATGAAATCATATCTCCTATTCATACTCTATTCGAATATGAAAAGAAAAATTGGGGTCAACGGACTCCCTGAAGAGCTACAGTGAATTTTATATAGGCATATTTTAGCCCATTTACGCGCGCGTAATGCAAATTTGAATGGACGCGCATTCCCGTATTATTGGTCGTAAGAGGCTGAATGAGGTATCAAATTAATCAGAAGATAATGAACAATGGAAAGACATGAAAGAAATGATGACTCGAAGATGCATAACGATGGTAGGTGCAAGAACGCGCACGCATACCTGTGCGCGCGCAAATTCTTGACATGCTCAAAATGACCAGAAACGTACCCAAACTTGACCACGGTCGATTTGGGGAAATTTAAAATTTTGACGCGCGCGTACGTGCGCGTCGTGACCTTTGCATGACCTCTGATGATATGTCCTGATGACCTGTCACCTGAACTTGATATGATGCAAATATGGATGATTTTTGATGATTAGTTGCGATGATATGATCAATCATTTAATTTTACAAAATGGCGCCTAGATGACGTCATCATGATTTGATAACCTTGAAAAGTTTCCATTCCCATGTCCATAATGATGCCCATACATGACATGAAAATCAAGGAAATTGACATGCCCGATTTTGAGATAGAGGTGGACAAAGATTTGGCAATAAAAATAAATAAAGTAAATTCTGACGAATATAATAGGTGATCTGTCATCTTCATGACAGACCACCTAAAAAGGACCAAAAAAAAAAAAAAAAAAAAAAAGGGGATCCAGCGAGGTTTGAACCACCGAACCCTGGTATACCAGTCAGGTGTGTTATCCAGTCGGCCACAGTGTGTTCGACAAGCACAGAGAGCAAAATAGGAAACATATTGTCAACTTGACATTGAATGTACATTCTTGCAATTCCAAATTGGCATGATGACAAAACTCTACAAATTCTAGTTTTGAGAATAGTACAAGCTTTAAAATGAAACAGTGGAGATATTGTCTAAAGGATACATTCTAAGCTAAAACATATTGAAAATTTGGCGAGAACAGACCAAGATTTACGGAATTAAAATCAATTTAAATGACTGTGGTGACATCATGAAACAGAAAACACTTGTTCTTAGTTCCGACGCCATTTTGATGACGTCACGATGTAATTAAGAGTCAAATGTGGCATGAAATCATATCTCCTATTCATACTCTATTCGAATATGAAAAGAAAAATTGGGGTCAACGGACTCCCTGAAGAGCTACAGTGAATTTTATATAGGCATATTTTAGCCCATTTACGCGCGCGTAATGCAAATTTGAATGGACGCGCATTCCCGTATTATTGGTCGTAAGAGGCTGAATGAGGTATCAAATTAATCAGAAGATAATGAACAATGGAAAGACATGAAAGAAATGATGACTCGAAGATGCATAACGATGGTAGGTGCAAGAACGCGCACGCATACCTGTGCGCGCGCAAATTCTTGACATGCTCAAAATGACCAGAAACGTACCCAAACTTGACCACGGTCGATTTGGGGAAATTTAAAATTTTGACGCGCGCGTACGTGCGCGTCGTGACCTTTGCATGACCTCTGATGATATGTCCTGATGACCTGTCACCTGAACTTGATATGATGCAAATATGGATGATTTTTGATGATTAGTTGCGATGATATGATCAATCATTTAATTTTACAAAATGGCGCCTAGATGACGTCATCATGATTTGATAACCTTGAAAAGTTTCCATTCCCATGTCCATAATGATGCCCATACATGACATGAAAATCAAGGAAATTGACATGCCCGATTTTGAGATAGAGGTGGACAAAGATTTGGCAATAAAAATAAATAAAGTAAATTCTGACGAATATAATAGGTGATCTGTCATCTTCATGACAGACCACCTAACTAGATTTTAATTCGTCATGCGGACGAATTAGGTGGTCTGTCGTATAGATAGATAAACAGGAAAAAAATATTTAAACAGATATTAGATTGAAAAATAGATAGACAAACAGATTTACATAATCAAACAGATACATACAAGAAAGATAATTATATTAGATGGATGGAGTGATGGATGGAGAGATAAATTATAGGTGGTTATATTAATAAAACATAGACATATAAAGATAGATATAGAGAGACAGACATATAGATAGAGAGACAGACATATAGATAGATAGAGAGACAGACTTATAGATAGAGAGATAGATTGATAGATATATAGATATATAGATAGATAGAGAGATGATTGGTGGTTATATTAATAAAACATATATAAACATATAGATAGAAAGAGAGACAGACAGATAGATAGATAGACAGATAGATAGACAGACATATATATAGATAGAGAGACAGACATATCATGAAGCTATTACGAGCTATCTCGTAATAGCTTCATGCTGCGTGGTCCTATCGCGTTATGTAAGCGGGCTCTAACTTTCGCCTGGCGGCTCGCCAATTGATGTTAGATATCGTTCCTTCGCCCGAAGGAAGCGATAACAAAGGATTAAGAGAGAAATTGGAAGATGGTTCTCCTTCTCGTGATAGCTTCATGGATAGATAGACAGACATATAGATAGACAAACATATAGATAGACAGAGAGACAGAAATATAGATAGATAGAGAGACAGACATATAGATAGATATATAGATAGATAGATAGATAGATAGATAGATAGATAGATAGATAGATAGATAGATAGACATATAGATAGATACAGAGACAGACATATAGATTGATAGAGATCGAGACAGAGATAGATAGAGAGACAGAGATATAGATGAATGGAGAGACAGACATATAGATAGATAGATAGATAGATAGACAGATAGATAGATAGATAGAGAGACAGACAGACAGATAGATAGATAGATATATAGATAGATAGATAGATAGAGACAGGCAGATGGATGGATAGATAGATAGACATATCTAAACAGATAGATACATATATATTAGACAGAGAGAGAGAGAGAGAGATAAACAGACAGATAGATATACAATGTAGGTTGATAGACAGACAGACATATGGATAGATAGAGAGAGAGGGACATATTCAAACAGATAGATATATATTAGACAGAGAGATAGATATGTCATGTAGGTAGATAGACAGACAGATAAATAGATATGATATAAAAAAGTAATTATAATCTGTTTTATTTTGCAATATTTTAGCTATTATTTGTTAGAATTCTTATAATTGATCGTGGGCAAGATAGCTAAAAAAAAAAAAAAAAAAAAAAAAATAATGTTCACCCGCGGACTCGAACCCCTGCCCGCATGATGGAATGAGAAGTAAGTCTGACGCCTAACCGATTGAGCTAGAATATTTCCCATAGACTTTACACGTAAGCAAAACACCAGAATCTCAAATCCAATCTTGCAAGTGAATTACGGGCATGATCCCGACATCTGATCGGAAAATGAAGGAAACGCAACCGAAAGCTTAGAATCTCAGCTACAACATACTAAAAGCTCAGGGATAACTGGCAACAAAAATTGGAGATATGGCTTACGAAATAGAAGAATGTAGAATCTAGTTTTGAGAAAAAGTCATGTCCCATAGAGATTACACGCAAAATGAGTAAAAATGACATGCCATTATTATTTGCAATTTTTGAGGATGATTTGTCTATCAAAATGAAAAATAAAGGCAATAATTCAGAAAGAGTAAGAACTAAGCTACAACATATCAAAAATTGGGTGAAAATTGACCAATATTCACGGAGTTAGAGCAAGATTTGCATAATTATAATGACGTCATAATAGGCAAAATGGATTTTTTTGAATTCCGACGCCATTTTGATGACGTCATAATATAATTGAGGGTCAAATGAGACATGAAATTATATCTCTAGTTCATACTCTATCAAAATATGAAAAAAAAATTGGGGGTCCCCATGCGTTCTGAAGAGCTACAGCGGATTTTCTATAGGCATGTTTTTGCCCATATATGGCCTATAGTGAGAGCTCGCGCGCACACGTGCTGCAAACTTTAACGGGTGTTAATTTCCTTATTAATGGTCGTAGAAGGTTGATCAAGGTATCAAATTGCTCAAAATTATATGATCAATGCAATGAAATAAAAAAAACGGTGTTTCTGAGTTGCATTCAAGGCGTTACGCACGGAAACGCGCGCGCATACGTTTGCGCGCGCAATTTTTTGAAATGCTTAAAATGACCTAAAACGTACTCTGTTTTGGTCAAAAAGTGATTTTTAGCATTTTAAAATTTTGACGCGCGCGTACGCGCGCGTCGTGACCTTCAGGTGACCTTTGATGACATGACCTGATGACCCTTGATCTGAAGTTTATGTCATGTGAATTTGATTTATTTTTGATAATTGATAATGGAGATATGATTGATAATGTGATTTTACAAAATGGCGTCTAGATGACGTCATGATGACGTCATGACAGTAAGATTCTTGCAGAATTGAGGTCTTATTGATGTTGATATGTGGTGATATTTTGATGATTATTGAATATGAACTTTCTGAGATTTGCTGTCCACAAGAAATGGAGGAAATAAAAATAAGAAATAAATAAAAATAAAGAAAATTCGGACAAACATAAGAGGTGATCTGTCATAGACAGACCACCTAATTAGGGACAATGGATTACCTATCATGGAGGGGGGGGGGGCTACATTGTTTTAATTAAATTTGATAGGGATAGGGAAAGAGAGCAAGCTGCAGTCTTCCATGTGCACTGATTCAGATCACACTCAAAGTCCTAAAGTAAAGTCAAAGACACGTATTCTGAAGTCAGGTTTCAAGTTGTGGTCCAACTATGGATAGCCAATTGTTACATAAATCTCTTAAGAGTAGAGATTAAATTTGTCAGCTCATTGACCCTCAAATCATCTTCAACTGTCTAGGAAGGATAAGTAAGATAGACTAGTTTTCTTCACCATTCAAAGAGTCAGGAAAAAGCACAATAAGCATAAAAATTTTACAATGTAAACAAAACTTTGATATTTTGGCTTCCCATTATGTCAACATAAAGACCGTGGCTTAATTAAGTTATAATGGACTTTAGAATACCGGCCAATAACAATTGAAGTTTGATTTGAATCTATAGTGCATATGCTTGATTTTATTAGTCCAGTAACCTAGACCACGATGATTCATAAATTATTTTTGAATCTTTCCTTTCTTTTCCTTTATTATCCTCATTTGTTGTTATGATTTTTTTTTTGGTAATTTCGTTCCCTATTTAGAGTCTGATTGTATGCACCGTATATGCTGTGGTCCGCATCGTGGATTTGTCTTACATATAGTCGACAATGCTCAACAGGTAAGGATTGGCGGTTGTGCAAAATCCTTTTTTTATAATTTCTATTTCCTTTCTCATCATTACAATGTAAAGCATAAAATGAAATAAAATAATTGTTTCAAGATACATTCTTTGTCTTTTGTGTCATAAAAAATTGACTTCTTTCGTTTCTCATTTCTCAAGGTTTGTACATATCATGTTAAATATTTTTCATACGACTATGTATACAAATTAGGTATTAAAAACCTGTTTCAGGTTATTGTACATAGTTCTTTTGTTGTATTGTAATTTTTGTTTTGATTTGATATACATTTTTTTTTTGCCTCTATTAGAGGATTTATTCACATCCAAATCAGGGGTTACACAGTAAATCACATTCAAATCAAAGGTTACACAATTCATCATAAATCAGGAAACATATAAGTATTATTACAGTAATTACAAAATCATATTTAAGATAGATTGTTCTTACAAGAATCGTAGCAAGCCCTTGGGCAGTTCATCTTTTTCTTTGGTCTTTTTACTAGCAATGTTGTACATTTCTATCCGTTTTTTAATTTCTTTTATAAATACATGTTTCAAAACAAAACTTTTTTCAGTTCCTGATTTGTTCCTATCCAAAATAACTTTATATATTGACCAAAATGCAATAGTTACAACGAGATTTGTTTTTACTATCACTTTCAACTTTAAGCAATTGTTTGATGTTTACTTCCACTTTTACATTGTAAACTTCTCGCAAAATAATTTTGATATATTTTAAAAAGGATTTGTTTAGTTCATAGTCAATAAAAGCATGTATCGTTTTTAACCTTGCATGTTGGACACAAATCGTCTGTTGCAAAGTTCCATTTAAACAGATTTGATATACATACATATGAGAAATAAAACCACACTTGATCTGAAAGAAATCAGCTAGGCCTATAAAAAATATCGTGCAATGAAAATTTATTTGATAAATGGTTGCCTTCTTAGAGCTGGAAGCATACATGTACATTCATTCACCAACGTTACTAAAGATTAAAAATATAAAAACATCAATTCCGAATGTGCATACCTGTGGATCTCTAAAATTCATTGCAAATAATTTTTTGGCAGCAAAACCGAGGATATTGATGGGTGTAAAGAAGAAATGCCATGAAAAATACGATTCCTCATACAATTAGCAAATGAAAATCTATCACAACTTTTCTTTTTATGTTTTGCCAATTTGCTGATGCCAGGAGGTGATGAGGATTGTGCGTAATTTCAAGTGTTGCGCAGGGTGCTGCTGGTGTGCTGATTGTGCCGACTGTGGTTTTGAAATCCAGGTGGAAGCACCACCAGGCAACATCGTAGGATATGCCAAGCAAAGGTACTATGCACTGATAGAAGGTAGAAGTAGCAGTGGTGGAAGTGGTAATAGGAGTGGTGGAAGTGTTGGTATTATTTGTAGAAGTAGTATAAGTAGTAGAAATGGTAGTAATAGTTGAAGTGGTGGTGGTGGAGGAGGAGGAATTGGGAGGGAACTTGCAATCTTTCAGTACTTATACTATATGTACATCTATAGGAGCAGTGACTACTGGTGCACACAGAATATAGTGGTACACTTCTGGTTGTTCCAGAAAGAAAAAAAAGTAGATTTAAAAATCCTAAAAGATTGATTTGTTGTTTTATTACTTCACCAAATTCAATGATCTTAATATCATTTTCGTTAGGAGTTGCTTAGACCAGCAATGAAAACTAGATTTAAACATGAATTCACCATTATGTTTTTTCACAATGGCGGACCGTGACCCGGAGGAGACAAAGCATTGGAGGGGCACAGCATTGTTCACAAACAATACAGTGCCCCTCCAATCAATTGTCTCCTGGTCACGGTCCGCCACTGCTGGGACACCTTATACATTGATATTACCATAGTAGTGACTGGTAATTATACAACTACATACTTCCCCTCCTCTTTCTCCCTCCCCAACTACATTTGGGAGGGGAAGGGGTTGTATAGGGCAGATTCCACCCTAGAAGCACATTGAAAATGGTGCAATAAACAACACAAGATCTCAAAGTCATTCTTGTTGTAAAGACAATATTTCTTCCTATTAGTGTTAAATTCTTTTTATTGCTTTCTATTATATATTTTTTCAACCAATTATATGCATGGATTTCATATTACAGAGATTAGTATTCAAACGAAAAGAAAAATGACTACTACTAATTAAACACTGCCCTGGCGAGTATTATTAGTGATTATTACTTAGAACTGTTATAAGCTACATAAATCCTCACATCTGATTGGTTGAGAGCAGATTTGTGTGTGAAAATCCCTGACAGATTGATTCATGACACCCCACCATAATGATTTCATGCAGACAATATTTCTGGATGCCTGAACTCGATGTGCAGAACGCTGAGAAGGAAACCATCCTGAAGATCCGTGGTCCATGCTGTCTCTTCTGCACCATGGAAGACATCGACTATAAGGTAAGGGGCAGACACTATCTTAGTCCAGATTGGACCTTGGTGTTCGGAAGTTCCCTTTCCCAAAGTGCCAATCCACTCATCTTATGAGTGGATTGGCCCTGATTAGAGATTGGGAGACATGTGCCCTCTATGTTAGCTATGGGAAAGGGAACTTCTTCCAAACACCAAGGTCCAATCTGGACTAACACTATCATGGCTAAAGCTGCTTGGTCTATTACCAATCTGGGCCACCTGCAATTTGGTTGTACCATCACTTCGCTGGCATTTAACATTTCCTGGGGGGGGGGGTTGAGGGCAAGGCCACATTTTGATTATGGCACATTTCTGTAATACAGCATAATACAGCACAAATAAGAACAATTAAAAAGGGCACAACATAGCCCCAAGTCCATTGAGGGGGGCATCAATGCATGCACCCATGGCTTTGGATCAATTCAAAACCATGACTAGGTCTGATACTGGGGGGAGGGGGGAGGTAGGGGTTACTTAGTATAAATGTATGTATGAAGGTGACCAGTGCAGTTTCCTCCAGACCAGCAGACCAATTCAATAACGAAATTCACAAAGAATAATTAGACATTTGCATTAAATTTAACCAGTTTAAGAACAAAATTTTCTTTAAAAGTTTTATATGATGTATCAACCAAGTCGGACTATGGGGTGAGATTCCTGAGTAAAATTTCTCTATTTCCTTGCCTGAATTTATTGGCCCATAACTTAGTTTCTGTCGTTGAAGTTGATGTTGTTTCATTTTCTATTCTTGACCTAGGTCATGACCCCTGACCTGACGAGTGAGGTCGGGAAGATCACCAAGCAGTGGGGAGGATGCTTCAGAGAATGTATTACAAAGGCTGACAACTTCTCTATCACATGTAGGTATTCATTATCATCATTCTGTTGAAGTGTCGTGGTGTAGTGGTTCTGACTCTCGCCTTGTAATCGGAGGGTTGTGTGTTCAAATCGTGTTGAAGCCCAGTGCCATTGGATGGCTACACATCAATCACACTTTTGCCACTCTCCACCCAGGTGTTAATGGCTACCCTTAAGAAAACCACTGCCAAAGCCTAATGTAGTATGCCCAGGAATTGAGTTTGGAATCTCTTGTTGGACTACGCCCCAGGGAGCGGAGAAAGTGTTTAGAGATTTTGTTGCAATGTATTAAACGCTATATAAAAGCGAATATTATTATCAAAGCCTTAGATCAAAATATGCTAAATTTCCTATACCTTACTAACACAGTTTGAAATCAATCTTAAGTTGGATTTTGATTTGAAGATAATACAACTCGTAGAACATCAGGGCCCAGTCTTACAAAGTGTTGTGATTGATCCATTCAATCATAACTATGGAAAGTTATCAATACCGACATCTAGAATGCGTACAATCCATTTGAATTATTTCTGAATATGATGTACAGTGGTGTTCAAAAGTTAGTGAATCCCCAGAAAATGCACTCCATGCTGAGTGTTGAATGTAGACAACAACACTACAGTGTTTGGCAAACCCAGACAAAACAAGCTTTATTGAATGTAATATTATATCACCTGACTTCACAATTAAGTATCTAATACATGGCAGAGATTGAACAGTTGAAATATGTTCATTTTCTGGTGGTGTTCACTAACTTTTTCACACCACTTTATACTTGTGAATGCATCATTGCCTCATTGAATTAGTTTGTTCATCTTTGTTTCCACAGACCTGCCAACCATTACGTTTTTGACGTATTTAGTACGTTTTTTTACAAAATCATAATTTATTGAGAAAAATCATCTCTATTTCATAAAACTTACACAAATATGGTTATTAGATCAATGTAATTTCAGGTAACTTGTTTTTTTTTTCAATCATTTTGTTAAAACCAGGGTGAGATATACACATCTTTAATTTTTTTTCTGCAAGAGCAGTGCGCATTTTAGCTTGCATGCAGCTTGAGTGCCGCGATGAGGGAGTGCGCCATGCATTTTATTATGAAATACACTTTTTTTATCAC
The DNA here is from genome assembly GCF_037042905.1 of Lytechinus pictus. Classification (NCBI taxonomy): domain Eukaryota; kingdom Metazoa; phylum Echinodermata; class Echinoidea; order Temnopleuroida; family Toxopneustidae; genus Lytechinus; species Lytechinus pictus. The sequence continues at coordinate 11,593,006 of NC_087258.1, read as the reverse complement.
AGAGTACACTTTTTCATTCCCAGAGGTTGGCAGGTCTGTTTCCAAAGGGATATTGTGTAGGACTACATTGTATGCAAATGACAGAACCGATGACTTCACCCACTCACCGTTTCTTTGGTATTTCATTATAAGACAAATGAAATATTTCAACTTTCTCCTCTCCATGATATTGTGAAATAAAATCTGATTCCTCTCTGAACATGTGAAATTGCAATCATGCTATTTATTTTGTACATGTTTGTGATAATGATGTTGCTGGCTTTCCATAGTTTGGCATGACTATTGATTCAATAACATTTTTTTTCATGAGTTTTGATTGCCCAACCTAGGCATGCTTATTTTTTCTACTATCTATTCTTGATTGTCCTTTTCTCTACTCATTTAAGTCATTGTTAGAACATTCAGGGATACTGTTTGTTGTTGACGAATTTGTCTTACACTACCCATGTATTTTTGTCTCACCTGCATAGCAGAGTGAGACTATAGGCGCCGCTTTTCCGACGGCGACGGCGGCGGCGACGGCAGCGGCGGCGACGGCGGCGTCAACACCAAATCTTAACCTGAGGTTAAGTTTTTGAAATGACAGCATAACTTAGAAAGTATATGGACCTAGTTCATGAAACTTGGCCATAAGGTTAATCAAGTATTACTGATTATCCTGCCTGAGTTTCATGTCACATGACCAAGGTCAAAGGTCATTTAGGGTCAATGAACTTAGACCATGTTGGGGGAATCAACATCAAAATCTTAACCTAAGGTTAAGTTTTTGAAATGTCATCATAACTTAGAAAATATATGGACCTAGTTCATGAAACTTATACATAAGGTTAATCAAGTATCACTGAACATCCTGCATGAGTTTCACATCACATGACCAAGGTCAAAGGTCATTTAGGGTCAATGAACTTTGGCCGAATTGGGGGTATCTGTTGAATTACCATCATAACTTTGAAAGTTTATGGATCTGATTCATGAAACTTGGACATAATAGTAATCAAATATTACTGAACATCCTGTGCAAGTTTCAGGTCACATGATCAAGGTCAAAGGTCATTTAGGGTCAATGAACTTTGGCCAAATTGGGGTATTTGTTGAATTACAGCCATAAATTTGAAAGTGTGTTGGTCTAGTTCATAAAACTTGGACATAATAGTAATCAAGTATCACTGAACATCCTGTGCGAGTTTCAGGTCACATGATCAAGGTCAAAGGTCATGTAAGGTCAAAGAACTTTGGCCACGTTGGGGGTATTTGTTGAATTGCCATCATATCTCTATAAGTGTATTGGTCTAGTTCATAAAACGTGGAAATACGAGTAACCAAGTATCGCTGAACATCTTGTGCGAGTTATAGTAGTTTTCAAAATCAGCACTGCTGCTATATTGAATCGCGTGATGCAGGTGAGACGGCCAGAGGCATTCCACTTGTTAATGATTTTCACCATAACATTTCTCTACTGCAGTTCAACAACAGACCATTATTTCCTGTGTCATAGATTTTTTTCTTCTTAGAAACTGCAATGTGGATTGTGGTATAATTATCAAGTAATGATAGATTGTGTTTGCTTATTCATACCAATGATAAACCGATAGGATATGTAACTTAGTATAATTACCAGTACTACCAGAATGAATTGGTTGTTAAACAATGCCCAAGAGAGGGCAGAATCACACTAAAATCCTTAAATGTGACACTGCATAAACGAGGGGAAAAACTAGGCTATATTTATTTCTCTCTTTATTCCCCTTTCTCTTTACAGTTCCTCAGGATCTAGATGTGAAAGCCAAAGCAACTTTGATGGCAACAAATATTCTTATTGTGAGTAAAAATAAACCATCCCCCCATCCCTTGGCTATTTTTTGTATATTGCTCTTTTTTGCTTTCTTCATTTCCTGCTCTTTTACATTTCCTTTCTCTTTTTTGTTTTCATCACCTTCTCAAATGATTCTCTCTTTTAGTTTCTTTTAAATCCCTTCTTGCGGTATGTGTGGTATGTGTTTTTTTTTTTGGGGGGGGGAGGGGGTGGTTATATCAAGGAAAGAGTAGATTATAGATTACTTGTATTTTAAGTATCTTGTTCAAAAGTCTTGCAAACATTTCATTGCATAAAAAGAACATTGAAAATAGCAATTTATTGATAGTATTCATTCATTTATTGCTTTAATTAACCCTAAAAAGACTGGGCTATTTCAATGCCTAAGAAGATGGGGGAGGGGGGGGGGCTGATTCAGTCCCCCCTTGTGATCTCGGCTGTTGATCACGTGATCTCAATAAAAATTGGCTCACTCGTTACCCATGGCATTATCTCCAAAACTATAAGATCAAATTCTGCGAAAAATCTCATTGCTAATTAGTTATGCTACGTTATGTGTAAAATTTGCTCTAATTAAATAATGCCCCTAAAATGTTAATTTTTGGTTCACAGACTGATTATAGGAATCTGATCAAATTGACAGTAAAAAAATTCAACATTACATTTATTTTCTTATGTATTATTTTGTTTTCTAAATCTATGTATTTTCTTGTTTTTCGACTTTTTTTCTATGAAAATTGTGGGGGACTTTATTTTTATCATAAACCAGATGAAATTAATTGATTTTAATTAGTAAAAGGAAAAATAGTGATGCATTCATGAATTATGGCTAAAAACACTATTTGCATTAGATTTGTACACAAATTTTGCGCGGCGGATTTATCTTATTAGGGTTAATGCATCGAATGTAATACAAATGAATTTTGACATTTGTTGACTTTCCATTTCAAGGACCCCCTACACGGAAAACAACAATAATATTGAAAATAGTAGAAAGTATGTAAGAGGGCCTATAATTTTTTTCTCCCTTTTTCCCCTCTGAATTTCCTATTTTTTCTCCCAGATTTGCCCCATTATTCACTACCCTGAAAATAAGAATAAAATGGATCTTTGTATTTTTTTTATATTCTTTTACCCAAATAAAGGAATTCATGATATACGAGCAGCAGAAGAACAATAATAACTAAGATGTCTCGCTGTGTCTGAGGTCTGCAGGAGCAGTGGTTAGGAGGTGGTCAGTTATCACGCATAGGAATAGATTTCACCACAAAAACTTTCACAAAACTGCCTCAAAATGATACATAATCTTTCACAGTGTGTTGCAATGACATTGACAAATTTTGTAGTTGGGCACGATTCAATTTTTTCGAATTAATGAGTTCACTAGTTAACATGAAACTGTAGCAGTGATTTTCTGTTTAAGGTTCCATCAGTAGTCTATTTCAAAAAATTGTTTTGTATGTGACAATAGTTGCTGCAATTAGATCCGTACCATTGATATATATATTTTTTAATTTATACAGTGATATTGGGTGAATTTACATGTATCGTCTCACTATAGATGTTTCTATTACAAGAGTTGTATCCCTATTTAGCTGATTATTTTGTGTTTGTAAACAATTCTGGCAAACCTCTGCCATAGTAGTCTCAAATACCTTGGTAACTTACTTATACAATTAGACATTCCTATTCCCAAAGCACAGTATTACCATGTAGTGATATTCACCATTTTCACTGTTTTGCAGTTATGCAAATATTGTTTGCCATTCAATTAATGCATCAGGGGAGTCTTTCATTTGAGTCTTTTCAGGTAAAATGAAAAATAAACCCTTTGTTTTCATCTCAAATACCCCTCCCCCCCCCCCCTCCCCCACCCCTCGCTCTATTCAGAGTACATGATTTTTTTTGGACAGCTGTATGAAAATGCTAATATTACTGACATATGTATATATTTATTTGTATATTGCTTACTGCACTTTGTTTCAAATTACCAGATACATTAACACGATATAATTGAAAGAAATAAAGTAACAGCCTATTATTGTTTCTTATGTAAAATCTGAACATTTCATTCTCGTGCAGTATGATATATTCTGTGCAATGATATAATGTGTTGTTTTAAAGAGTGGGGGTTTCATGATAGTTATTGCTGATTTCTCAGAGGCTGTTTTTGTATTATGTGAGTTCAAGTTGTTTGAGTTCTCATGAGTCATTCTACTGATATGTGAAGAGATCGATATTCGGAACCAAGTTATTTGTTAATCAATCCTATAGAAGTGAATAATTGAGAAGATGTTGATAAACCACATATTAAAAGACATGGATATGTACTGAAAAAGATATGGAGATATATCTGTAGGTATATCTATACCATTATATATGACTACTTCAAAAGTCAATGCTATTGGGACGTTGTGCCTTACCACTTCAGGAGTCTTTTCCTATTTTCATGAGAGGCTGTAATTATGCTTTCAAACACCTTTTGGTCTATATACTCTTTTGAATAATAATGTTATACCTTATTGTTTTTACTACATACTGTACAGTGCAGTAAAAAAAATGCCAATGGTTTGTAGACAATCTTAACCCTCAGAGCTTGAGCTGCCTCAAACGTGACAAAACCAAAACATTTTGTATTTATTCACTAAAAAAATGTCTTTACAAAAAAATTAATTGTATCTAGATTTTTATTTTGTTAATGATATACTCTATATACATGTACCATAAGTGCATATTTTATTGTAGACTATGGCCCGTATTCTGAAGTCGGGTTTAACTTAAACTCAGGATTAAAGTTGTGGCTTAAGTATGGAAAGCCAAAAACATCAATTTTTTTTTATTAAGTTGTATTTTTCGTATGTTTACTGTGCTGTTTCCTGATTCATCGATGGTGAAGACAATAATCTTTTTATACTTCCTAGACAATTATGAATGATTTGAGAGCCTAATGTGCTGAAGTATGATATCTCTACTGTTAGTGATTTATGTTACAATTGGCTATCCATACTTAAACCACAACTTTAAACCTGAGTTTTAGTTAAACCCGACTTCAGAATACGGGCCATTGCATTCAAATTGCTTCATTGTTTTTTTTCATTGTTGACAGTATTACTATTTTCAATTTTACAGGTTTTTAAGATGAAACAATAAACATAAGCTAATGTGATATTATAGCATTTATTTAATGTTCTACTTGTTTAATTCAATTCAAATAAAAAGAAAATATTTTGTTTTACCTAGCAATGTTTTTCTTCAGTAGCAAACTGAATTGTGTATGTTTTACAATGCTATACTTCATGTGATCAAAGGTCGGTTGCACAAAACATTAATTTGAAGGCAACTTTGGGGAAATTAAACCCAACTTGTCTTTCAGCCAATCAGAGTTGCTCATAACGAACTTATGATTGACACAGGTTTTATGCAACTAGCACTTGATATGAGGATTCAAGTAATCCAAGAAAAATCAAAGGGCCAGAAGGTAATAAGTCATTGGGTGATGATATGAACTTATGCCCTTGTGTCTCTAAAAAGCTGGTGCCAGATCATTTTTTGTCATCAAAATTCCTCGTCAAAGTATTATGTCCTTGATCAGTTGTTAGACATTTTGCTATATTCCACGATTTTGTGTTATTTGCACTGCAAATGTTTTTAATGCTTTAAAAGTTAAATTCATCACTTGGCTGTGTAATTTTGAGGCTGTGAACATAGAGTTGTAATAAATTATGTTTATAGTATATTAATACCAAATTATGATATTGATGTGTATTGTGTTGATTTTATGATGAAAAGGGTGAGTGAGATCTTAGATTCCTGTAAAATGTAGTCCACACTGACGACTGGGAATGGACGATGGTAATGGTAGCCGTGATGATGGTGATGATCGTAGTGGTGATAGTGATGAAGGTAATGATAAAGATGGTGACGGTGATGATGATGATTGTGATGGAGGTGGTGGTGGAAGTGATGATGATGATGGTGATAATGGCAGTGGTGATGGTGATGATAAAAATAAAGATGATAATGGTATTGGTGGAGATGATGCTTATGATGATGATAATGATGAGGTGATGATGATGATAATTGTGATGGAGGTGGTGGTGGAAATGATGATGATGATAATGATGATGGTGATTGTAATTGTGATAGTGGAGGTGGTGGTGGAAGTGATGATGATAATGATGATGACGATTATGATGATTATAATGATGATGGCAGTGGGGGTAGTGATGATGATGATGATGATGATGATAATGATGGTGATGATGATGATTGTGATGGAGGTGGGGGTGGAAGTGATGATGATGATGGTGATAATGGCAGTGGTGATAGTGGTGATGATGATAATGATTATGATGATAATGATGATAATGATGATGACGACGATGACGATGATGATGGTGATTGTAATTGTGATAGCGGAGGAGGTGGAGGTGGTGGTGGAAGTGATGATGATAATGATGATGACGATTATGATGATGGTGATGGCAGTGGTGGTAGTGATGATGATGATGATGGTGGTGCCTTTGGTGATTCCTCTGTCGCTTAATAATCTAAATCACAAAGCCTGATTTTTCTAAATCTAATTTGGTGACGAAATGCATTCACACCTGACTGTTGAATCGCAAACGTATTAGTCCAGGATAGAAGAGGCATAACCTTGTTTTTTCATACATACAATATTTTTTTATGGTTTCTTGTCAATTCGAGGGTGCTGATTACGAATCTGAATGATGCCACTCGTGTAACCTCGATCATTTTCCGCAAATTGGCAAATTCCAATATGACCGCCAATGATGCATATTACCCATGAAAATCATAAAATTGCAAGCAAATTGGCTATAAAATGTATGCATGGGCGGAAATCCCAGGGGGGACGTGTCCCCCCTACCAAAAATAGTAGGGGGACACAATATCAAATGTCCCCCTACTATTTTTGGTCTTTTATGATGGAGAAAAATACATCACTTCACAATCGAAATAATACATTATTTTGGACTAAATGACCTTACATTTTGTGTGAAAACCCTTTTTTTTTTTTGGGGGGGGGCTTGTCAAATTTTGTTTGGGTTAAAATGACCTTACATTTTGGGTGATAACCTTTTTTCTTTTTTCTTTTTTTTTGCTTGTCAAATTATTCTAGGCCCTGCATGGTCCCCCCTACCTTTGGTGACAGATTTCCGCCCATGAATGTATGAAATTGTGTTGCAGGAGTAAAATACTCTCTGAAAAAAACATTTTTTGACAAAATATTTATTTCTTGATATTCAAAATGGCCGCCACAGACCTCTGTATACCCTATTATGTACAATATGAATAGGGAAAATTAATTTTTCACAAAAATGATCACTAAACTGCAAGTAATTGTGATCTATGGACGAAGTCATATATCAAAATCATCAATGCTAACATGATATATCATTTATGATGTCATGTATGGGAAAATTGTTGTATTTAATATTCAAAATAGCTGCCACTGGCCCAAATACTATATGGCAAAGGGGCCAACAAAAATCGCAAGAGTGAGCACTAAAATGCATATTATCAAGAGAAACGAGTGGAATACTGACTAAAAACACAACTGCTAACGAAATATATTATTTAATATGCCATGTATGTGATAAATGCTGTATTTTGATATTCAAAATGGCCGCCAAAGGCCCTAACAGTATTATGTACAATGATAAAGAGGACCAAAGAAATCACAAGAGTGAGCACTGAAATGCATTTATTTGTGATGAATAAATGGGATACTGTCTAAAAAAAACATGATGTTTAACGAAATATGTCATTCAGGTTTAAAGTTTGTGTTTAATACTGTATTTTTACTTTCAAAATCATGGCCGCCATAGACATTGATTGTATTATGTACAATGCGAGCTAGGAAATAAATTTTCACACGATTGAGCACCATAAATGCACGTAATTGTGATCTATGAGTAAAATATTGTCTGAAAGCATAATTTCTAACAAGATATATCAGTTCTTTTGCCAAGTAGGTGATAAATACTCTATTTTGAAAGTCAAAATGGCCGCTACAGGCCCCAAAAGTATTATGTACAATGGGAATGGGGACAAATGATTTTAACAGATTTGGGCTTTGCTTGACTAAATGGTGTTGTATGAGTGAAATATTGTCTGAAAACATGATTACTAACAAAATATATCATCTAAAATTTAGGTGATAAATCTTATATTTCCAAATTCAAAATGGCGGCGCCACATACCCTTTTGTGAAAATTATCTGTCCTCATTCACATTGTACATAATACAATAAGGGCCCATGGCGGCCATTTTCCATTTCAGAATGCAGCATTTATCACCTTAAATGCACCAGATATGATAAACCTCGTTAGGAACCATGGTTTTAGACAATATTTCACTCTTACATCACAATTATATGCAATACTTATAGTCAAGCAAAGCCAAATTCTGTCAAAATTATATGTCCCAAATTACAATGTACATAATACTTTTACGACCCATGGCAGCCATTTTGAGTTTCAAAGTACAACATTTATTACCTCGAGTTCATGACCAATATGTGATGCATTTATTTAGAAATCATGTTTAAGACAATATATTTACTCATACATCACGATTACATGCATTTTATGATAATGTAATAAGTGGATTCCCTATACGCATTAGTTATAGGGCTTGTATCAGCTATTTTGAATGTCAAAATACAGTATTTATCACTTACATGGCAAAAGAAATGCTATATTAAAAAAAAAATCATGTTTTCAAATAATGTTTATCATACAACAGGATTTTATGGAATTCATAGTCAAGTAAAATTCATACAAAATAACATGTCCCCATTTACATTGTAGATAATACTGTTAGGGCCTATAGGGACCATTTTGAATTTCACAATACAGCATTTATCTCATGCATGACAAAAGAAATGATATGTTTCGCTAGAAAACATGTTTTTACTCGGTGATCACAATTACATGCATTTTATAGTTCTTACTCTTGTGAAAATTAATTTCTCCAATCGCATTGTACATAATGTATAATGTATGGGGTTTATGGCAGCCATTTTGAATATCTAGAAAATAATTTTTTGTCAAAAATCGTTTTTTCAGAGAGTATTTCACTCCTGCAACACAAATACATACATTTTATAACCAATGTGCTGGCAATTTTATGATTTTCATGGGTAATTTGCATATATTTGGCGGCCATATTGGATTTTGCCAATTTGCGGAAAATGCACGAGTGGCATCATTCAGATTCATAATCAGCACCCTCGAATTGACAAGAAACCATAAAATAGTATTGTATATATGAAAAAACAAGGTTTGGTCAATTTTCTATGGGGCCTATCCTGGACTTTATTCCTTGAAGTTGACGTTGTTCATTCATTACGTAATTTTTTCATAAACCCACTCGTATGAGATAGCAAGGACTTTGATATCTGTCTGCATTTCTTGAAAAAAAATCAACAATCAATGACATGAATGCCCATGACTATCTTAACATCGTTGAAAATTGTCTACTTAATTCCACGGATATAGGTTACTTGACCGATGGATTTCATTGACATGGCAAAGCTTTGCCTCTAATTAAGCAAACGGGACGATTTTCTCGTTCTTTATGGACTTTTTTTTTACTCAGACCCTCTTAACAGAGAATAAATTAAGCCAGAATAACGGAAGTAATTTTAAGAAATTCATTTTGCCATTGTTAGAAGTAGTTCGAGTTTGCAGTTCACTTCACACATTATACGATCCTTTGTTTAATCAGGAGAGCATGATGAGTATTACTATTACCTAATCGTTTACCTAATCGTGTCTCTGATTGTAATCTTTTTAATACAAACACATTATAAGTTCACGTATCCTTTGGCATATAGGGCATTTAATTGGAAGTAAGAAACACGAATGGCAAAGAGGGGATATGCTTTAGCCCATATAATGTATAGCCTCTACTCATCCCTCGGCATGGCCTCCATTTGGGCGACACATATTTTAGTTTAATATATATCCTAGGGTGCCGTTTCGTAAAACGTGATGTAATAACTAATTTGTAGTGAAAGTTTAAAGATAGTGATATAATTCAATTTGATTGGCCGACAGTATGCATTTGTTATTATAACAAGACTTTAAGAAGGCCAGGTTATCACAACCCGCCATGCTCAAAGAGAGCATATCCTTTACAACATGATCTAGGTGGAGGGGGTAACCCCGGTACCCCCCCCCCCCACACACACCCCGCTTCCGAATCTGCGCTTGACCGAAGTTAGCTTTGACATTGACGATAGCTCTCCATTTCCCCATGTTTCACACAATTAATAACATCTGATATTTTGTCAATTTATGTCATCAATATGAAAGTGTTTAACAAAGTTGGTGTATTGTACTATAGGAATATTAGACGAAATGGGCATTGTCTTATTTGTAAACTAGACAAATTAGTTGTGACTATGCTAATGGAATGGCTATTTACAGTTTAAATCATTATTGGGCAATCTTGTATGAAACGGAACCAGATTCGATAATTAGGAGGCTCTAGAACAAGTAGGAAATTCCCGGACTTTATCCTTTAAGTTAGTCATGAGTTTAATCAATAACTAATCAACGAGCTTCGGCTAATCGCAACATTACACAAAGGTATCAAGAAAAGACGACGAAACAAGTGTGAAGTCCGCCTGGTCATTTGAGGACTTTACAGTTAAACGGGATATGTCTAACCCATCAGAAAACAAGCCGATAAATAGGTAAGTTTCTAAACTGATCTTTTCAAGCATTTCGAAAACATTTAATCCATTCCATTCTAATTAGCCGTTCTCATGAATTTTTGGGAATGCAAATCCTGTATCATGTAATAAATACTTCTATTAGTCAGAGTGTTTTGGAGATAATAGATATACAACATAAGTCTATATTCATTCGATAATCTACACGGGTTGATCACGAGACATGAATTTTGATATTTTTCTCGAAGCATTTTATTTCCTTTTCGATACATGATAGTAAATCAATATTTTTTAAAGACCTTTCATATTGTGTCAAACCCCATACTTCCGGCTATGGCTTTTGTTGATATGAACGTATATTGTTTAATAATTTTTTTTTTCAAATTCATATGTCTTAATTGGTAGTACCATTGTAACACTGTTTTTTTATATTTTCATATCCCTGACATTATAGAGAAGTAAAGACCTATTCAAACATGGCCGCTTCACCGAACTTTGACGCGGTAAGTAAACAGGGCAATGTATTCATTATTTTTTTCAAAAAGGAGGTATACATAAATTTACATTTGTTTACACAGGTTTACGTAATTCCATACAGATTCATTTACCTAATCTGCATGGAATATATGCAATGTAAATTATAATGGATCAGGGATCGACTAAAGTACAATCCTAATAAACATACATTAGCAATAATCGGATAGTTGTCTTCTGATTATCTCAGACAATATATATTATTAATTTAATTGAAGTTATCATTTTTAGTAGAAGTAGAAGTAGTAGTCATTGGCGGCGGAGCAGATTATCTTTTGTGTTTGGGGGGACGCAACAATCTATTGTTGTTGTAGTAGTAGTAAGATTTCGTCGTCGTCGTCGTCAATCAAAAAATCAATAAGCAGCTCAGCAATTAATCGTCAAATTGATCCACATTGTACTGCACTCAATCAGAATGAGATAAATGGGTACCTATTCATAAAATGCTCGTGTGCAATTCCATAAAATATGTGTGTCCGACCCCATGTAAGTGAGACCTTCATGAAATTTTCTTTCTCTGATTTCTTGTTCTTTCGACAGTCTGTAATGTTCTCAAAGGACCAGGACTTGGTCAGTTTATAAAGTGAAGTAAAACTTGAGAAAAAAGGGGCTGGACGTACAGAAAGGTTGATTATTTTATGGAACTGGCCTTGTGCGTTGTTAAAGGCTTGTCGTGCTAAAGCGAGGGTAATATCATAATATCCAAATTCAATGTGGAAGCGCATAGAACGTTAATGGTATGAGATATGCGCATCTCTAGAACTGAATATTATTATCATCATCAATTTGACCAATTAATCGATTCATCAATAAACAAATTTATCTATGTTGCCCTGCATAGATTGAGATGCAACCGGGTAAGAAGGTGGAATGGATGACCAAACCTGACCCAAGCCAGGTCACCGGATGTCCTCCTGGTCTCGAATACCTCGTCCAAATCGATCAGATCCTCATTCACCAGATGGTCGAGATCTTCGAAGGTGACTCTACAACGCATCGATTTCTTTGAAAATGCTATTGAAATCACAATGGAGAGCCGAGAGGCTTTTGTCGAAAGTTGGTGGACTGGGACAGCAGATCATCCGAAGATTTGCACCGGACGAACAATTGCAAATATGTCGTTGTACAGAGTCAAGAAATTCCGATGCTGTCCCGGTCCACCAACTTTCGACAAAAAGCCTTTCAGCTCTCCATTGACTTTTGACTTGCATTCTCAAAGGAATTGGTGCGTTGTAGAGAGTTTCCCCGTAGTAAATGCGAAAAGTCTGGAATAAAAGCTTTTAAGCCCATCGCACACTATGCGATCCGATACGACGAATTTTTTTTTTATCGCATTTTGCATGAAATATGAAAGTTCCAAGAAGAAATAATATGTTATTTGAAGGTCGGCCTAATGTTAGGAATAGTAGATTCATAATTTTACTTTGCGACAAGCTCTCTGATCGGAGTAAAGTCCAAATCGGCTTCGAGTCGCAGCCGATGATGACGTCATTACGATTTGGAATTAAATTGAATTTTTATTCCTACAAGGAGGCTCGAACTTGACTGAATTTCAATTTCTGAACTCTAATCGCTAATATATTCCCGGGGGCCGTTTCATAAAGCTGTTCGTAAGTTAAGAGCGGCTTTAAGAACGACTGGTGATCCTTTCTTACGCGCTAAACCATCGCCAATGAATATACCATTTACCACAAGAAAGGATCACCAGTCGTTCTTAAAGTCGCTCTTATCTTACGAACAGCTTTATGAAACACCCACCTGATTGGGATGTTCATATCAATTGTTATTACAATTTCTTTTAAATTCGGATCGCAACAGATAGTGGGGGCTGGGCTTTACAATCTTGGACAATAGACGGATTCCAACTAAGTTCACTAGGTAGAGCAGATTGCTAAGGCATAAATCTGGTGACCAGGTTCCCGTAAAGCCCCTTTCACAATTGACGTACGACCATTTGCGACCTTTTGGTCGTGCGTCAGGCTGCAACAGGCATCAATCGCTAGTCATCTCATAAGATCGCACAGAGGCTTTCACAGTTGCAACAGCTGTCGTACAACAAAAACAACCAGTAAACCCCGTTGCACGAGTAAGTCGCATATGCTCTTATTGTGCTCGTGCGATCACATGCGAGTGTTGTACGAGGGATTGCGAGTGGAACGGTCGCATACATGCGAATGAAACGGTAGTGCAATGTTGTAAGCCGTTGCGATCGGTCTTGCAACAGTCTTATGGCCCATATTATTATCGCAACCAGTCGCAAGACAGGTCTCAGTACATGTAGGTCGCTTTCACATGTGCAAGTGTTGTACGACCTCCAGTCAAGTAAATGCGACTACTTAGTTGTGCCACCTCTCGCACCAAGTCGTACAACGTTGAACAACACTCGCACGATGATCGCCCGAGCGATGGTACGACCCCGGGTACGGCCTGATGCGAGTGAATCGATCGTATTTGATCGCGTTCGGATTTTGAACATGTTCAAAGTTCAGATGTGACCAGTCACGACCACCTCGAGTTCGTGCGACCGTCTACAACGACTGCGAGTGCTCGCAAGACACCAAGAGATCGATCGTGCAACAACTAGAAAAAACTGTTGCAGGCGGTCGTAAACTGGTCGGACGTCAATTGTGAAAGGGGCTGAACGGTCGCATACAAGCGAATGCAACGGTAGTGGAATGTTGTAAGCCGTAATTTCGATCGATCTTGCAACAGTCTTATATTATCGCACCCAGTCGCAAGACTGGTCTCTGTAGGTCTCCAGCACATGTGCAAGTGTTGTACGACCTCCAGTCGACTAAATGCGACTATACTTAGTTGTGCCACCTCTTGCACCAAGTCGTACAACGTTGAACAACACTAACACGATGGTCGCCCGACCGATGGTACGACCTGTTGCGAGTGAATCAATCGTATTTGATCGCGTTTGGATTTTGAACATGTTCAAAGTTCAGATGCGACCAGTCACGATCACCTCCGACCACCTCGAGTTTGTGCGATCGTCTACAACGACTGCGAGTGCTCGCAAGACACCAAGGGATCGATCGTGCAACAACAAGAAAAAAATGTTGCAGGTGGTCGTAAACAGGTCGTACGTCAATTGTGAAAGGGGCTTAACTCAAAGGTTAGCGATTAATCGTACGCTTGATTTTCACGATTGATTGCATAGACTACAATGTACAATCAATCGTGAAGATCAAGCAAACGATTAATCGCTAACATTTGTGTTACGGGCCCCAGGTCCTTGGATCGGTTATCTGGTTTATTTCTTATAAGAATGTAATTTATCAATTTACAACTTTTTCTGAACTATTTCTCAGCAACTCTTTTTATAGTTATTATTCTCAGCAACTATTATTATTCCGGTCGTTATGTGGTGCAGATGTTTTTCAGCAATTTTGCACAGGCGTATTGGTAGTGTAGATAATCTTCGGCACCCTGATTTCGGCATTGTCATGACGCAATGCGTCATTTTGCGCCGAATTTAGTTTTCGTACCCTGTGCCTCTCATCCATGCCTGACATACACACTCTCTCTCTTTCTGTGTGTGTGTCTCCCCCCTCCCTCCATCCCCTCCCTTTCTCTCTGCCTCTCTTTCTCAATATCTTTCTCTTACTTTCCCCCTTTCTCTACTTTTCTTTCTCTCTTTTTTCCTCCCCTCTCTCTCTTTCGTCTTCTCTAGTCTTATCTTTTTACTTTTCCCTTGTCCGTATATCTTGATTTATCATCTTCTCAATCCTTGCGTTCTCATACTATCTTGTCCTTCTCTCCAGCCTTCTGTATGCCCCCTCTCTCTCTCCCCCTTCCTTTTCTTCATATCATTTCGATTCTTTTTTTTTTTTTTTTTTTTCTTTCTTTCTTTCTTTCTTACTTTCTTTTTTCCTTTCTTTCTTCCTTTCTTTCTTTCTTTTTCTTTTTTTCTTTCTTCCTTTCTTTTTTTTTCTTTTTTTCTTTCTTTATTTATTTATCTATTTATTTATTTATGTATGTATTTATTTAATATTTTTTGGTATGTATCAATTCTACCTATTTTTCTGGATCTGATTAAAATCTTCCCTAACCACCCATATTTCTAAAGCAGTTTTATCTTATATTCTTTTTATAGCTGTAACAAATATTGAAATGAAGAATAAGTACACCATCAAGAATTCTTTGGGTCAACAAATATTTTATGCCTTCGAAGGTGAGTCTTAAGTAAATCATCACGCGTAATATATGTTTTTAATACTTAAATCACAAATCCATACATATATAAAAAAAAAATGTATTTATCAAAATCGCAGTCATTCTTTGTGCTATTGAGCTGTAAATATCTATATTATACTATCATTTACACACCTATTGCACCTGACCGACTCAAGTAATATTTGCCATAAAATAATATTTCGTTTGTTATTAAAATAGGGTCCGAGATTTTGTATTGGATTTTACTTCCATGATGTAGCGCGGTGTATCCATGTTGATAAATGAATAACCACCAAACATAACAACAAGGAACACTACGCAGATGAACTTGTGTTTTCACAAATTTTCTCATTGATCAATTATTATTAATTTGATCAATTACTGACAGTTGCTCTTCCAGTAGGATCAATATTAATGAAATCAAAATATCCCACTGAAAAAAAAGTTTTTTTCCCGCGAGCGACATTTTGAAATGCTGAACAGATCTTCATCCATTTTGTTGAAAAAATTATATTGTATGAAATCATTATAAAAATATACACACAGTTCTTTCATCTTTCATAGCAGGTACTTTTATTATTAAGATTTTTGAAAACTTTACTATATTTGTTGTTTCCTCCCAGAATCGAGCTGTTGCCATCGTTACTGGTGTAGACAAGGCAGGGGTCTCGATATTCATGTCATTGATAATGAACAACGGGTGAGTTAGCTGCAGTCACATCAACGAAAACGACTCCATACCGATCAAAGCTATTACGTTATTACCAATGACATATCATCGATCGGTTTGGAGTCAGTTTGCTGGTGTCACTGTAGCAAAATAATGATCAGTGGAATATCTAGGTGGTGGTAATTCAAGCCAGAGTTTTACAACCCTTTCCTTAGTCTAGACTTTGCATTGTGTCCCCTCTTGTCTGAAAAATACCCCTTACGAGATTACAATACCCTTTTAAAGGTTTTCACCCCTTTGAAGGGATAAAACGTTCCTGTCAGAGAATTTTGAAAATGAAAGAGTGTATTCTTGCACCCCGTCTTCTTGTATGACGTCCTGAGTCCGCCTTGAAATTAATCACGAATAAACGTACAAAATTTTGTTTTCGGGGTATGCTTTAATTTGTTTTAGCTTTCAACATAGGCCTACACACAATGTTCCGTCCATTCTGTAGGCGCCTAACCTCTGGTCCTCTGGTCATACCGGGCTACAAATTCTTTCTAAATTCTTCCGAATTCTTCATTATGAACCCCTTATCCTTTTCCATGTTCTCTCTAGGAGGTGATGAAGATTGTTCGGCCATTTCAGTGCTGTGCTGGATGCTGCTGGTGCGCCGATACCGAGTGCTGTGCCTACCTCATTCAGATAGAAGCCCCACCGGGTAACATCATCGGTTATGCCAAGCAGACGTAAGTTCATGAATTATACACTGTAAAGCTGTGGTGTTAAAACTGACACCAGTTGGTGTTAATAGAGGACCACACTCTGAGGTATTAAAATTACACCCCAGAGATTGAACATGACACCACAGAGTGTAAATGTAACAACCAAAGGTGTTGTAATAACACATATAGGTGTAAAACTAACACTTGCCACCTTTCGCAATCCTCACGGACGCTGATTAGGGTCCCCTAACACAAAAGTTGACGCTTAATCATACACTTGATTTTTAAGATTGATTGTACATTGTAGTCAATAGAATCAAACGTAGAAAACTGCTCTACAATCAATGCTAAGATTTGTGTTACAGGGGGGTTACAGGCCCTACAGATCTGCCTTTCGTGTGCAAAATTCTTTCCCGCGACACCCGCGCGCCATACATGCATGTATTACGACTGATGGCTGGAGATATTCGAAATGTAGGACCTAAAATAGAATATGACATGGATAAGAAAGTGGTTTTTTCAAACAAATCGAGTACATATTGAGTGAGGAAAAACTTGCTAAATTAAGGCTTAGATATAGATCATTACAGTCCATCGAATCGATATTGCATTTAATGTGGATTATTGGTGGATGACTGGCAATTGATTCCATGGGTCAGATCACCTCTCATTCCGAACCCATTTTGCATGCGTTGATATGTACACAGCGTATGCAATACGTGTGAACATGCGGGTTTCTTTTGTTTCTTTCTACACAAACGATACGCCTCTAGCACACGATGTAAAGGGTATTATGTTTTACTTTCCCCAGCAATGGGGGGTTAGATTCAAATTCCGGGGGGACCACTTCCATTGATGAGTGGATACCAGGCACGACCATTGGGTTTCGAAAAGTACCCTAAACAAGGGAAGCAAGTCTTTTCCAAATTATGAAAATGCATCTTTTAACAATTATTTGGCTTGTGAAACCCTACAAGTATTGGAAATATATCCCTTTTTAAGTTCAGTATTTTAATCATCGTTTTTGACACCTTTATAACGTTACATAGGCCTATACGTAACGTACTTACCCACTCTTTCCCTTTTTACGCGTTGTTACGCCTGGTATCCACTCTTCAATGAAAGTGGGCCCCCCCGGGCGGCCTCTCGAGCTCTGGGAGGAACCAAATGTGGATTTGAAAAGTCGTCCTAAATCGGATATATCGCTGTTACCATAGTAGCAACCAGAATTTTGCACACGAAACGCAAATTGAATGTTTCCGTTCCAGATGCGAAACGAAAAAAAATTTCATGTCACACAATTTGCATTGCAGGACAGAGTTTTAAGGCCATGGCGACGGACCCAAAAGTCTCTTCCAAAATCAACTAACGTCGTAAATAAGCGTTCGCGTTCTTCCAACGAAAGGTCGGGACTGTCTATTTAACAACGGTGTAAAATAGCTGGTGTGGTCCTCTATGTACACCAGGTAACACCACAGTTTTTGCTGTGAAGGTAGTATTCGCAAATGCAACGGGAACGGATTCAAGACCACTGTAAATATATTGAAAAATGCACGTCAAATGACAATGAACAGCTGTAAGGTCTTCATCCCAATCACTACTTTTTTAACGTATCAATCTTTAACATTAACATGATTAAGGAACTTTAGTTCCACGGCGCACGACAGATTCAAGAACAGCGAAGATCTAGTGTCAAAAGCCCTTCATGACAATGAACAGCCAAGCGGGCTTTGTCGAAAATGGATGAACCGGAACAGTTACAACATTTTCGTCCTAAGTTTCGGAGCAGACGAAAAATTGCAAATATGTCGTTTGTCCAGAAACCAGGACAAAACTGATGTAATCACTCACCAATTTTCGACATAAGACTTATTGTTTCTTCATTGTCATGAAGGGCATTTGACAACACATTTTGTATATTTATTTAATCTGTCGTGCGTTAAAGAGCGAATACTCCCTAACGTTAGGATTGATACGTTAAAAGGTCTCTATGGGGGATAAGTGTACTGTCATATTGCATGTAACATTCCATTTGCTAAATGTGATGATGGTACACTGTTAGAAAATTTATACTTAAAAAAAAAAAAAAAAAACCCTCCAAACAAAGTCGAGAGCACCTGTAATCTTACTGTACTGTGTAAGCTTACATGCATTTGTGTAAAATAACAGAAAATTTGTATTTGGTGTATGTACCCTTCCAAATTAATTGCAATAAAACTGATTTCCCCTTTTTAAAACAGATCTGTTGTAGAAAAATTGTGGAAAATCATTCTTGTTATAACAAGTAACAGAATGATTTTGTTATTTCTTTCTGTAAAAGTTGTTTTTTAATTTTTCTTCTGTAAATCTTGTTTTTTCTAACAGTGTATATTATATTTGGTTTACCTGATTGCTGATAATCATTTATAAGCCTGTAGTTGTTGTATGCAATCAAGGATCTAAAGCTTTAGGTCGTATCCGAGAGACCTGGTAACAAGTACTGGTGCCTTGCCAAGGGGTAAGAGCTAGCACACCGAGTGACCACTGCTCTATGACTGAGTTGCCACGTCTCCTAAAGACTAATACCATGACCCTACTAGTCAGAGTAGTAGGTCCATGCTAATACTAACCTATATACTTCAAGAGAATCGTAAGTTTATTACATACTACATATAGCCATCGAGATTCTTGTTGGGATCTGAGGATACTACTTAACTTCAATTAGGCAGCTATACAGATAATGCAAATATTGGTAATTACTTCAAACTTAAGCTGAATTCTTTAATGATGACTCAATTCTTTGGTCTGTAGTAAGAGCTGGTGGTACCCTCATATGGATGTGATGGACGCCGACATGAACCCGATCCTGAAGATCAGAGGACCGTGCTGTATCTGTCAAACCATTTGCTGCAGATGTGATGTTGAATTTAAAGTAAGTCCTTCCAAAGACATATTCTAAATATTACCCCTTTACAACAACATGCCCATATCAAAATAGCATAGGTCGCCGGAAAAAACAGACCTATTTTGTGGAAAAATAGACTTATTCCCATAAACATGGCCGAATTTACAGGTTAGAAATATTTACTTATTGTAACTCCAGAAACTCGTTTTTCTTACCCTTATACCTGTCATAAAATGCACGTATCGTGTTTCGTTTTCATAGCTCAAATCACAAAAATACACATCTTACACTTTCTAGTCCGGCTTATAATATGTGCAGTGTGCAGGAAAATGACCCTTCTCTCTCCGTCATGTCTGTTTAGCCTCAAGGCTACTGATATGACAACACCAAATTAATTTATCATTCATAACTTATATGTTAAAGATTTTAAGAAAAATCTTTCTTTCTCTGTTGTCATGGTTACCTACTACAGGTGATGTCAAACGACCTGAGTAGTGAACTAGGTGTCATACAGAAGCAATGGTCAGGTTGGCTGAGGGAATGCTTCACGAAAGCGGATCACTTTGGTATGACGTGTAAGTATTCATTCTCTTCTATCGTTTTTTTGTAGTTTTGTCTATCTATTTTGAAATTGTATACATGAAATAAAAGTACTTATACATATGGCACAAATATTGCCACATCACAAAGGCATACAAAAAATCGTAAATAACAAACGATGAAATTTTACCGGTATAAGCATGCATGCTGGTGTCTCTCAAGGCAGCCTCATGTGGCCATTTTTATTTGATTACCATGATTACAATGATTACATTTTATCATTCTTAAATTTTACAAATCGTAGCCCATAACTTTATAATAAACTCACTAAGCTAATCTTAAGCAATTAATTTAATATTTTAACAGTTCCTTCAGATCTTGATGTAAAAGCAAAGGCAACTCTCATGGGAGCTTTGTTTCTAATTGTGAGTATAACATCTTTCCTTTTTCTTTTCAAAATCTATAACTCTTGAAATCGATCAACTTAAGAATTGATAGTTTTGGTAATATCTATACTATATTTTCCCTCTTTACTATTCCCATTGATTATTTAGTCATTCTGTAATTACTTATTTCTTTAAATTGAACATCTCATTTTCCCCCTGCAATGAATAATTTATGGACAATTTTATGTTTCATGTCCGTATTTGTGTAATCAGCGTAAAGATGTTTACCAATATGATCATGGTGATAATTAGTGCATGTACAATAATATTATGCAATCATGGGTACATAGACAAGTTTCTAAATGCACTGATTAACGGTAATAACCCATGTAGGCCTATCAAATTTTATACTTATTTATCATTCCCCTGTTGGAAAAAAAAATCACAGAAATATGTTTCTTCAAATTATGTTTATCTTTCAGGAATTCATGTTTTTCGAGCAAGATCAGTGAATGTATGCAGTTCTATCGACAGACTATTTCCAAAGGGATATCAAAGACAACCTGTAAAGGGCGCGAATAGGAAACAGTTGGAATGCACAACAAACCTTTGCTCTAAAGGATAGGTTATACCTTGATGTAAAATTGATTTTAAGAAAAATGGAGATATGTACTGATGAGGAATATTTTACAAAAATCCTACGAAGAATAACGGAGTTATGCATGTTGAAATTAGAAATTAAAATATTTGAGGTCATAGTCTAGTAGCTCCTCCCATTCCATGTACATTAAAAAAAAAAATTTATGTTTCACGATAACCGAAATTATTTATACATGTTTTTATAGAAGCGTTTACAATAACTGTGCTTGTTAGTATACAAATAATGCACGTAAGCGCGTGCATGCAGGGCCAAATAATGAACGATGTGCGAGAATAGCCGATGGTTATACAACTCCCAAGAATGTTCTGTAATCTGATTGGTCCAAATCGGATCACATGATATTCAGCGAATTGCACTATTGCATCCAAAATGCACTATCCTGCACTCTGACGTCATACCAAAAGTACTATCCTGCACTCTGACGTCAGAGTACAGGATAGTACGAGGTCTGGAATGATCTAGAATTATCTAGAATTTAGATCAAATAATAGCATTCGGGGCAAGTCAGTAACATGGGAGAGGAGGGGGTTGTATAAAACAAACGATGCACGCACTTAGAAGCGGATCTAGAGGGGGGTTGGGGGGGTTGCAACCTCCCCCCCCAAAAAAAAAAATCCGGGGACCATTTTTTAAAATCTTATCTTTTTTAGATGCAAGAAAACGCCATTTTCACACACAGATTTTCAAAAATTTTCCCTACTGTGGGAGGGGGGACACCCCCCTCCCACACCCTCCCCCCTCGCTCGCTCCGCTCGCTTGGACTCGGTCGCTACGCTCCCATGCATACCACCCCAACCCCCCCTTTATAAAAAGCTGGATCCGCCCCTGGCACTCTTGTGCATAGAGGACGTAAACGTAAATAATGAACTCTGTGCTCGACTCGCCAAATGGATAAACCGCACTCGGTCCTGCGGACCTCTGTGCGGTATATCCATTGGCTCTTCTCGCACATCGTTCATTATTTGGCCCTGCATGCCAGCGCTTACGTGCATTATTTGTATAATATACCACACCGAGGTCCGCAGGACTGAGTGCGGTATATCCATTTGTCGAGTCGAGCACAGAGTTCATTATTTACTGATTTAGGTCCTCTATGCACAAGAATGCGTACATTGTTTGTTTTATACAACCCCCTCCTGCCCCATGTTATTGCCCCGAATGCTATATTTGATCTAAATTCTCCATAATTATAGATAAGTCCAGACCTCGCACTATCCTGCACTCTGACCTCACAGAGTGCAGGATGGTACTTTTGGTATGACGTCAGAGTGCAGGATAGTGCATTTGGGATGCAGTAGTGCAATTCGCTGAATATCATGTGATCCGATTTGGACCAATCAGATTACAGAACATTCTTGGGAGTTGTATAATAGTTTTTAATGCACTAGTAATCTTCTTTGATACTTCCTGAGAAGAAATTTTATGGAATGCAAGGTGTGATTGATGACCGTATGCGACGTCCAAAATTTGAAGATCTTAACTCGCCATATTCGCCAAATACTCGTTAATTTGCTTCTACCCCAGGGTGACCTTCCCATTTATCCCGCTATCACACCGGTGAAACCGACCCCAGAACGGCAATAGCCATTATTGATATTTCCAATGACAGACCATTGGTCGTTTGTCACAGATACATGAGAATAAGGGTTTTTAAATGGGAAGCGAACTGATCAACAATTTGTTGTCTCTCATTGACTGTGTGCTGTAAATAACTAGTCGTAAAAATATACATTTTGAGATAATCATCAGTAGTACTACAGAGAATCAATTAGCATATCGTTTTATTCATACAGAGAAACTGATATGGTTTCTTTTGCTACTTGGTAACATTTAGTGTGATATGAATTTACTGAGTGGTGAATTACAGGGCACTGGGAACGATCTTTTTTTTACTGGGGGTGGTGATGTAAATTTGAAAAGCCAAAAAAAGGGTTCTCACTACAAAATGTAGGTCAAATTGGTCCAGAGAAATATGGAAAGCAAAAAAAAAAAAAAAAAAGGATTTTCACTTCAAAATGGAGGTCATGTTGATCCAGAGAAATTTGGAAAGCAAAAATAAGTTTGCAATACAAAATGGAGGTCATTTTGGTTAAATTTTTTAATTTTTACACATCTTCCTGAATACCTGGGTGTTGCCTATGGAGAATATTACACGCAGCACCCCCAAGGAAATTTTTAGGGGTGATTCAGCACCCCCGCCTCCCATGCAGGGCTATGGTGAATTAGTGTTCTATCATTCAAGTGGGCCTATATCACAATACTAAACAGCTCGGAATGCTTCATGATGCTGGCCAGGTGTATGAGTAGTTGAGGACGTGAGGTGGCGCTATCAGGGCTGCTGGTTCGTTAATGCTTTAAAGAAAATTCAAATCATTCATCGAAAGCGAGAATGAATAAATGCATTTAATGTTATCTCTATGCATATGTATTTATATCAAGGGATTTACACACTTGAAATGTTGGGCAACATACTGTCCACTGTGTCGGGTAATGTATGTTGGTAAAAATTTTATATATTCTGGGTAAGTATTATCCAATTGAGCAAATTTATCACCCAGTTATTAGTTTTTATTACCCAATTTGAACATATTTTAACCAATAGTTGTGTGGACAGTATGTTGCCCAGGGTTGGTTAAAAGTTTTGCCAAACTATTTTAAGAGCGTAGGCCTATATTCTTTGATTAAATTTTTGAAAACTCTTCATGCCGTGGCCAAGTGGTCTATAAGGTCCATGGCACCGTAAGCAAGATATTTAATCAACAGTGCTCTTTTATCCTATATTCAAATATATGAAGATGCTGTGCATGGTATAAGAATTGTTTTTCTGCAAATTGGATGCGATATGTTCGGCATTATCATATGCGAATCAGAACCCCATTTGTTATATAAATCCCTACTTATAGTATATATGTATGGACAGCATGTGTTTAAACTGGAAGGGCACATTTTACGTATAAATGAAATTTAAATGTACATAAATATCATTTCAAATATGTTATCTTCAAATAAAAATGTGTTTACGAAAAATTTTAAGGAAGGGAAAATGATGGCATATTTACTATATAAATATTACAATGTAACTATTTAAACATGTTAAAGGAAACAAGGAGTGACAATATCTTCAAAATGTTAGATCAAGTTTGATCCTGTTGATCAAACTGGATTCTTTTGATTAAAAATGTATTGTATTTTCTACCACGAATCGTTGTTAATCGTTCACTAATTGAAAATTGCCACTCTGTTCCCATTTAATCATTTAATATATGTTCCATGCTTATTGAGTTTAGAGATTATGCCCCGTATTCTGAATCCCAGTTTAAGTTAGGCCACGGTCTAATCTCTGTTGAAATGATGGGAAGACAAAAAAAAGTCAAAATTGCATTTACATTATTTTTCCTATCTCTACTTGGTTCGTTCCTCCTTTTTTTTTTAATGATGAAGAAATCTATTTCAGTAATTATTCCCACTCAGTTATGAATGATTTTTTCGAGTATCAAATTAGCTGATAAATTGGAACTTGTACTGTTAGAGATACTTGTCCCACTATCCATAGTTAAACCAAAACTTTAGATATAAAACCTGAGATCAGAATTAAGTCCACTGAAAAGAAAGGGGCGATGAAGATATGCAGGAACAGAGAGAGAGAGAGACAGAGAGAGGGGGGATAGCTAGCTGGAGGGACCGAAAAGGAGAGTGGGGGCTTCGAGGGGGTGGAAAAGGCAAAGAGATGGTAGCAAAGACGGAGGGTGAGGAGGAGAGAGAGGGGGGCCGGGGCACACAGAGAGAAAAAGATATATAATAATAATAATAATAGCTGGATTTATAAAGCGCTTTTTGCCTGAGGATACAAAGCGGTGCTATTATTACCCCGGCCATAACTCGAGCTACCATCACCGGCGCTCAGTGCGTGCGAGGAATTACTCCTGCCGGGTACCCATTCACCTCACCTGGGTCGAGTGCAGCACAGTGTGGATAAATTTGTTGCTGAAGGAAAACACGCAATGGCTAGGATTCGAACCCACGACCCTCTGTGTCAAATGCGAGATTCAGATCCACTAAACCACGACGCACCCACACATTGTGATGCGCGTTCTGAAAATCCGATTTATCCACCAATTATTGTTGCGGTTACTAATTGTATTAGGGTTTATTTTAGTTCATTCCATTAACAATTATATTTTTTTCTGTGAAATCGCCACAGTAATTGCACCCAAAATCTAGAAGGACTAAGAAAAAAGAAAAGGGGAAAAAAGTGGGAAATTTGTGAAATGTGGTGATATTTTTTAATATTATGCAAAAAAATAGATTTTGATCGTTAAAAAGTTACAAATTTCGCTTGTTCGCGACTTTTTTCCCCTTCTAATTAGAAATTCTTTCCATTACACCATATTGTGACCCTCTAAAAATTGCCTCTTCACCCATTTCTGATTTATGTATGTTAAAAACACAGTACTGTATATAAATATAAAAATTGCTCAAGAACAAAACTGACGTGCCGGAGATCGAACACATACATACGCACACCCACACTCTACCATAAACCCTCCCCATGACTCACTCACACGCTCAGCACATACACACATACATGTACTGTACATCCCACCCTATACACCCGCACCTTCTCATACATTATACACAAAAGTCATGTACACACACAGCATGCTCGATTGCACTAAACAAAAATATGAGAAGCAATACATAATTATACAGCGATTTAGGAAATAACTGCGTGGCATTTAACGACAATAAATGCATGCTGAATCATATTCCCGATAGTTTTATCACCAAACCACCATTGCTTCTTAGCAACCAAACTTCTATTCCGAAAGAAATATTTTTAATGTCAAATAAGAAAGTTTGTAATCTTTATGATTTTATCAATATGATGTACAGTACGGCAACAAAAGGGATGTACTTTTCACTACTGTGAGAGTCATTATAAATGTCAGAGAAATGCATGATATTAGATTTTAACTATATAAGAAAGGTCGTTTTCGCATTAAGAATTATCTTTTTGTTAAGTGGCAAAATAATTATACATGTTGCTAAGTTATGTCACATAATTGCATTTCTTATGAATTCTTGATTTTGCCGTCTTCGTTTAATTGTTCCTTCATTCCCTTATAATACATTATTCTCGCTTCAAAAAATGTATTCCATATTGGCGCATTCTTGTCATACATGTACGTCTTATACTTCTAAATTACATCTATGCATACCTGTCCTAACAAAAAAGAAATCTAAGAACGCGCATACCCACATAGATAAGCATTTAGCTGTTAGCATGCTAGTTAGGACCACTAAAAGAAACGAATACATTTATATACATTTGTATTTATATATGATTTGTGATAATGGATATCAATCGATAGTTCGCTTTGTAAATCCAAATATACCTGGGTGTCATGGCAACGAAAAACACAAAAGTGCAGTGACTCTATTCTGAAGGGCAGAATTATTATTCATTTTCAAACGAAACAGATTTTCTTTTCACGTACTCTCTTCATTCCATCACCCCTGGTGACTGGGTTAAACAAATTGCCGGGTCAATGGACATTTTGTGTTTTCAACTGATATCTACGCATGCGTGTCGAAAACAGTAGCAGCACGGTATTGTGACGGGGTTCGCAAAGTATATTTCTATCAAAAAGGTTAAGTCCATATATATATACGGGCATTTAATACATATTGTCGAAATATGATACAGGGATCACCTCATCAATAAAACTGATCTGCTTTTTGATTGATATTTATACGCATCCGTGTCAAAAAACAGAAAACAGCGCAGCATTTTGACGATATTGTACGTGGCTCGGATCACATATTAAACCTGAGGTGGATCCTTTTCTGTCAATAAATAAATGTAATTAAATGTAACTATAGGGCCTATACAGGCATTCATAATTCTACCAGAAATATGATTCAGGGATCGCCTCGACACTACACGTACATCTGACAAATTAATTTGTTCTGACCCAATCGGATGAATAATTGTCAATGAAAACCAATTTTTTGTGGAAAAATTATAGAAAGTCTTAAAAGGAATAACAAATTTGATAGATGTAGAGGTGAAATGAATAGGCGTGAAAGTGGAGGTTAAATGATGTAGTCCACAGTCGAATCCAGGGGGGGGGGGGGGGCAAAGCCGGCCCGTGCCCCCCCCCCCCCCCCTTTGAGAGGCACATTTCAAATTTGTTATGTAAAAATGCCGTTACAACACAAGTATGCTCCCCCTTTTTAAAGTGAAGACCTTTTTTTTGCTTATCGATTTTTTTTTCGTGGACAAAATGTCCTTATTTTGTTTGAACCCCCCCTTTTTTTTTTGCCTGTCAAAATTTTCCTCGGGAAAATGTGCCCCCCCCCCCCTTTGGAAAATCCTGGATCCGTCCCGGCCTGGTATAGTCCTTAAGAGGACTGTAAACCATAATGCCGTCACAGCACTATAATTCATGTTATTCAAATTAGAAAACTAACGTCACGTGTAGATCGTCATGTACCTCCCCTATGAAATATATCCCGGCGCCATTCTTATAGTGAGCCAGCTTCGAAAGAGGAACTATTCATTCGAGAACAGAAATTGGATTAAACGATTTTTAGTCGATCCCTTGGGGGTATCCGTGGAAACCGCTGCTAGGAAAGTGCAAACAACGCCGATATTGATAAAAGATCAACGATTCAGATAATATCACTTACTCAATATTTTGCATTCAGACGAGGCCGGTTGTAGTGCCTGCAATAATTCGAATATCTATTCAGATCTTGCTATTTTTTTTCATCAAAAAGCTATCAATATGCGTGAAATCGTCCATGTCCAAGCAGGCCAGTGTGGCAACCAAATCGGAGCTAAGGTAAATATACAATAATACATATTCTTGAAAATTAATATGAACAGGCCTAATCATTCACGATTGTAAAGACAGATATTGAAATATATGTACTCCATGTTTTTTCAATTTTTCATATAGCGGTATAAGTTTTTGTTTTGTTTTCCTTTCGGATAAACCGTTAATCCTGTTTCATATAGTAAACTTAAATCAGAGTATATGTTTATATGGTTTAGGAAGTAACATGAAATATGGATTTTTGCATTTTCAAACATGACTTCAAATGAGCTTAAAATCGTTACTACCCTACCTGCCAGGGTGGGTGGTCCGGGGGAGGGTTTAGGGACGATCAGCACTATGATTTTCAAGAAGTGAAAAAATAGGAGGAAAGAGAAGAAAAGGCGGAAGAATGCTAGACAGAAGAACAGAAAACATAAAAAAGAGAGGTATGGGTCGTGTAGTTCTGTTTTACCCCTGTAATTCAATTGTGATTTATAAAGATTATCTTATTACCCCCCCCCCCCCTCCTTCCTATTTGATAAACCTTGCGCCGCCCTTGCCTATACACTAAAAGTTAATTGGATATGACACATGATGGTGATTATGAATTATATATTCTTTATTTTACACCATGCCAAAGAGAAAACTGAATTGAATAGAAATGGTTTGTTTAGACAATTTCATAGCAATCAAAGGCTGAAAGTATAGACTGTACAGTATTAATAACCACAAAATGGCGTGATAGAAAAAATAATGTCAAAATGTCATGTTTGGTAAAGTGAAATCGAAATAGAATAGGTCGAAGTGCGAGAGTAAATTTGGTAATCTTTACTTTACAATTTTGTAAACATACTATAACTTTAAATGGATATGTGCAGAAGTGAAACTTTACCAAATATATAAATAAATATATATATATATATATATATATATACATTCTATTGTCTGTGTATTATAGTCCTTTAGACCCTTTTTGTGTGTGTGCATGGCGCCACGATATTTTTGTTGCCTTGGTAATAAAAAAATCTTGATCATTCTGTTCTGCATGTCGTATAAGTATGGTTGAAACGCGCCAAATCTTGATAATTGTCAGCTTAATAACAAACTCCAAAGTTATATTTATATATATATATAAATATATCTGCCACCAAACTTTTAATTACTGAATTTTGCAAGTACTCACAACTTTCTGAAAATTCTTGATAAAAAAATTATTTTTTTATAATATTGAATATCAACATTACTGTCGAAGGATTTTTTTTTATCATATTCAGAAAATAAAACTGTCTCGATGACGGAGGATAATGATAACAGTTCTGAAAATGAATTGCGATTTAATTATACTACGTTCATAGTTGTTATGACTTGGATTATTATGATGTATTGTATATTTGATTAACCATCTCACTCGTAGGATCAAGGGGGTTTATGCAAAGAAACAAATGTAATGATCCGGAAAATTAAATCGTTATGTTTTTGGAGAGAAAATGTTGTTGTCTTGGAGGATGCAACAACGAACCAAAATGACACCGATTGCTTCAAAGCTTCATTCCCAAAATACAGCGGTGGATACAGGATTTACCAGTCGGGGGGGGGGGCTCTTTTTCTTATAGATTTTCCTTACAAGCCCCCCCCCCCACACACACACACACACACGCACACGCACCCTTGACGCCAAGGACAATACTTTTTACACACATTTCAATTTTCCTTTTTGGTTTTAATCACATTTTATTTCTGTAAACCCCCCCCCCCCCCCTACGCCTCTGACTAGACTTACGAACTTTTCCGCATGATCGATTCTGTAATTTTTGATAACCAAGATCAAGATTTATGGTTACATCAATATGATCACAAATCAATATATAGAGAAGAGCGTTATTTTTGTGAGTCAGAAACATCTTCACTTTCTCATATCATACTTATGAAGTAAAGATGAATACTGTACAGTCTAACTCAGTATCCTTCATTGCAGATTTATACAGTGCGTCCCACAAAAAAAGGAAACCCGTTTCCAGAGATAGATTTCACATTTGTTAAAACTGTTTTTTACTATAAATTTGATACTCATGGTAAGATTGGAATCTCATCTCCAATTTGAAACCAACAGCTCAGCAAATCGTTCATGCATGGCAGATACTGACAAACAATAAATATTTACATTGAGACATATCAGAAACGATTTGCGCCGAAACTCACGTGTGAATCTCAATCCACTCTCATTTGAGGATTCAGTGAGAGAATCTTAAAATGAGCCAATCGTCGAATAAGCACGATCGTCGGATCACGAACCAATCTTGTCCGAATTTTTTCTGCTCTACCTGGAAGTGCCATTAAAATTTTAAACTCGTCTTGCTCATTAATGCGTGAAGCGTTCGTCTCATTTTAAAAATAAGGAGGAATCATTATAATTATATACATGTATATGATTATGTACAGGGAATATCATATTTCATTTTTTTGAAGAATAAAGACATGGGAATCCCGGTTTCCCTTTTTTCTGGGACGCACTGTACAATCACCACCTCCAGTATACACATCGTTTAACCGGCCTATCAATAGTTTTTTTCACCGACTAAAAACATAAAAGGGTCGTTAAAACAGTCGGACTGACACTTAGTCGTGTTTCCTCTCGGCTAATTCCGCTTCAGCTGCTTTCCGTGTCTAAAAATACAAAAGATGCGATTCGCATAGCGTATTTCTAAAGTAAACCTGACAAATTTATTTTCGATGAATGCTTTTTATCACCATGCTCTCTATTCATTGCGTCCTGGCCGGTTGTGGATTGACTATCATGGCCGACACCAACAAGACCGTTCCCATGGAAACCATCTCACACGGGAGGCATCATCTGATGCGTCCTCGTTCACTTAGTTTTTTTTTATTGTTTTGTTTAATTAGTGCTTTTTATACCTTGATAAAAGATAGAAAGTCCATCTTAATTAATTGTTTTGTTATCATTAATTAATGCAATGGAACTCCAGATGAATATACATTTTTGTAATCAATAATTCATATGGGTTTACAGTTAATGTTCGATGCCAATGACAAAATGATCGACAGTGCACAGGAAATGCAATGATATGTCTAATTTCTTCAAGAAATTAAAAATGTAAATTGGACAGAGAGTGCTTTGAAAAATGATGGCTGGTCTAGTGTATTGTCGCAATTACGTAGCAGTCACACCAACGATACAGACTCCAGACCGATCAAAGCTTTTACGTTATTTCCAATGGAATATCATCGGTCGGTTTGGAGTCAGTGAGACTGTGGCGTAACATTTCAAAAACTGTAGGTTATTGTTTAAAATACCTGACAAAGTGAAGCTCACATAGTCTGATCTCGTTTCGTTCACAAGGGCTGTCGGTGCATTTCCGTTACCATGGTTACTGACTCAGAGTTCGTAAGCAGTATTCCTTTCCCGAAGGACGGAAATATAACCCTATTTGAAAAATTGAAAGATTTCATATAATAATATTTGATACATTGTGGTTTTCCTCTATAACAACAAATTCTAGAAGCCAGTTTTTACTTGATTATAACTTGAATTGAAATAAATTTTACGTCATTGATATGGCATTATTAGGCCGATATGTATTCTATAAACCCCTTTCTACTAGTGTTAACAATTTCATACCATTTAGTTCTGGGAGGTGATCTCTGATGAACACGGCATCGACCCTACCGGTACCTACCATGGCGACTCTGATCTCCAACTCGAACGCATCAACGTCTACTTCAACGAGGCTACCGGTGGAAAGTACGTACCAAGGGCCGTACTCGTCGACCTCGAGCCAGGCACCATGGACTCGGTACGGTCAGGTCCATTCGGTCAGATCTTCAGACCAGACAACTTCGTCTTTGGTCAGAGTGGCGCAGGGAACAACTGGGCCAAGGGTCACTACACAGAGGGCGCAGAACTGGTTGATTCGGTCTTAGACGTCGTGAGGAAAGAGGCTGAAAGCTGTGATTGTCTTCAGGTAAATTATTCTCCTTACTCTCATGATAAGGTTACCAGTAAATGATAGAACCGTCAGTCAAAATGATAATGAGGCAAAATGATTTGAAGTTCTCATAACCATGAATGCTGTGAACAAGACACTTCTAGTACGACAGAATACAGCTAAAACAAGAACTGACCTGTATAAGTAAATCATAATTAGGCCTACTTTAAGCTGTCAAGAGTAATTAGGAACTTATTTTTAGAATAATTTATTCCCACTCTAATAAACCCGCTGCCAGCATCACGTCATGTTTCCTCTTTGTGTTCTGTTTCACAGGGATTTCAACTGACACATTCCTTAGGAGGCGGTACTGGCTCTGGTATGGGGACCCTCCTCATAAGTAAGATCCGTGAGGAGTATCCGGATCGGATCATGACGACCTTCAGCGTTGTCCCCTCACCAAAGGTGTCGGACACTGTCGTTGAACCTTACAACGCCACCTTATCCGTCCATCAGCTTGTCGAGAACACCGATGAGACGTTCTGCATCGACAACGAAGCCCTCTACGACATATGCTTCCGTACCCTGAAGCTCACCACACCCACCTATGGTGATCTAAATCACCTTGTCTCTGCAACCATGAGTGGCATCACGACGTGTCTCAGGTTCCCTGGCCAGTTGAATGCAGATCTGCGGAAGCTAGCAGTCAACATGGTGCCATTTCCACGTCTGCATTTCTTCATACCTGGCTTTGCCCCATTAACTAGTCGTGGTAGCCAGCAGTATCGAGCTTTGACAGTTCCTGAACTGACCCAGCAGATGTTCGATGCCAAAAACATGATGGCTGCTTGTGATCCTCGACATGGTCGATACCTTACCGTCGCCGCCATGTTCCGAGGGCGTATGTCCATGAAGGAGGTCGATGAACAGATGCTCAACGTACAGAACAAGAACAGCAGCTACTTCGTCGAATGGATCCCAAACAATGTCAAGACTGCTGTCTGTGACATCCCTCCAAGAGGTCTGAAGATGTCTGCTACCTTCATTGGCAACAGTACCGCCATCCAGGAACTCTTCAAGCGCGTTTCAGAGCAGTTCACCGCTATGTTCAGACGAAAGGCCTTCCTTCACTGGTATACCGGTGAGGGTATGGATGAGATGGAGTTCACTGAGGCTGAGAGCAACATGAATGACTTGGTGTCTGAGTATCAGCAGTACCAGGACGCTACCGCTGAAGAAGAGGGTGAGTTCGAGGAGGAGGAAGAAGATGATCAGGATCAATTACAGACATGATAGGCGGCTCCCGATTTTTAAAAGTTGGGGGCGGTACCAGAATTAAAGTCACAAAACGGATACTGCGAGGGATAAATCGGGAGTGGGGTTGACTACGGACACATAAAATTATTTGTACTGGGATTTAAACCCAGTCTTGACTATCCTTGTATTATAAATAAATGGTCGTTGTTCTTCTATGATACAGATCACGATGACGCACTCGTTGCCACACTTTGGCTTCAAGGCAGGGTTGGTTACATGCATGAAGTTGCGAGTCACGTTGGATTGAGTGCGCACCTTGGGGATGGGTGTAGGGAAGGGAACAATCTTTGATGTTGTTAACATTTGAAAAAAAAGGTAGTATTCATGGCCGTCGATAGACACACACATACACACACATGTATATATATATATATATATAGCCTATATATATATATATATATATATTTGTATATCCTTGTTTGATATCTGCTCAATGACGAAAAATGTGTACAGTGAGAACCATTTCATGCTACAGTCCCATCAGCGAAAGCGTCTCTGAACCGACCGATAGTATACCATTCTACATAACGAGTCAGTTTCGTTGGTGTGACTGTATTATGATGTTCCCTCCATTCAACATGAAGTTAAATTACTACCAAATATACTTGTATGTTTATATCGAGATATGAAATCACCTGAAGCCACTTCTTACGAATAGCACTACCTCTTACAGAGGAAATGTTTCTAATTGATACACGTACTAAACCAAAGTGGAAGGGGAGTTGAAAAGTTTCAAGATTATAGTGATATTTAAAGCGTAATGATACTGAGGACGCACATATCAAATAGTCTTTTATTACAAAACAGTATGAAAACATGTAGCACAGAAATGAGAAACTGCAGGGTGTAACTGTGTTTTAGCACTGAATATAGCCGAAATATAATCTGCAATATATTAATTTTATTCATATAGTCTGTTCTTCAAAGTGTCGTTTAATGTGTAGCATACACTGTTGATAAACAATACATTTTCGTTCAAGACACTATTGTGTGTTTAGTTGCATTGGTCTTGTCTTGTTGTTTACTTGGGGAGGAATACTTTCTGGAATCATGGACGTGCATTCTTGTGACCATGTTTTGGGGTTGTGATATAAGGTTAGATGCCCTGCGATGGTGGTAGAGATCATCATGATGATGTAAATGATGACGACGACGATGATGATGACGACAGTTATGACGATGAAGATGATTATGTTGACGATGATGATGTTGATAATGATGATGATGATGATGACGACGACGATGAAGGTGATGTTGATGAAGATGTTGGGTGTTGGTGGTGATTTAAGATGATTGCACTCATTAAGATAATGTAAAAGACGTTTATAGTCCTATATCGGGTTGGCTGAGTTGGCTTTCGAATTCGGTAGGCCTGATGATGATAATGATTATGATGATGATAATGATGATGGTGGTTTTGTGGTGATGATAACCATGATAATGAAGCTCATGATATGTGTGTGGGAGTGTGTGTGAGAGTAAGAAGTGGCTGTGTGTGTGTGTCTTGTTTTCTGTCATTGTCTATCTTCCTTGTTGTTTCATTTCATTTTCTTTCTTTTCGCTGTTCAGAACTTCTTAATATCTTTCATTTCTCTATTTCCTCCCCTCAAACATCGCCTCCTTTTTCATTTTCTTTCGTCTCTCCTCATTTCCTTATTCAGGTTTTGCGTAGATTCCATGACGCCGGAGAACGAAATTGTTTTCTAACCTTGTGACTTTGACCGTCTGGCTCGATAATAACATATGTGTTATACTGCTTATGATCATGATCATGAAACCGTCAACATGATTGATAGCACTTTGGACTTTGGGAACGTTTTCAAAAGTACTAGGATAAGTACTCACATTGATGCACGTATAAACGATTTGTTCATATTAACATTTACCTCATTATGAACTTTTCCTTTTGAGTGTTTGCTTTCGAGCTCCAAGAGATATATGGGGGAAAATTCTAAAATCGCCACTGATTGATTAGGCTCCATCATGACGATTACAGACCTAGAACTGGGCTCTTGGTTGAGTTCTGGACTAATTTGTCTTCTAATCGTTTGGTTCGTTAAACATCTGATATCACGACCAAGGAACATGCCTCCCGGTCCTACTGGAATACGTCTCCTGTGCGATGCATGGCGGCTTTTCAGGTACGTAGTTCTGAAACAGACGTCACAAGTATATCATGGTGAACCTGTATTACACGGGTCTTTGATGATTTCTAAACGAAACTTCCTATAGGAAAATGGCATACTCTTCTTTACGAAGCATTTAAATGTAACGTTTTGGTAGTAATGTTCTGGCCCCTTTGACTATTGTCTATTATTTCAAGATTCATGGGCCCGTTTCGTAAAGACTTACAACTGTTGTAACTTTGCCATTATGGCAACTACCATGAAAACCTTGATTATGATTGGCTGCTGAGCCCTGTTACCATGGTAGTTGGCATAATGGCAAAGTTACAACGGTTGCACGTCCTTTATGAAACGGG
Source organism: Lytechinus pictus (assembly GCF_037042905.1). Lineage (NCBI taxonomy): Eukaryota > Metazoa > Echinodermata > Echinoidea > Temnopleuroida > Toxopneustidae > Lytechinus > Lytechinus pictus. Next base: position 11,557,358 of record NC_087258.1, on the reverse strand, counting down.
CCCCAGGAGTTGTTTATTTCATGATAGTAACAATAAATTTGCAATTTTTTTCACTCCAATGTGTAATCAGGTTGATCAATCCAAAACGTTTTACGCCTTGTGTTTGCTATGAGCAAAAATGAGCTGCGCTAATTGGGGGAGACATTTCAATACATTCTAATACACCTATTGAAAATGTTTCCATTTTCTTTCCTCCATCTGCAGTAGGTAAAGGTCACAATCGGTTTTTTCAAAGATGTATCATTTGATAAAATGACAATGGAACTACATGGCAATTTCTATTCTTTTGCTGTGACCCGATAACGTTTTTTTTTATCGTAGGGCTAGTTCAAATCCTTTAACTCTCTTTTCATCATGGTCTAAGAAGTATGGTGAGATCGTGTCCTTCTACGTTGGTACGAAGCCTTTCGTCATCCTAAACTCTTACCCCATTATCATGGAAGCCTTCCGTCATCCAGATCTTCAGGATCGACCTAGGAGCCGGCTGATTGAAGAACTAAATGGATTGAAAAATTGCGGTATTGAAATTTATTGAAGTTGTTATTTTAAAAAATGCACGATTTCGACGCAATTGATCCTATATATGAGCATAATCAGAGTTACTGTAATTACTAACTCTCTACACCCGCCTGAAAGATTTTGACCCTCCAAAATCTTCCCGTGTTCCCCACAATTTTCTTTTTCATTTGAGAAGTAATTATTTGCCAACCGACTAGGCCCAGACCCTGTAGACCCAAGGTTTAAAGATTACCTTTCATTTGTTTCCTTTCCAAAACATACTACATTCAATACGAGTGATAATGAAAAACCATGGGCGGAAATCCGGGGGGGGGGCAGGGGGACGTGTCCCCCCTACCCAAAATAGTGGGGGGACACAATATCAAATGTCCCCCTACTATTTTTGGTCTTTTATGATAAATACATCATTCAAAATCGAAATAAAACATGTATTTTGGACGAAATGACCTTACATTTTGGGTGAGAACCTTTTGGGGTTTTTTCTGTTCTGTTTTTTTTTTTTTGCTTGTCAAATTTTCCAGCCCCTGGTCCCCCTACCTTTGCGGTGAGATTTCCGCCCTTGTGAAAACTGTAGACGTTTTGTATTATTACAAAAAAGAAATGCATAAGCATCATAAGCCTGAGATATAAAAAAACAAACATAACCTTTGATCATTATTTTTCTGAATGTGACTTCATTTTAGCTCATTGTTTGCCGCCCAAACATTTCTGTCTCTAACAGCGGGCGACAAAAAAAATCATTCATCCCCCAAATATGATGAATGCCTAATTCTTCTGTTCATTCAGGGCAGGCGCGGATCCAGGGGGGGGGGGACACAGGGGGCACGTGCCCCCCCCCCTTTTTTTTTTGAGAAGCAAAATTAAAATTTGTAATGTAAAAATGCCTTTCAAAACGAGGTGTGCCCCCTCTTTTGAAATAGAAGACCTTTTTTTTGGGTTGTCAAATTTTTTCGGGTACGAAATATCCTTAATTTGTGGTGGGGGGGGGGCTTGTCAAAATTTTCTTTCGGAAAATATGCCCCCCCCCCCTTGGAAAATCCTGGATCCGCCCCTGATTCAGGGGGAATCAAGAATAGCAGACACTTCGCTCTAAAGACATACCGACAACCAACATCATGCTGATCAGCTGATGGAATAAGAGTGGTCACTGCCATAAATTTTTAATATGGATTTTACGAGCAAGGATAGCGATTGACAATTATAAAAAAATATTAACTTGGAACAACCTAAATTATTCTCACTTTTATCTAATTACTAATAATCTAACAATTCTTGTAACATTGTTATCGAAAGTGAAGACAACTGAAATATTAGTCAAATTAGATTGCTCATGATTTTAAAAATACAGTGCTTGAATCTTTTCGGGATTCAGCTCGTAAGTTCGGGATCATCTACTTCTTTTACACCACTGGTTCTGTTTTATGAAATATCAATCATTTTTCCTTGGAATATAATACAACTATCTGCGCACTTGTTGCTTAAGAACGATTATGCGCCTATATTTCTTAGAAGTCAGGTAAAACATGTGAAAACGTCACCACTATAAAACAACAAACACTATTTAACTGTGCTCATCATACTTCCCCCTTCTTCAATGGTGATCAGTCTTCCTGTTTGAAATCCACTTTAGGTATTGCTTTTTCCCGAGGGGAAAACTGGAAAGAGCAGCGCAAGTTCATTCATTCTGTATTTCGAAGTCTAGGAGTTGGTAAGAAGAGCTACGAAGATACCGTCTCAGCCGAGATGTCTCAGCTGAATTCCGCCATCGAAGAAAAGAAAGGGGCTCAGTTTGATCCTGATACTCTCTTCATGCAAGCAATATCAAACATCATCAGCACTATTATCTTCGGAACGCAGTACAAATATGACGACCTCGAGTTCAAGAAAGTGAGCTTAAAATAGATCTCCTTTAATATTCATCCCTTTAGTTAATTGGCCTTAAAATCAAAATGATCTGAACTAAATACTGCCCCCTCGTCTGAAAAAATAGCGGATAAATATGTGTTTTGGGTACTAAATCTGTATTTATTTTGTCGATTCTTATTATAGTACAGCAATCTAAAAGGCCCCCATTTTAGGACAAGATTCTGCGTTCTGTTTACTTAGCTAGATTGAGTGACATATCTTTGGTGCAGGAAATATTAGTACCCCGGGGGAGCGAATATTATTGTTTCGTAAGTACTTGTGCACCCAACGCGAGAGGTCAGTGGGAATGACGATATGATATGGTTGATTAATTTATTCAGAGTACGCCTCATGAATATTCATGTACATGAAACATTCAGATATATCGTAATTTCCTACTAGGTGGTTGGGTGGATAGGTGGGTAGGATATGGGGTCGATGGGGGGGGGGGGTCTATCCACCCTAACGCCATCCTACACCTGTAGCATGGCCCTGGGAAGATTTTCCCTGGAGGTGCTGCGTGTATATACATAGGCAGCACCCCCCCCCCCCCTGGATTTCTGGAAGGTGTGAATAATTGATTAATATAACCCAAATGACCTTCATTTTAGAGTGAAACCCCCACTCAAAGAAGTTCCCAGGGCCCTGACCTGTAGTTAGAAGGGTTCGGAGACTGGACTAACAGCACTTTCCCCCATGTTTCTTTACATGTAGCTTTTGCATATGATAAACACGAACGTGAGATTGACAGGAGGGGGTGGATCGACTTTGTTTGTTCCGATTCCGGGTATGACCCGGATACCATTCGGTATCTTTAAAACAATGACGGACAATATCCGAGCTTTGAATGACTTCGTCGATTCTCAAATCGATTCTCATGAAAAGAGTTGGGACCGAGCAACTCCAAGGGATTTCATCGACCAGTATCTTAATAAATTGGAGAGTACCAAGGTGGGTATTTCTGCAGATATTGCGTTGATTTTGTTTTTCTTTACATCTCAAGCCGACCGCACACCTTACGATTGGTCTGCGACCCGATTTCAGAATAAAATGTAGTAGAATTTGATGCTAAGATTGAGACTTGGAATATCTTACTGTGTAAAGTTCTAAATCACCGTACGAATATCTATGTTCAAATCTGTGACTATGCTATCATCCTTCTTAGAAAAAAGCGAATTTAATATCTAGTCGTAATGACGTCATAGCAGTCGTACGATTGTATACGATTTGAAACTAATTTGGCCTTTACTTCAAAATAAAGGCTTGCAATCTTTCAAATTGGTTATATTAATATTCCTTCAATTAATTTTAACCTCAAATAAAATAATATGTTCCATTCACATTTTCAGAAAATGAGCAAAATGCAATTTGTTCCAAAATCGGATCGCGAACAGTCGTACGGTGTGCGGTGGCTTTTAAGAACACCACTTTTGCCCATTGAATGCCTCTCGCATTTCTCATAGGCCCCGAATCATTAATACCTCGGACTCGTTCCCACTGTCGCGCGATCGTATACAAAAGCAACGATTTGCCTTTCGTAACTGATCGCGGAAATATTTGAACCATTCATTTTTTTTCTACGATCAATTCGATTGTCACAACTGGGGCCTGTTGCAGAAAGAGTTGCGTTTAAACTCAAGTCTAAATATCAAGCGCAAGTCCCGAATACGGGTGCTTCATTGGCTGAAAATCCAGTTACGCAAGATTTGTTTAGTTGCGTTTGATCGCAACTCTTTCTGCTACGGGCTCCTGGTCTAATATGATCTGATACGATCTGATAAGATCACTACGATTACTCCACTATTAAGTACGCTGTTTGAATCGTGGTGCAAGTCTTGGCAGTTGGGACTAGGTATTAAGATCGCAGTACATGCAAACAGCGAACATCTTTACGTTTGTCTTTTCCAAATACAAACCCGATTAAAAACAGGGTGGGATATTTTGATACGGTTTAATATAATCAATTAATTCGTTTGGCAGTTGATTCTGACATGGGTGAGTGTGTGGGGCGGTTTCGGTGTCTGTGCATATATATGGGAATGAAAATATGGTTCTAATCAGGGAGTTGTCTCCCCACAACTCCCTGTTCTAATTGTGGTGACAATATAATAAAATTGTTTCTGTTCGATCGATCATTAAGAAGTTCCTTAACTTATTTTTCAGGATACAATTTCGTCATTCAGCAAACTCAATTTAGTCAGCTGCATCGATGATCTCTTCATCGCCGGGTCTGACACAACGAGTACTACTCTGAGGTGGTGCATTTTATTCATGATGGCATATCCAAAGGTCCAGTCACGTGTTCAAGATGAACTGGATCACGTGGTTGGCAGACAACGAACCCCAAGACTCGATGATATGAAAGATCTTCCCTACACAATGGCTGTTTTATCAGAGGTAGATCTTTTGTAGTGTTTATTTCCAGATCGAGTAAAGGGATGAGACTGTAGAACCTAAATGGAATCTTTTATATTTCTAAATATGCTGTCATCATCGATTTGGGTTGTTGTTGTTGTTGTTGAGGAGGGGTAAGGGATCAATAAAAAGAGGGTAAATTAAGTCCAAAATAAAAAAAACCCTCATAATTATGTAAATGCTGTGGATGAAATACTTTCCCAATTTTATTTGGAAGGTCCAACGACTTGCTGTGGTGGCGCCACTAGGTGTGCCTCATGTAGCTGCTGCGGATACAATTATAGGAGGCTATACCATACCGAAGGGCGCCATCGTTGTGTCTAACATCTTTGAAGTTCTGAACAGCGAGGAACTTTGGAAAGAACCCGGTAGCTTTCAACCTGAAAGATTTTTGACTGAAGATGGAGAGCTCATAAGGAGAGATGAACTAATCTTCTTTAGCACTGGTAAGACAGGAGAAGTCTTCCTAATGACTTCGGTCAGATCTTTGTTGGATTCGAATTCCCTACGCCCATTAGACCTTAGATAGAAGGATAAGTAGACCAATCAAAAGAGGGTCTGAAATAAAAAAAAAGTTAAACAGACTTGGGGCCTTTTCACGCGTGAATCTTGAATCATCGTTGTAATGTCTTTAGAATCATCAGACCTTTCACACGCTCGCTCGAAAACTGTGATTTGAATTCGAATTCCCGAGCGAAGACGGCATTTGTCCTTGGTGACTTGTCAATCAAAGCACTGCATCGCAAAAACAAACTACGATGAGTAAATGACAATTGTATGATCTACGGAAGTGCTTAAAAGGTCACGTAAGCTCCGCCCCCAAAAGATTTTTTGGAGGTCAAGCCTTTCACACGCAAAATTCGTACCGTAATTTGAGTAAAACTTACACTGAAATTCACCTCCGGGGTAGAATTAGAATTCGTGATTGTGATTAGCGTTCGTGATTCTAATCATGTTCTAGTTTGCTTTCAAACGTGCTAAAAATTCGTCACTAGCCTTATCTTTCACTGAAATCATCATTCAAATTAAGATTTTTTTTTGTTTACGGTGTTAAAGGGCGGTTATTTTATCCTAGTTTCATTGCTCGTAGACCTAATTTCCAGATCGATCGAGAAATATATCAAGTATATCCCTCAATTTTAACGCCTTGTTTCTCAGCAGTAAAGAGACGTGTGTCAAAGCTTATAGTATATATTAAATCAACACAATAATGTATCAAAAAAATATTGTTGGGGCGGTGGATATTTAATGGACTCTGGTAAATAAAAAAAAGCCATAATAACAATCATCTTTTATCGGTTGGAAATATTTTCAGGTCAATTTCTGGGGAGGGGGGTGTGTTGGACAGGTTTGAATGAAGGCTGGGAACCATCTTACAGAGTTATGTACATGATGATGTATGCCCCTTCAACAGTTTATCCTAGGTACAATTATATAAATCATTCTCATCCATCTTGACCACCCTCTCATGATTCTCCATTTTCACATTGAAAGCTATTGCTGAGCTGTCTCGTATTTTATTTTATTTATTTTTTCAAAATTTCCAAATCAACCCCTATAGGTCGTCGTGTGTGTCTCGGAGAGCAGCTAGCCAGAATGGAGACATTCTTGGCTTTTACCAGTCTCCTGCAACGATTCACCTTCAAGAAACCTGACAGCTCACCTGCCCTTTCTTTTGATACTGTGCTTGGAATTGCAAGGAGCCCGTTACCCTATGTGACAAGTGCAGTAAAAAGGCCTTGAAGATGTCCTAATGAAAAAAACATACTTATCTGTTGATATGGTTATTTTAGTGATTTTAATGATATTACTCTTGAAATATAATTATACTCATTATAACTTTTACTTTACGTCATGACCAGTTGTAAAATTTGAACAATAGGAGGCCAGGATCTCGCATTTAAATCTTTCAGCAACCATATCATGATGCCATCGGAGTATTTAATTCATGCCAATATCTAAAAAAATAAAACAATTTCGTCCTCGTTGTGTCTCACTGCTGTGCACTTATTTTTTAGATATGTATTTGTACTCTTTTTTTTTTAATGTAGAAGCGTGTAGTGGATTTCAAGGTATACCATGTATTTTTTCATGGGCATATTCTTTTATGTAGTAATGAAGGGAGATGCTTTGACAAATTAATGGCTTCTTTTGACTTCCTGCGTTAAAATTCTTTGATCATTTGTTCTGTATTATTATAATGAAGGTGGATATTTTATCATTGTTTTTATGTTGTACTATATAATGGATGTTGAATGGAATAACAAAAATCATGTCAGTCGATAATCTTGTATAGGTGCAAGAACTCTATTCATCTTTTTTTGTATTTTTGTCACATTCATTTGTATCGATTAAATTCACTGACTCATTTATTATTTCACTATTTCCTTTCATGGCGTACATTTTTATTAACAATTAATATAATAATAATAATAATAATAAAGAGCATTTTTAAAGCGCCAAATCCAAATCGACTATGTGCAGAGGCCGCTGGTAGAAGTTAATAATATGTATTAATCCTGTTCTGATTATTGGTGTTGATTATCTTATAGATATATATATATCCGTACAATAAGCAACTTGCATTCAGCCCATATATATTTTGTTGATATCTACATTGTCTATCAATTCGAATAAATTACATTTTTACGTTATGTCAATTTAAAAAGTGTTCATTTTTCTATCTTGTACTTATACGAATCAATATTGTATCTTATCTGCATCAAATGAATTTCCTCAAATGAAATATGTAAGTGTACTTTTTACAACAAATATGATGAAAAAGAATAAAAAATACCTTATCGCGGTTAGGGTTGAATATTAATGATATTAGATTGTATTTTATATTCAATAAGTATTTTCTGTATTTTGGAAAGCCTATCATGTACCAAAAATCATTTAATGAAAATAAATGAACTTTGCAATTCTATTTTTCAATATTCAAACTGATTTATTTCAATCATTAAAAACCTCTAAAATCGGGGTTATTTTACCAAACAGATTAAAATCATAAAAGGCATGATAGGATAGGTCATCATGAAGGGTTTGTGGATAAATACCTAAACATGATATTATTGTAAATCGCATTAACGAAATATTTTGATAGACAAGATGTACTTGAATACCGTGTTGTGTGTTAGTTATCATTGTTTTAATACATCTTTTCCAAGCACATAGCACAGCGAGTTCATTTTTATTGGGGGGCAATTGGTTCTTTTGCACAGACTGCAAACATGCAAGAAGTCAGTCGCTAACGTCTGCAAGATACAAATGCAAAATCAGATAATAAGCATACGCCCATATTTAAAGGGTGTGTGGGTGGGGTACGTGTGTTAGTGCATGGGTGTATACTTGGATGTATACGTGTATGGGAGGGAGAATGTGTGTGTGCGCGGCGTGTGTGGGTGTGCGTTTGTATGTATTTCCTCTCTATCTCTCCTACACAATAGCTCCATGCCTACACTCTTAAGATGTTGGGAAACATACTGTTCACACAATTGGTTAAAAAGAAATATCAAACTCTGGGTAGTTTTCAACCAATACTGTGTAGTTTTCACCCAAAGCACACATTATTGGTTTAAAACTACCCAGAATTGGATAAAGTTTTAACCAATATTGTCGTGTGGACAGTATATGTTGCTCAACATTTTAAAGAATGTATATACACTTGCTTCTCCTTCATTCTTTTCCTTCCCTCATCATATCGAATAAATCCTTCCCCTTGAAGCTCATCCATCTTAACATCACGCGCTCGAAAATATAATTTATTTTACCTAGTCACCATTGTAGATAGATAAACAATGTTGGCAAAACTTTCAGGGCAAAAAATAAATAAAATAAAATTAGAACCCAACGTGGTTCGAACCTGAAGACTCTTGTATCTGGTACCACCTTCTCTGATGCTATATAGATCTCTTCGATTACCGCCTTACTAAGCATTTTTTTTTCTTCCTGTCATGTTATGCCTGTTTTGTTGGAAGGGCGTGAAACAAAAAAAATAAAATCTTACAATCAATAAATTCAAAAATTGTTTTGAGGCAGAACTTGGATACGACCGTATAATGCGACATAAACAGATACAAATCATATTGATTGCTTTCAAACGTATTTTGTTCCCCTTCATTTTAAGTCAAATCATGTTTTATCTTGCCTTGGGTATCGTCACACCCTCATCACCCATGTATATATACGCACTATCTGCTGTCACCTCACCCCACTCACACACACACACCCGCATACATCGACTGCTACTTGATGTGAATCAGAAAATAGATACCTTGACACTGTTTGTAATGTTTTACCTTCTCATTTTATAGATGTTTAACACACACCCTCACGCGCACACACACCCACACACACACACACACACACACAGACAACTCATACCACCACACACCCACGCAAACCCCAAAATACGCACGTTATATACGCACACTATGTAACTGCCCTTCTTCACCATGTTCATAACCACGCTGTTACTCATCAACTCATCTTTACAGCTCGGAGTAATTATGTTTACCTTAAGTAAATATTGTCCACACACACAATCATTTGTCATCGAGGATGCAGTCCTACCAGTGATATCGATATCAAATCTACCGAAGTAACTCGATTTATGATGCTCAAAAATGGTAAGCTTGGAGACGGATTGTGATCAGATGTGCCTGGGTTTCTTAACGAACGATGTCATCCATTTAAAATGAGTCGTATATATACGGATCTTAGAGGGGAGTTCATTGCAACATCAACACCTTTTTAATCTTGTATATATCTGGGAGACCCAGGGGGGCGACTTCCATTGACCTCTTCGGGCCTCTTCCATTGACACCCTTATTACGTTACGTACGTAAGGTGCCCAATCTTGAAAAAGAGATCCTTTTTACGCGTTTCTTTGGTCGCGCCTGGTATCCACTCGTCAATGGAAGCCCCCCCCCCCCCCCCCGGGCTGGGGGATGAGGTGGTTTTCGGGGTTGGAGGTTTTGTGGGATATTATTACTTGAGATGTTTACAACCGTATAGAACAAAAAACTCAATGAGAATCAGTGTGCAAAATTAGAAATAGCAATACGATTGTGCATATTTTCTACACCCCAGCAAAAAGATAAAGTTTCGTTACACTTTATATTTGCAAAACATAAGGGTGCCCATTTCGCTTCTTTCTCCCCCCCCCCCCTACCTCACCCCCTCCCCCCCCCCCCCCCCCTCTCACATCGCTTTAGGCCTACTGCTTTCTGCGTTGGGCGCTTTGAAAAAAAAAGATGCAAACAAAACCAGGATCATAATTCTAATTCAACACCCAATCACGTACTAGTTACCAAGACACCAGAAGAGACTATTGTTGATGGTCCTTGAACCATGGAAGAATTATATTCAACCTCCGCCTTTCCCTGGCTTTGACTCGATTGATCGCTCAGTGGCTGTAATATTATATGAATATGAATGTTAATAGATATACATGTTTTTCGATGTCTGCGATCGGATATTTTGAGCGTTTCGACTGGTATAGGCAGTGCTATACTGGTGGTATGTTTGTTCTGATCACGCGGAACTGAAACGTTATCCGTGTTTTTATACCAGGTCCGTGCTAGAAATGTGCGATGCTATAACCAGATCTAACCGAGATTTTTTATTGAAGTTTGAGGAATAATCTTTGAGACTGCATGAATTCGTTGGGATTCAATTTTACCGGAAACATAACTTTTTGAAGTATGTTTGAAGGTTTCAACTCTATCAAAGCAAATGAGAGTTTGACTGCATTATCATGCTGATAAGCAAGAGATAAAGGAAAACATAGTGTCAGGTGAGTGCTTCAATCTCATTAAAGTTATGTGATGTTGTGTTACATTACGTTATTTCATGTTTCTTTGTGTAATAATATCTGATTTATATTATGTTAAGTTATTATAAAAATGATAATAATAATATGTTGCATTTTTATTCTGTTTTAAAGAGTGTTTCTAAGCGCTTTAAATAAGAATTAACACAAAATCATGATACAAATTAATTAATTAATCAATAATTATAATAATAATGGATATTTAGAGGCGCTAAAAACTAAAAGAACATGTACACTTCGTATGATAAGAAATATTAAGTCAAGAAAAGGTAATAATTACAATTAATACTTAATAAATTAGAATATTAAGTGATGTGTTTTCAGGAGGGATATGAAGGATATGAAGGAGGTGGACTGACGGATATGTAAAGGAAGATTATGTTATGTTTTGTTATGTTATCATTGTTATGTTATGTAATGTCATGTTTTATTTTGTTGTGATATGTTATGATAAATCATGCTACTTAGGCTATGTTTGTTATGTCATGATATTTTGTGTTATGACATTTGATTTATTATATGTTACACTATGCTGTGTTAATTATGTTATACCATACAATAACATAAATCAAATATCATATACTTTGTTTCTAATTACTTTTACTGTGTTTATCTTGTTTTATTCAACTTCAATTTAAGTTGTAAAGCGCTTAGAAATTGTATTGTATGAAGCTAATCGCTATACTGTAAAAAATGAAGTGCTAATTTAGCACTTACAGTGCTTGTATATTGACTGCACTACGAGTGCTGATTTTCTAGTTCAAATTTAAAGTAGAAGATCAGCACTCGTAGTGCAGTCACTATACAAGCACTGAAAATGCTAAATTAGCACTTCATTTTTACACTGTATGTAAAAGCTCCATATTATTAATAATAATAATAATATGGAGCATATTATAATATATTCTATGATAGTGTACTGCGTCGGGTTGCATTGTATTTTATTGTGTTATATTATGTCATGTAATGCTATTACCTTACAATGTCATGTTATGGTATATCCCTACTGAAAATAACAGTGTCCCACATTGTATTCACAGTGTGGAACACCACGGATCTCATATTCACATGGTCAAATTTGAGCATTTTAACAGTGTGAATCACACAGTCGACCATGTGAAAACACTATGAACATTAACTCTGTCGATGTGTCCACAATGTGAAAATATCTTCACACTGTTTAATTTGAGCATTTTTACCAATGGGAATCACATCTTCATATAGTCCATTTTGTGAACACACTGTGAAAACATACACTTACATTGTTGAAGGGTTCAAAGTGTGAATCTGACATGAAATTACAAAACCCCATAACGTATGTTATTCGATTCAATAAGAACAGCATTATATGAATTAAAATCACATTTCATTTCATTTCTTTTATTGTTTCTGCAACTTTTTCAAATACAAAACAAGGAAGAAAATACATGTACATAACTAAACATTCAACAATACAAAATATAAAAAAGGGGATCAAGAAGGTTGCAGGGGTTGCTAAACAACACTTAACGAATGTTATATTATGTTTGGGTAATTGTATGGGGGGGGTTCACAGGCCAGAATTACTAAATAATTATTAATTTTTAAACTGTTGGATATTCGGTTCGCTTTGCTCGGTCGCCAATTTTCAAGTGCACCAATTTTCAATTGCACCATGTAAAATAAAAATCAGCCCCTCAAAATTATTGCCATATTATACGCAGTTGATGATCGTTACTGTAAATGCCTAGTTATGGAATTTTATGCCTGATTTATTAAGTCTAACATGCATGTTTGGCATTTTCAAACACTGACTCATGTATTCATTATTTAATGGCACTGAATTATGGTAGATGGGTGTTTAACAATAATTGGTGCAACAGATGAGAAAGAATATAAATTGAATCATTATATAACATAACAAAAAAGGTAATAAATGCCATTGTTCAATTCATGGCCTGATGAAATTAAATACCGACATCTTCACAGATGCTTTTACATTTATTGTGTTAACTTATGAAGAGAAATTAATATCTATTTATTTAAATTCGTTATATGTATCTATCCTACGATTATATTTCTGTTTGAAATAAACATAAATTTTCAATTGATTTTTTTAATATAATGACTATTCCTAACTCACGTGAAATACTTTTAATATCATAATTTTTCTTCTTCTTTCTCTTGTTTTCTTTCTGAATAGACTTTTCATCGTGATGGAAAACTATTTGGCTCCGACTTCTGTCTCCCTGCTTCTCGGGCTCCCAGTTCTACTAAGTCTAGTGCCCTCATCGTCCGCCCTCCGTATCACTAATCTTACCGTGGATAACATCACAACGACGAGTGTTTCATTCAACTGGCTCATCATTGAACTCGACAACGAAAACCAAACAGACTTACTGCGATCTTATATCAGACTTCAGTATAGTCTCAACTTCAATGTCGGTTCAGGTTGCATGTTTGTGAACGAAACCTCGAAGACATTTACCGGTATCCAGCCGTACACGTCATACTTTGCTTGTGTGGACGTCGTCCGCCTCGACCGGGATGATGATGACGACGAGTGCAACTCAGATTCCGTGGTCGTATCGCAGGCCAAGGATCAATGCGTTGCGTTCACGACGGGGTTCGCGACGTGGAGTCTGCCCAACATCGCAGCCTTGGGCTGTGCGGGAGGGATACTCCTCGTCGCCGGGATCTCACTTGCAATCCAGGTCGTATTTCCGGTACAAACATTGAATGAAACGGTGGATTCTAAGAAGATGAGAGACTGGTCGAAGAAAAAGAGGACTGAGAGCGTTCGCGACTTCTTAAAAGCTGTTGATGGTGATCATGGTGATCGTACACCTTGAGGAAGTGAAGCATTCTCTGATCCTGCCCAGGTTACTGCATCATTTTCGAAAAACATTATTTTAGAGACCTCTGGGAAATGTTTTGTGAAAGTGAAGCATTTCATGAGAGTTTGATGTTTTATCCGACAAACTACGTTTTATCTTGAAGAAGTATTATTAATATTAGACATTATATCTCCGTGGTATTATCAGTTTTTATAGGAACTGTGCTTCTCAGCCAATCAAAATCAATGAAAGTTGCCAGACGAAAAAAAAAATAATGAAACACTTTTCAGATCTGTATTAACAGAGAATATCTATATCAACATTATACGCGTGTCATTAATGAATTTCATAAATACTATTACAAAACAACAACAACAAATCAAAGGAATTATCAGTGACAAAAGCAGATGCATAAACTATAATGTGATGATGATGAAAAGTGGTCACATGGCACATTCCGGTGTTGATTTGACACTGCAGCAGACTGATGATATTGGTGTTGTACACCCGACTATTCGGCTACCCATACCCATTTTTTTTTTATTCAGGGTGTAAATTGCAGCGACAACACAAGGGTGTTGATAATTACACCAGTCGATGTTAACGAAGAACCTCCCACACGGATGTTAAAATTACACCCTGTAATTTTATCATAATATCCTTAAAGGTCAAGTCCACTCCAACAAAATGTTGATTTGAATCAATAGAGAAAAATCAGACAAGCACAATGCTGAAAATTTCATCAAAATCGGATGTAAAATAAGAAAGTTCTGACATTTCAAAGTTTCACTTATTTTTAACAAAATAGTTATATGAACGAGCCAGTTACATCCAAATTAGAGAGTCGATGATGTCACTCACTCACTATTTCTTTTGTTTTTTATTGTTTGAATTATACAATATTACAATTTTTACGAATTTGACGATTAGGACCTCCTTGCCTGAACCACAAAATGTTAAAATAATGAAATTCCACGTATTCAGGGAGGAATGAAACTTCATTTCACATGACAATGACTAAAAAATCTAAATATTTCATAATTCATATAATAAAATACAAAAGAAAAAGTGAGTGAGTGATGTCATCAGTTCCCTCATTTGCATACCGACCGGGATGTGCATATAACTCTTTTGTGAAATGAAGCGAAACTTTAAAATGTCATAACTTTCTTATTTTACATCCGATTTTGATGAAATTTTCAGTGTTATGCTTGTTGAATTTTTCTCTATTTATTCTAATCAAGTTTTTGTTGGGGTGGACTTGTCCTTTAAAGGTTACAATAACAATGAAGTTCGACTAATGGGTTTATTTTACTTACACCATAAATCCAACATCGGTGTAAAGTACTACGTATGATCATCGGATTGCGTAGATTGACGTGTTTGTTGTTGTGTGCATGTGAGAGTATTTCTGTAGAGAAATAAATTTTAGTTTTCAATTTTAATTTATTTATCAAAACTTAACCCCCCCCCCTCCCACATCCCCTCTGGTTTTCCCTTTTATATCACACTATGAAGCGATCGACAATAGGTGGAAATATAAGGTACACGTACTTAAAATAAAAAAAAGCGAAGGTACGATTACAATATAACACTTTAAAAATGCAACAAAAGTGTTCCTTGCTGTGAAATTAAAATCAAGAAACAATAGAAACAATTTGTATTATATAATAGATGTGTATCTTTTATCTTTACTGTTTCCTTATGTGTTATGCAATATGTTTGCAAATGAGTTTTTATTTTTTTCAGAAATTATAGAGCCGCTAATATCAGTGGCGTCCATTTACTGATAAAGTACTATAGATTTGGTTTTAAGTATCCACTGTACTGTCTTGATTACCAGCATTAGTTTTATTTCAATAAAAGCATAATTTATTTTAATTTTATTTCTGATTGAATGATTTTTTTTTCTTTCGGCATTTCTTTATAGAAAAGTAAAGAAAAAAAGTTGCGTAGTGAAAAAGTATAGTAAGCGTTTATCATGTAATTATAAACTGAATTTTCAATTTTCAATTAATAATAAAAATTTCAACCCCCTCTCCCCTCTGGTTTGCCCTATCAAACACTGAAGCATTAGGCCCAAAGAACGATCTAAATTAAAAAATAATAATGATAAATAAATCTCGATATTCATTGGCTGTTCGTATAGCCCAAGGCGGCACCAGGATGTTTTTTCCTTTCTGTTTAGTGGATTGGGCAGGGGTGATGTGATTCTCTTCTTAATCGAATTCTCAATAGAGGTATTATCGAGTTACGCAGTCAATACCTCGCCTTTTATACTCTTAACTTTTTTCTCCCTTTTCTCTCTCTCTTTTTTCCCGGTGTTTGTTCTTCATTTTTTTTTATAAAAGAAGGGGGTCTTCCCTGACCCCCCCCCCCCCTTAACACCACCCCTGCCCAATCCATCATGTTAACCTTATTATAAACTCAACATATTAGATTCGTAATTATGGTCATAATCTTCTTTCACAATTAATGATAATAGTATCGACTTATACTTCCCTCCTTCCTATAAGGGGCTGCGGAATGGTTTTGAAAGTAGGGGGGGGGGTGAAAATGCAAAAAAAAATCACAATCAGATGGTTATTTCTACGGTTTTTGGAAAAAAAAGTGGGGGCTGAAGCCCACCCAGCCCCCCTCCCCCGTTTCCGCAGCCCCTGCTTCCGTCTCCCCCCTCTTTCTCCTCTCCTCTCCCTCAAGTTCTACCCTTTTTGTCTCTCCCTCCCTCCTCTCTCTTTCTGTCGATCTTTCTTTATTTCTCCCTCTTTCACTTCCTTTTCTTCTTTCTCTCTTTCCTCTCCCTCATACTATTTCCGTGTTACTTGCACTCTCGGGAAAGATCGGATGTGATCATGCTCGATATTCAAAACCTTGTCAATACCAAGCCTCTATTGTCAATAACATTCCCTTTTGCTATTCAAAATTAGCATAACAATTTGACGTCTCTGATGCGTGTACAATTGGAGATTTTTGCACTTTTTTCTATTGAATTACACCTAAAGCTGGGAGTTCATTCTATTTTGGGACCATACAGGTCTCTGTTCACTGGTCGGAATTCGTTTCTATTTAGCGGTGAGTATTTTTACTTACAATGTATGCTATTTCAAGAAGTAGGTTCGACATTTTGTTTTCACGGGATCCTGTCTGTCTATATGTCTACAATATCAAAAACCGTTTGTATTGATATGATGTATACATTGGCTTTAAAAAATAGTAAAAGGTTCCTGTATTCCCTTTTATGGACTTTTTGTGTGTATAAAAAAACGAACTGTTGATGGGCTATAGCGTAAAGAGCGGCTTCGGACGGTGTGTGCGCTTCATAAGATAACACCATTGATATTGTTATTATTATTACTGTTATTATTATCATTATTATTGTTATTATTATTGTTGTTGTTGTTGTTGTTATATTCTTGCAGTTTTCTATTTAGCGTTTATGTCTTTTTACCATTCCTACGCCATTCCATGTAGTACTAGTATAGAGCATTAGTCAAAGCTAATATAAAATCAGTATTTTCAAATTTAAATGGATAATTAATCAGAGGGGCACTTAATAAGCAGTTTCTATCAACAATTAAGTAATTTCTTTTCAAACGGAATATAGTCATTATTTATCCCATAAAAATTGTTTTAAGTCATTGACACTGTGTCCTCTAACAAGATATCCCTTGAAATTAAAGAACATTGCAAGTGAGTTTCCATAAGAGACTTGTTTTCTTTTATAAACCTAATTGTGTTTTTGTTATAGACTAGTTAATTGGGGCTTTGCGGGGTTGGGTTGTGTTGTTTGGGGGTTATATGCTTGGTTTTTTTTTTGCTCCATGATGTTAAATTCACAATACATATTACTATTGGCGTACTTTCCAGAATTTGATAAATTCAAAGGAATCGGAAAAGAAACTATTAATTTTCCGATAAAAATTCAACTTTTATATGTCGAGATAAACCATGTTAAGATGAGAAAGTAATGCTTATTTAGTACAGTATAAAGAGAGGAAAATGATTATTTAAAATCTAAAACTGAAATTTAAAATCGCAATTTAAAGGTGTCTATAAAGGTGTGACCATGCAAATTCTGAAAATGTTAAATCAAACCCATGAAAATGCTAAAGTTAAGGCTATAATTGTTGGCTTTGGCGTCATTAAAGTTGATTTCACCAGACAAAGGGTTTTTATCTCACATTTTGAAAAATAATGTATACACAGTCAATCTTTGATTTAACAATTTAGTTTTAGATTGCATCTGGAAGCAATTGTTAAGGCATATTTTATCAACGATTCACTTTATTCATAATTTCCCATGTCTGATGTTTTCTATGGTTTAAGTTGGTGTTCCCCAGGGATGTGTCTTAGTTCCTTTCGAAATGTCAGAGGAAGCAAGAGTGAAAGAAACACTGGGGCAAACTAGGCAACAGCAAGTTCAAATTTGTGATGGTTGTCAAGTTTTGTGTAACTGCCCATGACCGGCACTGTTGATAAACTCCATCAGAAACCCCCTTCTCTCCCTCCACGACCTCTCTCTCACTCCCCCCTTCTCTCTCTCTCCCCGACCTCTCTCTCACTCCTTTTCTATCTATCTATCTATTTATCTATATCTGTCGATCCATATATTTATCTATCTATATCTATTTCTTACATAAAGATGAGGCGTTTGGGACAACCCCCCCCCCACCGCCGCCGCCTCCTCTCCAAACTTCCACAATCAAGAAGAAAATTGAAAAACAGAAAGAAAGGAAAAGGAAAAGAGTGAAATATGAAATCATTTATCTATCTATACTTGTCTATTTACGTCTATCTATCTATCTATCTACTAAATCCATCGTTATATCCTTAAATGTACATAGTAAATAGTTACCGGCGACTGAAAAATGATTAATTACAGTCAAATAAACTAGTCATAATCATTTGTTGATACGAGATCACGACCTATTATTGTGTACATTGTTAATACCCATCATCACCATCATCATCATGGAATTGGGAGTATGGATAATGATCGTTAAATGCCTAATGACCTGTAGTGGAGAGGAGAAATGGAACAAGAACATATAAGGGGAGCAGAGGCGTCGATCCTGGGGGGGCAGGGGGGCGATCGTCCCACCAATGAAAATATTGGGGGGCAAACATATCGTTTTGCCCCCCCAATAATTCCGCATGTGTAAAAAATAAAATAAGATTGTAATGTTACACAGAAATCAGCAAGTGAGATCGAAATACACAACTCGTTCTTTATTTAAAATCATGCTCAAAATGTCCGCTTTTCAGATTGGAATATAAAAATTTTCAGCTCGCACTTCGCGCTCGCATCATTTCTGTAGCAAAAACCCATACTTTTCATGATTAATAGGTGAATAGAATGTCCCGTTTTCAGTTCTAAGCCTCAAAATAACTCGCGGTTCGATATGCAATAATCTTTTGTTGGATATATATCTTGTTCTTAATTAAAAACGTCCATTAAACTCAATTTTTTTCTGATCAAAATATCAAAATTTTCAGCTCGCGCTTCGCGCTCGCATCTATTGTTTTTTAGATACCCATCTTAATCATTGGTACCAAAAATGCATAGAATATCAAGCTTACAGGTCAGAATATAAAGAAATTTCACCTCCGGCTCTCGGCACTCGCATTATCTGTGTAGTGAGATATGTATCCTCATGACAAACAGTCCTAAACAGGCACCTTTTTCCTGTTATCAGATCAGTATACAAAAAATTTCAGCTCGCGCTTCGCGCTCGCATTAATTTGTTGGTGAGATATGTGTCTCTATCTCATGAGTCATATACATATTTGTATATATATATATATGTGTGTGGGTGTGTGTGAGGGTGTGTGTGTGTGTGTGTGTGTGTGTATATATATATATAGGCATATAAGGGTGTGTGTGTGGGTGAGTTTGTTTGTTTTGTGTGATCGAGCGCCTTTGGTAAGTTGATTCATGATTTTGCCCCCCCAATCTGAAAAATGGATCGACGCCCCTGAAGGGGAGATATTATGGTTCCATTGTCATGATTGTGAAAAAGTCATAGACAGTGCTGTAGCTATTTGAATATACATGCATGAAGAAGATTGTCGACAATAACTGGAGGTATATAGACCTAGAAAAAAAGTGAATGGGCCTAAAACGGAATTTATTTATGTCCAAGATTTCTAAGAAACTTTCTTTTGGTTGGGGTGGGGGTATTTAAAAGAAGCAAAAGCAGAAGTGGGCACTTCTCACGAAAAGTTCAGTAAAAGCCAAGCCAACAAGCATCATAACTTTTCAAGCATTTTCTGATTCTTTAACCCGTACTGTGTCGATTTTATATTGTAGTTTTAAGATGTATATATATTTTCCAAATAGAATGATAACATATTTTTCAACTATACATATTGCAAAAGTCATACCACTATAGGAACAATACTGACTCTAAATATATTGAAGCGTCGTAATTTCTTCAAATTTTTATAATATATTTTCAGTTGTCTTATCAGAATGTATATGTATCAAGACAGGTCTATAACTCACAAAGCTATAAGATGACCATACAGTGCGATTGACCTCATTGGAGCAAAGTCTACCTTAGGGGCGGCGCCAGAGTAATTTAATAGGGTAAGATGACATCAATCATGGTGATGTCATTTAAAATCTTCTCCATTAAGCAGGGGTATATATTTACATGACCCATACCTCTCGTTCTGATACTCTTTATTCTTTCATCTTCATCTCTTTATTTTTACTTTTCTCCTTTTTCAATTCTTGAAAGATCATCATACTCACAGTGGAGGTCGCCCCCCCCCCCCCCGTAATGCTACCCTCTCTCCTGCAAGTCACGGATTATGGAACAGTATCAAAACCAACGAAATACACATCCGGGAAAAATAAATCTATATTCTTTATTTCGGCAAATCAACCTTGTCAACAGAAACAAGTTGACCCTAAAGATTTATAATGAAGGGTGTCTTGTAATATTAGGCCCAGTTTCACTGGAAGGGTAACTGGAAACAAACGAGGATATAATCATTAGTTATTGGATGATATCTAAACTCTTATAGTTACACAAATGAAACAGACTCCAGACCTATCAAAACTAAATTATTTTAATGGCATATTGTTGATTGGTTTGGAATGTTTTTCGACAAAAAAAGACAAAATAAAAAGAACAATTGGTTCCAAAGTTTGTTGGTTGATTTTTATTTTGGTCGGTAATTTTTATTATTTGACCAATCCAGTGGTCGCTTACAAGGAGTGCACTAAATCTTTATAACATCCTCCTTACTCCTTAAGAACCAGTTACAGTTTATGATATTGACTGACCAGCAATATTTTTAGGTCATGACCTCGGCGATGAAAATTAATAATATAGGCCTTTTATTGTATCATAATAGTGGGTGAGTTGGTTATCACAATAGAACCGAAAGAAGAAGTGAGATCCGATATACCCCGGTCATCAGATACTAGCATAGTCGCATAAATTCTTGTACTGTCTCCACTCCCTGGTAAGCATTCTACCAAGCTTTCTCTCTCTCTCTCTCTCTCCACCCCTCCCTCTCTCTCTCTTTCTTTTTCTCTCTTCGTTCAGTCTCATTCCTTCACGACCCTCTTATTTTTTCATTCTTTCTATCTTTCACATGTAGGCCTATCTAGATCTTTTTCTGTGGTCGATTCCACGGGCCTGGCGGAAATCCATTGATTACTAGTATATAGTTTTCATCTCCGAATGGTTGATTTATTCAATATCGACATTTGTGAGTCTCATCAGTCGATACGTACCAATATTACAGGCCTATGGGGGGTTAGTTCCCTCTATGCCATCCTTTCGCTACCCCGGCTTCATGCATGCTGAGCCAGAGGAGGAAGCACTCATATAATATGATACCATTCTGCTTGAGATCTTGCCTGTATTGTTGCTTTTTTCTGCCTTTCTTGTTGGTTTTCTGTCTGTATTGTGTAGAAACCCGAAACTGTATACTCACATGTAATGTAAGCCTAGAAGAGATTTTGTCATGTCTGTATAATACGAATCCATATTTCGTATCTGTTGGATTCGGTTGCACTGTTGAATTGAAAAGGACAGCTAACGTAGATATATTTACAGGCCTGCTTAGACATGTTAGAGGAAGCGAACCCTCTGCTGTGTGATTTCGTGTCATTATCTGGTAGTTATTATCCATTTTGAACTTGAATAGTTGAAATTATCATGTCGTTGCGCAGTTTTGGATACTGAGGGACACCTTTGCCGCCGCATACAAAGGCGGCTTTTCCATGTTTTCGGATTGACCCATGCCTAGCCCTACGGGTGAGTTACATATTGATGCCAGTGTGGTGTATATTATGATCATCAATGATTTTTAATGGTATTACTAGCACTTTCCTTCAGAAGAAAAGATGTTTTATTTGGTGTTTTATTTCAAATAACATTTTGAAGGCCCGATGGAATGCCCAACCATTGATTTTATTTCCGGATATGTGACTTATTTCATCATCATGTTGGTTTATTCCCCCCCCCCCCCAATTTCCAACATATACAAATCAGAAATAAAGCTTTAAGAATTCTGGGCACCGTAGAAAATCCGAGAGCTATTAAGCCTCAGCTTATTAGCATAAATTTATTCGCATTATTACAAATGAAACGGGAAGATACATTAATTATCGCGAAACCCAATTTGGTAAAGAATCCATGCATCTACAATCAACGCCATAGCATTCATAGCATATTATTCACCAAATCTAAACTTCCTTGTTCATTTCTTCAACATGTCCACCTATGTGACTTCTCCTTTTTTGTGTTAATTCAGTCTCAGTCATGGGATAACATGATTTTCCATTTTGTTTTATCTTTATTCTATCTTTTTTAACTCACCTTTCCTTTATTTCTGGCTTACTTTCTTCACATGCCATTATCATGCTTTCTTTGTTCATCATTGTCATAACACACTGCGAAAACGCCGGTGATAATTTGACACCAGTCTGGTATCTATGCACCGGTTTGGCGTTAGGCTAACACCAATTTGGCATTTAGGCAACACCAATAAGTGTTAAACCAATATCTGTTTGATTCTTAACCGGTGTTGTTTCAACGCTTCTCTGGTGTGAACGACATGAATTAACATCGGCGTTTTTGCAGTATACGAAAGTCATACATGTCATGTGTGCGCTGGCTTAGAGACATGTTTTGTGATAAGCGCTATAAAAATAATGTAAATCATTATTATCATTATTGTTATTATTATAATTTGTATTATTATTACTATTATTAGTATTATCATCATTATTATAATCATTATTATCATCATTATTATTTTGTTTATTATTATTGTTATTATTCATTATCATTATTATCATTATTATTATCATATTCCTCAATCTGCATGAATACCCTTCTCATAAAGATTATTTCTGTAATATGATAGATTTTAATCAAATTACATGAAATACAAGCAAGAAACATGGCATTGTAAGAATCAACCAGTACAGTCTCGGTTTACTAAATGATTCACGAATAGCTTCGTATCCAGGTAAACAGCTAATCAATTCAGAATTTTCATCTTTGATTTTATGTAGTCACTTTTATTTAGTCACTAGATCTTTTTTCTCTGACAGGCAAGATTATTTCAAAACTTTTCTCAAGAGAAGAACCATTATGATTCTCGTTTGACTGTGGGACTGACATGAATACTTTATCATTCTAATTTTTTATATTTTTGCCACAAAGTGTGGAATTTGCTGCAAATTAGGCTACATCCTTGTTTGGTATGTTGGATACTTTGCTCCATACGTCATAACGTTATACATCACTTCCGCTTTTGAACCCCATGAAGTCCCTTGGGCGTTTGATAATGATCTTGTTGAAGTTTCCTTTCTGAGCCGTAATGAAATTGTGCGGTTATTAATAACTTTGGTAATTATGGGGGTGGCTGTGTATCGTTGAGGATCGAATAAAACTGCCAATCGAATCAGGGGATTATGAGTATATGACCGCTTTGTGTTATATATTACTTGACTTCACAAGGAGGGGGCACTCGACTTTTTACATGGAATGGTACTCCATGGGCGGATCCAGGATTTATGTGAGCGAAAGGGGGCACTTTTCAACCGAAAATATTGACAAGCAATACAAATAAAAGGTTCCAAGAGGTGGGATCAAGACCGATCATATCCCCACCCCCAAGATTCGCACTTGGGGCATAACAAAGACACGACACTGGTCATGCAGGTATTCGCTTCAATGTGGAGTGATAATAGAAGTTCATCCAAAGATAAGGAGGAAAATAGAAATGCACTTCACCCAGGATCCAAAGCACATACACTGTGCATCCTAGAAAAAAAATCATTCAAATTGATTTGATTAATAATTTGTGATTGATTTTTTATATGTACATCAAAACTTCATGATAATTATTGATTCATTAAACGTATTTTAATAGCCTTTATCCTATGACGCTCATATAGTGCATATTCACTTATGAGTTGGTAAAAATAATTTGAAAGATGTGCTTGAAAAAAATGTATAGCAAGTATTAAGTATTGCCAAACATTTACATTTCAGCCTTCGCAGTTTCATAAAAATGCCTTATGCCATATCAATCGTCTTATTCAAGAGTCAAGACCCACCCCCGTATCCAGCCCACTCCCCAGCTTGTCCTTCTATCACCTTTTTGCCAGATTTGCATTGGAATAAGGAATATTGCCTTCGACGTTTGTTATGTATTGTTTTCAGTTTTATTCATTCAGAGTGGCCTCATCAGTTTGAGTAATATCTCCTTGGTTACATGTACTGACGTTCTTAAGTGCCTTCGGATGAAATTACATAAAAGGGAAATATTAAATTCGTAAAATAGATATCAGGTGTACGACAAAAAGGTCTGTTACATTAATGAGGAAACGTATTTTTACTCATGGAAAGAAGACTTCTTACTGTTCATTTAGTTATTACTTTTTTCTTCGTCTTACAGGGTTGGTCAACGTGACATGTGAACTTCCAAGTAACATAAATGATCTCCACATTGTAGCGTGATAAGAACATCTATCGGCAAGATGGCGAGGATCATCTGGATTTCTATTCTTATCATCATAGAGACATCTCTCCGAGCTGCTTCACAGACTGTCTCCATTTCGGATATCACCCACAATTCTGCCCTTCTTTCGTGGGACATCGCCGTTGAGGGCGCCACACTCCGGACATTCCGGATCAGCGTTGACTGTCGCCTCTGCGTCCCTTTTGAGGTCCCTGCGAACACCACCAGTACTCAACTCTCCGGACTCAAAGACAACACGCGCTTCCAAGCTTGCGTCACACCTTACACAGCCGCTATTGAGTTGGGCTCAGAGTGTGTTTCATTCAGAACCAGTTTATCGCCTGAAACAGTTGGGGCATTGTTTGTTGGTATTTTCCTCGTTGTGTCTTTCTTCGTGTTGGTCGCGATGGATTTATTATGCCGACGGCACCAAATTGAAGTGGAGGATGCCAAACAAAATGAACTCCTTGAACAAGGATGGCAGACCTTCAAGAGAAGTAGTACGGGGAGAGTCGCGAAGAAAGTGTCAAGGGCATCAGCTGCTCCCTTGGAACCTACTCGATCGGAGGACGATGCCTTTGATAATATTGGTGATGTCACTTTTGAAGAGGATTTACCTGAATGATCGACCAGTACAATCTTAAAAACAGGATTTCCCAAATGCTGAAAAAATAGACAATATATAAAAAAAATTATAAAGAAAAAGCTAAAAGACTTGGTGTGCATCATGGTCATGATTTTGTAAAGCTGCAAAGTAAGTTGGTTACCGACAGAAATATTTACCAAAGAATGTCTTAACGTTTACCAATGAATCGACTCTTCGAATTTCATAAAACACGATGTACTTTTTGGATCTGCATATCAAAGGTGCTTTGGTTTAATAATGAGGCTATCATCATTCCAAAAGGCATGATGACATTTCTTGTAGTAACCTTCGCCACTCTTAGTTTCATTCGGCAGTGGTAACTAATATTCTTTGGAAGTTTCCTTTAGACTTCGTGGAAGTCTAAATGCTACCACATCCATGACACCAGGACTGACACGAAAGTTTGATCCCACGCATGACTTCTCAGACACGAGCCAATTCAAAATCATTCAAACACGCCCTTTAAATCGATCAGGATGTTCAGATCATAATGATCATGATTAAAAGTGGTGTTTTTATCTCTCTCTCTCTCTCTCTCTCTCTCTCTCACTCTCTGACAAATGACACGGAGAGGGGCAGTTGAGAAAGCTCAGAGTACACTGACCCATGTCCGAAATCATTGAAACAACAATGAGCGATGTAATCAATTTATGTTTCATCCTTCTCTCCGAGCTTTCGAAGATACTTGTCAATGATATACCCGCATTTTTCAGAGGAACGAGTCGGGTTCTTGATGCTATTTCTTACTGAATTATTCATTCGCCGAGTAAACGCATTTAAACGATTTGTGGCGCTACCCCGTGAACCTGTCGGCCAGTATTGACAGGATATTAATGTCCGCCACAGAGAGAACTGGGGAACATTACATGAAGGGACAAAGTGTGTTTTATTCAACAGTTACCAGAACAACTGGGCTTCTCAGCCAATCAAAACCAAGGAAAGTTGTCAGATCTGACATGTCCTTGCCCGACGAAAAATGGTGAAGAAATGCTTTCCTAGTTCTTGTATCATGTGTATAGGCGAATAAAGGATTCCGTAAAGAGCGTCCAAACTAGACTACATGTGATGGACCTGACGGCTGCAAGACTTCTGAAAGACCACAGGTGTGACGATAGGATATTGATAGTTCTTCACAATCTTTCAGTGAACTTTGAATGATTTCTTAGGTCAATCTTGATTCGTCAGATTTCAGGAAATTATAGGTCTCTGGTATCCATGGAAACTACTAAATTTTGAAACGGTTCATGATAATTTTTCAGTCATCCACTAGAAAATTGGTCCTTCGATGAACCGTCCTTTACCTTAGTCTTTCAGTGATCTCTAAAGATGCAGTCATACCAACGAAACCGACTCCAAACCGACCGATGGTAAGTCATTGGAAATGACGTAGTAGATTTTGTTCGGTCTGGTGTCGGATTTGCAAATATGACCGTAGCATCACTTGGCTCCCAATGTTCTAACTAATGTTTAAATAATCCTTCGTGGAAGTTCGGCCACCTTTTTGAAGAAGGTTTTATTATAACCACTGGAAAATCATGGAAAACTTTTGAGACCTTTATGAAACTTGGAGAGAGAAAAATGGTATGAAGATTGCCGAGATAACACGACACTGTAACGGAAGATTCGATCAAAATAAACGATTGATTGTTAATCTTAGTCTATGGCAAACCATGTTAGAAATATTACAGTTGATTGTAAATCTGAATATAGTCCCTTTTCTTAAAGACCCATTAATCGCCTGAATGATCTCTTAAGATAAGTTGAAAGATTGCGATGGAACTGTTCTGTTCTTTCAGATATTTTGAGTGACATGGTCTTATAATGGTATATTTTCCCCCGAGTTCTTGATCAGTCTCACCAAGACATTAGATGACGATCTTATTTACAATTTGTAAGGTGATCTCTCTCTCAGTAATTTATTATTAACAATCGACTTAAGGGGCCAACTTTGCCATCCAATGGTAACTATCACAGTAACAATGGATAAAAATCAATCACAATCGAGGATTCCATGCAATTTACCATCGGATGGTAAAGTAAGTTTTGTGCATCAGGGTTCAGGTCGTGAAGACTATTGAGATATCTTGCCAATTTTGATCTCTCATTGGTCTCTAGGAGATTTGCTTTGTTAGGAAAAATATTCTAGTAGTGAAAGCTCTTAGTGAACCGAGGTGCCTGGTTAAGTTGTGTCAAAGAATATATATAATAACTTTTTCGTATTCAATTTGAATTTACATGTATTGCAATTGTTTTACCTTTTTGAATAAAAATTAATGCTTATGACAGTTGCAGTCTATTTTTTCTATTTGTGTTTGTGACAATACATTAATGAAACGAATATGATATATTATGAAATGATTAAGAACGATGAATAATGCGAGACAAATTTGTAATATTTTAAGGAAATGTGTTTAATTGGGAGGAGAGTGATTCAGATGGGCCTACACTGCAAAAACTTTTTGAAATTGTTAGGGATGACGACTTGAATTTTGCAATAGATAACTATATTTTGCAACAAAATTTCACAAACGCAATTATTTATCGGTTTCAATTCTGGCATGGCGACTAGCTGCAGTTTATAATTATTTTTTATCTATCGTGATGGAACATAATTTCTTCTTCTTCTCGTCACTATCTAGTCTCTCTCTCTCTCTTCATCTCCGCATTTACTTCTTCCATCAAATATACCATTTACATGATTATGAAAAAATATTAACATAAAAGTAATTCATCCAAATCACACCAAATTTACCATTTATGTACAACCCATGTATTTCCATATTCTGCTATGGTAACTCCATAACAGAAATTTCAATTCTTTATCAGTATAAAGTAAAGGAGTTATAATTATATTCCTGAAATACTATTTTCGAACATCCTTGATAGGATTCGAGGTAAAAATATGAAGAAAAATGTTTATATTTCTACGTGAAAGACAATTGATCGGTATTGTGTATTGAACTAGACCAAAAAAACATATATACCACACTTAACCCTGATAACAACAACAATAATAATCGCCAGAGTATAACAAACTAATCAATTCATTAAATATGAAGAAAGCTGGGGATGAAATAGATTTTGTTTGTTAAATTGTTTGTATTTCTTTCCATATAAAACGCAAACATGCATATTCAGAACTATCCATTAACACATAACATGGCGGATAGCGGATCGAGGCGGATCTTAAAGGCACTCGCGTAGTTCCGCTGTTCTTTCATGGGATCCTCCATTCATGTCATACACATGATAAAGGGCCCTGTGTTAGATTAAACTTTGAAAAAAATATCAAAGAAAATTGAAGTTTATTCAGATTTGGAATTATGCCATAACAAGATGGCTCTGTAAACACCTTCTCATTAGGCATTAAAAATTAATGAAATATAGACATCTTACATATTCTTTTTTTGTTTAAATACGTGTATATATATGCAATGATAAACGGCCGACACATTGTTCAGGAATGGAATCAAGATGACGTCAGTAAAGACGCGCGCAGGCGCACGCGCAGAATAGGAATATTCCATAAAGGTGTGTACTGTGTAGGCCTATTTAACTCTATGGAATATTCCAAGTGGAGAGGGGGTTCGTAAGAGTGAGGTTTCTCTTCTGGCTACAAACAATAAAATATGCCCTTCGCATTAATTACAATAATAATGAAAACCATAGTATACAATAACAGTCACCACAAATAATCATTATAATAATGATAAGTTTATTTACTAACTTAATACATACACGGTATGCAATGTACACCTTATGATTCAGTTATGCAAAGAATAACTATGAAATGAAATCTAGATTAATGTTCCCGTATTGGAATTCGCAGCATCATCAAATCATTAGTACGAGTTAAATCTACCACACACCTAAAATTCTACCCAAAGTGAAATGCATGTATCCTAGTACTTTTTAATAGGCCTATGAAATGTCATGAGAATAATCGTAATTATTGATTTAAAAAAGTATATCTACAATAAAACATTGTCCATGCAGTGAGCCACTTGTAGACAAAGACCGGTAATAGTTTACTGCTTTCGGTTTAAACTGTTATTGCTAATTGCTGCATGTGAGTAAACGAGCGGTGTAAAGGCTCTGCAATATTTATCTTTTTCAAAATGGTCTCCTCTTCAGATTTTTTTTGCTTTCAAAGGCTATTTCTTATTTGTTTAGGGTTTTTATGGGTGGGGTGTTTGCTGTTTGATTTTTAAAAAATCCATTCAGGAATGCCTGATTCTACGCCATTCCTACGCATTCCTGCCTGTATAGCGTTTATTTAGTCAGACTATACGCCTCATGAATATTCATGGCGACACGAACATTTAAGAAATAGCGTAATTTCCGACCCAATGAGTAGCTCGATTGGTGTGGCTCAATCAGTAAGCCAATCCTGCAGTCGAGTCTATTGATGCAGGTTCGAGTCTCGCCTAGAACGATTTTTCAAAGAGGTATTTAAATAAAAAATTGAGGTAAGACTCTAAAAGATACTAATATAAGTCCAAGATTTGTAGTCTAATTCAAAGCGTCCAAAACAGCCCTCTCGTGTCGGCTGCACAAGTAATGACGAAAAACAAGTCGCTGGCGAGCCTATACTCTATAGGCCTATCTCACTACGATAGTGCGGAAGATGGTGTTTTCATATTAGGAATACTGAGAACCTACGGGTGACCGGTTTTGAGGGATTTGCTTTTTTTCTTATATATATTTTTTAAATTAAATCTCAAACATGATCATTATAAGATACACCAACAACAAAATAAGCGACGTGCATGGCGTATGCGCGGTAGGATGCGCACTCCCCGTACACATCGGCGGTTGTTCCGTTGCGCGTGTGCACGCGTTCTCCTGGCTATCCCCGTAACATGCTGCGTATCGAATGACGTGCGGAATGTAGTTCTGCTCTTGCGTACCGTGGTACAGATGGGCCCAGGGACCGTGCGCGTAAATTGCTACGTCAGCACCCCCGTGTGGTTCGTAATTCAGTGGAGCTGTCGCATCTTGAATGAAATCTTTTGAATCTGAAAAAAAAATTAAGAAGAGTGAGTGTTACATGATATGCAAAAGACCCGGGGCAAAAGATAAGCTATATTTCGTGCATAAAATGTTCATATTGAATTCATATAATTGAGATCATAAATCATATAAATATTGTTAAAAATATGTTGCAAAGAGTTAACGTTCGCGCGCCAAACTTCGGCGCAGTTGCGCGGACGGCTGTCGACACCTTTGAAATAGCCCAGTCCTATTTGGATTAAACTTACTATAATTTGAATTGACGTGGTTTGGTCGTTCCCCGTTGTTGATATAGCTCTCTGCAAGACGAATTCCGCCTGGACCGCTGGCGTAAGATAATGTCAAGTAGGGTTTACCATCGGTGCCATTTCCCCAATCATCGTAACCTAAAGAGAACGTTGGTGAAAAATAGCACAAATAAATTCTATTGATCAATTGGCTGATAGATTTCCAATATCAATTGCAAATAATTTGCATGCACGATATCATCTGTCCATTTAATGCAATCATGTTAATGGAATAACAAGAAAAGGAGAAAGTATAGAAGAAAAAGAGAGAACAATAAACTGGGTAAATAGAAAGTATAGCAAAGAAAAATTAGGAAAACAAAATGAGAGCCCTGCAAATCCTTCAAACATCATCACTTGTTGATTGATTGATTGATTGATTGATTGATTGATTGATTGATTGATTGATTGATGGATGGATGGATGGATGGATTGGTTGATTGGTAGGTTGGTTGGTTGGTTGGTTGGTTGGTTGGTTGGTTGGTTGGTTGGTTGGTTGGTTGGTTGGTTGGTTGGTTGGTTGGTTGGTTGGTTGATTGATTGATTGATTGATTGATTGATTGATTGATTGATTGATTGATTGATTGATTGATTGATTGATTGATTGATTGATTGATTGATTGATTGATTGATTGATTAATCGAATTGATCGATTGATTGATTGATTGATTGATTGATTGATTGATTGATTGATTGATTGATTGATTGATTGATGGATGGATTTATTGATTGATTAATTGGTAGGTTGGTTGGTTGGTTGGTTTGTTGATTGATTTATTGATTGATTGATGGATGGATGGATGGATGGATGGATGGATGGATGGATTGATTGATTGATTGATTGGTAGGTTGGTTGGTTGGTTGATTTGTTGATTGATTGATTGATTGATTGATTTATTTATTTATTGATTGATTGATTGATTGATTTGGTTGTTTATTGATCACATATGGAAAAGTAGTCGCATTTGCTCCCGAGCAGCGACCGAACGCGCGTACGTGTACAGAAGCTATGGCACTCTAGATACGAAATTATGTTGTAATGGGGCCGAAATGTGAATTGATACAAAAGTAAAATTCCTACGAAGCTCGGTTGAGTGGAAATCTATTTTCTACACCTTTTTTTATGATAATACCAAATTTTAAAGAAATTAGAGATTCAGGCTCCACGGAATTGCTGTTTATAAAACACATGTTTGAGCTTCTCCCACACCAGATTTGCGTATTATTACACGTAAATTTCCCTGTTTGCACACGCTGTGTCGAGGTGGGACGGTCTGTCAAAGACTGTATCTCATGAACCAAACATCGTACGAAAGCCGGTTTCCCGCCAATCTGTGCAGAATATATTTCTCTACAATACATGTAAGAATGATGCTGATTGGTTAAAAATTGTCTACGGAAATAAAGAAAAACTAAGACCCCTTCATTTGTTCACCCAATCAGCCGTCAGTGCGATCTCTGCCCTCATTAGCATACCGGGTCATGACGTATCAAGACGTCTGAGTTTCATCATGGTGGATTTTACATGTAGCGCGGCCTGACATTCTCGGAAAATCAGATAACATTTGAGATTTACTTCGGGTATTTAGCTAAATTGGATTTTGATCTAGTGACATAAGACTGCAAAGAGTCTGAAACTTTCATTTATATGTATTGTTAAGAACAGAACGAGGAGAATTGTGCTTTTTTCTACAATGTCGGCTCAGGATCGCCCATTCTCATAACTGTACAAAGAGAGGTTGGATAGCACCATTTGTGTCTACGGGGGGATTCCAGCTTGACAGGACGTTCACATAACAATATGCAGAAACAACATAAACAACTTTTGTATTTACATGTAGATCTGCCCACTATAAAAAAAAAACGAAAGAAAATGCCATAAACATCAAGCCTACAGTGTTCTGTATGCATGTAGATTTTACGATAATTTACCCATTTTCCATAATGGACGCGTCCGTATCGTAGTTTCGTAAGCTGGCGTGCGCATTGGACCGGAGAGCTCATGAATAATTCATGAAGCGGGCGGCGTACGTCGGTGACCCGCGGAACCCGGTCATTTTGAGCAAATGCAAATTTCCACCCCAAACTTTTCCATATGTTTGTTTGGATAGCTGATCTTATGTTCCATGCTAAAAGGCCTATAGGGATAATGATGTCGATCCACAAGGAAAGGAAGACCTCTCATGATAATGAACGTGTGAAACGCACATTTTTCAATGACGTCGGATTTAGATTGCCCCCCCCCCCACACACACACACAATCAGAATAGCCTCGTGCTGTTCCCGATCATTCATTTATCAATCCATTAAGCAAACCACTAACCAAATATCGGATTCCCTCTGCTCGCATACCCGCCCATGGTAAAGGCATGTCCGTGATCCGCGGTTACCACAATGAGAGTATCGGCACTATCCGTCATCTCGACGGCTCTTTCAACAGCATCATGGAAGGCGATAGTATCGGTTAGTGCCTTGTATGCAACACTGTCATGATGTGCGTGATCGATCCGTCCACCTAACAAGGAAAAGATAAATGAATAGTATGTCGGGTTTTTTTTTTTAATTCAAACTACCAACTGAATTGATCACTATTATTGATATCAACAAACGAGACGTTTTAAAATACCGACATATAAGTCGGGACATTTCCAGTCAGCGCGCAAAACATGTCTCACCGAGGAACGATGTGACAGCAGCTGCGATAATTGGATTTTCTAACCTTTCTTACGAGTGTTGCAAAAGCTTGCGAATGTGAGAGTTACTACATCAAAATCAACCGTTACAACGTTCGATGTATGACTATGTATGCAAATGTTCGACGCACATTTTTTTCGAAGTAGGTCAATTATAAGAGTCATCGAAGAGGGGGTCATTCGTATAAACATGATAAAGAACAAGAAAAAGTGCATCTGTTTCCAAATGCCTTTTTCGAACCCCGGACTTTTATTGGTGCAGTCGGGCGCCTTAGACCACGGCACCACAGCTATTTGCCGACGATACGACATTAAGTATCGGATATATTTTCGACCCGGATATTCGGTCTCACGCAACTCCGGCTTAATGTCTCATACTTACCTTCTACCATAAGGAAGTATCCGTCTTCATCACGGTTGCTTAACAAGTTGATTGCAAATTCAGTCATCTCGACGATAGAGGGCTCCCCAGCCGTGTCATTCAATCTTTCAACCTCGTATCTCATATGACTTGGTTCAAACAGACCTAGTGTTAATTTAAATTTAAATAAAAAATATCATACATTGTCTATGTTCTTGAAGGCATTGTGCGTCGTTGATACGAAAACTCTCTATTAAAACAGCTCGTTATGCATGAAAAGTATATTGTGTTTGCATAATTATCTTACGTCTGAAAATTTATTGTACGTTTAATGGGGAATTAAACCCAAACATTGTTTTAGAGGAAAAAGAAAAGAAAGTTATGAATCTTTCAAAGTTGTAAATTTTGGGAATCAGCCTACCCATGGAGACTTCAAATCGGCCACATTTGTGATGTCATAGTGATGCAAGGCAAGGACTACTCTTCCACTCACTTCAATACATAACATGGCTAAAATGTCATTTTTGAGAAGTTTTACTTCAAATTATTTAGATTACTGCCCCAGGAAATTAGGTACTTATGAGAAAATCATAAAATTCTGATAACAAAGTACATAATTTACTGAATTTACACATTTGCCTACCCAGTTGCCAATTTGAAATTTACAGTCTTAGGGATCTCAATTTTAAAGCGGCCATAACGTTCGTATTGCTTGTCCGATTTCTTTCATACTTTCACCATTCTGTTTTTTTTCTTCTTATTTTTCTCTTTTACAACACAACATTTTATGACCAAGGTTGGATACCCCCTTAAAAACTTGAAGAAAAAAATCCTTGTCAATTCCGAAACAATGTTTATAACTCGGTTTCATGCTCACCCATGACGAACTCTGTTGACGTTGGATCTATTTGTTTGAAAGCAGTTTTATTCCACACGTAATGAGAAGGGAATGAAGCTTTATCCGATAGCCATTGATCGATCAAATTACGACCGTCTCTTCGGGAGCCTGTCGTGTTCTCGGCAGTGTACTCGGGGTCAAGGGTTGTATTGGGAAGGAAATTCGCGCGACCGCCACCAAGAATGACCTGGAAATTGAGAACAAAAATACGATAAATACGATCGATAGTCTTTTTTTTTCTTTCTTTTCCCCCTTCCACAGGGTTCTTTACTTTCAAAAAACCTAATAACACTGTATAAACATTTACATTTTTTTCAGACAAACAGTAAACATGTTATATACATAATTCATAATACATAGACCTGTGTAGTCAAACTGACTTAGTATACAATCAATAAGTTGTCACAGTCAAAGCAAATTTTTCAAGAAAAATAAGAAATCTGATACATATATCTAGGAAATAAATATTGGTAATAATTGTGTTTATTAACGTGACAGATTGCCAGCTTGTTCGAAAAAGTTTCTGAAACGAAACCATTTCTTTCTGAACTTATTTGCTCTGAAATTTGTTTCATATATATAATAAAACCATAATAAAACATTGTAGAAAATATAGGGAAGAGGAGTATAAGATTGCACAAATTAGAGAGGAATACCTTGGCAATACATTTCGAGAAATGGGAACAGGTTGATTTAGATTAACGAATGGATGCGTTTATTTCATTTTTATAATTACTTTTTTCCAAGTATGTACATGTATTAAACAATGTTTTGTAATATTAGTCTTGTTATTATGTAATTTTCAGTGTGATCAAATTATTTGCAATATTTATTTCGTATTGTAATGTTTTGTGATACATGTATGATATGTTTGATTATGAACATATTGAAATTAAAAAAAATTGTTTCATTTAATAATATAGTTTTAAAGCGGACATAATTGTGGTAAATGAAGGTAACTCTTTTCTCAATTTGGCTAAATATATCTCTTTTCTTACGATCATCATGATACAGTTAAGAGCATTATTATTTGTACCACAAAATCCAAACAATTTGTTTTCATTCATTAATACGATCACCTCTCGAGTATTTTGAAATATCCATGATTCTATTATCGACCATATTACATTAGAATGAGTACAAAGGCAAAATATATGCATAATTGTTTCATCATTATCAATACAAAAAGTACATTTCATATTTGCTACTATACAAAAATTCAACAGAGAATCTTTCATATACAATATTTTGTTTAAAATTTTAATTTGAAACCACCCTATATTTACATCCATTGTTGCCTGAAGAGGAATCAAACAAAAAGCAACCCAAAGTTCATCTGGAAAACCTAACAGACCTTTCCAGCTGACAAGAGCCTTACATTCTTCTACTTTAAAGTTTAAAAAAGAGCGATATTAATATAAAAGAGCAACCTACACGTATTTTCACAACAAGGTTCAAATATTCAGGAATGATTGGTTCAATAGATTTAGTAATTATATGTGAATCTGTGGGAAAACCAGACCTAATTGCGCCACAAAGACCGTAATATTGTAGAAAATTGGTTTGTATACCAAAATCACGTTGAAATTTAAAGAATGAAAAGAAGGTACCATCTGTTTTATAAGTATATCATTAACAAAATGTATTCCTCGTAAATCCCAAGACCTGAAATAGATTGTTTTTTATTTATTTTTATTCGAAGGTTATTACAGAGTGGTTGACAGGCTATGTCATCAATTAACAATTCAAGCAAGTCTGACCAAGCAAGTAAAACTTCTTTCCAAAAATAGATTGTAATTCGTGTCTGCCAATGTTCTATAATAATGTGAGCCCATGTACAAGTGAAGGTTGTGTGTTTGATTTAAGAAAACATTGAACATATGAAAAGTAAAACTGTTTTGAGAATCGTGCATGAAATCTTCATCGATTTAGCATGTATGAAAATATCTATCATTTTAACCCCGCCTTTATCATACAGTTGACACATTTACCTTCTACTTATTTTATCAGGTTTGTTTCCCCATATAAATGCATAAAATGAACGATTTATATATTTCATTATTGCCTGACTTGGTTCTGGAAGTGAGAGCAATAAATAATTTAATTTCGGTACCAACAAAGATTTTACTACAGTAATTCTTCCCATGAGACAATCTGACATCTCATTATTTCTTTATTTTTTTCAGTATAGTTATGGTCGACCATTTCTACTAGATTAACAGAAAAATCTATTCCCAAGTACCTAGAGTAGCCCTCTGATACCCAATTTAATTTATGCTCAGGAAGAAGTTGCTTTTTACAAAATCTATTTTTCCCTATCCATATTGCATAAGTTTTTGATATATTGACCTTGAGGCCCGACATTTTTTCAAAATTACCTAATATTTCAACTGTGAAAATTTTGTCGTCAGCATATTGTTGTAGTTTACTATATTTTCCTTCTACATGTAAACCAATAATATCATTGGAATGTATAACTGAAGTTGCTAATATTTCACAAGCAAGTATAAACAGATAGGGTGATAACGGATAGTTATTGATTATTCGTCAATTCCATGTATACCCTATAGTTCGTTTACCACAACATTATACATGATGATGGGGATGATGATGATGATTATTATTATTATTATGATAATGATGCGATGGTGATGATGATGATGGTGATGATGGTGATGATGGTGATGATAATGATGATGATGATGATGATGATGATGATGATGGTGATGATGGTGATGATGATGATGATGATGATGGTGATGATGATGATGATGATGATGATGATGATGGTGATGATGATGATGACGATGGTGATGGTGATGATGATGATGGTGATGGTGATGATGATGATGATGATGGTGATGATGATGATGATGATGATGATGGTGATGATGATGATGATGATGATGATGATGATGGTGATGGTGATGATGATGATGATGATGATGATGATGATGGTGATGATGGTGATGATGATGATGATGATGATGATGATGATGATGATGGTGATGATGATGATGATGATGATGATGATGGTGATGATGGTGATGATGATGATGATTGTGATGATGGTGATGATGATGATGATGATGATGGTGATGATGATGATGATGATGATGGTGATGATGATGATGATGATGATGATGGTGATGATGGTGATGGTGATGATGATGATGATGATGATGATGATGATGATGATGGTGATGGTGATGGTGATGATGATGATGATGGTGATGATGATGATAATAATAATTAGAGACTTGATTACGGTCATTATGACAATAACCATCATGATAATTAAAACAGAAACGAATATAATGATAATAAAGGTATTAAAATTTTATTATCAATAATTTAGAATATGGATAATAACAATATTGATGATAATAATAAGTGAATAAGATTCCATATACAAAATAAATAAAGTATTAAATTAAAATGTCAATTGGATATTTCGAAAATCGTTTTCGGTTTTGACACGTGAAATTCCATTGATTTTTTTTTTCGAAATTTAATTGCCTTTTAGGGTAAGATTATTTAGCTTATTTAAGAACAATTAGTGTATTCACATTAATAAAGTTGTTTTCTTCAACTAGCTGCCTAGCGATGTCGATACAGCCATCATCAGCCTCCTCATCGGGCACCTGTCCGTCATACTCCCAGTCTCTTTCCGGTGAGTGAGCGTACGCGGCCGCTGGGGTCGCATGGGTTATGCGAGTAGTGGTGATTAAACCGGTTGCCTTACCTTTAAAATGACAAGAGAAATAGTTTTTTTGTGGCCCGTTTCATAAAACATGTTATGATAATAAATTTAGAATAACAGTTAAAAGCTACTTAAATCCTTCAGTCTAATTGGCTGATTGAAATTTTTGTTATAGAAAATGTGCATTTGAAACGGGACCCTGATCAGTGGCGAAACAGGCGGGGATGGGCAGGAGGACAAGCTGCCCCCCGACGGATTTCATCGGGAAAATAAAACACGGGAAAAGAAGAAAAGAGAGAAAGGGAAAGGGAAAGAAAAAAGGGGGCGAAGAGAAACATGAAAAGAATGGGAAAGAAAGAAAGAACATAAATAGGGGAAATTGAAGGAAAGCGGGAAAAGAAAGGAAAGAAGAATGTGAGGAAGTATAAAATATCCTAAAATACTATACCGGTAATACATTTACATGATTAGCAAGAAAAGGATATAAAATCAAAAGATATGACTCATTGGCACGGGCACACTAGCGTACCTACGGGGGGGGGGCAGGGGGGCAGTCTGCCCCCCCTGACGAGCCACAACCCATGCAAAGGACGTATTCCTGCCCCCCTGACGAGCTTGAAATACCTTTTTTGCCCCCCCCCCCCCTGACGAGCTTGAAGACCTTTATTGCCTCCCTGGCTAGCTTGAAGACCTTTTTTTTTTTTTTTGCTTGTCAATTTTTTTCTGGTACGAAATCCATTATTTGTGATTGAAGACCATTTTTTTTTTTTTGCTTGTCAAATTTTTTGGCGGACGGTTTTGCCCCCCATGTGGAAAATCCTAGGTATATACGCCACTGCACGGGCAGGAATGGCGGGAAAAACAGGAGAAACAAGAGGCAAAAAGAAACGGGAAGTGAAGGTATATAGAGCCAAAAGCTAAATTGGAAAATAATGATAATAATAATAATAATAATAACATGAAAATAATAATAATAATAATAGTAATAATAATAATAAGAGTATTTCTAAATCGCCAAATCCACATTGATTATGTGCTCAAGGCGCTGAGAAAAGGAATTAAGAAAAATTACACGGAGCAGGAAGAGACAGGGATAAAAGAAACACAGTCATGACAATGAAAGGAAACTACTGGAAGGCAATTTTAAACAAATGGGTTTTTAGAGCAATTTTGAAACAATCGATGTTTGATATACTACGAATGGAATATGGCAAATGATTCCACAGGGTTTGTCCAGCATGTGCAAAGACCGACCCCCCCCCCCATGATTTCTTGGATATAGGAACTGCAAGCAATTTTGAATCAGAAGATCTTAAAGAATATGAAGAAAATGGACAAGAAAAAAAGAGAAAAACTTAATAACACGACCGGGCTGCCGAGGATTGAAAAATATAGAGAAAGGGAAGAACGATGGATGGCGTCTATTACAATTAGCTTGCTAAATTTTATGCAATAATGGTCACAATCAGGACAAAGAAAAATACTTAGGCAAGGGTTAGCCAAGGGCTAGTTATATCCCCCTTATATCATGTATATTATGTTCTAACCTAAGTAAAGCTTTAAACTGGCTAGATTTACCGTACAAAGCCTCTTAATGTTACTTTGGCTAAATTTCCAAAGCTACTATCACATAATTAGAATTTAATTTCAAAATCATTTTAAAAGGCAAATTCTTTCTGGCGCGACTTTTTTTCATATTTGCTATGTTGTGCTGCCTCAAAATAATTCATTAATATCCGCAACTGAGTTGAAGTTAATATGTGTTGTGTATGTTCCCGCGATTTGATTTAAAAAGTGGCCATCTCCAATGTTGAAAAATATCACGAGATTCCAGGGGCTCCGTCCCAGACCAGTGGCGGCACCAAGGGGGGGGGCACGGGGGGCATTTGCTCCCAGTGAGTTGGACCCCTTCCCGCGAAATTTTGACAAACAAAAAATGCATAGTAAATGTTGTCATAAGCATCCTACTAAAGCTGCAAAGTGCTCGAAAACCACTTTTTCGTTCTTTAAATTTTCTCATCCATTCACTGTTAGCTCCCAACAACTATTGTTGTCACTAATATAAATCTGTCAGGTCATTATATAAAATTCAAAATGTCGCTCGCGCTACGCGCTCGCAGTAACTGTTGACTGAGATAAGTAAATTATCTGTTCACATGGGGCTTAAAAATCCGATGTTCAAGTCAAAATATGCTTCTCGCGATTAGAGTTTTCATTATTCTTGTTAGCAAGATACACATCCTGCGTTTTCATGATTTTCATAAATCAAAAATTTCAGCTCGCGCTACGCGCTCGCATCAATTGTTTTATTAGATAGCCATCCAGTTCATGATTACAAAAAGTGCTTAGAACGTCCAGTTTTCATCTCAGGATATCAAAGATTTTCAGCTCGCGCTTCGAGTTCGCATTACTTATTTGGTGATCTTCATGACCCAATGCAAACAGCTAGCCCTTAACAGGTCCCTTTTCAAGTCAGTAGGGTCTACATTTAAAAAAAAATAGCTCGCACTTCTCGCTCTATTTCGAGAAATATGCAAAATATTTTTGTGTTGCCCCTCCTAACGTTATTTTGCCTGCGCCGCCATTGCCCCGGGCCCGATCCTCATAGCACTGGCCCCCGAAAGTTCTACAACCAAGAACCAAAAAAAAAGATGAAAGGAAAGGAAGATGTAGGATATGATGTTATTTTCTGAATACCATGTCAAAATCAATCTCAAAGTTAGATTCTCATGAAAAGGTGATTTTTTTTCTCGTACGCTTCGCTCGCTCGAAACTTATATTATTAAGCAACTTTTTGCTGCGCGCGCCATGCTGTGCCCTTTCTTTTTTTGTTTTGTATTTATCACGCATCGGGTTTCGCCCTATAAAAAATCCTGTTCATACCATATGACCGGGAAATTTTTGGCTCCCCCCCCCCCCCCCCCCCGTCACCGACCCGTTACGCCCCTGACCCTGATCCATACACATGGCTGTAATATTACTGAGAGAGTATTTTTCCCAGGATAATGTTCTTTGCAATCTTCGGAATCTAGTTGTTTATATCATAGACTGGGTTGTACTACTGGGAGGTTCCGTAGGGGCGATTCCCCGCCCCATGATTTTCCAAGGAGTGGAAAGGGGAAGGTAAAGACAGTATAAAAAGAGAGGTCTTGGACGTTTAACTCTATTTAAAATGAAAAGATGACGTCACATTTAGGTCCTATGTGATCGGCTACCCCCCTCCCCCCCCCCCCGCCCTTATCAAAGTACCAAGGCGCCGCATTTTTAATAGATCGGAATAATCCTGAACTTCCCCGTTCTTGTTTTTATTACCACCATTCACTCCAGTAACGTCACAATGAAATTAATGGCTATCATGCCTTATGGATAATTAACCGATTGAATTTCTAGTTTAGGTTCTTCCAAGGAAAATCTCGAATCACGCGGTGCAGCGTTTTAGTAAAGTTCGGATCAATTCATTAACAAGTTCATCTTTTTCGTTCCCATTAGTTTGTTGCGAAAGAGATTGCATTTGTATGTTACGATTATATTCTGGCACGTGAGACTTGATAAAGTCAACATGGTAACATGTAATTGTTTTCATCAACTTGAGTACTTACATGTGATAATTACTATGATGCTAAAGAAAATATGTAGGTAAAGGGTCAAATGTAAAACCGTCAATGTCGTTCTTGCCACCAGTAGTAATAGAAAAATATAATGATAAAACAGATGTTTGTTGCAATAATTCATTCCCAGCCGAAGGTGAAACGTATCTGTAACAAATGTTCACATGGAAACATTCATTTAAAAAAAAAAGGAAATGTTAAATCAACAATTGAAAGGTTGGGGGAGTGACAACCTTTTCTAAAGGTTATATCCAACCTTACATGAAGGCGAATCCAACATTTTAAGTGTTGGGTTGAACAATTTAAAGTGGAGAAATAAGTGTTTGGTTACGCAAAAGTATAGCCTTAAGAACGGACACACCGAAGGTTTTCGACATGCACTCATTTAATAAAATGCAACGTTTAGAAAAGGTTGTCATTCCTCCAACTTTTGAAATGTTGATTTCAAATTTTATTTCTTCGAGTGTTCATTATCATACACGGTAATGCCGTCTATACCCACTTGGTCTACAGACTGTTGGTATACGCATAGTCTAATACCACACGGGCTAAACCCATTTGGTCTACTATACATTTGGTGTTATTACCGTTTGGTCTTCAAACCTTGGTCTAATACCCACTTATTCTAACTTTAGCCAAAATCTCAGATGGTCTAATTTTCACTTCGTCTAATAATTGTTGCGGTATTTGTCAAATTTAGATTCATAAACAGGTCAGCTAAGCATAATAGACCTAGAGCAAGTGGATATGAGACGTTGTGAGAAAAATCATCGCACCATATTCCCCAAATAATAATAATCGTTGTGGTGGCTCAGTTGGAAGAGCGTCCGTCTCCCAACCGGGAGGTCGGGAGTTCAAACCCTGTCCGCGTCAGAACAAAAGACGTAAACAGATGGGAGTTGCTGCTACCCTGTTTGGCGTTCAAGGGATAAAGAGCTACGTCGATCTGGCGCTGCATAGTTGCTGCCGGGCCCACGATTAATTAGGCAAAATGAATTTTCGGAATGTTTATATTCTCAGTCTTCTATTTCGAACAATAAAAAATATGGATTTTCAAATATTTATGTAAAATTTAAACAAATAGTCAACAAATTAATTTAAACAAAATCACGATTTGTAATGACTGATACAAGGTCTTGACCTTGACTGTCGAGTTCAGAAAGCATTCGAGCCATTAGAATCTGTATATAGCTTACCTGCTCGGTTCGCTTGAACGAGAATAGAGTCCACCTCGCTCCCAGCAACGGACGCACAATTTCCTCTTTCGGCCCCGTCATCGATTCCAACTGTTCCGGCTTTAGCCTTCACGCCGCACAAGAATGCAGTCGCAGTCCCGGCCGAGTCCGCAATCTGTTGATCCGTATTGTATGTCTGGACGAGTTTGAGATGAAGTAAAATCAATACAATAAATAAGTTTAAAGCGTTATCAGGGAGCTTAACTACCATTCGTGATTGTAGCTTCATGTTAGCTCAAAGAGCAACAGGGTCCTGGGAACGATTTTTTGGCTGGGGGTGCTGAAGTAGGCCTAAATACAGGGGCGGATCCAGCTTTCGCCAATAAGGGGGGGGGGGGCGAACAAAAATTTCACCCATATTTTCCCCGATCGGCCACTCAAAGATGATTTCTGTTTGTTTCTTCGTAACAATCACTTCTTTGCTTTATTGTTATAAAACATAGTAATGTCATAAGCCATATTTAAATAGTGTGAGCGCGAGCTATTTTTTTGTTGAAATTTCATGTATCTTGTCCTGAAAATCGAACATTCTGGGCAATGTTTGTGATCCTGAACAAAATGTGTATATAACTGATCGAAAAGGGACTTGTTGACGACTGTTTGTAGTTAGCCATAAAGCAATACATATTCAATAATCAAATAAAGTGATCGCAAAGCTCGAGCTGAAAATATTTGATATTCCTGTCTGCAAAAGGGTCAATTTAAGCACTAATTCAAGCACTATGTAGGAAAATTGAGAAGTGGATATAATAATAATAATAATAATATGCGACATTTATATAGCGCTTAATACAAATGTTTCTAAGCGCTGCATACTATTACCCCCGGCTTTAGCACGGCTATCCTGATCGGGCGCATAGAGCATTCAAGGAATTCTTCCTACCGGGTACCCATTTACTACACTTCGGTCGAGAGTGGAAAATGTAGATAAATGCCTTGTCAAAGGACGCTAGTGCTTTGGTGGGATTTGAACCCCGAACCTTGTGGTTCACAGTCCGGAGACTTATCCACTGAGCCACAACACCTCTAGGGATATTATGGATCGCTCTTAATAAATGATGTGAGCGCGAAGCGCAAGCTAATGTTTTCATTTTGATCTAGGACCTGGACATTCTAAGGGCAATTTGTCATCATATGAAAATGATGACTTTCTTCAATTCCTCTTCCTAAGCGCGAGATATTCCATTCTGAAAAAGGACAACTTAATTATAAGGAATTCATGAAAATTTAACTTTTGTATATATTAATCTAATAAGCCTAATTACAGCTCGAAATTTGTTGATATTAATTCCTGAAAACTGGACATTTTAAGCACTTTTGTAATTATGAATAGGATGCATGTTAATATATATTTAACAAATTAATGAGAGCGCAAATTGCGATGTCATGAAAAGGGGATTTTAAGTAGTTTGTTATATAATTGCTTATTATTACAGAGGGAATTATTGAGAAATACATTACTCACCAATC
Source organism: Lytechinus pictus (assembly GCF_037042905.1). Taxonomy (NCBI): domain Eukaryota; kingdom Metazoa; phylum Echinodermata; class Echinoidea; order Temnopleuroida; family Toxopneustidae; genus Lytechinus; species Lytechinus pictus. The sequence goes on along the minus strand of NC_087258.1, from coordinate 11,512,958 downwards.
AAAATGTGAGTGCGCAGCGCTGGCTGATAGGTTTTGACAATCAAACCTGAAAAGGGATATTTTGAGGACTTTATGGAATACACGAACAGAATAGATACCTGACAAATCAAATAACGCGAGTGCGCAGTGCTAGCTCAAAATGTTGATACTGAGACAATAAAACGGACATTTTACAAAGCACTTTTTGAAAATCAATTTATAAATCAAACAAAATAAATGAAAGCTCGATGTCGGAGCTGAAACTTTATATAGTGACATGAAAGGTTTTTCATTTTAATTTCCAAGTCGTCCCCTCACCTTATTTCATTCACTCTTTTTCATCCTCTTCTTTTCTCCTCTCTTTTCCCTTTCTTTTTTTTTTTTTCAAATGCCTCCCCCCCCCTTTTTTTTTTTGCTCCGCCAATGTAAATTTGACAAGCAAAAAATGGTTTCACTACAAAATGAAGGTCATTTTGGTGCCAAGAAATTTGGTGAGCCAAAAAAAGGGTTTCAACACAAGATGTTGGTCATTTTCCATACATTTCTCTTATGTGACACACCAACCAAAATTCCAGGGGGTGCTGCCTATGGAAAATAATACACGCAGCACCCCCTGGGACCTCAGCACCCCCGCTTTCCAGGTCCATGAAGAGCAATGAAAGACCACTCGATACCCCCCCCCCCCCCTTCCCCGCACACAGTTGGACGCTACAACACACTGTATACTTGGTTCTCATGACATTATTCAGAAAAAACACCGATGGTCCTGTAAAGAGGACGAGGAGTGAATCTTCTATGGAAACACATGTGAAAAGTATTCAATTGCTCATTTGCGTTCCCACTATTCTTTCTCCGAAGTCTCTCAACGACCGACATAAATCGCAAGCTGGCTGACTGTTAATTGGAAGATGGACACTGATGGAACTACGGATTCCAATCCCCGGTAGAACTATGTGGATTTGTAAAATAGGTCCCGGGAACCTCAAAGATTCTTCCACTAATAGTGAAAGAACACAAACAGTGCAGTGACTCCTCTTATATAATGTAATGAAACGCAAGGCCAGGTTTGGCAATTCTGACCCACGGTATTCCTCAACAACACTATTGATACGTCAAAGACTATCTCACCTTTGACAGGGCCACATGGGGAAAGGTATCCCAGATCAGAGAACCCTCCTCACCAGTCTCTCCATTGAGCTGACCCTGAAGGATGCGGGAGGCCGTCGAGGTCGTGATGTCCATCCCATCTCCCAGGAAGAAGATGACATTTTTCGCGATGCCTCGGTTCTGTTCGCGATTCAGGGCATTCCGGAGTGTTGTCTGGGCTTGGTTATTCCAGAATGCAGCTTCTGCAGTCATTAGATGGGAAATATTTTGTTGATACCATTGATAGAAAAGAGAGGACTACTCGTGACATGCGTGTAGAAACTTGCAAGACTTCCAACTTACATGGATTTCATGAAAAATTAATAATGTCGATCATGTGAGTGTCAACATTGATTGAGAAGTTTAGGCCAAGCGAAGATTGAAGTCAATGTATTATTGGCCTGGTTCCTAACATTTAAAACCAGGCCAATAATACAGTACATTGACTTCAATGGGGGTAATTATGTATTCATGAGGTCATATCTCAGGCCCCCGTGGACCGATTCGCACCAAAATTTGGTAGTGGATGTATTTCATCATGCTCTACCAAAATATATCAAAACTGCTGAAATGCCAAATTTGAAAATTGATGACGTCACACTTCGATACTCTATATATAATATGTATTGTTCATTTTGATTGCGCTTTTGTCTGTTTGCAAATGGATCGGACCTTTACGTTTTAAGGAATGTGGCATAAGGGGTATCTACAAAATATGAATAATTCTTAGTTTAATCATATGACTCTCCCTACCTCATTTTCGATATGTGCTGTGGCTCAGTGAATAAATCTCAGGACTTTGAGTCACAAGGTGCGGGGTTCAAACCCCACCGCATCACTCGCGTCCTTTGGCAAGGCACTCTCCACCAAAGTGTAGTAAAGGTAGGAAAGAATTCCGTGAATGATCGTGCGTCCGATCAGGGTAGCCGTGCCAAAGCCGAGGTAATGGTATGCAGCGTTTAGAAACATTTGTATTAAGCGCTATATAAATGTTGCGTATTTTTATTATTAATAATAACATAAATATATATGTTTTAAGACAAGAGGTGTGTCTGGGGATAGTAATCATTGTCCACATGGTATTAGGTCTATATTTCCTTTTCCCCATTACTTTCACATTTAACCCCCAAAACATCTATCGCAATATAGCTAATATTTGTCAGTGTACCGTTACCATCTCCCAGCGTCTTCCCGCATCCAAAACAAACTGAGTTCATTTAATATGACATATACTAATTTCAACAGACACTGATTAGTGCGCAATCTAGCTCTTTAAAGTATTTTTAACTATGAATAGCCAATTGTGACAACAATTTCTAACATTATAAGTTCAAGTTTCAGCTCATTTGACACTTAAATCATTCATAATTGTCATTAAGAAAACTAAAGTTTTTCAGCACAATATTTTTATTGATCTATATATATATATATGAAGAAAGAGTACAAAAATTACACTTAACATATAAGAATATTAAAATGTTCATAAAATTCGAGGGCCTCGGCTTCCAATAATTTAGCGGAGAGTTATAACATGGTCATCTGTACATGCTGAATACAGCTAAGCTTTTTGAATGCATATAAAAAAATTCTTATGCGACAATCATGTTGCTTCAATCTGCATACTTGTCTAGTATACGCACAAGTGCACTTTAACCGTGTTAACGAGGGCAAAATAAGGCCAAATTAGAAGAGTTAATGACTTTCGGTTTCTAGTGACAGGAAATACAACCAGAAGGAAATGTTTGGACATTTATATCACACTGCTTTCAAGAAATGAAACTGGTTAAACATAAACAGGACGCAATAGTGAACATCAAGAACAAACCTGGCGCCCGTTTCCTAAAACTTGTTACAAAAAAAATTGCGATACCAGTTGAAAGCTACTGAAATCATTGAATCTGATTGGCTAATAGTCAACTTGATATTGAAATTGTCATATTTTTCATCATAACGATTCTGTATTAAACGGGACCCACGTCCGCTAATGTGCGTTTGGGAACTGCTGCCCCCCCCCCCCCCCCCACACACACACACGGCTTCCAATCTCCCAAAATGAACTTAGCTGGTATTCTTTTTTATCGAATCATTGTATTTGGACACTTCGCTAAAGTGGAAGTAGACTCAAGTAGAATAGCTGATCGGTTGGATATTTCATGTTTTGGGAAAAAAATTTCACAAAGACTCAAAATGATTATCCTTTCGGCCCTCTCTCTCTCTCTCTCTCTCTCACACACATACACACTTGGAAAATATTACTCTCTACCACGTTTGTGTGTGGGGAGGGTAAATTGTACATACAATCACTCAAAATCATATCATATTTCTTCCTCTTCATATATAACATGTGAAAACAATACATAACATGAAATCATTAACATAATTGATTCAGAATTTGTACATAAACATTTTAACTTGATTATTCCAAAAGTAAACTTAGAGTCTATCAATACACATTTCTTTGACAATTCATATTCACAAAGGAAATAGTAATACAGAACAGAATCTTCTAAAAATATCTATGAATAGAATTATCGAAAAACGCAAACACACCATAGATAAATCCCAAGTTGAACATTATTTTCTTTTCATTTACAATTTTAATAAATCAAAATAATTCAAAGAAGTTATAATAAAAACATAAAAACAAATAAAACATCAAAAAATAGTCACACACTCAGCCATGCTTCAACCCCCCCCCCCCAAAAAAAAAAAAACGACGCATAATAAGAATACATAAGGAAAAGAAGGAGAGAAAGGAAAAATAATAAAATCAAATAGTACATTATTAGTAGTATTATGTTATTTCGAATGGCATATCATATCAGTTTGGAATCGGTTTCATTGATGTGACGTAGCAATACCTTGGCTCGGGATCCTTAACTTACCTTGAGCTGTGGCTAGATTTAGAATAGCGGAAAGGAAAAGTAGAAGCACCCGATATGGAGTCATGGTCGCCGCAGGTCCACCGGGAAAGAATACAGGAAGAACAGTACTGTATGAAGCTCAATATTGAACCTGATTGAAACAGTCCCTGAGTTTCAATTCGATGATCTTTCTCTCAAATGAAATGAAGTGCATCAGGTGTTCGGATAAAAAGGAGCTTTGAATATTTAGATCAGATTGTAGATTGCTCAGTCTTAATCCAAATGTAGCTCGTTAAGTTTCATCAGAAGCGCGCCAGATATCTTTGGTTTCGCTCTGATCACCCTTCATCATATAGGTTTCAGGCCTATGTGCGATATCGCATGGATTTTGTAAGAGGCTTGGTGTCAACAGTTTGTTTTGTAGGCCTATATTGTTGTTGATAATTTCTATTATAATAATGCAAGTCATATGTCTTCTGCTTGTAAAGGGGGATTTGGCTCATCAATAGAGATGAGGTAGTTCAGCTAATCATGAACTTATAATGTAATATTCACCTGTATTTATTCATTCACCTGTCTTTATTCTTTAGATGTGATTTAATATGCCCTCTCTCCAAATTTTAAAGGACAAGTCCACCCCGACAAAAGTTGATTTGAATAAAAAGAGAAAAATCCAACATGCATAACACTGAAAATTCCATCAAAGTCGGATGTGAAATAAGAAAATTATGACATTTTTAAATTTCGCTTAATTTCACAACACACATCCCGGATGGTATGCAAATTAGGGAACTGATGACATCACTCACTCACTATTTCTTTTGTATTTCATTATATGAAATATTAAATATTCTAATTCTCTCCTCATTATCCTGTGAAACAAAGTTTTATTTCTCCCTGAACATGTGGAATTACCATTGTTTAACATTTTATGGTTCAGTCAAGTTGGTACTTATTGTCAAATCTGTAAAAATTGAAATATTGTATAATTCAAACAATAAAAAACAAAAGAAAAAGTGAGTGAGTGACATCATCGATTCTCGCATTTGCATGTGACTAAATCGTGCATGTAACTATTTTGTGGAAAATAAGCGAAACTTAAAAATGTCATAACTTTCTTATTTTACATCCGATTTTCAGCATTATGCTTGTCTGATTTTTCCCTATTGATTCAAATCAACATTTTTTTTCTGAGGTGGACTTGACCTTTACTATACCCTCTCTCCCATTTATCCATCACCACCCTCTCCCCCTCTTCTCACTTTTTCTCTCTCCCCCCCCCCCCCTCTCAACTTCGCACTGATTTCACAAAAACACAAGGCTCCTTTAATTTTCACTATTCGTACCAGCGCGCTTAACGTGAGTTTTAGATGCCGTATGGATCATTGAATAATAATGATTTTCATTTCTGCGGGTATGTGGTACATTCTACGACGGCCTTGCTGTTTTAAATAAAAATTGGTATGGAGAGCTTTTTTATGGCCCACTAATTCCGAACTAAAGTTGACATGGTAAATGGTAAAAGTATATATATATATAAAATAATGCTGACGATAATGCTTTGATTGCCAATAAAGTTTTTATTGTTCACTCGAATTTTCGACGGTCCTCCGTCTTCTTCAAGAGTTTATAGACAATGCAAAATGTACTTCACATTCTGTTCTTTCATGTTTGTATCTTGTTATTTTGTTGTTTTTGGTCTGTGTTAATTGGTGCTTGCTTGATTTTAGGATACGTTTTACGTACTCATGCAAAAACGAAAAATCAGACACTAGAGGGCAGTATGACATAATCCTGTTTCAAATTCATTGAGGCTGGGCGTTTTCGCCTTAAAAAAATATGTTTGATGGTTTGTCAGAACTTAAAAAACTATGTTTATGTACTACAAATTTTGACAATGACGTTTTTTTTTTCAAAAGAGAACCCTTTCTTAATCAATGACCGAATTCAACTCTGACATTTGTCTGATTAAAACTCTTAATTGTAAGAAATACCCTTGAGGCCCACGTAATTCAAGAAGATGTCCACTTCTATGTTTTTTTATTCTCCTGGGCTACTACCGTACCAACCGTCGAATCAAACTTTGAATTGAATTTGAGGACGACTATGATGCGTGACAAAATAATGAAGATTTGAGGAAAGGTGTTGGGTGATAAAGTGAGAGAGGCCTGAAAAAAATGTATATATATTTGAGGAGCTACCTATTGAAATAAACAGATTTTCACGATGTTTTATAATCATGAGTGCTTTGATTTTTTATCTAATAGATTAAAGGTATTAATACAGCTAGGATAGAGTTGTTTGAAAAGTTATCCATGTTAATCAAATGCCTACTGTTTGATAGGGTGGATCCTCTTCGACACCCTGATTTCGGCATCGTCATGACGCTACACGTCATTTTGCGCCGAAGTCAGTGTTGATACCCTATATGCCTAAAGGCGACCGCACACCTTACGATTGGTCTGCGACCCGATTTCAGAATAAAATGTAGAAGAATTAGATGCTAATATTGAGAAATGGAATATCTTACTGTGTAATGTTCTAAATCATCGTACGAATACCTATGTTCAAATCTGTGACTATGCTTTCATCCTTCTTAGAATAAAAGCAAATTTAATATCTAGTCGTAATGACGTCATAGCAGTCGTACGATTGACTACGATTTGAAACTAATTTGGCCTTTACTCCAAAATAAAAGCTTGCAATCTTTCAAAATGGTTATATTAGTATTCTTTCAATTGATTTTAACCTCAAATAAAATGATATGTTCCATTCACATTTTCAGAAAATGAGCAAAATGCGATTTGTTCCAAAATCGGATCGCGAACAGTCGTAAGGTGTGCGGTGGCCTTGAACTGAATTGAATTGAACACATCCACGCATAACACCCACCACCTCTGGTGTCACAGGCGTAAAACATTCCCCATAGACTTTTGTGTTGAAATGGAACTTTTGAAAAATTCATAAAATATAAACGTGAAATTAGAGGGTCGAATGTTTACTACCATTGGATAGGATAAATATCTGACATTCCATATCTGACCAGAAAAGGGTATCGTAGCCAGCTCATATTAAAAATAATCGCCATGTAAGAAGATAACTATGATGGGATCAAATTTATTATTTATTTATTTATTTCACATATTTAAAAAGGGTGGCCCAATCAGTACAAACACTGGTGTTCGTTGGGGCCCTTTAATTACGAAGTAGATATACATAAGTACAGATATAACAAATTCATAGATACAAACTTATGTATCCAATAGACTAATTTTAAATGTTACACGTTTACAGAATAAGGTACAAATTTAACAATTAAAAGTTAACGTAAAAAGGTGATGGTAAACAAAGCGAACAGCAATGCAGCTACAGATTACAATACTTATCTCTATAACAATACTTATCTCTTTGGACTAATAGGCTACGCAAAGCATCTCAGAGTACCATCATAACTGTATACGTTCACCCATGCGTGACAATTCGGTACCAATACGATTTCAAGCAGAACTCTCGTTTTCAGTTATCACCCCAAGTCAATAACGTATCTAATATCCGAATGGGAGCTGCCGAATCGCATCTAGCTCGACTTCAACAACGTCGGGAAAACCGACGCACCAGCCATTGCTGCTTTGAAGATGCCGAGTGCCGACTTCGAAAACCATGCAGCAAGTTACCCGACGTCATCGACTGCGGTGAGGATGCGTTAGACCGTCAGCCGAGGTCGTCGTCGATTTCGCCTGATATGATGGGGAGTTCGTTCAATTTCCTGTCCGATGTTGACTTCCCGTATGAGAACGTTGTGTTTGAGGGTGGCGGCAGTCAGGGGACTGCTTATATTGGGGCCGTTATAGTAAGTTTTTATCTTCGTATATAACGTTTTTTTTATTTTCTTTCAATATTTTGCTTTGTAACCAGTCCCGTGAAAACACTTAACTTTTCTTCAAATTAATAAATTCACTAGATTCTGAACTTTTTAAAATTTCACCAGGTATAGCTGTATTTGTATATACGAATAGGCGGGATAGATGCATTCCTTTAATTTCAATCAATTACTATTATTTTTTATATTTCACCATGAAACTTTCACGATTTAAACTTTTTTTCAATGTAAACTATGTCTTTTAGCACACATCTCATTGAACAATTACCATCATTGCTTCCCATCGTAAATCACCAAGAGTTCATGTCTTAAGCACGATACGGGTCTGTAGGATCTGAAAGTGAAGTGTTGGAAATATCTTGAAATGGGAAAAAAGGAAAATCGTGAGTGTATGAAATCGTCAAACGGATCCATCGATTGTACCGATCATGAGTCATTCATGTCACTCTTAAAGACTTTCTCATTTACATCCCGATTCTGATGATATTTTCAGTGTCGTCTCTTTTCTCCTTTTATCAAAACAACTTTGCTTAGACGAGGCCTTGTTGGGTTATATTTTGCGAAGGAAATTCCCGATAAGGTTTTTTTGGGTAAAATCATTATTCTTCACCCTCACATTGAGACTGTATAGATGCACTTATGCCAATGCGTCAAAGTAAATCGTCATATTGTTTATTTGAAGAAAAGTTGGAATTGCAGAAAGGGTGAAATTTGATAGGCAACCATTTTAAGAGCAATCCATCATCTTTAGAGTGTGTAATTCACTGTCATACTCAAAATATTGCAGGGTATTCCAAGATGATCGTAACCTGGGGCAGTTTCATAAAGCTGTTCTTTACACAGGACTGGTGACCCGTTTTCAGGGACAATCCATATTAATTCACATCAACTCGAGTCGATATCCTATCTATGTAGATAAAATTTGTTTTCAACAACATTTGAATGCAACGTGTTCATGTTATTTTTTTATTGTTATAGAAAAAATATTTTGATATTATTATAATTATATTATTATCATTATTATTATTATTATTATTATTACTAGCATAAGTAGAAGTAGTAGTAGTAGTAGTAGTAGTAGTAGAAGTAGTAGTAGTTGTAGTAGTAGTAATAGTAGTAGTAGTAGTAGTAGTAGTAGTTGTTGTAGTAGTAGTAGTAGTAGTATACAGAAAGATGTAAACATTATTGAGAACATTCAGCGTCAGGGTGCTAGGTTTGTCCTTCATGACTATAGCAGAGAATCCAGTGTAACATCGATGTTGTCAACTCTTCACTGGGATACTCTCCAACACAGACGCCTTCTCAGCCAATGTGAGATGTTCTACAAAATTCATCACAATTATGCTTACATCAACATGCCACATCAGATTAAGTTAAGCAGCAGTTCTCGTCCACAACGTTCACAACACACTGGACATCAGCTCAAGTACACCCAGCCTTTTTGTAGAGTGAACTGCTACATGTACAGTATGTTCCCAGGAACCATCCGTATTTGGAATACTCTCCCAAACGCTGCTGTAACTTCGACCTCTATAGCTGGCTTCCGGGGAGCAACATTGCCTATCATTCAGCAAATGTTGCCTCCCCTCCCCTTAAGATGTTGTAAGAGGGACACACACGCACCACCCGCACACTGCACCTAGCACACTGTATATAGTGCACCAAGAATACCACCACAGGATCACCACATCACCTGAAGCACTGGCAGCACCTGACACAGCACAACCCTCTCCAGGACAGCGTGTACGCTTTTTGGGAGAGTACTTCTACAAGGTTCAAGTAGTAGTAGTAGTAGAAGAAGTAGTATTTTACTACTATTATTATCATTATCATCAATATTACCATCATTATTGTCATTATTCTTGTATATTTTTATGTTATCAAATTCTGTATCAAGGAGCTGGAGCGTCTTGGGCATCTTGATAAGTTGCGTCGATTCGGAGGGGCTAGCGTGGGCTCCATCACTGCTGCTATGCTTGCATTAGGGCATACTTCAGAAAAGTTCCTTGACGTCATGAAATATGGACCATTCTTCAACGATGCACTAGGTAATATGGTACCCACCCTCTAAAATTTGGTAAAGATGTTTTTTTGAAAATGCCAAGTAATGCTTCTTGCTATGTGATATGGGGTCCCGTAAAACAACGTTTAGTGATTGATCATGGAGCTATTTTCTTTGATTGATTGCATTGAGTATTGTGTGTGATTAATCATATAAAAATCAGCCTCGCCTGGCGGAAATACAAGTCATTGACAGGAAGTAGGAAAATACATTGAACAAATCACATCAATAAAGATCTATTGTCTTCTCTTTTAAGGAGAAATTGGTGAAAGGCAATATACAGTCTTTTTCAAATCAGCTGAATCATAATGTCGCAGTCAGCACCAACAAAAGCGACTCCAAGCCCATCGATTTTATTCATGCTATTCAATATAATATACATTATAATAGCTTAAATCGGTGTGGAGTCTGCTTCCCCAATACTGCCCACGTACTATGCATTTTTTTTTATTGTTTAGATGCTCGATGTGGCCCGTGTAGCATGGTGCCGAACGTCCTACGCAATCTAGGATGGCACCCTGGTCGGTCCTTCTACCGCTGGATAGGGGAAGTGGTGGAGGAGAAGTTGGGAAGCCCAAATGCTACCTTTCGGGACCTCTATACGAGGCGACAGGCAAGGAGCTTTGCGTGGTGGTCACCAATCTTAGTCTGAAGATGGAGGAGTATTGCCACGTGAAGACCACGCCCCTTTTGCCGATCAGAGCCGCCGTCAGGATGTCCATGGCCATTCCAGGTGGGTAGGCTATATCTAGGAAGAGTGGCTTATTAGTGGTTATGACAGGAGAGCGGTCTCGTGCGCCCTGTTGTACTAAATTAGAACCATGGTAACTTCCAAAGCATCCTTGATTATGATTGGCTATTGAGCACTGCTACCATGGTAGCTCCCATTGGACGACATCATTAACGAAATAGTAACTTTCATGCAACGAAGGTCTGGAAAATACGTGGTTTCAAAACTATGTTTATTATGAAATTCAAACGTCATCGGTCAAATTCGAAACGGTTAAATTCCTTATGAATTTATTGCTTTTCAAAAGTAGTAAAAATCAACTATAAGTATAACGTGTATATTTACTATAATTTTGTCCCAATTTTGTCTACATTTTTTTTTCAAACAGGTGTTTTCTTTCCATTTCAATGGAAATACATTGATCGTACTGATTTGTATGTAGATGGAGGTGTACTCTGTAACTACCCAGTCCATTGCTTTGATGGTAAGGTTCCTCCTCTTCTCCTCTTGGCTTTTTTTTCTTAATTTATTGGTGTTACGTCATGAGGTTGATATATACTCCCCTTTCCTATTCCTTCGTTATATTATCAACTTGTTTAAAAAATTATTCAGATGATCGCCACTCCGACCGCATTGATAATTCATGACTTCGTCTGCATTTACCTAAAATTGCACTAAGGCCTGAGCGTATGTCCAGTCAACCTAAACATGCTAAAGCCCCAGTCAAATTAGACGCCGGATAGGTCCGTGAACGTCTGGGAGGCGAAATTATTTTCCCCACCACAGTTGTGGAAGCCAATATGAATATTCATGACTTGCGTCTTCGGAATAAGAATACGCATGCGCGTGGACTTCAGTTTGGTCGTTTCCGTTGCCATGAATGAATGAATCAGCACTTTCAATTTGCCTGTACCCTTATTGGTCTTAGATCTATATCTAGATCTAATCTTTCTTAAAGTACACACACGAAGAAAATTCACGAAAGTGATGATTATAGACAAATTATATATGGATGGAAAGGTCTTGTCTTTTTATACACAAATATGTCACTAAAAAGTCTTATAGATGTCGTGGAAATGCAAGAAATGAAATTATTAGAGACCCTTCTCAGCCCCCAGCCGCCCCCAGACCGACATTCGCGCACTAGGAAACAGTCGAGAATAATGACGTCACACAATCAACGAGCCCATCATCCCTCTTTGCCTCACCTTACTGACCTGTTCAATATCTTCCGAATTTACCGTTTTCTTCATGTAATGTGGTATCCGATTTCTGTTTTCGACAACTTCAGACCAAAAGTGAACCAGAACTGTGTTACTTTGCCCGTTTTTAATGAATTGGGAACTGTTAAGACCAATTTTGTCCACTGGACAGGCGTCGTTGTGTTGCTCCAGTCAGTCAGTGACTGAGTGAGTGAGTGAGTGAGTCAGTGAGTGAGTCAGTGAGTCAGTGTTTATTGAAAAACTCCAAGCTGTAGCGGGCCATTCACTACTTGCCGCTGGGCCGGGACTGCAGGGGAGCCGATGATGCACGTTCCGCTGTTTGATCCATCCACAAAAGGCGTCATAGGTAAGCATGTTTGGAACACTGGCGTAAATCCCGGGGGGGATGGGGGGGATATATCCCCCCCACTTTTTGAGGAGGGGGGGATGGCCTGTACAAACATCCCCCCCACTTTTTACGAAAGAAATGAAAAAAATCACAAGAGATAATTGTTTTATTGGTGAAAATTCTTTAAAAAATACCGCTTAATAAATAAAATAATATTATTGAATCATAAAATGCAAATAAAGAGCCAGTACACCATTTCCAAACGAAATACTTATGTCCTTATTATAACATTGAAGAGAAACCCCCGTTTCTTCCAATTCATCAATGTTGGGGTCTTTGGGAAGGGATTAAATGGAATGTCAATTTTTTTTTTATGTAATCTCTAATAAAACCATTAAACCATCATGGGGTAAAAAAGATAATAATATTGGAGGGGTATTTGCCATATGGACATACAGTGGCGTAACTACAGGGGACATGGGGGGCACATCCCCCCCCCCCCCATCGGCTGACCAAAAAAAAAAAACACGGGGAAAGGGGGGAAAGGGGGGAAAGGAGAAAAGAGGGAGAAAGGAAGAGAAACGTAGTGGGAAAGAAGAAAATATTATTCATTATAATGTTATATTATATTATAATTATGTTAAATTACATTACATAAGAAACATTTTTATCATAACTTTATGAAACATAATTTGCCCAGGGCCTACGTCTTCATTGTTCCTGGTGCTCGCATTGTCTGTTTAACGAGATATATAATCCTGTTGGACTAAAACATCCCGTTTTCAAGTCAATATAAACCAAATATATTTCCTAGCACTTGAGTTATCATTGTTTTATGTAGGGACATATGCTTCTTTTTCATGACTCAAAAGTGATTGCCCCATGTTAAGGTCTTCGTATATATGAAACATTTCCTGTCCGTGATTACGTTCGCATTAGTGGATTGGTGAGATATGTCTGCTCTTCATGAATTCCTAAAATCAGTCCTTAAAATGTCCCTTCTTCTGATCTGAATATCAAAAATTTTCAGCTCGCGCTTCGCGCTCGCATCATTTGGTTAATGAAATACGTATGGTCCTAGTTAATTCCTACAAAGAAACCTTAGAATGCCCCACTTCAGGTCTCAATTATCTAAGTTTTCAGCTCGCGCTTCGCGCTCGCATTGTTAAGCGAGACAGGTACCTATCATGATTACACAAATTCGATTATAATGTCCCTTTTTAGGTGTGAATATAAATAAAATTTCAGCTCGCGCTTCGCGCTCGCATTATTTGATCAGTGAGATACATATCCGTTTAATGACATTGTCCTTAAAATGTCTCTATTAGGTCACTCACTCAGTCATTCAAAAATTTTGCTGGTGCCCCCCCCCCCCCATGCCGTGACCCACGGTACGCCACTGTGGACATATCAATGACAATTCCTTGCATATCTAAAAACATGATTGCAAAAAAAATGCCAAAATATTTCAGTCATCCCCCCCACCCATCAACACGGATTTACGCCAGTGGTTTGGAAATTGTACTTGTTCTGGCGTCTGACTGACGATGCATTCAGGTCAGATGACAGATACAGATCTAATATAATTTTAGAATCATGCATTATTTCATGCTGTACTACCAATACCATCCATGGCATGACTACGTAAAGTCTTTTAAGAAGGTTTTGCGGCAGATTTTTTCTTCAGTCAGATTTCTAAATAAACTGGCCAGGCAATGGCTTGGCTTGGTTATAGCTCTATGGTTAGACTGAAAAATCTGCCGTTTCAGAGGAATGTTTAATTAAGCTATTTTTATTCTTGGAATTAGGATGTCATGAAGCCAGACAAAATTTCAGTACTGCAGTGGTTACACTGATTCCTGACTGAAATTAGAGTCTGGTGTTTCTTTCAACAATGAAGATAAATGAGAACAAAAATAAGAACACACAATTTAAAACGAAAGAACAATTTTAATGTAACTAGGGCATTTTGTGAGAAATTTTCTACTCAATCACACGTCCCAAATCAAAGGTAAGTCCTTTGATTAAACACAAACATTTAGTTGAATTGCACGTACAACTCGACCTTATTACGCTTGAATTTGAATTTGAGACTTACGCTTTGAACATAAGTTTCTTGCAATGCCCCATAGTTATATTTTGTTAGCAACTCTGTATCAGTTATATAACATGCTGATTGCTGAAAGTTAAGTGTCGTGTATATATCGTCACAATTTTTTCTCGAAAGATATAATATATTTGTCCTTTTAAACGATATTTGAATATGGGTACGCCTTTTATTTGTTTTCCACAATATTCATTGCATGTATGAACAAAAGTGAAATATTTATTGTAAAGCACTGTGAATGTTGTTTGCAGTTGTGTGATGGTTCATCATGTTTGTTATAAGACGGTAAGCCTGGTGGATGTGAGGAAGTGGCCTGGATGAAAGGAAAGTGAGCATGTGTCCAATTACTGGTTTGCATATTTTAAGACAATTTTGTTTCTGGATAAACATCGCTATGCATTCCATGTGAAGAGTAAAGGAGAAGTCCACCCAACCAAAAATTCATTTGAATTTAAAGAAAAATAATAAAATATTGCAGAAAATTTCATAAAAACTTTGATTCAAATTTAAATAATAAAATTCCAAAAAAAAATGAAATGAATGTGATGTGACATAACTCTAATTTGCATATCATTGTTTTGTGTGTATGACTGTTTTGAGTTAAAAAAAACAAAAAAAAACCAAGGGAAATTACTCTATTCAAATAATTTTTAGTTGATGTGGACTTGACTTTTAACTCATCCTCTACCCCTCCCATCCCTGCCCAAATAAGTGTAGAATCTAATCAAGAACTTGAAAATCAAAAGCAGCAATTGAGAAGTAAGATTGAATAAGTTCAGGTCTGAATAGTATCTCACATGAAAATAAAAAGAGCTGGGTAGGAATATAATAATAAAAAAAATTCACCGAGTCAGAGGTTCAAACCAGGGTCCCCGCACTCATCAAAACGAAGGCCTTACAGGTTTGGCCACAAACCATTTGCCTCTCATTTCCGGGTTTTTAATGGTATATAAAACAAAGTCCGTTCGCCGCTGTTGCCTCATAATGCTTCGGCAATTCAACTGCAATTTCAATCATTTCGCGATGGATATTGCCGTGTTTTGGGGGGTTCCTTGACTTTGCTACGTAATGAAATTTCATAATTTTTGTTCAGTCGTGAAGAAGAATATCTATGCTTTTTATTGATTATAATATCAATGTGACGCAAGTGTGATTTCTAAGTGAAAATATGCTTTGTTTATTCACATACATTTCTTGAAAAAAATTATTTGTTTTTAAGCTAAATATCGGTTACCAAAATATGTTAAATGCGCATTTCATTTTACAGTTCAGAAAATTCAAACTTTTATCTATATACTAAGACCAATCTTGTGAGGAATAAACAATTCAAGAGCAAAAAACGCTGATTGGAAAGATCGTCTTCAATGGGCTGCTGTCAGCTCAGCTGCTCACTGCTCTTGGTGTGACGTCACTCAGCTGGAGCTCGGCGAAGGACCGTTGAAGGCAGAAATATGCCATGAAAATAAGTCATTTTTTAGAGCTGATTTCTGCAAACTCTTATCACTATTTTAAAAAGTGAAGTTATATATCTGATAAGTAATACTTCCCCTTTACAATGATGACCACAAAAAGTCATTATAAAATACTTTTGATTCTTCGGGTGTGTACTTTAAACACTATCAAATTGCCATTAATAACAAGAAAAAAATTATAGTCTAAGCTATGGCTAGCCTAGGCTAGCGCATTAACTTTAAAATCTGGACCTGTCTATATAGGCCTATGCAGGGCCCTGGGAACGATTTTTTGGCTGGGGGTGCTGAAGTAGGCCAAAATTCAGGGGCGGATCCAGCTTTTGCCAATAAGGGGGGGAGGGGGCGAAAAAAAGTTCACCCGTATTTTCCTGATCCAGATCCGATGTGTTTTTTTATGAAGCTAATAAACTGGAATTATTCCATGGACCATTTTTTAAAATTCCTCTACAATATCAAAATACTTTACTATGTAGTGCTGCAATGTATGATGAATATGACCTCGAGTTTGAAGAAATGGTAGAGTGGTTTGGAATTTTTCCTCACATAGATACAAAGCTTTTGGCACGTTTTGGGGTGTTAAAAAAAGCACATTTGCTCTTATAAAAGTGCTGATAGTTAGAAAACAAGCACATGAACCGATATTTTTTAATGTTTGCACCTCTTAGGTATACCTTCCTCTACAACTTTGCAAAATTTGGTGAAAATGCCATGGACTTTATTTAAACTGTGGAACGTCATTAACTAAGGGATGTTGTTTTTTCCGTTTTCAGTGGACGCGGGCTGCGCGTGCACTCGTTATATACGGGTATAAAAAAACACCGATTTTCAAGAAAAAGGGTGGTTTTGAAAAACTGGTCAATCGCGGGGTCAAACTTATTTAGGGTATATTTTTCCCAAAGTTTTTTTAAAAGACTGGCCAAACGTGTTTATGGTATTTGCCCAAGCTTTTTCCCCGGGGTCATTTTCTGGTGATAACTTGTTTAGGGGCAAAAATGTGTAAATAAAGACCTCGAAAAACTTGTTTCGGGGGGGCATTTTGCAAAAAGAGAAAAAACCCGTTTAGGGGGCGTTTGGAAATAATTTGGTCACGCATGTGTACAGCAATCAAATCCACATTTCCCGCCCAAAGCTGACTTTTGTTGGTTTCTTTAAAGCTTAGGGTAGTCAACAGTTACTTCCTAGCTTTATTCTTTCATAAACAAGATCGTTGTATCTAATAAGCCCTAACTAATTAGTGCGAGCGCGAAGCGCGAGCTATTTTGGGGAAACTTTTATGCAAATTGAACACTCTGAGCAATGTTGATCACGAACACTTCCAGTGCACTTGATTCAGCATGGAACTATAAGCCCATAATCCCCTTTACGTTGAGAAATTACTCATTGAACTATATTTTGTATAGGCCTATCCCTTAAAGGCTTGAGTTGTGAGAGTCTATGCTTTAAGAACCATTTATTTAATGCTTAAATACAGGCAAATGAATATGCTCATAATTATGATGATGCTGTTTAACTTGAAATAAAATAAGCATGTAGGCCTATTGTTATTTAGAAATGTCTTAGCATACCTACAGTAAAGCTTGCAACGAGATATGGGGTACAAATCATGGAGGCAGTGGCGTAATGAGCCAAAAAATTGAGGGAGGTAGATATGGCGTATTTAACAGCTCAGGTTACATTATGCATAATACTATTATGCATAATGTAACCTGAGCTGTTACCATCCTCCAGATGCCTAGTGGCACATAGGGCCTCCACCGAACGTCTCCACCTTTGCCTATCAGAGGCCACAGCTCTGGCTTCTGTCCACGTCCTCCATAATCCAGCCAATGTCCTTTCTTTTCCTGCTGTTCGCCGCCAAGTTGTTTTGGCATTTCTCCTTTTCATTTTCCCTGCTTCTGGTGCCCAGGTTAATGCTGTGTAACAGTTGCAGATGCTTGCAGGTTTCCCCTTTAGTGTGTGCCCAATATATTATTTCTATCTTTTCCTCATTATTGCCGTGCTCAGTTTCTCCAGTTATTGAGAAATGTCTTGCCATACATTATTCTTTTTCCTTGGTCATGATTTTTTTTTTTTTTGGGGGGGGGGCAAAGAAGCCACACCCCCATCTGTACTGAGGTGGATATCCATCACGACGGTACAAACATAATTATTACAAAGTAGAGAATCAGACCAGAGGAACGATATGTGAAATGTGTGTGTGTATGAGGGGGAGGGGTGTTGGGATTTACAAATGATTTTGGATGAAATCAATAAAAAATACGTGTTGAAAATGTAGGCCTATATATAACAATTTTATGGTGATTTACGTTTAAGACGTTTACAAAAAAAAATAATAAAATAGGGGCAGGAGCTCCCAGTGCCTCCAAGTTTCCGCGGCTGACAATGTGGTAATAAGCATTTTTTTTGCATCAGGAATGATCCACGCATTCTCCCAGTCCGGCGCCAGACTACGATAGGCTTATTTTGATAGGGGGTAGTGGGTACCGTCATTTATTTTGTTTTCCTCAATAGAAGGATAGCTATGTATTCTATATACCTTCGTTCTTCTTTATACTCCCCCCCCCCTCCGACGGTTTTTCCTGTTCTCATCATTCTCTCTATTTCACTCTCTCCTCCCCTGCAGATTTCCTCACCATCCTATCAACTGAGCCCCCCCCCCCCACCATTTCTCTCTAGCTGTCTCTCTCTCACCTGCTCATGGATCGACACACCTTTGCCTCCCATCTACTTCAAATCCCCCTTCGACCTGTTTGCCGATTGAAACCTACGTCACCCAGTACAGATCTTTGGGACATGCCGTATATAACCAATGGTGGCGCCACGATAGGCTTATTTTGATACGGGGTAAAAGGTGCCGGGTACTGTTATGAACTTTGTATTCATCAATAATTATAGAGGCATTTTATATACTCTTCGTTCTTTATTTTTTCCCGTTTTTCATGTTCTTACCTCCCCATTTCTCTCTCTGTATTCTTCATCTGCTCATCATGATCATTGGGCACACACATTTTTTTTCTTTTTTTCCTCCCATCTATACTTCAATTCCCCCGCTCTCCTCTTTGCCGATCGAAAACCATATCGCAAGTATTAATAGAGCCTACCCTTTTTACAAACTCTCTTTTCTTCTTGAGGATCAGTATATGAATAGGCAATCAATAAACAGTTAAATGTAACGTAACGTTCCAGCTAGTCTTACAAGTTGCTGTATTCTGTGAACAGATTTATATATTTTTCATGGTATTAGAGTAGGTTCACATTTTAAATTTGGGATTGGTTACGAAAATTCTGAGTGTAATAGTAAGACTTTTTAGTAAAACCAGAAGAAAATTTAAGCTCAGGCTAAAAGTGAACGTCTTTTGGCTTAATTTGTTGCTGTTGGTTTCACCAATATCATATTTTTTAATTGAGAGCAAAATATTAAACCTTCTTTTGCTCTCAAGTCAAACATCGTTGCCGCTAATACTTTCATAAACCAATTTTCTTATAAACTTGAATGTAGATTGAAAATATATAGATTTCTCAAATTGGTTTTGTGGTTTTCAAATGCAATACTCCAGACATTACAAGCAAGAGCTCACGATCGCATTACCAAACTTTAAGTCATATGCAAATTTGGGTTTTACAGTGTTTTGTGTATCTTCGACGAATACTTGAAAAATATATCATTTGCGACCTTTTGGGGTTATATTAATTGCAAAACGTAAAAGCTCTTGCTTGTAAGTCGATCTCTCAATTTCAAATAGCACCTACTACATTCAAAACCTCACCACTTTGATTAAAGAAACGTACAAACCATTGTAATTTTATAGCATATTTTATAGGGGATATTGTCAATGTTTAAATAATATAATTTCGAGGTAGTAAAGAAAATCCTGAAAGAATAATTCCAAAATGAGTAAGATGCACGAGGCACCGGTAAGTGATTCTGCAATTTAAGTTCTTTGAAATGCCTTAATTTTTACAAGTGTAATTATTTATTTTTTAATATAAAAATGTACATTATGTTACAAAAATGATATGGTATACACAAATGAAGTCCACTTGGAGCAAATTTGCAGAAGAGATGACAATCTGCAGATATAGGGAATACAAAGAGAGAAAAAGAAAAAAAAAACTTATTAAGCCATGTTTCTAATACATATATTAATTGCTTGTATCTCTTTAAATAGCCTAGTCTTAATGAAAATTTTCATGACTAATGAAACAGAACATGTCAACGGCACGAGTCTATATTACATGGAACCATTATAACTTAAAGCTTTAAAGGGAAATGAAATCTTTGGAACAAGTGGGCTTGTGTGAAAACAGAAAATTCAAAGAATAAGATCAAAGGTTCGAGAAAAATCGGACAAAATTGAGAAAGTTATGACATTTTTAAAGTTTTGCTAAACTTCACAAAACCGTTATATGCACATCCTGGTCGCTATGCAAATGAGGAGACTGATGACGTCATCCACTCATCGTTTCTTTTGTATTTTATTACATGAAATGTGAAATATTCTAAATTTCTCCTCATTGTCAAGTGAAACAACGATTAATTCCTGCCTGAACATGTGGAATTAGCATATCGTTTAATACTACATGGTTCCGTCAATTCGGTCTTATTTTCAAATCTGTAAAAAAAGAAATATTTTATAATCTAAACAATAAAAAAAAGAAATAGTGAGTGATATACATCATACTGCCCCATTTGCATGTCACCGAGTCGTGCACATAACTGTCTTGTGCAAAATAAGGCGAAACTTTAAAATGTCATAACTTCCTTAATTTACATCCGATTTCGATGAAATTTTCAGCATTATGCTAGTTTGATGTCTCCATTAATTAAAATAAACTTATTTCTGTGGTGTACTTGACCTTTAACCACACTCGTATGATCACTCACCTTCCTAACGGAAAGAAATTGGTCTTGATGACCTAGCACGTACAGTTCCCCATAGTACAGGCACAGGCTCCTTCACATTTGCAGCCATCGGCACACTTGCATGCAGCATCTGAAAAAAGGTTTTAAAAAATCACTCTTTAGATGAATAACATCGCTTGGAGAAGTCTCTGATAATGAAAATGCCACTAATGGAGCACATAACTGTCAGCATGAAAACCATCATCTATATCGTACAGATTCAAAAAGATAGTGGATTTACGGGGTATGAAAGCTATTTTCAAGAGTAGCATTCTCAGACAACTGATCAAAGATCTTTTGTCACATCCTGGTAGTACAAAAAAAAACATGTCGGTGATAAATAATAATTTAATGCCACTCATTTACTATTTGTCCTCCCCCCCAAAAAAAATACATAAAAAATAAAACTTACACACTACGAGTTCCGAGACGTATCTTCTGTTACCAAACAAAAATATTTTCAATTATGGATATGTCGATATTTTTAATTAATAAAAGGGCCTGTTTCAACAGCATAATGTTGGCCTATTGAACTAGAATTAATTTAGCTAGGTGTGTTCATTATTCAGCATAAAAATGTATAGGCCTATACTTTGCTTAGAGTGAATTCATTGGCAGGATTTATTGATATGTCGAATTTGATTGGCGACTCACTTGAACATTTTCCACAGCAAGTTCCATCTCCTTCCTTGCAGCATTTTCCCGTGATGCAGCACTCTCCACCCCCGCAGGCACACTCTTTGCCATCTGGAATAAAAAAGAAGTTAAACATAATATAAGTGTCACTGGTGTGGAACTAAAATATATTTTAAAATCTTATTTTAAGACTACAAATAAAGCAAAGTATGATAACATTCGTTATCCAATGTTTACATATCAGATATATTATAAATCACCATTAGGACAAAAAAAGATAGCTCGGCGGAGCACAAACAAAGCGAAAATTCAACTTCGAATATGAACACTACTTTATTGAAACATTGAAATCATATTGAAAAACAAAATTAAACTTCCCCATGAAAGGGGTGCAAAAAGTACGATACGCATGGGCGACGCCATATTTCAATTAACTTTTTTCGTATTTTATCTCTATCCATGCGTTCTCATCTCATTTTTTTGTATTCCCCGCTAATAATAGCAACAATAACAATCTATGGTAAGGGACGCTCACACCCCTTCTCCCCGTGGTATCACCTCTGGTTATACAACAACCCCTCGAAGGCAGCGCACGGATTCTGTCCTAATGTCACAATTGGCCTTGGAGATTTGTATATGTGCCCTGTGGAAAGGTGGCATTCTCCTTGAGATTAAAAAAAAAAATTGCCGAATGCAGATATAATTATATTCAGGTAATATCTACCACTTAGCGCAGGGCAGCATCAAACGCGTCGGGAGATGCGGCACGCGTGCTCAGATTAACCCTCGATTGATCCTCAGCACTGTCCTCTCCGTGGCGCCATTTCAACATGTTCACTAAAACGATCGTAGTTGTTTTATAGACTGAAATATCTTACCTCGGCAACAGAAACACTTAACGTCAGGTCCAGGCATGGTGATGATGTATCGAAACGGGTGATTCTAAGAATAAGTAGGAAGTCGTCTCTAGAGATGCAGGTCCAGCCAACAGAATGATGAAGACTGGCTTTCCGAGTGGGTTTTATGTCTTTTCATCAAGTTCCGTGTGCAAATCCTTCCTAAATTGTTATCTAATTTTGTGCACCCGACCCAGTTAAGCCCTTGGCCTTGGAGGTGTGGTCAAGGGCGAGTGCTTAAATTTGCACACGTTTTATTTTTTTACCATCAAAATGGGGCGTTTTTGTTTGGAAATTCAACAGAATCTTTCAGGGCGGAGGGGGGGGGGGGCTATAGGAGGACGTACCCCAGCGATTAACGGAAAATTCACTAGCCCTGACAATAAGTTGGTTTGATGCAAAATGCTCTCGATGGGTGCCCCCGATAGGCACCACCCCCTGGGAAATCAGGTAGGTATGCTCTATAAAGTAGAAATTTAATCCAAATCGCATTCATTTTTAGTGGAAACCTTTTTTTTTACTTGTCAACTTTGTTCCTTACCCAATTAGGTCACTTTCACTTTGGAGTGAAAAGCTTTTCTTTTCTTTCGCTTGTCAAAAATTTGTTCCAAAAAATGCAGCTCCCCCTGTTAAAAATAGTAACGGATCGTAACGGTACCCCTGTTCCTCCAACCCCACCCCCCCCCCCTCACGCTTCGCGTGCTAGTGTTCGGGCTCTCCATTCTATCGCTAATTTCAGTGGATTTTAGCAGTGAATAAATATTATACGATTTGTAGTTTATATCGATATCTTACCGTTCTGCTTTAACATTTTAGTCATTTTCATGTTATCTTAATGTAAAAATATTTGTTTATTAATGTATATAAGCATTGCCTAGATAATGACTCGGAATTTGATTTTATTTACATGTGAATAATTTTTGTTGTAATCCTGATTCTGTTTTCATTAGGTCACTGATGAAAAACAGTTTTTTGCTGATCTTTTGTACCTGCCTAGATATATTTCAATAAATAATTAAATAAATGAATGAAATATAGCTAAATTGTCAAAGTTTCAGAACTGTGTGCCCTTTGATGGATCTTTAAGACAAATATTTATCTCTATTTTTTTTTCTTGTTAATCTGTAAAGAAAGCGTGGATAATAAAGAAAATTACGACCTCTATAGCTGTATTGCTTATTTTAAAACGAACTGCGAAGTAACCGATCCGAATATACTTGCTGAAATGTAGGGGGGCAAACAGGTTGATGTCACATCAAGTAACGTATTATCATTTAAAATCGGAGGAGTTGCTTTTTCCCGTTTTCGTAAAACACATTACCTGTTTTGATACATGTGACTTCAACTATTTTAATTTTGTATTTATTATATCAGATGCTTGTTTACGATACACTGATACCTCTGCTGTTACACAAACATAATTATGCGTAATATATATATATATATATATATATATATATATATATATATATATATATATATATTTAAGTTGTTTTGGTCGACCGGCGAGAGAATTTTCTATTTAGGAACAATTTTCATTTTGGCTACCCCTTAATTGCCACCGGTCGACGGGTCTTTCAATTTTCGATGTGTTTGTATTCCTTTAGCCGGAAATAAAATAGAACAAACTAAAATAAAATAAAATAAATAAATACATACATGAATAAACAAATAAATAAATAAATGAATAAATAAACAATTGACCCACCCCCCCCCCCCCCCCCACATGCAACTGATTGAAGAATAAAAGGTGAATCAATTTATAGGTTTAAGTGCAAAATAGCGTGAATATATAGGCCTCTTTAAAAAGAAGAAATATCAAAATACCCTATGCAGCAATTTATTTGGCAGGAGTTTGCACTCGTCTTTCGACTGCAAGAGTAAAGGGTCCGATGACCTCACTATTCTGATTTGCTTAATTAAAATACCCTCAATTGTATATTAAACAACACACGAAAAAAAACCTACGAACAGAGCAGAGTGGAGAATTCCTTTCTGTATTGCGTAACATCTTCCGATTTAATAGCTTTTAGCAACAGTTTTGCACTCGTCTTTGCTATCGTCTTTGCACTCGACCGCCAAAGCAAAGGTCCAGGGACCTCAGTATTGTTATGGTTCTCTGAATGTCCAAAATAATGCCCTTTATATATAAACAATTAACGAAAACAAAGAGAAGAGTAAAGCGAACTGTTTTAGAATATATTTTGTCTGTATTACGTAACTTATCCGCCGATCGGTTTTTCTTTAGCAACAGTTTTGCACTCGTCTTTGCGATCGTCTTTGCACTCGACTGCCAGAGAGACGGTCCAGGGACCCCAGCATTGAAATGTTTCTCCGAATATGAATTCACGAAAACAAGCAGAGCGAATTTTTTTCAGAATATCTTTTCTGTATTGCGTAACTTATCTTCCGATCAGCTTTTCTTTATCAACACTTTTGCACTCGTCTTTGCATTCTACTGCCAGAGCATAAGTCCAGGGACCCCTTTGTTATGGTTTTCTGAATGTCCTTTGTATACAAACAATTTACGAAAAGAAACCTCTGAAGAGATCAGAGTGAACAATTTAAAAATGTCTTTTCTGTATTACGTAATACATTATCTTTTGATCAACTTGTCTTTGGCAATAGTTTTGCACTCGGTCTTTGCGCTCGTCTTTGCACTCGACTGGCAGTGTATATTGGATTGGTCTAACGTAAGTAAACGTAAAGTTCGGAATTAACCAATTCTAAGTTAACCATAGTCAGTCGCAGGCATATATAGACAGGCCCAGATATGAGGTAACGTTAATGCGCTAGCCTACAGGCTAGCCATATAGAAAAAAAGAAATCCATGATTTATTGTTCGAAATAGACATGAAATGAAATACTTCGAAAATTTCTTCGCCCAATTGATCATGGGCCCGGCAGCCGCTGTGCAGCGCCAGATCGACGAGGCTCTATCCCTTCAAGAGCTCACAGGCCTAATTCATTTCCCATAGACTCGTGTGTTAAAGTGGCACTTAAAAAGAGTTCATAAAAAATAAGGAGGAAATTCGAGGATTGAATGTTTACTACCAGTGGATAGGTTAAATGTCTGACATTCCATATCTGACCAGAAAAGGGTACCTCGACCGGCTCATTTTAAAAATAAATCAGCATTTATGAAGACTACACCTGACGGGATCAAACTGGGCGTTGTGGCGTGCGCCTGTAATCCAAGCAATGTGGGGAAGTTACAAATTGATTTCGAGGTTCGAGCCCTGGTCACGTCTTTCGGATGGTGACGTTAAAGGTCGGTCCCAGACGTAAATAATCATATCTGATTGATACCAGTGTTGTAGTCAAGGCTCAAACCTCCAAGGCCAAGGCTTTAATACCCAAGGCCAAGGCTTCAATACCCAAGGCCGAGGCCAAGGCATGCAAACCCAAGGCCAAGGCCAAGGCCTGAAAACCTCAAGGCCAAGGCCAAGGCATTTCAAACTTTCAATACATGTATATGGAACAATGAGACAACAATGCTTAGGCGGCAGACATGACACACAGGGCAAAATGTATTAAAGGTGTGAGCGAGCGAAATATTTAACCCTTGTACATGTAAAACAAAAATAATTTCATGATAGATTTAAACATTATTAAATAATAATATAGTTACCTTTGTACATTTAATACATAATTTTTCTAGGCGATTTACATTGCAATAATAGCGCGTTTTCGCCCAGCGTCGTACGACGTAGAACGTAAGGGTCGTGTGCAAAAATCGCCAACTTCCATGGAAACAGAGGCCCGAGCGTTCTTGAGCTCAAATCACGGACGGTTCTTCCGCAAATTAGCGGGCGTCCGCATTAGAACGTAGGATTTGTCAACAGCCGTCAACAGCCAATCAGATCGCTTGTAGAGCGAGCAAGCTGAGCCGATGTAAACACATTCGCCCATCGCGTGCATGCACATGTTGTACTCTACTCTGACTACACTGATAGCTGAAAGCTTCAAAACATGGACTCGAATGCGAGTTTTTCGGTGAGTACCATTTCAATTATACTAAAATCAAGCTAAGTATAATTTCAAAATGTTACAGTAGAAGTTTAAACGAGTATGATTATTGAAATATGATTGAAAAGCCGTTGCATGGCTCGGTCGACGACGCGACTGCAAGACACATGGCACTGCCAGTTGTGTGCACATAGTAGGAACATATACAATGCATATGTTGGCGTGTCAACATTACATGCCAGCCATGCATTGCGGTCGATCCGGCCGCGTTCAGCGATTTGCGAAACTGCTTACAAGCGAGAGTTGAGCGCGACGGACGCACGAACCAAGAGATCGTTCTACGTCGTAGATAGCGTCGTACGACGCTGGGCGAAAACGCGCTAATTATCATTACCACGGTCATCTGATCCTGGCATGCCCATTATCAACGTAATGTCTTTTTCCACTCCCTGGGACAGGGGAGGCAGAACGTTTTTTGGGGGGGTGTCAAAGCCTAAAAATACACTTATGAGTCAAATGAAAGCTTATTTAAAGTGATTTCTAATTGATAAGACAGATATTTTGATTTAGGCTTTAACTTTTCTGCCAGAAAGCGTAGCGAGCGAGCGGTTTTGAAAAAAAAATCAATTCTGAAGTTGTAAAACTCGATTTTAGGTCAATTATGGCACTAATCACTGTTAAAAGGGCATCCTTGCGAGATGTTGCCAACACGAACCACGAGCTCAAACTTCTGGACATTTCGTGTAATGAGAAATGAAAATTAAATATTCTGAGCTGTTTTTGTAATCATGAAAAAGATGTGCATCTTACTAAAGAATTAACGCGAACGCGAAGCGCGAGCTGAAATTTTACTGACCAGAAAAGGAAGCTGTTCTAGACTTCATTTAGTGACTAATAAATACGATACATTAAACTCACATAATGCGAGCGCAAAGCGCGAGCTCAAAAATTTGTGATATTCTAACCTGAAAGTTGGACATTCTACGCATTTTTTTTGTAAATGGGAACAGAATGAGTACCTTACATAACAATAATTTATGCGAGCGCGATCCAAAATTTTGTGTAAAATGTATTATGTTTTACTATAAAAAAAGGTATTTCTTTTTTAAAAAGGGCACATTTGATTTGGAAAAAAGGGCATTTTCGATTTTGGAAAACGGGCACTTTTTCCTACTGGGAATTTTTCAGGGGGGGGGGCAAGAGAGCACAAAGCGCAAGTTGAAATTTTCAAATGCTGACCTGAAAATGAGTCATTTTTAGGACTCTTGTCAGTTTTCATGTTTTTTTCTGCTTACAACCAATATTAAATTTCTATTCTCTTTTCTTGTATCTTCTATTAATTTACTTCAAAAACCGGAATAAAGAATACTAAAAAATAAAGTTATATTCAAAAGGATATAAAATAAATGGGGCACACCCCACACCATTAGTTGGGGGAGGTTAAATCTTAATTATTTCTTAAAACAATAAAATAGAGTTTTCTATGAAACCACACTGATACAAAAACAAATATTTTGTTTGTTTCCTTGAAACTGTAGTGAAATGAAATTCACTGTCGAACCATATGATTAAAAATAAGTAACTTTTTTTTACTCTGTTTTGTCAATCTGAAACACTATAACCCCCCCCCCAAAAAAAAAAGAAAAAAGATGTACTGCCTATCAACATATTAACTGATTTAGCAGTATATTCTGCCAAATCAGCCTCCCCCTTCTCTCTATCTCTCTTCCCATTCCTCTGTCTTGCCTGTTGTGTTCAAGTTTACCAAATCTTTTCAGAATATCATTAAGACTTAAAACATTCTTGTTGGTCAAAGATAATACAGGGAAAATCCTAATGGAATAGAAATCAACCTTGTTATCATTCTTTAGAGTTACATGTAGCTATTCTTAAAGTATGAAAATTGTTGTCAAAAATGCAGTCAGATCTGTCAGAATTATTCCTGTCATAAAATCACTATAATCTTCATCATTTTCATTATTATTGATTTTGCCATTGTCATCATTTTTAAACAACATATTACCAATAAATAATGTTATTTTTCATCACTTCTGTTTTCTTTGTTACTTAATTATGTGATGATAATTCTTGATAATTAAAATTGATGGCATTGCTAAGTACACTTACTACTGCTGATGCTACTGCTACTGCTGACTGGTAGTATTGACCATTCGTGTCATTAGATATACAGAACAATTTAAACATTTGTAACTACTTATATAAAAACAAATGAAAGTACAAAATATAAAATACCTTGAAAAAGCCTTGAAAATGCCTTGAAAATGCCTTGAAATTTCAGGCTCAAAATCCTCAAGGCCAAGGCCCTCTCAAGGCCAAGGCTTGAATGTTCAAGGCCAAGGCTTTGAAAAGGTAGGCCTTAAGGCCAAGGCCGAGCATCAAGGCACTACAACACTGATTGATACACGTCTGACAAAACTCAAATACACACAAACACACACACAAATTCATCACTTGAGAGAGTAAAATGACCCTAATTCTTCCGCCAGTAAAAATATAGTTCCATAGTGGTGATATATCTTTCCAATTTGGAAAAAGTAGGTTCAGTAGGTACCCTCCCTAGAATCAGTGTTAGATTGTTAGTCATATTCATTCATTTTTGTCAATCAGCAATATCAAATTTAAAAATTGAGCAATGGGTTGGCTCGAATGAATATCTTTTGCCTGCCAGTTGTGATTAGGCCCGTGCAACCTTTAATCGTTGAACGCCAAACAGGGTAGCATCAACTCCCATCTTTTAACGTCTTTTGGTCTGACGCGGCCGGGGTTTTGAACCCCCCCAGGACCAAAATCCAGTTAAAACCAATTAGGGCAAAACCAATTGAAACCAGTTGGCCAACTGGTTTCAATAGGGAAATTGGAACAACTGGTTCCAATTGAAAACCAGTTGCCAATTGGTTCCAGTTAAAAACCAATTGGTTCCAATTGAAAACCAGTTGCCAATTGGTTCCAGTTAAAACCAATTGGGCAACTGGAACCAGTTGGCAATTGTTGTCAATTGGTTCCAGTTGTTCCAATTTCCCTTTTAAAACCAATTGAATCCAATTGGAGGCAACTGGTTTCAATTGGTTCCAGTTGAAACCAATTGGAAGCAACTGGTTTCAACTGGAACCAGTTGAAACCAATTGGTTTCCAACTGGATCCAATTGGAACTTCCAGTTGGAACGAACTTAATTAGTTACAAATTAATTAGCATTTGCACTAACTATTTCTCATGCCAACACAGAAGCAGTGTTATATGTCTATTAATACCAATGTAAAGGGCATTGATAAAATACAGACTTTCATGTGTATATAATTATATGGAAGATCTTCAAATATATGTACTTTTATTTGATGTAATTTGGTAACAGTTAGTGGTGTACTAATTATCCTTTAATCTGTTTTAATTATAATCTATAACATTTATGAACATGGTTTTCACTGCTAAGTATTCTAAATACTTATCTTTAAAAAGTGTGGTACTTGAAATTGTAAAGAATTAAATAGATACATTGTTAATGATGATTAATCTCATAAAACATTAATCTGTGCACACTGGCAAATAATATGCAAATTAACTGGTTTCAATTGGATCCAGTTGGGTAACTGGAAAATTTCCAATTGGAAACCAATTGGAAATAATTTCCAGTTACCCAACTGGTTCCAATTAGAATTCATTTCCAGTTACCCATCTTTCCAGTTAGAAGTCATCTCCATTTACCCAATTGGTACCAGTTAGGATTTCCAGTTACACAACTGAATGGTTCAAGTTAGAATTTCCAGTTACTCAACTGGTTCCAGTTAGAAATCATTTCCAATTGGAAGTCATTTCCAGTTAGGATTTCCAGTTGGGATTTCCAGTTACTCAACTGGTTCCAGTTAGAAATCATTTCCAATTGGAAGTCATTTCCAGTTACCCAACTGGTTCCAGTTAGGATTTCCAGTTGCCCAACTGGTTCCAGTTGGGATTTCCAGTTACTCAACTGGTTCCAGTTAGAAATCATTTCCAATTGGAAGTCATTTCCAGTTAGCCAACTGGTTCCAGTTAGGATTTCCAGTTGCCCAACTGGTTCCAGTTGGGATTTCCAGTTACTCAACTGGTTCCAGTTAGAAATCATTTCCAATTGGAAGTCATTTCCAGTTTATAGCCAACTGGTTCCAGTTAGGATTTCTAGTTGCCCAACTGGTTCCAGTTGGGATTTCCAGTTACTCAACTGGTTCCAGTAAGAAATCATTTCCAATTGGAAGTCATTTCCAGTTACCCAACTGGTTCCAGTTAGGATTTCCAGTTGCCCAACTGGTTCCAGTTGGGATTTCCAGTTACTCAACTGGTTCCAGTTAGAAATCATTTCCAATTGGAAGTCATTTCCAGTTACCCAACTGGTTCCAGTTAGGATTTCCAGTTGCCCAACTGGTTTCAATTGGTTTCAACTGGAAATTGTTAAATTCCAGTTAAAACCAATTGAAACCAGTTAAAACCAATTGAAACCAGTTAAAACCAATTGAAACCAATTGAAACCAGTTGGAAATCCAACTGGTTTCAATTGGATTTTGGTCCTGGGCCCCAACCTCCCGGTTGTGAGACGGACGCTCTACCAGTACCAACTGAGCCAAGCATTTTTTCCTGTCATTAATGGCAATTTGATAAGTGTTTAAGAATTTGATCTAGATGGGCCGGTATATAGATCTAAGCCTAAGGTCAATAACTTAAGGGTTACGGTACGGCAATTTGAAGGTGCTGATCATGGCAACGCGAACGGCTACAATTTTGTACAGTCCATGCGCATGCGTACTCTTCCGAAGACGCAAGTCATGAATTATTCATATTGGCTTCCGGAACTGCGGTGGGAAAAATGATTTCGCCGGGGCGCGTCCGGGAGGCCAACACGGCAGTTTGGGGGAGGTCAAAAACATCCGGCGTCATTCGTAGACTGCCGTGTTGGCAGAGCATTCAGGGGGTTCCCTGTTGGTCCGTACAGCTGCCGTGTTGGTTCGTGGGGTTCTTGTTGACGCCATGATGATCCGTGTAGAGGACATGCTCTGCCTGCATGGTGCGTTTAGATCCTTGTGTAGATGCCTTGTAGTTGTCTTGAGTACAGTCATCAACGCTCATCGACGCCTAATCCAGTGTATTTTGGAACCAGATATGAATAACATATGTTGCGTTTGGTGAGCTGAAAGGGGGCTATCATAGTATGTGTAGGGTGTAGAATTTGTGGTGCACATGGGGTGGGGGTGATGGTTTTGAACATGTCCAAATCCTTTATGCGT
This sequence comes from Lytechinus pictus, assembly GCF_037042905.1. NCBI lineage: Eukaryota > Metazoa > Echinodermata > Echinoidea > Temnopleuroida > Toxopneustidae > Lytechinus > Lytechinus pictus. The sequence continues at coordinate 11,481,492 of NC_087258.1, read as the reverse complement.
GGATATCTTATCAATCATAAAAGATGTCAATGGATACACAGGCTTTTTGGTTTTGTTTTGTGTTCAAATTGTGCTTATTTCATGGATTGTATTGTGGTTGATAATGGGCGTTTTTGTCTCACCTGCATAGCAGAGTGAGACTATAGGCGCCGCTTTTCCGACGGCGACGGCGGCGGCGGCGTCAACACCAAATCTTAACCTGAGGTTAAGTTTTTGAAATGACAGCATAACTTAGAAAGTGTATGGACCTAGTTCATGAAACTTGGCCATAAGGTTAATCAAGTATTACTGAACATCCTGCCTGAGATTCATGTCACATGACCAAGGTCAAAGGTCATTTAGGGTCAATGAACTTATACCATGTTGGGGGAATCAACATCAAAATCTTAACCTAAGGTTAAGTTTTTGAAATGTCATCATAACTTAGAAAATATATGGACCTAGTTCATGAGACTTATACATAAGGTTAATCAAGTATCACTGAACATCCTGCATGAGTTTCACGTCACATGACCAAGGTCAAAGGTCATTTAGGGTCAATGAACTTTGGCCGAATTGGGGGTATCTGTTGAATTACCATCATAACTTTGAAAGTTTATGGATCTGATTCATGAAACTTGGACATAATAGTAATCAAGTATTACTGAACATCCTGTGCAAGTTTCAGGTCACATGATCAGGGTCAAAGGTCATTTAGGGTCAATGAACTTTGGCCAAATTGGGGTATTTGTTGAATTACAGCCATAAATTTGAAAGTGTGTTGGTCTAGTTCATAAAACTTGGACATAAGAGTAATCAAGTATCACTGAACATCCTGTGCGAGTTTCAGGTCACATGATCAAGGTCAAAGGTCATGTAAGGTCAAAGAACTTTGGCCACGTTGGGGGTATTTGTTGAATTGCCATCATATCTCTATAAGTGTATTGGTCTAGTTCATAAAACGTGGAAATAAGAGTAACCAAGTATCACTGAACATCTTGTGCGAGTTATAGTAGTTTTCAAAATCAGCACTGCTGCTATATTGAATCGCGTGATGCAGGTGAGACGGCCAGAGGCATTCCACTTGTTTAGAGAGAGGTGGTGGTTTGAAGCTATGTTAGGATGCTGAGGATAAGATCAGGTTTCACTGCCCATGTTAATCATTAATTAAAGAGCAGAGAACGTTTGGCTGGAAAAAGAATTTGGGTGGTGAGAGGATGCATTGCCCATACAGGGAATACATCCTCTCACCTTGTGTTTTTTTAGATTGGAAGTGAATGTTGGGGTAGTTAGTGTACTCACTTTAGTCGGAGATGTTTATGTGTGGATGTGTCCGAATTCCTACCCTGCCAGCTAAGTGCTAAGTTAGTGGTGGGCGCATGGGCGAGGATCGGCCGAGGCAGGTGCGCGCGCCTGCCCAATCGCCTAGCCCTAGCTTAAACAAATTCCAATCTTATCAACTAGAAACTTTCACTACAGGATAATTTTGACCACTTTTTCTGGTAGTGATATCAGATTTTCACGATATTAAGTACTTTCTGAAATATACGACCGTCCACGAAATATGGTCACGCGCGAAGTAAGGTCACACGACCATACTTTTCACTTACCCATCACCCTGAATAATACGGCGAACAATGTCAATGATGACCCACATATGCGATATGCAGTGTGCACATATGTGATTCTTTTCCGAATATTTCCGAATAAAAAACGTGTACGATGATCAAAACGAACAAGATAATTCTCAAGTCGGAAAGTACCCGAAAGCAACAAAACCTCTGTACCCGGGGGACGTTGTTTACACTATGAGAAAACCAACTAAAAACAACAACGCCTGAGTATTCATTGAAAATAAAGAATAATAAATTAGTTGCTATTGATACCCATTCTTTTGTACGCACAGATATCGCCCGACAATGAAACTTAAACCGGCTTTACGAGTTTTCTTGGACAATCATGTTGTGCTTTTTTTTAAAGGAAGTGGCTCCCCCCGAACGTATTATGGTACAGGGGTAAAAAAACGTCATCAATCACGTGACATATAATAAAAAAACGTATTTTCTTTTTAATCAGTTTCAACTTTTTTAAAGTTAAACCATTAAGTGTTGTATCCATGTATTTCCCCGAAAAAATGAAAAGTGCCAACATAAAAAACGAGCGTTATTTAGTGACGACAAAGATTCTGCTAACGAAAGTATATGAAATGTTCCGAAAAAGCTTAAGATGTGAAGAGCGCCGCACACGGCGTTCCAGGAACAGGGCGTCCAGGGCATAACTATCCCGGACCTTCCCGGATCATGCCGGCATTGCCGTGTTGATCCTTGTGGATCTCTGTATAAATGTGACTGGGTTTTACGCGAGCCTGTCAATGCGTGGTATATTATTTACTATTACATGTGTTATCCCAGCTCCAACACCAAACACACGGTTGGCAAGGTAACTGAATATAATTATTTACCAAATCACATTTTATTTCATTTTATACAACCGATTTCATGGATACGTCCGGAGTTTTTTTTTTTCAACATCTAGTTGACCTCGAATGACCTTGATTTTGGTATTAATTACATTGTGGACCTCATAATACATGAAATATGTCTAAATGATTACAAGATTGAATTAATTTATAAATATGTTTCATGAACATGGAGTACTATCTTATGTGTTTCCATGGCAATAACCGAGTTGGTCACACCCATAATTTACTAAATGGTCCGCTATTAGAATTCTTCTGGCGAGCGTTTCATCAATATTTTCGTCTGACAAGTTGTCAGATGTGACAACTTCCCTTTATTTTGATTGGCTAACAAGCACAGTTCCTATGGTAACCGTTTGATAAAACAGAACTTGTCCGATAATACGTCTGACAACTCATTTCATGAAACGCTCGCCTGATGGCCAATCTTAATGTATTGGGCAAGTTGGGGTCATCAACTGTCGAGGCGTATCATTAACCTGTTTTCGGGGTCAGATTCTAAACATTCCCTTGTAATGAAATCCCAAATTATTTTGTTTTCTGTTTGTCGTTGTTTTGGAGGTGCTTTTTGGGGGTGTCACTTTTTTTAAGCTTGGAAACACCCCTTTGAGTGGGGATATATACATGTTAACATGGTTAAAGTGTCCTTTTTTAAGTTATATCTTTATAATCAATGCAATTACGTACCTTTTTTCATAGCAGCCCTAGGGCATTTCTAGATAATTTATGATCGATGCTGCAATCTTCTCAATATTAAGTATAATTTTGACGGTTCTCCTTTTTTAGAGCACACCAAGTATTTACGAAGCAGCATGAACGTGAACTGAGGAAGCATCGAATCAAAACAGACGCCATGACTCGTTTTGTCAAAGTTCTCAACGATAACAACCTAGACAGAAACGATAATATCGATTTTGGCGAGTTTCGGCGGGCTTGTGCACAGGTCAGAGGGCAAACTTCAATTTTTGGCAAAATTACATTAATTTCATTTTGGTAATCCTGATGTGTTTTTTTTTTCTTTAAAATGTTGGCGATAAGATTATACAGTGCGTCCCACAAAAAACGAAACCGAGATTTATCGATGATTTATCATAACTTAATCACAAATACAATAGATAAATGACATACCAATGTAAAGTTTAGAATCTCCTCTTTCATCTGAAATTACTTAGATTATTCCTCATTCACGCATGAGTGAGAAAAAACAATTTGAAGAAAGGATACCAAAAACTCATTTGGCGGGGGGTATCTGAATTTCAAAAAGAAAATCACATGCCTAAAAAGTTCAATATCTGCTCTTTTATTTGATACCTTAATCACAGAAAATGGTCGAGGAGTAAAAAAGTTCTGTTCCCTCGAAACAATGCTTGTATTTCCATAATTTCATTAAATAAATGTGTTTTCACCGGATTTCCACAGAAGCTATCGCACGGTTAACAAAAGACTTATTGCATGGCTGATCGTCAACAAAACGGAGTGTCGAGTGACTCGGAACGCTAGCCTGTATAAACCTCTTCATTTTATGAAATTATTGAAATTCAAGCTTTATTTGAAATAACCAGAACTTTGTTATTTCTTGGCCATTTTCTGTAATTTAGGTATCAAATTAAAGAGCAGATATTGAACTTTTTTAAAATGTGGTTTTCTTTTAGAAACCCAGATACAGCCCGCCAAGTGACTTTTTGGTATCCCCTCTTCAAATTGTTTGTGCTCACTCATGCATGAATGAAATATAATTTAAGTAATTTCAGATGAAAGAGGGGATTCTAAGCTTTACAATGGTAGGTAACAAGGGCGCCGGAAGCGGGGGGGGGGGGCAGGGGGCACTTGCCCCCCCCCCCCCCCCTAAATAAAATTTGGGGGGGGGCAAAACGAGATTTTGCCCCCCTAAAAGTAGAAAAATTATAAATTATTTAAGGACAAAAGTAAACGATGAAGGCACTTTTCTGCCTTAAAATTGTCATTTCCATTGTCAAAAATGAAAAAATTTCGCCCCTGACGGGGCAATTACAAAGCCTCGCGTCTTTTGACGAACATGTCCCTCTGTGAAACATACTTTGATAAGCCACTTTTCCATCTTATTACAGTGTGATAACCGTTTAACATTTTAATGAATACATTTCAGACTAAAACCGAATGGCAAATTGAAAGTGGTTCACCAATGCATGCTGGCTGTGTCGGCTAACAAACGCGCGGTCGCCCAGAAACGCTCAGACCGGACCCGATATCACTAACGCGCGTGAACGCTATAGTTACTCCAGCAACATAATATGGAATCTATGTCATAGCTGTCAAGCCCAGAAACCATAACATCTCGAGGTCGTCAATATCTCATATACTTGTTGCCTGTGTAAGTCATCCCTGAAATAGTAAGTATAGATTAATAAAGATATAGATTTAAATTATGAAAACTTATTTCAATTATTTCATTTTCAAATAAATATAAATTGAGTAAATACAATGATAACAAGTCAGTGCCCTAAAGAAAATACCAAGGTCATTTCAACTCAATAAAGACATGTTATCAGAAAATAACACACAGAATAATTATGTGTAGAGGATTATAATTTATAATTTGTGAAAATGGTGAATCCCACTCGAAAGCAACTTAGAGATAATGTTTATGCATGAAAAAATAAAATCATCTGTGAAAGTGTCTACTTGATCCGACTCATATTATCCGAGATATGAATAAAAATGTAAATAAAGAATATAAAAGAAAAAATAAGCGTTACAGTACTGCTCTACTATAAAAATCCTAAGATATTTTCATAGCCCCTATTTTCCTCGATTCCTTTTCATTGGCATGATTGGCAGGCGTTTTGTCTGATACTATTTCAGCTCATATGATATAGCACTTTTGTATTTTAGATTCCAAAACCTGTTACTTATCAGATCGAGAGGCAGCTATGTTCTCTGGTTCATCCGAACTTTTGTTATTCATGGACGTATGCAAAAATTTAAAAAAATCCGGGGGTGGGTGGGGCTGCAAGACCTAAATTTGCGAAGAAACTTAAAAGCGAGGGGGTTTGTGATGGGGGAGATTTTGCATTTTCTAGAATAAAATTGAAGGATTTCGTGCACACTTTTGGTGAATTTTGTGAATTTTTGCCCTCTCGATCGGTGGCCCCCGGCTGCGTACGGTCATGTTTGTCATCTTAAAGTCTTTAAAAGGCCTATATTACATTGGTTTGAAACAATTTCGTTTGCCAGGCTCGTCATTTGCTGGAACTGCGACCCTGATCATGGAGAAACACCAGTCTGGGTCAGAAGGGAGGAAACAGAAGGAGCAAAAAGAACTCCAAGACAATGCAAAAGGATCTCGATCACTCCTAACATACTTTTCAAAAGTAAACAAGAAAGAGGAAAAGGACACTACAGAGTCAACTCAAGCAAGTGGAGGTTTGCCAGAGTCCTCCACAATCCACGAAAACCCTGCCATATGCCAGAAGGGACAAGAAACCGAAGTTCTTTTAAAGGAAAAACCCAATCAGCCTCAGACATGAAAACCACATTCCGAAGCGATCGTTTTGCGCGTAGATTTCATAGGTTCTCATAAATTATGAGTATAGTCTTTCGTAGTGAATTCTATGTTTAATTCTCAAGAAATTTATTTTTGAATGCTCTTAAAAACGCAACTTTTATACTCCATTTTTACACAAAGTCCTTACCGTTGGGGCTCCCACACCCTCTCCCGCTCGATCGCTTCGGTATCTCACGCTGTCAAAAATATTGTGCCCCCTTCGGGATTTTGCCCCCCTAAAACTGAAAGTGTTCCGGCGCGCCTGACCACCCCCCCCCCCTCTCTCCCCTCTTATCTCCCCCCCCCCCCTCTCTCTCCCCTCCCCTCTCTCTCCCCCCTCTCTCTCCCCCCTCTCTCTCGATTCCCCCCTCTCTCTCCCTCGCACTGATTTTACAAAAAACACAAGGCCCCTTTAATTTTCACTACTCGTACCAGCGCGCTTGACGTGGGTTTTAGATGCCGTATGGGTCCTTGAATAAAAATGATTTTCATTTCTGCGGGTATCTGGCACATTCTGTCACAGCCTTGCTGTTTTAAATATAAATTGGTATGGAGAGTCCCTCATCAAATAGGACACCCCTATCAAATTGCCCTGGTACCACCCCTGGGGATCAGGTATTTCTGGCACTCTAAAGGCTTCCGAACTAAAGTTGCCATGGTTAAAATATGATATTTATATGTGTAAATATGTGTATATATAGGAGACAATGCAAAATTTGCTTCGCATTCTGTTTTTCATGTTTGTATCTTGTTATTTGTTTTGTTTTCGGTTGGTGTTGATTGGTGCTCGCTTGATATTGTTTTAAGATGCATTCTACGTACTCGTGCAAAAGCGTTTCTTACGTTACATTTGAAAATAATAATTTTGCTTTCAGACACTAGAGGACAGTATGACAAATCTTGTCCCGCAGTCATTGAGGCTCCGCGTTTTTGCCTTGAAAAATATATTTGATGGTTTGTCAGAACTTTGAAAACTATGTTTATGTATTACAAATTTTGACAATGACGTTTTTTTTTTCAAAATAGAAACCCTTTTGTAATCAGTGACCAAATTCAACTCTTGACATTTGTCTGATTAAGAATCTTGATTGTAAGAAATACCCTAAAGGCCCACGAACTATAGGTACGCCTAATTCAATAAGATGTTCACTTCTATTCGTTTTTGTCTCGCCTGCATAGCAGAGCGAGACTATAGGCGCCGCTTTTCCGACGGCGACGGCGGCGGCGGCGTCGTCAACATTTAAATCTTAACCAAGGTTAAGTTTTTGTAATGTCCCAGGTAACAATACAGCGTTGGACCAACGTTGGATCAACGTTGGGAATTTTTTTCCCAACGTTGCCTCAACGTTGGCAGGCCAACGTTGCATCATCGATAGAAGTGCACGCGCATACATCGTCAGACCAACAACATTTCCAACGTTAGTTCATCGTTGTCCAGCAACAATGTTTCAACGTTGTCTGGCAACGTTGATCCAATGTTGGCTAAATAGTCAAATACAACATTGCTACAACGTTGGTAAGCAACGTTGTATCATCGATAGAAGTGCACGTCCATACATCGTCAGACCAACAACATTTCCAACGTCAGTTCAACGTTGTCCACCATCAATGCTCCAACGTTGGTATAATGTCGGCTGAGTCATCAATAACAGCGTTGCTGCAACGTTGATGGGCAACGTTGAAGCAGCGATGGACGTGCACTTGCATACATCGTCAGTCCAACTATGTTTACAACGTTGGTTCAACGCTGTCCAGCAACAATGCTCCAACGTTGTCTGGCAACATTGCTCCAACATTGTTACAACGTTGTCACAACGTTGCTCCAACATTGCTCCAACGTTATTCCAACGTATGGCAGTAATTAACAAAACATTAATTGGTTTCAAGGTGAAGTCCACCATTACAACTCTACACTCAAATCTTTATCATCATATGTCTTATCCTATCCTAAAATCCTACATCCTAATCCTATATCCTATTCCTATCATCCTACACCTATCCACTGTAACCTGTCATTGACTCCTATATATAGAGCAACTTTGCTATACTTGGCAGAATACAGTTAATATCATTTTCCACACTTAACCTTGAATATTTCACTTAGAATAATATGTTTTGATTATATATGATATGGTAATGGAGCCACATACTTTTCTGAAACTTTTCATGGTGGAAATATTGAATAAACATAAATACTCTAATTATTATAGCAATATTACCTAAAATTTTGGTCATTTACTGATGTAATGAATATTCATGAGTGCATAATCATTGTCCAGATGAGGCAGGTATGGCAGCGTTGGTCCAATGTTGGTCCAACGTTGGGTGACGTTGATCCAACGTTGGTATAATGTTGGTCCAATGTTGATGGAAAGTTGATTCAACTTTAGTCCAATGTTAGTCCAACGTTGGCGTAAACGTTGATTCAATGTTTGTCTAATATCGGTTAAATGTTGTTGTAACGTTGATTCTTTGTTGGTCTAATTCTAAACAAATCCAACGATGCGCCATCTCCATCAAACAGTTTTCAACACTGTGCCATCATCATCTGTAATCTGTTCATGATTCTATCAAAAAACATTACAACTATTATTACAGCTATTCATTTCTTTTCATTCTTTCTGTTACAAGTCTCTTCACATAATTAAGAGAAATCAAGATAATTACGTGTGATATTTATTGAGGCCTTTGTAGCATTCAAACTTTTTTGACATCCTCTTTTTCTCAAACAAGACTAATACCAAAAAAACATATGCATATGTAATAAAAATTAAGATGTATTACATTTTCTTGCGAGTTGCAATCTCTGTTTCTGTCTACAATTGTTTAATGACTCGGTATGCAATGCCAATTGCAACGTCAGTAATCATCACAAAAACTCACATGTGTAATTGCAGTCTCTCAGTATTTACAAAATCAAAAAAGGAGGTCGCGTAACTTGGCCTCACTCAGAGTAACGTAGCTACTGCCTACTGTAACTAGAGAGTGCCTCTTTTTGATTAAGATAGAAGTCAACTGATATCTCAATATGCATGGCCATGGCCTAGTCTCGCTCGTGCCATAACTATTAAATGATATTTCAGCGTCAAGTGTAGCATGCCTCACATAGCAACTACAGGTTTGACTGCAGTTGGAAAACACTCGGTCCAGGCTAGGCCAGGCAGGACCGACCAAGTCAATTCAAGGCAGCGTATAATAAATAAGGCAGGAATGCCAGGTAGCAAGTCATTTGGGTGATTTCAAGTACGGTGTACGGTGTTGAGAGCGTGAAAGGGCTGCTGAACTGAGCTCCAACACCAAGCGTAATATTATTTTTCATTGAAATGTATTAAAACTCTAATGATTTGCTCTCATCTTAAATGTAAAAGATAATTTTACGGAGATGGTTCGTCGTGTTCGCCCCCTGTTCGTAATAGCTACAGTTCATCAACACCAACACTGAACTTTAAATCACGATTCTCCCAATCCCTGGGGTACGTCGGTGTTGCTGAATGGGGAAATTGCTTGTAGATCATCAACACCATGCAGCCACAGTGCAGTGTTGGGTTCAGCAGATGACAATCAACACCAGCCTTCAACACAAACTGCCGGAAATACACCATATTTTCCGAGGTCAATCTTATAACACCAGCCTGATTCAAGTACGGTGTTGTCACAACACCAACACTAACCCAGGGAGCTCCGGCCCGCTCAGCGGGCCGGAGCCCAGGGGCTTACCGTGTAATTCACCATACCCACGGTAGTAGCGTGAAGTATGGTCTAAATAATTATCCGAATAAATAGTTAAAACAGAAATTAAGCACTTACCACGATTATATGGATGAAGGTCTAACGATTGGCAGCTTCCTGACATCGAGGCACAGACTGGAACCTCAAAAAACGAAAAAGTTATGTCGCGGTAGCTCTCCTTCTTTCAGAATTCATAGCAAAATGGCCGTTCGAGACCGGTACCGAGGGTGTAGGGCGCATGCGCGAATTTGACAAAGTCTATATCATAGAGATGTATACTAATGCACTAGTGCTAGTATTAGTCTCGGTCTCAATCGGCCATTTTGTTTTGAATTCTGAAAGAGGAGAGCTACCGCGACAGAATTAACTTTTCGTTTTTTTAGGTTCCAGTCTGTGCCTCGATGTCAGGAAGCTGCCACTCGTTAGACCTTCATCCATGTAATCGTGGTAAGTGCTAAATTTCTGTTTTAACTATTTATTCGGATAATTATTTAGACCATACTTCACGCTACTACCGTGGGTATGGCCGGTGAATTACACGGTAAGCCCCTGGGCTCCGGCCCGCGCAGCGGGCCGGAGCTCCCTGGGTTACACTCACACGTATTGCGAGGTTAGTATTAGTCACTCACACAAGCTAATTACGAGGTTAGTTAGTATGTTATACTGTGCAGTGACTGGTGTTAAGTACTACTTTACTACTACTTACAGTACACGAATATACTAGCGTCGGACTGTACGCACACAGAAGCTGACTCCGGGATCTTTCGGAGGGGATCAATGGTTGCAGTTACCGATTATCTGCAAGTGCAAAGAAAATTCAACTGTAGATTGTAGGTCCTAAATATACAGCTTATAAGTACTGTTCCAGATCACTAGATATTCTGGAATTTACTTATCTATATCCACTATCCAGTCCAAATTCTGCCAGATTCTTCAAGTTCAAAATTGAAGGAAGCAGACTACACAGACATGACAGAAGGAGTCCGACGTCGCGACTAATTCTGCGCATCAGAATAGTATGGTATTTTTAAATAGGCACATTTGATGCTTGTATTTCCTTCTTCAATTTCTTCTAGTTATGTGACGGTAGGCCTATGACATATCTCGTACTTACTGTGAAAGGCCTTGCCAGCTGCAAAGGATCGACGAGGGCGTTTCTGGAAATTCTGGTCTTGAACTACATTTTTTTTCTTGTTTTTCTTCTTTATTTTCTATATTAATCGACACATTTGCATCCCCAGGTGCATGCAGCCTCTCTATTCTACCCCATCTTTATTTTTGTTTTCCCCTTAGACTTAGTTTTAGTTCCTCTTTCCCTTCCCATTATTTTCCTTCTCTCTCGATTTCTTTTCCCCTTATTGCTGGGGGATACCAAGGGTGACATGGATAGACAAGCAAACTTACTTGATCGACCCCCCCCCCCTTGGCCCCATTGGAAATTATGCCAGTAGTCTTGTCTTGTCTTGGGTTAAGTCGGCATATGCAGACTTGCTGTACTCCGCCAACTTTATCAATTATCAATTCTCCAATGAACCAGTTTCTAACGTTCTCAACACTGTGTATATTATGCCAGGATATTATGTTGACTGTCAAACAAATATCCAACAAACTATAGTTTCCAACATTGTGTCAATGTTAACTGTCCAATAAACTATTCCAATTACGCTGTCCACGTTGTGCCATTGTCCGTTGTTCAACAACTCTCCATCAAACTAGTTTCCAACTTTGTCAACGTTGTGCCATTGTCGACTGTCCAACAAATCTCCAAGAAAATAGTTTCCAACGTTGTTCCTTTGTCGGTTGTTCAGCAACTCTCCATCGAACTAGTTTCCGACGTAGTCAACGCTGTGCCTTTGTTGGCTGTTCAACACCTATCCAATCAAACACGCGTTTCCAACGTTGTGGCGTTGTTGGCTGTCCAACAAATCTCCAACACACTAGTTTCCAATGTTGTGCCATTGTCTGTTGTTCAACAACTTTCCAACGTTGCCAACGTTGTGTCATCGTCGACTATCCTACTGATCTCCAATCTACCAGTTTCCAACGTTGTGCCAGTGTCAGTTGTTCAACAACTTTCCATCTAACTAGTTTCCAGCTTTATCAACGTTGTGTCATTGTATACTATCTAACTAATCTCCAATCTACCAGTTTCCAACGTTGTGCCATCGTCGACTATCCAACAAATCTCCATCGAACTAGTTTCTAGCTTTGACAACGTTGTGCCATAGTTGGTTGTTCAACAACTTTCCATCGAACTAGTTTCCAACGTTGCCAACCTTGTGTCATCGTTGACTATCCAACTAATCTCCAACCTACTAATTTCCATCGTTGTGCCATTGTCGACTGTCCAACAACTCTCCAACTAACAAGTTTCCAACGTTGCCAACGTCGTGTCATTGTTGATTGTTCAACAACTTTCCAGCGAACTAGTTTCCAACGTTGCCAACGTTGTGTCTTTGCTGGCTGTCAACAACTATCCAATCAAACGTGTCTCCAACGTTGTGACATTGTCGACTGTCCAACAACTCTCCAACTTACTAGTCTCCAACGTTGTGCCATTGTCGACCGTCCAACAAATCTCCAACAAACTAGTTTCCAACTTTGTCAACGTTGTGCCATTGTCGGTTGTTCAACAAATTTCCAGCGAACTAGTTTCCAACGTTGCCAACGTTGTGTCTTTGCTGGCTGTCAACAACTATCCAATCAAACGTGTCTCCAACGTTGTGACATTGTCGACTGTCAAACAACTCTCCAACTTACTAGTCTCCAACGTTGTGCCATTGTCGACCGTCCAACAAATCTCCAACAAACTAGTTTCCAACTTTGTCAACGTTGTGCCATTGTCGGTTGTTCAACAACTTTCCAGCGAACTAGTTTCCAACGTTGCCAACGTTGTGCCTTTGCTGGCTGTTCAACAACTATCCAATCAAACGTGTTTCCAACGTTGTGACATTGTCGACTGTCCAACAACTCTCCGACTAACAAGTTTCCAACGTTGCCAACGTCGTGTCATTGTTGATTGTCCATCATCTTTCCATCAAACTAGTTTCCAACGTCGATTCAACGTTAATCCATCAAGTTTTCCCAACGTCCAACGACTTTCAAGTTTCCAACGTGGAGCCAACGTTGGCTTGTTACCTGGGGTCATCATAACTTAGAAAGAATATGGCCCTAGTTCATGAAACTTGGACATAAGGGTATTCAAGTATTACTAAACATCCTGCCTGAGTTTCAGGTCACATGACCAAGGTCAAAGGTCATTTATGGTCAATGAACTTAGACCATGTTGGGGGAATCAATATCAAAATCTTAACCAAGGTTAAGTTTTTGAAATGTTGTCATAACTTCGAAATTATATGTACCTAGTTTATAAAACTTAGACATAAGGGTAATAGTGTATCACTTAAGATCTTGCCTGAGTTTCAGGTCACATGATGAAGGTCATAGGTCACTTAGGGTCAACGAACTTTGGCCATGTTGGGGTTATTTGAGGAATTGTCATCATAACTTTAAAAGTTTATGGATCTAGTTCATGAAACTTGGACATAAGAGCAACCATGTATCCTTGAACATCCTGTGCAAGTTTCAGGTCACATGACTAAGGTCAAAGGTCATTTAGGTTCAACAAACTCTGGTAATGTTTGGGGTATTTGTGGAACTGTCATCATAACTTTAAAAGTTTATGGATCTAGTTCATGAAACTTGGACATAAGAGCAGCAATGTATCCCTGAATACCCTGTGCACATTTCAGGAACATGGCCAAGATCAAAGGTCATTTAAATGTCAATGAACTCTGGCCGTGTTGGGAGTATGTTTTGAATTGGCATCATAACTTAGAAAGTTTATGGATCTAGCTCATGAAACATCAACATAATAATCAAGTAAGAATTATATTTTGTTGCGCATGTCTTAGGTCACATGGTCAAAGGTCATTTTGGGTCAGTGGACATATTTTATTATCATTTTAGTGTTTTTTGTTAATAATTATTCATTAGCTGTTTTTAAAGGCAGCACTGCTGCTATATCGAATCACATAATACAGGCGAGACTGCCAGAGGCGTTCCACCTGTTTTTTATTCTCCAGGGCTACTGCCCTAACAACCGTCGAATCAAATTTTAAATTGAAGTTGAGGGCAACTATGATGCGTGACAACATTATGAAGTTTTGAGGAAAGGTGTTGGGTGATAAAATGAGAGAGGCCTGAAAAAATGTATATATATTTGAGAAGCTACCTATTGAAATAAACAGATTTTCACGATGTTTTATAATCATGAGTGCTTTGATTTTTTTATGTAATAGATTAAATGTATTAATACAGCTAGGATAGAGATGTTTGAAAAGTTAGCCATGTTAATCAAATGCCTACTGTTTGATAGGGTGGATCCTCTTCGACACCCTGATTTCGGCATCGTCATGACGCTACACGTCATTTTGCGCCGAAGTCAGTGTTGATACCCTATATGCCTACACATCCACGCATAACACCCACCACCTCTGGTGTCACGCGCGTAAAACATTCCTCATAGACTTGTGTGTTGAAATGGCACTTTTGAAAAATTCATAAAAAATAAACGTGAAATTAGAGGGTCGAATGTTTACTACTATTGGATAGGATATATATCTGACATTTCATATCTGACCAGAAAAGGGTATCGTAGCCAGCTCATATTAACAATAAATCGCCAATTAAGAAGATAACTATGATGGGATCAAATTTATTAACTGAAACAGTAAAATAGCCCTAATTCTCTTGCCTGTCCAAAAATATTTTCAAAGTCAGTGATATATCTTCCCAATTTGGGCAAAGGAAGTTCAGTAGTTACCATTTCTAGAATCAGTGTTAGATTTTCAATTATATTCATACACTTTTGTCAATCAGCAATATCAAACTTTAAAAAAATCGATTGGGTTGGGTCGAACGAATATCTATAGCCTTCCTGTTGTAATAAGGCTCATGGAACCTATAAAGATGCTCTCTTTCTCTCTTTCTCTCTCCCTCCCTCCCTTCCCCCTCTCCCCCCCCCCCCCCCCTCTCTCTCTCCCTATCTCTACACTGTAAAAAATGAAGTGCTAATTTAGCACAGTGCTTGTATAGTGACTGCACTACGAGCGATGATTTTCTAGTTTAAATTTGAACTAGAAAATCAGCACTCGTAGTGCAGTCACTATACAAGCACTGTAAGTGCTAAATTAGCACTTCATTTTTTACAATGTATCTCTCTTCCTCACTCTTTCTAAAAATCGGGAAGACGTTAGAAGAATGTAAAGGGGGAGGTCTTGGCCGTGTGACTCTATAGTACCCCTACATTTTTTTCAATCGCATATACACTGCAAAAACGCTGTTAAAAATGATATGCAACGCTGTTTCAGCCGGTCACTCTAACAACTATCGATTAAACTTTTAAACAATTGTTTAAACTTTTTTAAAACAACTTGTTTAAAAGTTTAAACAATAGTTGTTACAGTGACATGTTTAAAAAGCGTTGCTTTTCATTTTTAACAGCGTTTTTTTTTTGCAGTGTATATGCGATTGAAAAAATATGAAGTCACCTTTACCTCTTCTAGCCCCCCCCCCCCCATCCTCTTATCAAAATATCAGGGTGTCGTCCCTGTTAAAGCGTAAAAGCTTCTGTGTTGTTGCGGTGGCTGCTACTATACAGTGAATGATAATGATGGTGCTTTATTATCAACATAATATAACCTGATATGACCAATCTTCTTTAGTTTCTCTACGTGAATTCCATTTCAAACTAAATCCCATTGCCCCACCCCCATTCCCAACGATGAGCACATAGGCCGAATACGCAAAGCATCTCATAGTACCGTCAGAACTGTGCACGTTCACCCATGCGTGACAAGTTGGTACCAATACGTTTTCTAGCAGAACTCTCGTCTTCAGTTATCACCTCAAGTCAATAACGTATCTAATATCCGAATGGGAGCTGCCGAATCGCATCTAGCTCAACTTCAACAACGTCGGGAAAACCGTCGCACCAGCCATTGCTGCTTTGAAGATGCCGAGTGCCGACTTCGAAAACCATGCAGCAAGTTACCTGACGTCATCGACTACGGTGAGGATGCATTAGACCGTCAGCCGAGGTCGTCGTCGATTTCGCCCAACATGATGGGGAGTGCGTTCAATTTCCTGTCCGATGTTGACTTCCCGTATGAGAACGTTGTGTTTGAGGGTGGCGGCAGTCAGGGGACTGCTTATATTGGGGCTATTGTAGTAAGTTTTTGTCTTCGTATATAACGTATTTTTAACATTAATTTACGTTTTTCTTTCAATATCTTGATTATAACCAGTCCCATGAAAACACTGAAATTTACAACAAATTAAAAAATTCACTAGATTCTGAACTTTTCGAAATTTCACTGGGGCCGTTTCATAAAGCTGTTCGTGGTAAATAATAATCCAACAAAATGTTCATTTGCGATGGTTTAGGTTCACCAGTCGTTCTTACAATCGCTCTTAACTTGCGAACAGCTGTTGTTGTTGTTGTTATTTTGAATAGGCAAACAAGTCAGTTTTGACTATTGTTGCCTTGTTAATTTGCTTTCCCTTTTTTCAAAAACAGAATAGTTTCTTTGTTGAATCTATATCAGTTAGAAAAGTAAAGGAAAGAGAGGAAAGAAAAGTTCAGCTTTATGTATAGATGTATTTGTATACACAAGCTTTGAAAAACTTTGTTTCAATGTAAACTATGTCGTTCAGCACGCACTCATCTCATTGAAGATTTACCATCATTGCTTCTCATCGTAAATCACCAAGAGTTCATGTCTTAAGCACGATACGGGTCTGTAGGATCTGAAAGTGAAATGTTGGAAATATCTTGAAATGGGAAAAAAGGAAAATCGTGAGTGTATGAAATCGTCAAACGGATCCATCGATTGTACTGATCACGAGGTATTGATGCCACTCTTATGAAACTGAAGACTTTCTCATTTACATCCCGATTCTGAGGATATTTTCAGTGTCGTCTGTTTAATCTCCTTTTATCAAAAACAACTTTGGTTGGACGTGGCCTTGTTGGTTTATATTTTGCGAAGGAAATTCCCGAAAAGTTTTTTTTTTAATGTGAAATCATATTCTTCACCCTCACTTTGAGACTGTATAGATGCATTTATGCCAATGCATCAAAGTAAATCGTCAAATCGTTTCTTTGAAGAAAAGCTGGAATTGCAGAAAGGGTGAAATTTGATAGGCAACAATTTTTAGGAGCAATCCATCACATTTCGAGTGTGTAATTCACTGTCATACTCAAAATATTGCAGGGTATCCAAAGATAATCGTAACCGAGGGCAGTTTCATAAAGATGTTCTTTACACATGACTGGTGACCCGTTTTCAGGGACCAGCCATTTTGATTCACATCAACTAGAGTCGAAACCCGATCTACGTAGATAAGATTTATTTTCAACAACATTTGAATGCAACGTGTACATGTTATTTTTTTTTTTAATTAGGGTTATAGAAAAAATATTTTAATATTATTACAATTATTGTCATTATTATTGTTATTAGTACTAGTAGTAGTAGTAGTAGTAGTAGTAGTAGTAGTAGTAGTAGTAGTAGTAGAAGAAGTAGTAGTAGTAGTAGTAGTAGTAGTGTAGTAGTAGAAGTAGTAGTAGTAGTAGTAGTAGTTGTAGTAGCAGTAGTAGTAGTAGTAGTAGTGGTAGTATCATTATTATTAGTAGGAGAAGTAGTAATAATAATAGTAGTAGTAGTAGTAGTAGTAGTAGTAGTAGTAGTAGTAGTAGTAGTAGCTACAGTAGAAGAAGAAGTAGTATTTTATTACTATTATTATAATTATGATCATCAATATTACCATCATTATTGTTGTATATTTTTACGTTATCAAATTCTTATCAAGGAGCTGGAGCGTCTAGGGCATCTTGAAATGTTGCGTCGATTCGGAGGGGCTAGCGTGGGCTCCATCACTGCTGCTATGCTTGCATTAGGGTATACCTCAGAAAAGTTCCTTGATGTCATGAAATATGGACCATTCTTCAACGATGCACTAGGTAAATACGGCACCCACTCTCAAATTTTGAACTGTTTTTTTTTTGGTAAAAATGTTATTTTGTAAATGCCAAGTAATGGTCATTGCAATGTTTGTGGGGTCCCGTAACACAAAGTTGAGTGATTGATCATGGAGCTATTTCTTTGATTGATTGCATTGAGTAATATGTGTGTGATTAATCATAAAAATCAGCCTCGCCTGACGGAAATACAAGTCGTTGAAAGTTAGTGGGAAGTAGGGGAATACATTAAACAAATCACTTCAATAAAGATAATTTATTTTCTTCTCTTTTTAAGGGAAATAAGTTAAAGACAATTACAGTCTTTGTAAAATCAACCCGAGGGGGGGGGGGCTACTAAAAAGGCCACCGCACACCTTACGACTGTTCGCGATCCGATTTTGGAACAAATTGCATTTTGCTCATTTTCTGAAAACGTGAATGAAACATATCACTTTATTTGAGGTTAAAATTAATTGAAAGAATACTAATATTACCATTTTGAAAGATTGCAAGCCTTTAATTTGGAGTAAAGGCCAAATTAGTTTCAAAACGTAGCCAATCGTACGACTGCTATGACGTCATTACGACTAGATATTAAATTTGATTTTATTCTAAGAAGGATGATAGCATAGTCACAGATTTGAACATAGTTATTCGTACGATTATTTCGAACATTACACAGTAAGATAAGATATTCCAAGCCTCAATATTAGCATCAAATTCTGCTACGTTTTATTAAAAAATGAGTCGCAGACCAATCGTAAAGTGTGTGGTCTCCTTAACATGATACTTATGTGTCACACCAAAGTCGAAAATAGGGGGCTCTAGAACTAAATCTTGGTCTTAAAACGGGGGGTCTCCGAAACGGGTCTTAGATCAACGATTGCTAAAATTGCAATGCTCTGGAACTGACCACATCAAAATGGGGGTCTCCGGAACTCATTATATCGTTCATGGTATAGCGGCTATGGTAGCGCATTTGAACGAAAAACACAAATTAGTGGGTCTCTGGAAAAGGGAAAAATGGGAATTTCTATGGCATTCTAAATTGGTGATGCTCTTGAACAGAAATTTAACCTGAAAAGGTGGTCTTGACCGCGGCACATACGTATCATACATTTTTTACTAAGCAGCCCCCCCCCCCCCCCCCCATGGGCAAATCAGCGGAATCGGAATGCCGCAGTCAGCACCAACGAAATCGAAACCAAACCCACTGATTATATGCCATTCAAAATAATGTAATAACTTTAATTGGTATGCAGTCTGTTTCACCAGTGTGACCGTATCCATGTACCATGCATTTTCTTTATCAAGATGCTCGATGTGGCCCGTGTAGCATGGTGCCGAACGTCCTACGCAATCTCGGATGGCACCCTGGTCGGTCCTTCTACCGCTGGATAGGGGAAGTGGTGGAGGAGAAATTGGGTAGCCCAAATGCTACCTTTCGGGACCTCTACGAGGCGACAGGCAAGGAGCTTTGCGTGGTGGTCACCAATCTTAGTCTGAAGATGGAGGAGTATTGCCACGTGAAGACCACGCCCCTTTTGCCGATCAGAGCCGCCGTCAGGATGTCCATGGCCATTCCAGGTGGGTAGGCTATCTAGGAAGAGTGGCTCAGTGGTTATTCAATTCAATCATGGTTTATTTCGTATAAAAACAATACATGTTACACAGCCAGAAGGCTGAAATTAGCATGTTTACAATAAAACGTTCACAAGTCATAGATAAAAGCAACATAAACATGTAAAGTACATATAGATAATAAATATTTTTAAAGAGCAAGTGTACATAAAACTTCATTAAATATAATAAAATAGAATGGAAAAAGAAACTATGTAAATACAATATTAAAAAGTGATGAATATTGGACAATTAAAAATTCAAATATCAATTGGATTGAAATGGAGACTAAAACAATGGCAAAAATTTGAGTTGATTTCAAGGGTATGAAAGTAAAAATTTATTTAGAATTTAGTAAATCAATTAAATATGGTATTGCACTTTTTCTAAAACGATCTGTTTTGCATTTTATCTGAGCAAAGTTTGGAACACTTCTTAATGAGATTGAGACATTTTTCCTTTTCGGTAGCCAGTTATTACAGTGAGGGTTTTTTTTAAAAGAGATTAAGCAAACTCCATACACAGTTTTTTTTCGTCTTCTTTCAAGACATTTTGTTAGTGCATTTTCATAGTCTATACAATCTGAGCCAAGAATTATTTTGCAAATTCTTTTTTGTATTTTTCTAAGTCTTTTACCTGTTTAGCAGTTAGTGCTCCGTTGAAAACCGGTACACAATACTCCATTATTGGACGAATATATCCAATGTAAATTTGAACAAGGTCTGACATAGGAGTTTATATTGTTTGACAAGTCTGAACATATACATTTTTTTTGTTACACCTTTTATGACAGGAGAGCGGTCTCGTGCGCCCTGTTGCATAACAATTTGAACCATGGTAACTGCCGTGGCATCTTTGATTATGATTGAGCACTGCTACCATGGTAGCTCCCATTGGACGACAACATTAACGAAATAGTTACTTTCATGCAACGGGGGTCTGGAAAATACGTGGTTTCACAACTATGTTTATTATGAAATTCAAACGTCATCGGTCGAATTCGAAACGGTTAAATTCATTATGAATTTATTGCTTTTCAAAAGTAGTAAAAATCAACTATGAGTATAACGTGTATATTTACTATAATTTTGTCCCATTTTTGTCTACATTTTTTTTCAAACAGGTGTTTTCTTCCCATTTCAATGGAAATACATTGATCGTACTGATCTGTATGTAGATGGAGGTGTACTCTGTAACTACCCAGTTCATTGCTTTGATGGTAAGGTTCCTCCTCTTCTCCTCTTGGCTTTTTTTTCTTAATTTATTGGTGTTACGTCATGAGGTTGATATATTCTCCCCTTTCCTATTCCTTCGTTATTTTATCAACTTGTTTGACATTTATTCAGATGATCGCCACTCCGACCGCATTGATAATTCATTATTTCGTCTGCATTTACCTAAAATTGCACTAAGGCCTGAGCGTATGTCCAGTCAACCTAAACATGCTAAAGCCCCAGTCAAAATAGACGCCGGATGAGGTCCGTGTAGGTCTGTGAACGTCCGGGAGGCGAAGTTCCCGACCTTTCGTTAGAGAACGCGAACGCTTATTTACGACGGTAGTTGATTTTGGAAGAGACTTTTGGGCCCGTCGTAAAAGGCTGTCCTGCAATTTAAATTATGTGACATGAGGATTTTGTTTAGCTTTCGCATCTGCAACGGAAACATCAATCTGCGGTTCGTACTATGGTAACAGCGACATATCCGATTTAGTACGACTTTCCAGAGCCACATTTGGTTCTTCCCAGAGCTCGAGAGGCCGCCCGGGGGGCCCACTTCCATTGACGAGTGGATACCAGGCGCGAGCACGCGTAAAAAGGGAAAGAGTGGCAAGTACGTTACGTATAGGCCTATATGTAACGTTTAGGGTGTCAGAAACGATGTTTAAAATACTGAAAAGGGGATTCATTTCCAATACAAAGTCTTGTAGGATTTCACAAGCCAAATTCTTGTTAAGGGATGCATGGAAAAGACTTGCTTCCCTTGTTTAGGGTGCTTTTCGAAACCCCATGGTCGCGCCTGGTATACACTCGTCAATGGAAGTGGTTCCCCCCCCCCCCAAAAAAAAATGAATCTAATCACCCATTTCGGGGGAAAGTAATACATAATGCCCATTACATTGTGTGCTAGAGGCATATCGTTTGTGTAGGAGAAGCAGGGAAAGGGGAAAAAACGCAAAGTTGGGTGAGTTTCAGACGAATAAGCCTATTGCATATGCTGTGTACATATCAGCGCATGCGAAATGGTTCAGCTGGAGAGGTGATCTGACCCATGGAATCAATTGCCAGTGATCCACCAATAATCCACATTAGATGCAACATCGATTCGATGGACTATAATGATTTATATCTAAGTCTGAATTCAGTAAGTTTTTCCTCACTCAATATGTACTCGATTTGTTTGAAAAAACACTTTCTTATCTATGTCACAATCTACATTTCGCATGTCTCCAGCCAGCTGGAGACATGATGGTCATGATAGTACAGTCCCGCCGCGAGCTCAGGCAGGCAAATGGCATGGCATGGCATGGCATGCTGGTATCGTATGAAAGAATTTTGCACACGAAAAGCAAGATCTATAGGGCCTGTAACACAAAGCTTAGCAATGATTGTAGAACAGTTTTCTACGTTCGATTGTATTGACTATAATGTACAATCAATCCAGAAAATCGAGTCTATGATTAATCGTTAACTTTTGTGTTACCGTACTTTAATGTCGCGTTGTAGAGGTTTGCGAATTAAAGGTGGCTGTTATTTTTCCCACCGCAGTTGTGGAAGCCAATATGAATATTCATGACTTGCGTCTTCGGAATAAGAATATGCATGCGCGTGGACTTATCTTTACAAAATTGTGGTCGTTCGCGTTGCCATGAATGAATGAATGAATTGCCGGTACCCTTATTGGCCTTAGATCTATATCTAGATCTAATTCTTAAACACTATCAAATTGCCATTAATGACAATAGAAAATTCTAGGCTAAGCTACGGCTAGCCTAGGCTAGCGCATTAACTTTAAAATCTGGACCTGTCTATATATAGGCCTATGCAGGGCCCTGTGAACAATTTTTTGGCTGGGGGTGCTGAAGTAGGCCTAAATTCAGGGGCGGATCCAGCTTTTGCCAATAAGGGGGTGGGGGCGAAAAAAAGTTAACCCGTAATATCCCGATCCAGATCCGATGTGTTATTTTATGAAGCTAATAAACTGGAATTATTCCATGGACCATTTTTAAACATTCCTCTACAATATCAAAATACTTTACTATGTAGTGCTGCAAAGTATGATGAATATGACCTCGAGTTTAAAGAAATGGTAGAGTGGTTTGGATTTTTCCTCACATAGATACAAAGCTTTTGGCACGTTTTGGGGTGTTTTAAAAAAAAGCACATTTGCTCTTATAAAAGTGCTGATAGTTTGGAAACAACACATGAACCCATATTTTTTAATGTTTGCACCTCTTAGGTATACCTTCCTCTACAACTTTGCAAAATTTTGTGAAAATGCCATGGACTTCATTTTAACTATGGAACGTCCTTAACTAAGGGGTGTTTTTCCAGTTGTCAGTGGTCGCGAGCCGCGCGTGCACTCGTTACGGGCATCAAAAACACCGATTTTCAAGAAAAAGGGTGGTTTTGAAAGACTGGTCAATCGCGGGGTCAAACTTATTTAGGGTTTATTTTTTCCAAAGCCTTTTTTAAAAGACTAGCCAAACGTGTTTAGGGTATGTGCCCATGCTTTTTCCCCGGGGTCATTTTCTGGTGATAACTTGTTTAGGGGCCAAAATGTGTAAATAAAACCCTCGAAAAATTGTTTATGGGTGCATTTTGCACAAAGAGAAAACCCCGTTTAGGGGGTGTTTGGAAATAATTTGGTCACACATGTGTACAGCAATGACATCCACATTTCACCGCAGAAAGCCGATTTTTGTTGGTTTCTTTAAAGCTTAGGATAGTCAACAGTTACTTCGGATAGTCAACAGTTACTTCCTATAGCTTTATTCTTACACAAACAAGATCGTTGCATTAATAAGCCCCAACTAATTAGTGCGAGCGCGAAGTGCGAGCTACTTTGGGGGAACCGTTATGCAAATTTAACACTCTGAGCAATGTTGATCACGAACACTTCCACTTGATTCAGCATGGACCTATAAGCCCATGGTCCCCTTTACGCTGAGAAATTACTCATTGAACTATACAGTGCGTATTAAAAAAAATGGGATCTTTGGGACAAGCCGTATAACCAGTGGCGGCGCCACGATGTGGCGGGTATAGTGTCATGAACTTTGTATTCATCAATAATTATAGAGGCATTTTATATACTTTTCGTTCTTTTTTCCTCAGTTTTTCATGTTCTTATCACCACATTTCACTCACTCCTCCCCATTTCTCTCTCTGTATTCTTCATCTGCTCATCATTGGGCACACACTTTTTTTTTCCTTTTTTCCTCCCGTCTATACTTCTATTCCCTCGCTCTCCTCTTTGAACCGTTTTGCCCTCAAGTCAATAATCGTTGCCGCTAATACTTTCATAAACCAATTTTCTTATAAACTTGAATGTAGATTGAAAATACATAGATTTCTCAAATTGGTTTTGTGGTTTTCAAATGCAATACTCCAGATATTACAAGCAAAAGCTCACGATCGCATTACCAAACTTGAAAACATATGCAAATTCGGGTTTTACAGTGTTTTATGTATCTTCGACGAATACTTGGAAAAGTATATCATTTGCGACCTTTTGGGGTTATATTAATTGCAAAACGTAAAAGCTCTTGCTTGTAAGTCGATCTCTCAATTTCAAATAGCACCTAATACATTCAAAACCTCACCACTTTGATTAAAGAAACGTACAAACGATCGTAATTTTAGCATCATGTTTAATAGCGAATATTGTCAGTGTTCAAATAATATAATTTCGAGGTAGTAAAAGAATCCTGAAAGAATAATTCCAAAATGAGTAAGATGCACGGGGCACCTGTAAGTGATTCTGCAATTTAAGTTCTTTGAAACGCCTTAAATTTTTACTAGTGTGTAATTTATTTTTTAATATAAAAACAAATGTACATTATGTTACAAAAATGATAGATGGTATACACAAATGAAATCCGCTTGGAGCAAATTTGCAGAAGAGATGACAATCTGCAGATACAGGAAATACAAAGAGAGGAAGATAAAAAAGAAACATATTTTAAGCCATGTTTATAATACATAAAGATATTCATTGTATCTCTTTTAACATAGCCTAGTCTTAATGAAAATTGTCATGACTAATAAAACAGAACATGTCTAACGGCACGAGTCTATATTACATGGAATAGTAACTTAAAGGGAAATGAAATCTTTGGAACAAGTGGGCTTGAGTGAAAACAGACAATTCAAAGAATAAGATCAAAGGTTCGAGAAAAAAAACTAATGCTGTGGAGATCCTCCCGTTGGCAATGTGACAAAGATGTGTGATGTCACATGTGAACAAGCTTCCCTTTGATCGACTATAAAACCCTCAAAATATTTCAATATTTTGTCCGGCAAATTGTCAAATTTTACAACTTTCCTTGATTTTGATTGGCTAAGAACTTGTCGGATAAAACGTCCAACATGTCCTTTAATATATGAAACGCTCCCCAGGTCTTCCTTATATTAAGATTTTAATTAAAAGACAAGTCCACCAACAAGAGGTTGATTTGGATAAAAGATAAAAATACACTAAGCATAACACTGAAAATTTCATCAAAATCGGCTGTAAAATAAGAAAGTTATGACATTTTATAGTTTCGCTAAATTTCACAAAACAGTTGTATGCACATCCTGGTCGGTATGCAAATGAGGAGACTGATGACGTCATTCACTCACTGTTTTTGTATTTTATTACATGAAATATTCTAAATTTCTCCTCATTGTCAAGTGAAACGATTAATTCCTGCCTGAACATGTGGAATTAGCATATCGTTTAATACTATATGGTTCAGTCAAGTCGGTCCTTATTTTCAAATCTGTAAAAAAAGAAAAATATTTTATAATCTAAACAATATAAAAAAGAAATAGTGAGTGATAGACATCATACTGCCCCATTTGCATGTCACCGAGTCGTGCACATAACTGTCTTGTGCAAAATAAAGCGAAACTTTAAAATGTCATAACTTCCTTATTTTACATCCGATTTCGATGAAATTTTCAGCATTATGCTAGTTTGATTTCTCTATTAATTAAAATCAACATATTTATGTGGTGTACTTGACCTTTAACCACACTCGTATGATCACTCACCTTCCTAACGGAAAGAAAATGGTCTTGATGACCTAGCACGTACAGTTCCCCATAGTACAGGCACAGGCTCCTTCACATTTGCAGCCATCGGCACACTTACATGCAGCATCTGAAAAAAAGGTTTAAAAAAAAATCACTTTAGATGAATACCATCGCTTGGAGAAGTCTCTGATAATGAAAATGCAACTACTGGAACACATAACTGTCAGCATGAAAACGACCATCTATATCGTACAGATCCAAAAAGAAGTGGATTTTCGGGGTATATAAAAGCTATTTTCAAGAGTAGCATTTTAAGACGTCACATCCTGGTAGTATAAAAAACACATGCCAGTGATAAAGAATAATTTTATGCCACTCTTTATATTTGCCCCCCCCCCCCGAAAAAAAAAATGTATATATGTCGATTTATAATTAATAATAGGGCCTATTTCCAACAGCACAATGTTGGCCTAGAACTATAATTAATTGAGCTATAGGTTGGTTCAATTATTCAGCACAAAAATGTATAGGTTTGTACTTTGCTTAGAGTGAATCCAAAAGCAGGATTTATTGATATGTCGAATTTGTTTGGCGACTCACTTGAACATTTTCCACAGCAAGTTCCATCTCCTTCCTTGCAGCATTTTCCCGTGATGCAGCACTCTCCACCCCCACAGGCACACTCTTTGCCATCTGGAATAAAAAAGAACATAGTATAAGTGTCACTGGCGTGGAACTAATATATATTTTAAAATATCTTATTTTAAGACTACAAATAAAGCAAAGTATGATAACATTCGTTATCCAATAGTTTACATATTTAGGACAAAAAAGATAGCTCGGTGGAGCATAAACAAAGCGAAAATTCAACTTCGAATATGAACACTACTTTATTGAAACATTATTGAAATCATATTGAAAAAAAAATTAGACTTCTCCATGAAAGGGGTGCAAAAAGTACGATACGCATGGGCGACGCCATATTTCAATTAACCTTATTCGTATTCCTATCTCTTTCTATCCATACTTTCTCATCTCAATTTTTTTCTCTCTATTCCCCGCTAATAATAGCAACAATGACAATATATGGTAAGGGACGCTCGCACCCCTTCTCCCCGTGGTATCACCTCTGGTTATAAAACAACCCCTCGAAGGCAGCCCACGGATTCTGTCCCATTGTCACAATTGGCCTTGGAGATTTGTATATGTGCCCTGTGGAAAGGTGGCATTCTCCTTTCAGATTAAAACAAAATTGCCGAATAATTATATTTAGGTAATATCTACCACTTGGCGCCGGGCAGCATCAAAGGCGTCGGGAGATGCGGCACGCGTGCTCAGATTAACCCTCGATTGATCCTCAGCACCGTCCTCTCCGTGGCGCCATTTCAACAGGTTCACTAAAACGATCATAGTTGTTTTATATAGACTGAAATATCTTACCTCGGCAACAGAAACACTTAACGTCAGGTCCAGGCATGGTGATGATGTATCGAAACTGGAAATTCTAAGAATAATTAGGAAGTCGTCTCTAGAGGTGCAGGTTCAGCCAACAGAATGATGAAGACTGGTTTTCCGAGTGGTTTTTATGTCTTTTCATCAAGTTCCGTGTGCAGATCCTTCGGAAATTGTCCTTGCACCCGGCCCAGTTAAGCCCTTGGCCTTGGGGGTGTGGTCAAGGGCGATCGAGTGCTTAAATTTGCACACGTTTTTTTTTTACCATCAAAATGGGGCGTTTTTGTTTGGAAATTCAACAGAAGTCGACTTTTGCACGCCGCATCTTTCAGGGCGGAGGGGGGGGGGCTATACGAGGACGTACCCCAGCGATTAACGGAAAATTCACTAGCCCTGACAATAAGTTGGTTTGATGCAAAATGCTCTCGATGGGTGCCCCCGATATGCACCACCCCCCCCCCCCTGGGAAATCAGGTAGGTATGCTATAAAGTAGAAATTTAATCCAAATCGCATTCATTTTTAGTGGAAACCTTTTTATTTACTTGTCAAATTTGTTCCTTACCCAATTAGGTTACTTTCACTTTGGAGTGAAAAGCTTTTCTTTCCTTTCGCTTGTCAAAAATTTGTTCCAAAAAATGCAGCTCCCCCTGTTAAAAATAGTAACGGATCGTAACGGTACCCTGTTCCTCCAACCCCACCCCCCCCCCCCCCCCCCACGCTTCGCGTGCTAATGTTCGGGCACTCCATTCTATCGCTAATTTCAGTGGATTTTAGCAGTGAATAAATATTATACGATTTGTAGTTTATATCGATATTTTTCCGTTCTGCTTTAACATTTTATAGACATTTTCATGTTATCATTAATGTAAAAAATATTTGTTTATTAATGGATAAGCATTGCCTAGATAATGACTCGGAATTTGATGTTATTTACATGTGAATAATTTTTGTCGTAATCCTGATTCTGTTTTCATTAGGTCACTGATGAAAAACAGTTTTTTGTGATCTTTTGTACCTGACTGAATATATTTTAAAATAAATAATTAAACAAATGAAATATAGCTCCACGATCGCTTGCTTCGCGAGCTCGTGCACTTTGTTCTCTCGCTAAATTGTCAAATTTTCAGAACTGTGTGCCCTTTGATGGATCTTTAAGGTGACAGGTGCCCTAATTTTTTTTTTTTTTAATGATTTTATTTTTTTGGTCTCCTTTGCTAGTTTCATGTGTGTACTTCATCATGCAACTTGTTTTATCTCAATATTCTACCTCTTTTTTTAATAAGAGGGGGGTTAAAACATATTTTCATAAAATTCTCAAACCGGAAGTAGTATTTTACACACCGGAAGTGATTAAATCTGTCCCCAAAACCTTTGATACTGCCTTAAAAAAAATCAGAAAATCCCCAGATTTTTTTTGGCTGAAGCCCCAGATATTCCATGTAGCAAAGTGGACTACCACCCTCTGTTGGCCAAATAGGGAGAGCTACTGTATTGCACAATATGGCAGCGACTACAAGTTACATACACTATGTGACAGACTTGGCGCGTTACAAATGTCCGTTATTATTAGTATTATAGCCCTTTCTTTATCGTGATATTATACAAAATTGAGGTTTTTTTTATGAAAAATGTAATAACTCGAGTTCTAATCATTGGATTTGCATGAAATTTTGTAGAATTGTGTATCTTGAAGAGTACAACAAAATAATGATAGTTTTTGTGCATGGTACCCCCACAGGTGGAGTTGTGTATAAAAGTCCTTTCTGAATTTCTCATTATCTGACTGCTTGTTTAATCCATAATTTTTACAATTCTACTCTGAATATTTCTTAAAGCCATCATAAATTCATCACAAAGAAGTCAGAGAATTAAATTAATCCATCAAAACTTAAATTACACTCTATGTTGTGAAGTTATAACCATAGAAAGTTCATATAGAGAAAAATCATGATTTTTAAAGTCATGACTTTGAATGACCATATTTTGCTTATGCATAAAGCTAATATGCCACAGTGCAAATTTTTGTGTAGATCAGCTCATAAGCTTTCCAAAAATATATAGTTTGTTGGGGTACAGGTACTTAGTAAGAATCCTATGCTTGATTATATACCCGTAGTCGTTTCCGCACGGTAATAGGGCACCTGGCACCTTAAGACAAATATTTATCTATATTTTATTTTCTTGTTAATCTGTAAAGAAAGCGTGGATAATAAAGAAAATTACGACCTCTAGCTGTATTGCTTATTTAAAAACGAACTACGAAGTAACCGATCCAAATATACTTGCTGAAATGTAGGGGGGGGGCAAACAGGTTGATGTCACATCAAGTAACATAATATATCATTTAAAATCGGAGGAGTTGCTTTTTCCCGTTTTTCGAAAAACACATTACCTGTTTTGATACATGTGACTGCTACTATTTTTATTTTGTATATATATTATATCGGATGCTTGTTTACGATACACCGATACCTCTGCTGTTACACAATAATGAACATAATTATGCCTAATATATATATTGGCATACTTTGTGTTTTAGTTGTTCTTTTTGTCGACCGGCGAGAGACCTTTCTATTCAGGAACAATTTTCATTTTGGCTATATACCCCTTAATTGCCACCGGTCGACGGGTCTTCCAATTTTCTATGTGTTTGTATTCTTTTTGCCAGCAATAAAATAAAACAAATTAAAATAAAATGAAATAAATCAATACATACCTGAATAGATAAACAAATAAATGAATGAATAAATAAACAATTGACACACCCCCCCCCCCCCCCACATACAACTAATTGAAGAATAAAAGGTGAATCAATTTATAGGTTTAAGTGCAAAATAACTTGATTGGGCCTCTTTAAAAAGAAGAAATATCAAAATACCCTATGCAGCAATTTTGGCAGGAGTTTGCACTCGTTTTTCGACTGCAAGAGTAATACCTCGGTCACATTTACTCTACGGCGAGTCGAAAACAGCCGTTTTATTCATTTTTATTCAAACTACCTATTATGTAGCTGGTACAAAAAAATGTTAAAACGGCTGTTTTCGACTCGCCGTATATGCCGCCGTAAAGCAAATGTGACCGAGGTATATAGGTCCGATGACCTCACTATTCTGATTTGCTTGATTAAAATACCCTTTGGCGCAATTAGCAATATATTAGAAAAAACACCGCCACAGATCCAAACAAAAAAGGCTCCGCCGCAGGGAGAGGTATCCGGTTTCGCGGGCCCGCACGCAAAGGGTTAAACAAAAACACGAAAACAAACCTACGAACAGAGCAGAGTGGAGAATTCCTTTCTGTATTGCGTAACATCTTCCGATTTAATAGCTTTTAGCAACAGTTTTGCACTCGTCTTTGCACTCGACCGCCAAAGCAAAACTCCAGGGACCTCAGCATTGTTATGGTTCTCTGAATGTCCAAATGCCCTTTATATATAAACAATTCACGAAAACAAAGAAAAGAGCAGAGCGAACGTTTTTAGAATATATTATTTTCTGTATTACGTAACTTATCCGCCGATCAGCTTTTCTTTAGCAACAGTTTTGCACTCGTCTTAGCGATCGTCTTTGCACTCGACTGCCAGAGAGAAAGTCCAGGTACCCCAGCATTGTAATGATTCTCTGATTATTAGTTCACGGAAACAAGCAGAGCGAATTTTGTTTAGAAGATCTTTTCTGTATTACGTAATACACCTATCTTCTGATCAACTTGTCTTTGGCAATAGTTTTGCACTTGTCTTTGCGCTCGTTTTTTTTTTCCTTAGCAAACTTTAGGTCCATGCGAGGTTCCCATCGCATGGTTTTCTGAATGTCTAAATGCCCTTTGTGAAATAAACAATTCACGAAAACAAACATATGAAAAGAGTAGTGAGGAATTATGAATATCTTATTCTATATTACGTAACATATATATTTTAATTGGCTGTCTTTGGCAATATTGCACTCTTCTTATCACTCGTCTTTGCACTCGACTGTCCAGTCAGTGATCTCACTGTCCTGCCCTTCTCAATCTCTCATAATGCCTTGTGTGTGCACATCTGCCTTACGGCAGAGTGCGTAGCATTTTCTTTATTGCATTTTATTTACGAGACGATAATTTTTCTTTTATTTTTTTTCATCATCATTCATTTATTTATCTATTTATTTAGTTATTTATTTATTCTATTCATTTATTTATATTATTCTTTTTTTGGGGGTAGAATAGTTCTGTTTTGCGTTCGACTTCGCACTCGACCGCTGGAGTAATCAAAATTAAGTCCATTGGCCACATGGTCTTGATTTGCTAAATGAACAAAGTGTCTTTTAATTGTACATGTTGTATACCCCTACCCCCCCAAAAAAAAAAAAAAGAGAATTATTTATAGAGCAGATTGAGGATTTTTTTTCTCATTTATTGTGTAACCCCGCGTGTGTAACATATTTATCTTCCGATCAGCTTTTTTGGCAAGTAGATTACGATCTCTGCGCTCGTGTTTGCATAGCCTCTTGTCGAGGCCCTGGTGGCTGCTTCTCGGGCGAAGCGAGGAATAGAGAGAAGCAGAGCGCAGCGAGCCAGGCCTTACTCGCTTCGCGAATTAGGAAATCACTCGCTTAGCTCGGAAAGCAGCCGCCAGGGCCTCGACAAGAGGCTAGTCTTTGCATCGACTACCAACTAGAGCAAGGCCCAGCAAAGGTCGCTTTGGTTTTCTAGATTGTAAATACCCTTTGTATGTAAACAAAAATGAAAACAAACCTATGAAAAGAGCAGAGAGAAGAATTCAGAATATGTCTTTTCTGTATTGCGTAACTTATCTTCCGATCAGCTTTTCTTTCTCAACTTGAACACTTTTGCACTCGTCTTTGCGATCGTCTTTGCACTCAACTGCCAGAGCATAAGTCCAGGGACCCCTTTGTTATGGTTTTCTGAATGTCCTTTGTATACAAACAATTTACGAAAACAAACATCTGAAGAGATCAGAGTGTAGAATTAAAAAATGTTTTTTCTGTATTACGTAATATATTATCTTTTGATCAACTTGTCTTTGGCAATAGTTTTGCACTCGGTCTTTGCGCTCGTCTTTGCACTCGACTGGCAGTGTATGTTGGATTGGTCTAACGTAAGTAAACGTAAAGTTCGGAATTAACCAATTCTAAGTTAACCATAGTCAGTCAGGCCCAGATATGAGGTAACGTTAATGCGCTAGCCTACATGCTAGCCATATAGAATAAAAAGAAATCCATGATTTATTGTTCGAAATAGACATGAAATGAAATACTCCGATTTTTTTTTTGCCCAATTGATCGTGGGCCCGGCAGCCGCTGTGCAGCGCCAGATCGACGAGGCTCTATCCCTTTAAGGGCTCACAGGCCTAATTCATTTCCCATAGACTCGTGTGTTAAAGTGGCACTTAAAAATAATTCATAAAAAATAAGGAGGAAATTCGAGGATTGAATGTTTACTACCAGTGGATAGGATAAATGTCTGACATTCCATATCTGACCAGAAAAGGGTACCTCGACCGGCTCATTTTAAAAATAAATCAGCATTTATGAAGACTACACCTGACGGGATCAAATATTCACTACTGAATGACACGCGCCGTATAAGCTAAAACAACAACAACAACAAATTCATCACTGAGAGAGTAAAATGACCCTAATTCTTCCGCCAGTAAAAATATAGTTCCATAGTGGTGATATATTTTTCCAATTTGGAAGGTACCTTCCCTAGAATCAGTGTTAGATTGTCAGTCATATTCATTCATTCATTTTTGTCAATCAGCAATATCAAATTTAAAAATTGAGCAATGGGTTGGCTCGAATGAATATCTTTGCCTGCCAGCCGCGCCAGTTGTGATTAGGCCCGTGCAACCTTTAATCGTTGAACGCCAAACAGGGTAGCATCAACTCCCATCTTTTAACGTCTTTCGGTCTGACGCGGCCGGGGTTTTGAACCCTCGACCTCCCGGTTGTGAGACGGACGCTCTACCAGTACCAACTGAGCCAAGCATTTTTTCCTGTCATTAATGGCAATTTGATAAGTGTTTAAGAATTTGATCTATAGATGGGCCGATATATAGATCTAAGCCTAGGCTAAGGCCAATAAGGGTTACGGTACGGCAATTTGAAGGTGCTGATCATGGCAACGCGAACGACCACAATTTTGTACAGTCCATGCGCATGCGTACTCTTATTCCGAAGACGAAAGTCATGAATTATTCATATTGGCTTCCGGAACTGCGGTGGGAAACATGATTTCGCCGGGGCGCGTCCGGGAGGCCAACACGGCAGTTTGGGGGAGGTCAAAAACATCCGGCGTCATTCGTAGACTGCCGTGTTGGCAGAGCATTCGGTTACAGCCCCATAGACCGCGGGTCCGATAGACCGCGGGTCCGATAGCCCGCGGGTCCGATAGCCCGCGGGTCCGATAGACCGCGGGTCCGATAGACCGCGGGTCCGATAGACCGCGGGTCCGATAGTCCGCGGGTCCGATAGTCCGCGGGTCCGATAGCCCGCGGTGTGTGTAAAATTATGGTCAGGATATAGTGAGATCCAATGCCATCAAGAGGTCAAAAGGCCAATGATACGAGTCCATTGGGGTTCTATAACGATGACCCAAAGGACAATCGCCCCCTGACATCTACTTCAAGGAAAATATTATCCCCATATTTTATCGTCAGGGACTGTTACCCCCCCCCCCCCCGGAAATTTACCCTCTAGACGCCATACGGAGCCATCGACTTGACGACATGGCGAGATACTTTATCTTTCCATGTCGACTAAATAATGGCGCGATACGTTATCCTGCCAAGTCAGTCCACTTATAAAAAGTTATATGTCAACATGGCGAGATATTTTATCTTGCCAAGTCGACTTAAATAAGTTACATGTCAACATAGCGATATATCGGGATTCTCGCCGGGACTTGTACACTTCATATCTCGCCATGTGGACATATCGACTTGACAAGATAGAATATATCGCTATGTCGAAATAATAAGCGTATTAATTACTTAGGCGGCGGAAGCGGGGGGGGGGACCTTTCCTCCTAAATTTGAGGTGGGGGGCGGTCCCCCCTAGATTTTTAGTTGAGAACCTTTTTTTTACTTGTCAATTTGTTTTCTACGTCCCCCCCCCTAAATTGAGGTGGACCCCCCCTAAAATCTTTTTGTCCCCCTAATTTTGGTTATAACCTTTTTTTTCTTGTCAAAAAATTTTCAAAATTGGTGGTCCTTCCTATAAATTTTGGTTGATTTGCTTGTCAATTTTTTTACCTGTGTCCATCCCAAAATTTCAGGTGGACCACCCTAAATATTTTTGCCTTCAGCCGCCAATGATTAATTAAGACATGGCAAGATAAAGTACCACGCCATGTCGTCACGTTAATGGCATTTTCAAGGCTCCATACTAGGGGTAATTATCCGGGGTAATTATCTGGAGGGTAAATTTCCGGGGGGGGGGTATCAGTCCCCGCCGGTAAAAATATGGGGATAATATTTTCCTTGAAGTAGTTGTCAGGGGGTGATTGCCCTAATTGGGTTATTGTTATAGAACCCAGGCGCGGATCCAGGATTTCGTGGGGAGGGAGGGGGGGGGGGGCAAATTTAACCTGATTTTTGGCGCCCATATGTGTACTTTTCGAAAAATGGCGCCCACTCCCTCCCGGCCAGGCTAACTAAAGTGCCTTAAATGGATTTTGAATTATCTTATAATCACATTAAAACAAAACCAAAGACCACTTTTTCATGTGTTCTTGAAAAAAAAATCCATGAATATATAATGTAATATCAATGGGAGCGCAAAGCACGAGCGATTTTTTTTTTTTTTTGGGGGGGGGGTTCAATTTGGTTTAACTTCTAGCCAGAGTAGGCCCT
This sequence comes from Lytechinus pictus, assembly GCF_037042905.1. NCBI lineage: Eukaryota > Metazoa > Echinodermata > Echinoidea > Temnopleuroida > Toxopneustidae > Lytechinus > Lytechinus pictus. Next base: position 11,446,592 of record NC_087258.1, on the reverse strand, counting down.
ACTGGAATATTCTGTGAACGGGAGCTGTAGTTTCTGTACTGTTGTGTTAGAATACCCTTCAATAATATTAATGATAACCTCTTGGGAATAATGCAATCTCGAAGCAATCGACTAATTCTCCTCATCAGTGGCGTATTTATTCAGCATGGGTGCACGGGGGGAGGGGGGGGGGGTGGGTGGCGAGGGCACCAAGTTAAAAAAAAATGAAATGAGGGGGGGGGTAGACGTCAAAGAAAATCTGATATTTCATTCTTAAAAACAAATTGAGGTATCTCACAAGGCCTAAATAAATAATGAGAACGCGAAGCACGATCTGATTTTTTTAATAGATTTATCATGAAAGCCTAAGTCAGGGGCGGACCAAGCTTCCGCCATTAGGGTGAGGGGCCATTTTTTCATCCATATTTTCCCCGATCGGCCGCTCAAAGTTTCTTTGAAGGGGTTGTCCCAGTGCCGTATAAATGAGCCAACAATTTCGTGGGGGCTCGATATGGTGTATCGCATAAAATTAATAAGAAGTTGCCAGTGAGCGAAGCGAGCAAGCAAATATGCTGACATTTTTATTACAAAAATACAAGGTTGTGATAGATTTTGACATAATATTTGGAAAATAATATTATATTTCACCCTAATCCCTTTCCTTTTCTCTCTATTTTTTCTTAGTCTTGATTCTCTCTTTTTTTTTGGGGGGGGGGGCAAAACACCCATGTCCTAACAGTCATTTCCTAGCTTTACTTTATAAGCAACATAAATGTGTAATAATCTCTTAAGCCCTATGTAATCTAAAAATGAAATTTCATGTATTTTGTCCTGAAAATTGAACATTTTGGGCAATGTTTGTGAACCTGAACAGCGTATGTAATTAGATAATTACCACGAGCGCGAAGCCGAGCAGAAATGTTAAATATTCGTTCTGGCCTGGTCGAAAAGGGACATGTTAAGGATGTTTTGCAGTTAGCCATTAAGACGATACATATTTCAACGATTAAATAATGCGAGCGCGAAGCGCGAGCTGATCATTTTTGATATTCCAACCTAAAAAGATGAGATTTCAAATCCCGCAATGGGACATTCGATTCATGTTTGTCAATCATGAAAAAGGATGGGTGATTTTTGGTATCTTCCTACAATAATAATGCGAGCGCAAAGCGCGAGCAAAATTTTGTTGATATTCTGATTCGAAACTGGATAATTTTAGCACGTTTTGAATAAGATCAAGCTTTGTATCCTAAAAACATGCGTGCGCGTGTTTTAGAGTTAGACAGAATCCTGGCAATCTGAATACATTTCATTTTTCATCATAAAAATCAATAATGCGAGCGCAGAGCCCGAGCTGAAAATAATATTTGAAATTCCGATATGAAAAGGGTCAATTTAAGCACTGTTTACAGCACTGTGTATATAAAGAAATTTGATAGCACTATATAAATAATGCGAGCGCGAAGCGCGAGCTGATATTTTATTATTTATTTGACCTAGGATCGAGACATTTTAGGCCTAAGGACATTTTGTCATCATATAAGAATGATGACTATCTTCTCTTTCTTTTCCTAAAACTTGTTGATATTTATTTCTGAAAAAGGGACAATTTAGTTATAATGAATTTATACAAATTTTATTTCATATTTATTAATCGTTATAAAGCCTAATGAGTGTGTGAAATTTGTTGACAGTGCATGAGGCCTAAAAACTGGATATTTTAAGTATTTTTGTAATCATGAATAGGATTCATTAATTGGTTGATATATTTTTAGCAAATAATGCGAGCGCAAATCGCGATCCGGAATTTTTTAATGGGGGGATTTAAGTAGTTTGTTATAAAATTAATATATAGGTATACATAACTCACCAATCAAAATGCGAGCGCACAGCGCTAGCTCATAGGCCTTTATTATTTTTTTTTACAATCGAGACACCTGAAAAGGTATATTTAGAGAATCTTATATGAAATATAAAAAGACAATACGTAGGCCTACTTGGCATATAGTGCGAGCGCACAAAATGTTGCAAATGTTGATTCAAACCATAAAACGGACATTTTCCAGAGCACTTAAAACATAAATTGGTAAATAAAACAAAATAATGAAAGATCGATGTCCGAGCTGAATTATGTTTTGTATATTGATATCAAAACTTGATATTTTAAACTACATATCAGCCTATTGAGCAAGATATGTATCTCATCGAACAGGCAATGTGAGCGCGATGTGGAGCGAAACTTTAATATAGTGATATCAAATATTTTTTTTAATTGTTTTCCAAGTCTTCTTCTGACCTTATTTTATTCACTCGTCTTCCACCTTTTATGTTTCGTCTTCTTTTTTCTCCTTTCTTTCCCCTTTTTTTTCTTCCCCCGTTTTTCACAATTTATTTGCTCTGTCAACAGGGGGGAGGTTGCCCTCGGGCCGCCTCGATCCGCCTATGTTAGTAGTTGTTATGATGAACACGATGCATATCTATTAAGAAATGAATGCGACCGCGAAGCGCTAGCTGAAAACTTTTATAATGATGAAATGAAAAATACATTTTCAGTTGTCAGGTTAGAATATAAAATATTTTCAGCTTGTGCTTCTCGTTCGCATAAAAAACTGTAAGGTCGGGATGCGTATAATTATAACTAAACAATTTATTGATGCCAGCGCGAAGCGCGAGCTCAATTTTGTATATACTGACTTAAGAAGGACTAAGGTAGAATTCCTTTTCTAATTGCTTGTCCTTTTCTCTTCATTTTTTCTGTTTCTTACCCCCTTTTTGCGCCACCATGGGGGGGGGGCAAAATCTTTGCCCCCTGGATCGACCTATGTATGTTGACTTGAAAAACACTAAAACTTACATGTGGGATTGAAGCAGAGGATACATACCTCATTAATCAAATATTGCGAGCGCGTAGCGCGAGCTGAATTTGATAATAACCCTTTTTTGTGACCCTGAACAGGGTATCTATCTCGCTAAACAGACTTAAAACTCGAAAACATTTTTTTTTTCTGTTATCGTAAAAACGGGATATTTTAATTCAGCCACATTAATTGAAGTTTTTTGGCAGGACATATATTTCACTATAAACAGGCAATGTTGCGTCCCCGGTCGAAAATGAATTTGCATGAAGCCCTCTAAGTTCAAGGTCAATTTGGCGCCCTCGGTTGAACATAAACTTGGCGCCCCCATGTGAAATATAACTTTGCCCTCCCTCCCCTCTCTGAAACATGTATTTGTCGCATTATGGTCAAAATTCAAATTAGCGCTCCCCTAGTTCGAACATCAATTTGGTGCCCCGCTAGATCGAACATCAATTCGGCGCCCCATAGTTCGAACGTCATTTTGGCGCCACCAAATCAACGTCCAGGTCAACATCTCCCTCTTCCGTTTACCATCTCCTTTTCTTTCTTTTTTTTTTCTTTTATCCTCATTCCCCTTCCTTCCTTTCTCTTTCTTTCCCCCTCTTCTTTTCCCCCCTTTCTTCTCTTTCCCCATCTTTTCTTTCCCCCTTTTCTTCTCTTTTTTCTTTCCCTCTTTTCCTCTCTCTTTTCTCGTTTTTCCTCTCTTCCCACTAATACTCTCTCTCTTTTTTCTTCTTCTTTTCCCCCTTTTCCTTACTCCGTTCTTTTTTTTTCTTTCTTTTCCCTCTTCCACTTTTTTTCTCTTTTCCCCTTTACTTCTCCCTTTTTCTTTTTCTTTCCTTCTCCCTTTTTTCTATTTTAATCTTTTTTCTTCTCTCCCTCCCCTTCCTCCCTCTCTCTCTTTCTTCTCTTCTTTTCCCCTCTTCCTCTCTCTCTCTCTTTTCTTATCTTTCTTCCCATCTTTCTCTCTATTTAAATATTCTTCTCTTCTTCCTCTTTTTTTTCCTTCTTTTTCTTCCTTTTCCTTTCTCCTTTCTTTTCTTCTCTTCCTTTTCCCTCCTCTTTTTTCCCTCTTCTTTCCCCTTTTCTCCTCCCTTTTTTCTTTGTCTTTCCTTTCCCCCTTTTCTTCTCTTCCTTTCTCCTTCTTACTTTCTTTTCTATTCTCTTCTTTTCCCATCTTCCTCTTTCTTTTTTTATTCTCTCCCTTTTCCCCTCTTCCCCCTCTTTTTTTTTGAGCTGGTGGTTGGGGGGGGGGGGTGAGGCAGTTCCCCCTCGGCCCTCCATGGATCCGCACCTGATAGAACCCCATGGCCTCGTATCATTTGACCTGTGGACCTCTCGATGACATTTGATATATCTGATCATAATTTTACACACACTGCGGACTATCGGACCCGCGGTCTATCGGACCCGCGGACTATCGGACCCGCGGTCTATCGGACCCGCGGTCTATCGGACCCGCGGTCTATCGGGATGTCCCCGAGCATTCAGGGGGGTAGTTTCCCTGTTGGTCCGTACAGCTGCCGTGTTGGTTCGTGGGGTTCTTGTTGACGCCATGATGATCCGTGTAGAAGACAATCATGTTCTGCCTGCATGGTGCGTTTAGATCCGTGTGTAGATAGATTCCTTGTATTTGTCTTGAGTACAGTCATCAACGCTCATCGACGCCTAATCCAGGGCAAAACTATCCCGGACCTCCCCGGATCATGCCGGCATAGCCGTGTTGATCCTTGAGGATCCCCGTTTAAATGTGACTGGGGTTTTACGCGAGCCTGTCATTGCGTGGTATATTATTTACTATTCCATGTGTTATCATTTATAGGCTGGTGGTTATCCATGAAGCCGGAAGATAGTTTCCTTCGTAGGTTACAACCATTGAACGATGTTGGCAAACTACTCACAAAGAAAGCTCGCTTTGGAACATTCAATAAGAAGACTCTAGGTTTCATTCTGGTCAGTCAATCTTACATTCATTTTTTTATTACTTTTTCTCCTCTCTTTAATTCAAGTTACTTCAATTTGATGCAATCAAATTTACAAGTTCACTTGAATTTAATTCAAATAATCATGGCAATGTGCGGATGAAATACGTCTTGCGAATTTATTTTTCTCGTAACCTCGAGGAACTACTCTGAGGTGTGTTTCAGCCCCCCCCCCCCCCTAACCCGAACAATGCATTTTTTCAAGGTGCCCAATGCGCTCCAGCTCCGGATAAATCATTATAGAAAAAAGTTGTAAAAAATAGCAATACAAATATGACTTATGAATATGACGTCACAATTTTACTGCGCCCTCCCTCAGAGGCCTACTTTAATCTTGATTTTTATAATAATCATACGCATCCCTTTCCTCCACATGGTAATTTTGACAATTGCATTAATTGATTATTTTAATGATATTAGTAATATCTAAAATAGTCATCCAACCGATCATTCATGTTTACTTTTAAGGAATAGTTAGGTCATTAAGTTGTCTTGCTTTTCCATCCTTCTTGCATGGCACAAACATACAAAAAACATGCCAGACAGAATCTATAACCGTATTCACAGATCAATGACAAAAATGAAACAGTCAATCAATATTTTATATTCCGATTCATCTCAGTTTAGCAATCATGACCAGCATGTTCTCGCAACAAACCCAGCCCTGCTTCCGATCCCAGCTCCAACACCAAACACACGGTTGGCAAGGTAACTGAATATAATTATTTACCAAATCACATTTTATTTCATTTTATACAACCGATTTAATGGATACGTCCGGAGTTTTTTTTTCAACATCTAGTTGACCTCGAATGACCTTGATTTTGGTATTAATTACATTGTGGACCTCATAATAAATGAAATATGTCTAAATGATTACAAGATTGAATTAATTTATAAATATGTTTCATGAACATGGAGTACTATCTTATGTGTTTCCATGGCAATAACCGAGTTGGTCACACCCATAATTTACTAAATGGTCCGCTATTAGAATTCTTCTGGCGAGCGTTTCATCAATATTTTCGTCTAACAAGTTGTCAGATGTGACAACTTCCCTTTATTTTGATTGGCTAACAAGCACAGTTCCTATGGTAACCGTTTGATAAAACAGAACTTGTCCGATAATACGTCTGACAACTCAATTCATGAAACGCTCGCCTGATGGCCAATCTTAATGTATTGGGCAAGTTGGGGTCATCATCTGTCGAGGCGTATCATTAACCTGTTTTCGGGGTCAGATTCTAAACATTTCCTTGTAATGAAATCCCAAATTATTTTGTTTTCTGTTTGTCGTTGTTTTGGAGGTGCTTTTTGGGGTTGTCACTTTTTTTAAGCTTGGAAACACCCCTTTGAGTGGGGATATATATATGTTAACATGGTTAAAGTGTCCTTTTTAAAGATAAGTTATATCTTTATAATCAATGCAATTACGTAACTTTTTTCATAGCAGCCCTAGGGCATTTCTAGATAATTTATGATCGATGCTGCAATCTTCTCAATATTAAGTATAATTTTGACGGTTCTCCTTTTTTAGAGCACACCAAGTATTTACGAAGCAGCATGAACGTGAACTTAGGAAGCATCGAATCAAAACAGACGCCATGACTCGTTTTGTCAAAGTTCTTAACGATAACAACCTAGACGGAAACGATAATATCGATATTGGCGAGTTCCGGCGGGCTTGTGCACAGGTCAGAGGACAAACTTAATTTTTTGGCAAAATTACATTAATTTTATTTTGGTATTCCTGATGTATATTTTTTCTTCAAAATGTTAGGGATTAGCCGATTACAGTATCCTTCATTTATCACTCATGGGGGTATTAATCCGACGTTAATATTGCTCTCCTCAAAATTGCTCCTGTCATCATTTCAGGTTTTAAATAATGAATATTGATGAAGTATCATTAAAATTGGGTATTTAGGGTAGTCTTTAAGATTTGGTTAAATGAGGACATTCATCGAATAAATTTGGGCCTGGGCAATGTCATGTTATATAGGAGTTGAATATGAAACAAGATGAGATGAAGAGAAAGGAGTAGGTGTGATTATGTGGGAATGTATAAGAGAGAGGGAGGGGAAAGTGGTAATAGAAACTGTACTATGATGAAAAATAATCAATGTATTTTATTTAGAGACGCACCCGTTATGTGTTTTATATTATAATGAAATAGACATTAATGCACATTTTATGGAAAATGCAGGTCTTTTCAATGTTTAATTACCAATTCTTGCAGACTACTGATTAAAATTGCTTTTTTACAACCCTCAATCTCCCTTTTTCTCATTGCCATCTCCATTTATAGACGAATGAGTTCACATCATCTCACGCGAGGGCGCTCTTTGGTGATCGTTTGATGTCTGCAACAGAAATGTTTGAGCTTCTAGATATCAATAAAGATGGACGGGTAAAAGAGACCTTTAAAAGTTTATTTACAAACAAATTACACAATTCAGGTCGTGTGGTCCAGTAGTTAGAGAACTGGACTCAAAATCGCAAGGTTGTGAGTTCGAATCCTTACTCTGTCATTGTCTCCACTTTGATTTTTTTTAAAGCCCGAGAGTAATATCTGTCGTCTGGTCAGCCACTATGACTGATTAACCTAGACGTAAAATGTTTCCTAGATAATTGGTTATATACCAGCTTGGCGTTTACCAGCAAAAATACTGTCCTGCCGAGTTCTTACGGCGGCTACCATAAGCAGAAACATAATTCAGAGAAATGCACAATTTTCTTAAATGCAAAGCACGTAGGCCTACATGAGTTGTTTCTTCTCTTAAAAGGAGAACATTTCATTTTGCTCTTTTATGATATTCTTCCAGTGTATCGATGAGGAAGTTTCTTGATGATCGAATCTCTGATCTGGTAGCCATTCAGAGTTAAATTTTACTTCTCAAAAAATAAGAGTGTATAATACACCTTCTCCCAAATGGGAGTTTGTTGTACTGTTATAGTTCTTCAGTGATTCATGAAGTTTTTAATTTCTTACAAATCATTGAAGTCGTTCACCGATGTTATCTTCTACGTTAAGTTAGACTACCACGAACTGATGAACCTGGCTGAGTGGAATGGGGTTGGAATTCAAACACATCTCATCGGGGCTGGGCGGATTGATGTTAAGAATCTTACCGAGCTCATCACAAGCCTCTTTCAGTCCCTCGTAATGAATGTTAAAAGATCCTTCTTAGAGGTGAGTCAGTTGGGAATCTTCGCTCCTCGAAGCACGACGGGTTCATGAATAAAGTAAATATATTGAGAATGCCCGTCAACATGGTCAAATGACAATGAACACCTGGGAGGTCTTTGTCGACAACTAGTGAACCGGAACAGCAGTTTCGGAGCTGACGAAAATTTCAAATTATGTCGGGTATGTCAAGATTCCAAGACGAAACTTCAGTTTTGATTCGCCAATTTTTCGACAAAGACTTCTTGGTTGTGCTTTGTCATTTAAGGCATTTTACAATACATTTCCTATGTTCTTGAATCCGTCGTTGGTCGCGTATGAAGCAAAAATCCTAAGTACCAGACCGGGGGCCGTTTCATAAAGATATTCGTAAGTTAGGAGCGACTTTAAGAACGACTGGTGATCCTTTCTTACGCGCTAAACCATGCATCGCCAGTATATTATACCATTTACCACAAGAAAGGATCACCAGTCGTTCTTTAAGTCGCTGTTAACTTATACGAACAGCTTTATGAAACGGCGCCTTGTAGCCCAAGTGTCAAGTGACGTTGCCTACGGGGGATGGGGGTGGGAAATTGAGCGCAATCAGGTGGATTTGAAATCTTGGGAACAGAACCTGAACTTACGTCGTGTGCGAGCTGAATTTTCTTATATACTAAATTAAAAAGTGGAATTTCAAGCACCGTTTGAAGTTTTTCGGTTTTTCGACATCTGACAAAAATGGTTGATTGACAGAGGCGTTGATCGGGGGGGGGGGATAGTTAGTGGGTGCAACGTTAGGACAGTATGTGTGGAGGTTAGGACACCAACGAAACTTTATTACAAAATGTGCTGGTAAACTATGTGTTTAAAAAGATCTTTATTAAGTTTTAGGATCCGAGTATATTGCTGTTAAATTCACATCAAATTTATGGATTGATTTCACCCATGATCATTTTCTGTTTATTGACAGAGCGATGACAATGAACGAACAGTCTTGATCAACACTGTTTACATGAAGTGTCTTGACTTCGATGGCGAACCAGAAGATTGGGACTTCCTCGTTGAGGTAATTCAGCTGTTTATACTACAATTCCTTCATTGACTGATTTTTTTTTTTTATTATTTATCAGATTTATTTCATCTACTTTTGCGTTATTTCATCTAGTTTTGCGTTATTTCATTTATTCCATTGTTATTCTACAAAAACTAGTCGGAGAAAAGTTGAAGGAGGCTCATAAATTGCACTCTTACTATAGTTTCGTTTTAATTCTTCAGAAACGAGAAATATTTACATTATATTGTAATATTTATTTACAAAAAAATAACACAAAAGCAAACTCGCACACCAATACAATATTGCCCCCCTTGATAAAACAACAAAATCGTCAATAAAGGCCGAGGGCTCCCTTTACTCCATTTTCCCCGGCTTTGTAGAAAATTTGTGTACACAACTGCCCCCGCCCACACACCATTAGTCAATTTTAGATCCACCACTGGGGGCTAACCCTGTGGGTACCGTTTCTATAAGACTAACTACAAATGCACCATTTCTATCCAAATTTACTATCGGCCAATCAGGTTGACGGATTTCAGTAGCTTTTAACTGTTATTGCGAATTTGTTATTAAATCAAGTTTAATAAAACGGGTTCCGCATCTTCAATCCTGATTACTAGCATAAAGCATCATTATTATAATCATTTCCGGATTTCTGTATTTTTTTTTCTTGGGAGGGGTTATGGTGTCGTTGAATTCACTTTAAATGTATTTGATTAATTATTCCTTTCTCAATTTCAGCAAGGAAAACGTGCGCTTCAAGCCTTCTTATACCACAAGAGGACGTTGGCAGAAAATGCAAGTCCTGATTCTGGTGGCGAGAAAGCGAACTTTTAATTTGCTGCTGGTATCTCATACAGGGAAATATATATGATCGCCTTTCAGACAGTGATTCTGAGCCATCTTCTTTTCTTCTTGGAAAAAATCTATAAAGTAAACTTTATTTGATCATGTCATTTTCAAAAGGGGTACCGTTTAAAATGTTACTGTTACAATATAGCAATTTATCTCTCTGTGAGTTTAACATTTACTACAAAAAATGATTTAAAATAATTTACAGGGTTTAGGCGAATGCGAAGCATACAGTATGTACTCTATGTTACTAACGTTTTATCAACAAACTTTTTTATATGAACAATAATTCGGATTGTAACTGCAAAAGAGAACTAGAAAGTCACTCAAAATTTAATTGTTGTTGTACTTATGTTTAACTAATGATATTGATACCGATTTTATTGTCATAGATGTCTGAGAAACCAGAGTTAACATGGTTTTTTTTTCTACAATTCTCCAATTCATTTATTTCACATCTCTAAAACACAAACAACAAATAGGATACAATGCATCGAGATCAACCAATAAAAGGATTCCATAATAAAGTAAAATAACAATGAAAATTGTTTTTTTAATGGATAAAATGACAAAATACATAAGATAATGAATGGGATGTGAGGAATTAACAAACAGTCAATAGGCCTATCTAGGCTACTCCCTGATTAACATTAATCTATTAATGTATGATGAAAAACTCATTTGCAATACTCAGTATATGGAATTATGATAATATAATTGCCGTAGAATAAAAAGTTCTTTATTTAATAAAAATAGCAAGTAATTTTTAGAAGTCTGATTACAATACAATACAATATAACATCATAAATATCGACTTTCATTTTCTGGTCTAATTCAAAATCACTTTTATGTTCACAAAATCACTGATCCTTATTAATATCTGCTACAGTTTTTACTGATCCCAAATATTACACTCTAAATCATTCAGTATACCATATTTCGTCGATCGTTTTGAGGAAAAATCATATTTAAGTTTATCACAACATGGAAATAATTTATGTTCCGTCTTTAGTACCTACTACCCTCTTAATCAAAATAAGTCAGAAAAGTTTCATTCTATTTTATATATGTATCTTTGTATGCTTTTATGTTGCATGTATGTATTGTCTATGAATTAGACCCTGTCAATGGCATAAGTATATTGTTAGTATTCTCTGCCATGGACCTGGGTTGAATGTGATACTTCTTTTGCTCAACAAAGATAAAAACAATTAAAATTATCACGTCCTCAGTGAGATTGAGTGAGTGTTAATTTTCCTTGCAAATATTCATGTCTTGTATTTATTCCAGTATTTCCCATAACATTCAGTATGATGCACCCAATTATACATGTAAGTGTATGTTAATACTTAAAGACAAATACACAAAAATAAGAACGTACATTCCACTGCTGTATGATTAAAAGATATCAAATCATATCTAATAACCCGTTTTCCATTTCAAAATCAACATATATATTTATAGGCAGTACGATTTCAAATATTCTCAATCTCAACTAACAACATAACTACTGCACGCTAGGTAAATAGTACTTTTCTGAATATAGCTTTACGTACAAAAATATAGGAACAAATACAACTGCGAATAATTGAGTATCTTCTATGAAACCTATAGTAGCCTGGGCGGGTGGGAGTCACAATGCATGGGATGAAGTAAAAACTTCAGTTTTTCATTCTACTTTATTTAGCAATTTTAGTTTACGCTATTTAGGTATTCTATGCTATTAGATTGCAGCATTATTATGCCACTTACCACTGAGTAATCTACATCCGGGTACTCAAGTCTCCTTAGAGAGTTTTCGCCTCCACGATGCACGACTTATTAAAGAACATAGAAAATGTATTGTCAAATGCCCTTCACGATAAAGAAAAAATAAGAAGGCTTTGTCGAAAATTGGTGAGTCAAAACATCAGCTCCGGACTAACGACGTATCTGCAGTTTTTCATCAGCTCCGAAACTTAGGACGAAATGGTTTTTCCAGTTCTTCGACTTTCGAAAAAGACCTCACAGTTGCTCATTGTCATTCGACGGGTATATTCAATACATTTACTGTGATATTGAATCTGTCCTCGTTGCAGTTTTGCAAACTCCCTACTATAACGATTGTGAGAACCATATATATCACTAATAGCTATCATACAGTATCTCACTGATTTAATGACTTTTCCCCATTCTGTTTTCGCTTATTACTCTAAAACAGCGTAATAAAAGAAACCAACGGTAAAATTAGCGACGCGCATGACGCAAGTGCGATATGATGCGCACTCCCCGTACACATCGGCGGTTCTTCCGTTGCGCGTGTGCACGCGTTCTCCTGGCTATCCCCGTAACATGCTGCGTATCGAATGACGTGCGGAATGTAGTTCTGTTCTTGCGTACCGTGATACAGATGGGCCCAGGGACCGTGCGCGTAAATCGCTACGTCAGCACCCCCGTGTGTTTCGGAGTATAATGGAACAACCGCATCTTGAATGAAATCTTTGGAATCTGAAAAAAAGAAAAGCAGCAAAGACATTATCATATAAGCCTATGGATCAGTAACAAACCACTATCAAGAGTAACAGGAATACGTATTTGGGTTTTCTTTTATAGCGATGTGACAATGTCTATATTCTATGTAAAGGGCCTAATAGGTTACTCTATCAAACTTCTGATGTACAAAATTGTAAGGCTTGGCAGATTACACGAAGAGCGTGACTGTTTTAAGGAAATAAATTTGGTAGAAGCACCTCGACACACAGAGGCTAGCTGAGCATGCGCAAGCACACGCTGTCTGTCGACTATGCTAGTCCTGAACGGTTGATGTTCGGACGTACGTAGTAGTCGTCTGGTAAACGTGTAAATCGAAAAGTCCCTAAAAGATAATGGGCTTTGAACTCACTATATTCTGAATTGTAGTGGTTCGGTCGTTCCCCGTTGGCTATGTAGCTATCAGCAAGACGGATCCCACCAGGACCGTTGGCGTAAGATAATGTCAAGTAAGGTTTATCATCGCTGCCATTGACGTTATCATCATAACCTGAAATAAACAATGGTGACAATTAAAATAACCATTAATGACGTAAATGCTTATCTGTTGACTGACAGATGAATAGTGCCATGAACATGATGGAAGCCAATAACAATAGCATCACTTCAATTCCAGACTCAATTGTTTGATGGTTTGTTTCGAAATCGATTATTTCAATCAATTCATTCATCAATAAACCCTTCCTTGAATCAATACATACCAAATATCGGGTTTCCTCTGCTCGGATATCCGCCCATAACAAAGGCATGCCCGTGATCCGCGGTTACCACAATCAACGTATCGGCACTATCCGTCATCTCGACGGCTCTTGCGACTGCTTCATGGAAGGCTATAGTATCGGTCAGCGCCTTGTTGGCGACACCCTGATGATGGGCGTGGTCGATCCGTCCGCCTAATAATTGAATAAGATAATTATGATAATAATATTATATAGACCTATTATCACTCCATTTTTCCATCTTTATTCCTCTTTTGTGGTTCTTCTTTAGATTGACCCACCCCCGGTGGTCCCATGGTGTTGACATAATTTATTCGTGAAATTAATGATATAACCATTTCAACTCTTAAGGCCCTATAGATGTTTAATGTTACAGACCAAGCAGGGGCGTTCGGCGAGAAGGCTAAATTAGACCTACTAAAATTTTGATGATTCAATTGATCCATACTGTATAAACATGATAAACACCCCTTCCACGCATAAAGCAACGATGGTGCCTCTCTCCGCCGCCTGTAGAACAGACAACACAATACTCACATCATTTTTATTTATTTCACCAGTCTGTATTTTTTATTAATGACCAGTACACCACCTTTGTAACTATTACTTTTCAATCATTCTCAAGTAAAATTTAAAACAATCTGTTTATGCATTTCCGATATTCTTTTATAGTTTTTTTTTGAAATTTCACTAAACACTGAGCTAGATTTTTTTTATAGTTCGTATGTGTTGTAAGTTGATATTTGTACGCAATACTACATGTGGGGTGATTTGCTTCCGAGTGACAGCTTTTTATTATGCTTTTATCACCCCCTGGCCAGCATGTAGCACTGCGCTCCATTCTGTGTTGTTTGCTTTTGCTATGTATAAAAGTAATTTATGTTTGTATCATGATTTGGTCAAATAAGTAAATAATAATAATAGTATTCATTACGTTAATACCTCGGTCACATATGACCTACGGCGGCCGTACGGCGAGTCGAAAACATCCGTTTTATTCATTTTTATTCAAACCACCTATAATTATGTAGCTGGTATAGAACAAATGTTAAAACGGCTGTTTTCGACTTGCCGTACGGCCGCCGTAGAGCAAATGTGACCAAGGTATTACCGACAAAATAGCCTTTGTTCGGTGAAGGGAACAAGGCTATGCATCATATTTATCATCATGTAACTTAAAGTTCATAATACTCAAGAACAGGATGAAATACCGAAATATCAAGTCTCGCGGATAAATTCGGTTCGATTGGTCTCGTGCAAACCGGTTAGTTGTAATCGCTCCGACTTACTTTCTACCATAAGGAAGTATCCGTCTTCATCGTTGCTCAACATGTTGATCGCAAGTTCCGTCATCTCGGCGATAGAGGGCTCACCAGCAGTGTCATTCAATCTGTCAGTCTCGAACTGCATATGGCTCGGTTCGAACAGACCTACAAATAATTAACAGATGTAATTCAAAAAATGTAATTCAAACTGAATGCCCCCACTGGGGACGTTACTGCAGTTTTCATGGCATATTATTCAGATAAAAGTACACTGGTTCTGTGAAAAGAACGGCTTGTTTCCTCTTGCTCAACCATGCAGATTTTCTAATTTCGTGTTGACACAGTCATGACTCTAAACCCATACATTTGGTAACAAAATTTTGGTCCGATTGCCGTTTCGTCAACCGTCACTTAGATTAACCGTAGTTTTGTGACCAGACCAGGGGCCGCGGAACGGTTTTCAAAGTGGGGGGCTGACCATGCAAAAAATCACAATCATATGGTCATTTTTACGTTTTTGTACACGGTTTTGGAAAAAAGTGGGGGCTGAAGCCCCCCCCCCCCCCAGCCCCCACAACCTCCCCCCGCTGCCGCGGCCCCTGCAGACAGTCTAATGTCTTATTCTTGCTCTTGTTGATCATAAATAATCTTAAAAGCTCAAAATATGTTGTTTTGCATGTCAATTTAATTCTCACCTAAGAGAAACTCGGTGGATGAAAGATCGACTTGTTCAAGAGCAGTTTTATTCCACACGTACTGGGACGAGAACAAAAATTTATCTGATAGCCATTGATCGATCAAATTGCGACCGTCTGTTCGGGAGCCTGTGGTGTTCTCGGCAGCGTACTCGGGGTCAAGGGTTGTGTTGGGAAGGAAATTTCTCCGACCACCTCCAAGAATGACCTGAATATTGGGAAATAACAATGAATATAAAATGACCGATACAGGTTTATGATTCAATACTTTACAAAAACGACGATTATCGACAAAACCTTTTCTGTAAATGCAATTTCTTAACAATTTACTTTTTATTGATGGGTGAAAGTCTTTTCTTTGTTTATAACAATGTTTGGTCTAAGCGGATTATACAATGATATTTTGGAGGGACGCTAGAGAGATGATGTTTTACACTTTCTATTTTAACAGTTTAAGGCTCCTAAAACGCCTCTGCAGTTGAATGAATTATTATTAACAGGTACCTGCAACTTTCCTGCAGGAATCCGCCAAGTAGCTTTTTATTGCCAATCCTCACCGATCATCACATTTCATTATGGCCAAAATAATGGGGGATTCGGGAAATTTCAAGCCACTACGAAAAGACGGATTCGACCAAACAAAGCCCGATTCCAGCAAGATCATGAAGATGATGAAGCACAGACTTTTGACAAGTTGCCCTACATATAACAAATCCAGCTTTGATACGGGCCAGTTTAATATTTGAATTGTTATTATGAATCATAGTGTTAAGTATCACTTTTCTTAATGGGGAATTCTGAATAAAGATTTTATTATTATTATTATTTATTCGGCATTTCAAAATACATAAATTACAGTACAATACAAATTACATAAACAATAGGACATACGTGACATAGTACAAAGGACCTGGAATAGAGATGAAGGGGCTGCCTGGGTTAGGAAAAGGTTAACTAAATTACCATGACCCACAGGTCTTCCTTCCAGCACCCCTTTACCTCCATCCAGGTCAGTATAAGAATATAAAAAGAAACATATGAATTAAAAGTATACAACTGAAACTGGCAACAGTTAATTTGGCGAAACAACATATACCATGGATCCATCAGCAATCATCATTTCAATAGATTCATTGCAATATAAATAATAAAAGAAAAGAAAAATAATAACAAACACCATAGGTCTATTTGATGTGTTTTCCTTCAGCAAGAAAGTTACCCACATTATGCTGCACTCAACCCAGGTGAGGTGAATGGGTACCCGGCAGGAAGAAATTCCTCGAATGCCAGAGCGCCTGTAGGCAGCACGGCTATTGCCGGGGTAATAATGATAATATTATTTTTAATGCGCAGTAATACATATAGAAATTGTGCAACGTAAGTGTACAATTATTATAATAAATTGTTATTGTTATATCCTATAGTTGGTGATTACGACCTGTAGATCCCATTCCAATGATGCTCCTGCTTGATTTGGGGGAATAATCTACTTGGGAAAAAATCTCAGTCTTCTTACATTAATAAAGTTGTTTTCCTCAACTAGCTGCCTAGCGATGTCGATACAGCCATCATGAGCCTCCTCATCGGGCACCTGTCCATCATTCTCCCAGTTTCTATCCGGTGAGTGAGCGTACGCGGCCGCTGGGGTCGCATGGGTTATGCGAGCAGTGCTGATTAAGCCTGTAGCTTTGCCTTTTAAATAACATGAAGACGGTAATGTAATTAATAAATAGTGATTTCGTCACAGAGTAAATCAACCTTTTAAATATCGTTTGATAATTGATAACTCTAGATACATTATTATTCATGTAAGAAATGAGATCACATTTGGGTCGTAACCTGACGCCCCCTAAAAACAACTTTTGAGAAAACTGCAACGCATTTAAAGGTGCATGATCCCCCCCCCCCTCCTCCGGCGCGGTTGGACAGTTTTGTACTCGCCGCCATCTTCATTTGTGTGCAGCTGTTAAACATCAGCGAGTCATGCAGCACGTGCACACACAAGGCGTACACGCTACGCTGATTTTGGCTGCATCGGCATAATTGGCACAAACATCTGATGACCTCACATTATGCGGCAAAAGGATGCGGAGCCAACCTGCTAAGATCTTCAAACAGCCGAAGCGTACGCGATCTGAGAATCATCAGAGCATGGGTAATCGGAAAATGGCATCTGCGTACGCATCGTGTAAAGTTGGTGTCAATGGGCAGCTGGCACGACGGCACCGTCCGCAGCGCGTACGTATGTCCAACAGCGCCCTCTGAATACGGGAATCGTGCACCTTTAAATGAATATGAATGAAAATACGACACACGATTGTTAATATATACCTTTACATTTTACATATTATTATCAAAAATCTCTATACACCTAATGCTTCTTGGGAAAAAAATGTGCTAAATTGTGTTCATCGATAGGCCTACTGGGTCACTCGATATTCAGAGAGAAATATAACAAAATGAACAAAAACAATGAACGGAAACATAATATTCATGCAGTAACATCTTTGATATATTTTGTACCTGCTCGGCTCGCCTGGACTAAAACCGACTCCACTTCGCTTCCGGCAACAGACGCACAACTTCCCCTTTCGGCCCCGTCATCGATTCCAACTGTTCCGGCTTTAGCCTTCACGCCGCACAAGAACGCAGTCGCAGTCCCGGCCGAGTCCGCAATCTGTTGATCCGTATTGTATGTCTGGCCGAGTTTAAGGAAGGAGTTAAATGACGTTAACAGTGAATCAATAGTGCAGGTATCACAGGCCTAATTCATTTCCCATAGATTCGTGTGTTAAAGTGGCACTTAAAAAAATTCATTAAAAATATGGAGAAAATTCGAGGGTTGAATGTTTACTACCAGTGGACAGGATATATGTCTGAGATTCCATATCTGACCAGAAAAGGGTACCTCGACCGGCTCATTTTTAAAATAAATCGGCATTTATGAAGACTACACCTGACAGGATCAAATTCATCACTTGAGAGAGTAAAATGGCCCTAATTCTTCCGCCAGTAAAAAAATAGTTCCAAAGTTGTGATATATCTTTCCAATTTGGAAAAAGGAAGTTCAGTAGGTACCCTCCCTAGAATCAGTGTTAGATTGTCAATCATATTCATTCATTTTTGTCAATCAGCAATATCAAATTTCAAAATTGAGCAATGGGTTGGCTCGAATGAATATCTTTGGCCTGCCAGTTGTAGTTAGGCCCGTATGACCTTTATTATTATTTGGCACATGAAGGTTTATTTTTAAATTACCTTCCTGTCTTTTCTTTAACATCTGTACACTCACTTTATCACAAAGAAATGCATGAAATATATACACAACAAAAAAAGTAAGTCCCCCCTAAATCAAATTGCTGTAACTTTTGAACGGAATTATTTTGAGATATGATATTTCGTGGTTTTCAACACTCATTAAGCAACTCCTGGTGAAAAATGAGATTGATCGCTTGAATCATGCATGAGTAATTAAAGATTGAATTAAAAATGACAATTTTTGAAAGTCACAAGAGTCGTTTTTCAGATTGTGCAAATACAAAGTTGGGCAAAAGTTGATTTTAGGTGAATTTTATGGTGTTATGCTGATTTACTATCCATCATTTAGCCACTCCACACACAATTTTGATATCGTATGTTCATGGTTGAGCGAGCACAATGTATTGCAGGGGCCGCGGAAGCGGGGGGGGCTGGGGAGCTTCAGCCACCCCCCCCCCCCACTTTTTCCAAAAGCATGTACAAAAATGTAAAAATGACCACACGATTGTGATTTATTGCATGGTCAGCCCCCCCCCCCCACTTTGAAAACCGTTCCGCGGCCCCTGTATTGTGACGTATCATCATAGGGGTTTATGGTAGTATCTACAACTTGTTAGATCATGTTAAAATTTGAAAATGTTGATGTCTCCCCCGATTATAGGCCCCTCCCCCATTTTAAAATTCTGGATCCACCACTAATTTGTCCATGAATTAAACTGATCATGAGAAATTGTAAGGAAAAGAATACATTTATGCAGTATAAAGAGTTTTCATTCCTAAGATTTCGAATGTGCTCGCTCAACCATGAAAATTTTAAAAGTTCGGAAAGTGTGAGGTGAAAGAAATGATGGATGATAAAAACAACAGCAATTAAAGTCACATTTAAACCGAATTTTCCCCCAATATTTACTTTATTACCCTTTAAAATGAGTCTGTGACATTGAAAATACCAATTTTCCCACTTTGATGCGTGCTCACTCATCCATAAACAAATCGATTTCATTTTTGCACAGAATTCTGCCCATAGGTTGATAAACATTACTGCCAAATGACATTGCTAAAGACAGCCTTGAAAAAAAGTTCCAACATATTGCATAAGGGGTTACTTATTCTTAAACATATGCACCCATAGTGTACAGGCGCGTAGCCAGGGGGGGGCGGTGGGGGCGGTCGCCCCCCCCAAAACGTCCCCAAAAAGAAAAAAAAAGAGAAGGGAAAAAAGAGAGGAGAAAGGAAAAAGGGAAGGGAGGAAAGGGAAGAAAGGTAGCTTTGTGTTTTTTTTTCTTTTTATTCTTTATTTTTTTCTCAACAAAAAGAGAAATTCCTTCACTCTTGCTCTAAATTTATATGTGAATTTTGTAGCTTTGTGTTTTTTTTTCTTTTTATTCTTTATTATTTTCTCAAAAGAGAAATTCCTTCACTCTTGCTCTAAATTTATATGTGAATTTTGCTTCCGCGCTGTGCGCGGTTAAATGACAATATTGAAGTTTTCCATTGTTTCCCCCACCCTTTCTCTAACCCTGTTTTTCCACCTCAGCTATATGTGTTTCTTGTCAGTTAAAGATCAATTGTATGCATTAGGGCATGGAATTAGAGTAAGGTTAGGCCGAACTATATGAAGTTATCTTTTTTTTAATTGATTGCGCAACTTCTGGTCGGGTCGGCTCCGGGCGGGTAGAATTTTTATATAAATTTCTGCCGTCACCTCCATAAAGTCAACTTCTCCCGCTTTTCAGCTCATAACTAAACAACCATAAATAAACCAAACAGGTTCCTAATTTTAAAAGAGGAAGGTATAAAATTCGTGTCGTATTAAATAAAAAAGTACAAAATTTTTAATCAAATTCTATTAAATTTCATGTCATTTTCCTGCACATTCATCCCCTGTCCTGTTTTGCGCACTCAGTTTGAAATTTTGAATGACACTTAATTTTCTTTATAATTCAAAATGAAGCGCTTCAGGATAAGTCAAAGAAATTAGGCATCCTTTTTTTATATAATTTCAATAAATTACAGAAGTTTCAACTTTTTGCGCACTATTTTCCTTGTAATGAAGTTCAATAATCTTAGAAAATCAATTGAATTAGAGCCGATGGGGTATTTGAGATATCTGCATTTGATGAAACGTCCGCCCTTTGAAATGTCAGAGTTTCATTGCTCTGCGCGGGGAGGAATATCTTCCTCCCGGCATATAGACTTCTTCTCCTCTGTTTTGCGAGTTAAAGATATGCACTGTCGCTAAATTGTTTGTAATCAAATCTGATCTTTCCAAGGGAAGTATTCAATATATCTTTGAGAATACCCTTTTCTCGGCGGGACCCTTTTCATGGTGCATTTACCGCCCCCTCCAAAATGAAATCCTGGCTACGCGGTTGATAGTGTACACAAGTCTATGAGAGAGGAAGTCAAATTTTTAACAAAAATAAAATGAGGGTTTGTTTCAGTTATATCATGAAACTTCGCACATGGCTTCAGAGTAACACTATCCAAAAGGCGCGCACACCAAAATAACGTTTCAATACGGCACAGAGTGGGGCCAAGGCATTGAACTTTCTTCTCATTTGCATAATTTTCGAATATTGTGTGCTCACTGATGCATTAAACATCGGGATTTTCATAAAAATCAAATCAAATGAACTATGCAAGGAGGTTTGTGACAGATATCCATAGTTACAAATTGCATTTTTTCCAATAACGTAAAAAAGAGCTAATCACATTCCACATGTTCATCCAAGCGTGAATGTGTAATTAAACGCCCTTGAATCATTGAAGCATGTTAATTGGTCATGAAAATAACAAAAAAGTTGAGAAAAGATCATTTTCAGTTACCAAAATGAAACAATACATGCCTATGATATTTGTAAATCGTATTTTTTGTTTTCAATAAATGTTCATTGAACCGTGAAACGATGAATATTGTTGAAGATACTCTTCCCAAAAATAACTGTCATCATATTCTATCATTTTTATTGATAGAAATGTGTACAAAATCCAATTATAGCAAATTTGGACTTGTGTTTATTCAACCGTAAAATTTAGCCAAAAAAGTTGTATCGTCTTTTAGAAAGTACCTTTTACAAGCCTTCTGACTATTTTTCATGATGAGAATGTGGAATTAGTTCCAATAAAATGGAATCAAAGTAATGATATTTGGCTTGTGACTTTTGAAAAGTGACATTTTTGCCTTTTGACGGTGCTCACTGAAGCATGACGTAAAATACGTCCATAACATTTACTCAGACGATAGCTTATAAAATTACCTACACGCTCATGTAAAAATATATTTAAAAATCGCATTGGTTCGGAAATTATTGATGTTTGTTTAAGGGGGGACTTACTTTTTTTGTTGTGTATACATATGTGTTATGTAATGAACAATTTTAATGTTACTCCTGTATGTCTAGTGCCCTATGGATTTACACACATCCTATACCTGCCTATATATGTAGTTCAACAATGAATGGATGCAATGTAGGGCCCAAAATCCTATAATGCAAAATTGTAGATATGCATAGTGTGCATATCTGGATGCAAGAACTGCCCACAATATAAATACCAGATTTACATGAGTTAAATGAGATAACAATAAAAAGAAATGAGAATTAATATACAAGCATACTATACATTCACATCTTCCTATGACAAGGGGTGTAAGAGAGAGAGGGGGAGAGAGGGGGGTTAGATGGCTTGTATTCTAAAGGGATGGGGGCTAGTCTGGCTAGAAATAAGTAAAAGTTAGAACAAGATAGCAGTAGCACTCCTTCTCAGCCACCCCCTCCCCAGACATACTTACTCTGCTTACTCTACCCCCCCCCCCCCCTCTTTCTTGAATCCACCACTCTTCAGTCAAATTCTAAAGTTCTCTCTTCTCCATCCCTTTCCCACGAGCCATTTTCCCAATTGCAATTGATCAAGGCTTATCTAATGTTTAGTGTAACCTGTAATGGGTGCTATCAGTGGCGTACCTAGGATTTTCCACGGGGGGGCAAAACCGCCCGCCCAAAAATTTGACAAGCGACAAAAAAAAAAAAAAAAAAAAAAAAAAGGTCTTCGATCACAAATAAAAGATTTCGTTCCAGGAAAAAATTGACAAGCAAAAAAAAAAAAAAAAAAAAAAAAAAAAAAAGGTCTCCGTAGGTACGCTAGTGGTGCTATACACGATAACAGCAGCGCTCGTTGGTATACGAAAACACACGAAAACATGCAACACAGAGACTACGTTAGCCCAAGTTACACAGCCTAGCCTAGGTATACAAACACAAAGGTACTAATCACAATTCATTACCTGATATACCCCCTATACAGCCTTGCATATAGCCATTAAGTCAGTTTTTGGACCTCATGATGATTGAAACATGTATACTAGTGCAAATAATTTGCTACTGAAGAGTTTGGGCAGGTATTTCATCCACTAGGGAATTCCCCTTGTAGGCTATAGTCAAGGTCATTATAGGTATCATACACAGGCCTAATTCATTTCCCATAGACTCGTGTGTTAAAGTGGCACTTAAAAAAAAATCATTAAAAATAAGGAGGAAATTCGAGGGTTGAATGTTTACTACCAGTGGACAGGATATATGTCTGAGATTCCATATCTGACCAGAAAAGGGTACCTCGACCGGCTCATTTTTAAAATAAATCGGCATTTATGAAGACTACACCTGACAGGATCAAATTCATCACTTGAGAGAGTAAAATGGCCCTAATTCTTCCGCCAGTAAAAAAATAGTTCCAAAGTTGTGATATATCTTTCCAATTTGGAAAAAGGAAGTTCAGTAGGTACCCTCCCTAGAATCAGTGTTAGATTGTCAATCATATTCATTCATTTTTGTCAATCAGCAATATCAAATTTCAAAATTGAGCAATGGGTTGGCTCGAATGAATATCTTTGGCCTGCCAGTTGTAGTTAGGCCCGTGTGACCTGCAGTTACCCATCGACATCAAAAAGCTGGATGGAGCTCGTTGTATGCTGCCGCATGCACGATCTTGAAGCTACTGGTAAAGTACTCCATGACACAATATGGGGCCATGCATCTGCGCATATACGCTACCGTACTCCTTCTTGGTGGTTTTCTTTTTTTTCTGACTAAGCAGCATAGGTTCCATACTGCAATATGATTGTTATACATTGCGAGTGCTCGTATAGAACATTCATGTTCGCTTTCGTGTGTTTTCGTTCGGCGACGCGTACGGGGCAATCAGCGACGCAGAGGTGAATGAATACGTGTTCCAAGGGCATGAGAGGTGATAAAACATACATCCGCCGCGTATTAAAACCATCGCTTGCCACCTTTCGCAATCCTCACGGACGCTAATATTAGGGTCCCCTAACACAAAAGTTAACGCTTAATCATACACTTGATTTTTAAGATTGATTGTACATTATAGTCAATAGAATCAAACGTAGAAAACTGCTCTACAATCAATGCTAAGCTTTGTGTTACAGGGGGGTTACAGGCCCTACAGATCTGCTTTTCGTGTGCAAAATTCTTTCCCGCGACACCCGCACCATACATGCATGTACATTACGACTGATGGCTGGAGATATTCGAAATGCAGGACCTACAATAGATTATGACATGGATAAGAAAGTGGTTTTTCAAACAAATCGAGTTCATATTGAGTGAGGAAAAGGTACTGAATTAAGGCTTAGATATAGATCATTACAGTCCATCGAATCGATATTGCATTTAATGTGGATTATTGGTGGATCTCTGGCAATTGATTCAATGGGCCAAATCACCTCTCCAGCCGAAACCATTTCGCATGCGTTGATTATGTACACAGCATGTATACGTCTGAACACGGGTTTTTTCTTTTGTTTACTCCTACACAAACGATATGCCTCTAGCACACAATGTAACGGGCATTATGTTTTACTTTCCCCAGAAATAGGGGATTAGATTCGAATTCCCGGGGGGGACCACTTCCATTGATGAGTGGATACCAGGCACGACCATGCGGTTTCGAAAAGCACCCTAAACAAGGGAAGCAAGGCTTTTCCAGATTATGAAAATGCATCTCTTAACAAGTATTTAGCTTGTGAAACCCTACAAGTATTGAAAACATATCCTCCTTTTCAGTATTTTAAACATCGTTTTTGACACCCTTATAACGTTACATAGGCTTATACGTAACGTACTTGCCCACTCTTTCCCTTTTTACGCGTGGTCGCGCCTGGTATCCACTCTTCAATGGAAGTGGGCCCCCCGGGCGGCCTCTCCAGCTCTGGGAGGAACCAAATGTGGCTTTGGAAAGTCGTCCTAGATCGGATATATCGCTGTTACCATAGTAGCAACCAGAATTTTGCACACGAAACGCATGTTGAATGTTTCCGTTGAAGATGCGAAAAGAAAAAAATCTCATGTCACACAATTTGCATTGCAGGACAGAGTTTTACGACCATGACGACGGGCCCAAAAGTCTCTTCCAAAATCAACTAACGTCGTAAATAAGCGTTCGCATTCTCCAACGAAAGGTCGGGGCTTTTGCAACTTCAACGCAGCCGCCTGTGTGAATAGCCCTTGTGTGTGTTTTATCAAAATTTGTCGTGATTTTTTATTAGCTCAGAAGCACTGTTACCATGGTAACTGTCAGATCAAACATATTTTGTCCGACATGTTTTTTTCTGAAATGTACGTAGTCCTGTTTATTAACATTTATGGAGACAGATTGCTCTTGGTCTTCACTTTCAAGTTTGCCCGAGGCCTGCCAGACAAAGCAACAAGCGATACATTCTCTTTAAAAAAAAACCGCGTCAAATTTGGTAAGTTTGCCCCTTGGTGTACTTCGACCGCGCTGTCTCACCTTCGACAGGGCCACGTGTGGAAAATCATCCCATGCCAAGGAGTCCTCCTCACCAGTCTCTCCATTCAGCTGACCCCGAAGGATTCGGGCAGCGGTCGTGGAGGTGATGTCCATGCCGTCTCCTAGGAAGAAGATGACATTTTTCGCGATGCCTCGGTTCTGTTCGCGATTCAGGGCATTCCGGAGTGTTGTCTGGGCTTGGTTGTTCCAGAATGCAGCATCTGCAATTGATAAGCGAAAATAATATATCTTGACATAAATTATGAGGGGAGCCCTGGTCACAATCATCTCCTGAGGACTTCCGATTCAGAGGATTTAAAAAACCCTAATTAACATTAAGTACATGAAGGAAGCAATGGTATATATAAAAGCCCATAAATGGATACTTATCAACCACGACCACAATATTCAATGACAGATTAGATCTTTTTGGTACGAGGGGGATTCGAACGTACCGACCCCCATCTCCCGCATGATTTAAGAATAGGGGTTCCCTGGTTTTTATGCTTATAGCATACAGACGTCTTTCCTCGTGACGCAATCACACACAAAAACATTTGTGTCATATCAAATTGATGGCAGTCGCTTATCACATTTATACAATTATCAATAATTTTTCTCGTTTATTTTCTTCCCTTAAAATGATATGTCTGAACTTGATCCTAAATGACACGGCATTATTCACCGTATCAAGTTTATCCCAAGTGCGAAATTGCTGTTTGATTACTGTTTTCAAGTTTGTAAATTTTGACCCTCATGGTCCCCCATATTCCTTACTTGAGGGGTGTGTTATTTCATTTCACACGAATTTAATGTGGCTGGTTATTTGATTGGTGCTTCCAGCTACTTAAACTCTCTTTGAAAACGCCTTTAGTATATGTTTATTCCCTTGACGCATTATACTGGAGATTTACATTACTGATTCGGCTGTATAATTATAGGGTCGCCTTTTGAGGCACTTTAGGATTTACATAATTTATTCAAGTTTGATTACTTTGGGTCAAACTTTGTAAGTTGTAATGAAAAGAGAGTACAAACAAAGACACAATCGAAAGTCGAGGTAGACTAAAACAGACACCAGCTAAAGAAAGTGCAAAGAGAGATGGTACTGATATAAAAAGGTTAGGGACCAATAATTAGATGACCTGTTGCACTCTGAAAGAATCACTTCATATCTATCTTGAAATGGGTGTTGCAATAACAGAACAATCCTTCCTCCTTTTTATCACTTATCACCCATTATATCCTCTTATTCATTGATTTGATAAAGGCAATGTACTACAGCTACTTCGGAAGGTTTGTATCCAATTGTTCTATAAAAAAAAGATTCTCTAACTCTTAATAAAAATCATATTCAAAATCATGACTAGACCCACGTTGTATAGGCCTGCTCTCAATTTTGTCTTATTACCGTTTTTCCCAAATACCCAAATATCATAGTGACTAGGTCTAATTTAGTGTCATGCATGCAGAGATGGTCTCAATTCGAGTTCGTCTACTTATAATTATAGGGGCCTTGGTTAATAAGTTATACCATCGGGTATACCATGGGTACCGACAGGAAGTAATTCAAAAAAAAAGCTGTGTGCACCTGATAGGTAGCCTAGCTTAGCCGGGTAATAATAATAGCAGGGCCCGCTGGGAGAACAGTTTTCGGAACTGAAGTGGCTACCCTGGGTAAATATACCGTTATTATTATTATTAGTATTATTATCGACATGATAGATATAAAACAAATAATTAGAATACACATGTATTAGAGCAAGTGGATAGTAGACGAAAACTGGGAAAAAAATATATGAATTGGGGAAACGACATCAGTGGCGTAATGAGCCCAAACTTTTTAGGGGGCCATATATGAAGTATCGGGCAAATTTTTTCAAAAGTTGTGAGCACAAAAGTCACCAAGTGCATTTGCACAAAATCCTTCAATTTCACGTCAGAAAATGCAAAAGCACCTCCATGACAAGCTCGATCGCTTTGCTCTCTAAACAAAGCGTTGTGGCGTGTGCCTTTAATCCAAACAACATGTGAAGTTACAAATTGATGCAGAGGTTTGTGGTTCGAGCCCAGGTCACGTCTTTCGGATGGTAACGTTAAAGGTCAATCCAGACCTAAATAATGATATCTCATCGATACACGTATGATAAAACTCAATTACACATGCAACCTCGCTTTCGAGTTAGCTTCGAAAAGTTTTAGGCGTTTTGCCCCCCCCCCCCCGGAAAAAATAAACACGACCATATGTATCTTCTTACTAGTAAACATTAACTTCTTTTAATCCTTTACCCAGAATGCAACACTTTGATGGTGTAATGTCATGATATGTAATCTGACCGTAATGTTATGATCTGGTTGCCCTTAACCAGTTAACCATGTTCACAATATTCATAACGCAAAATAACCTCGACTGTGACCTACACTCACGTGTTTCCAAACATAGCCATTATGCCACAGTTGTTGTTGGCCTACCATATTCACAGTGCATCGTTTAACAATGATATGATCTGTGTAAATGCCGTGGCCGAGTGGTCTAAGGCACTTGAAAGCCTGTGGTTCGATCCCCGGCCAATGTACTGCATGCCCGTGAGCGAGGCATTTAATCAACAATGGACATTAATCCTACACTCAAATAAATGAAAAATGCTATGTGTCCGCTTGTTTGTTTGTTTGTTTATTATTGTTTTCAAGACTACTCATCTGCATGTCATCACCTTTGTGATATTTGTGCAATTAGCGACAGCAGATGCTAGAATACAAGCGGAAGGATCCAGGTTGAGGGTTTCCTAATTGGGTGGGACAATTTTATTGATTGGTAATTTATAAATAAATGAAAAATGCTATGTGTCCGCTTGTTTGTTTGTTTGTTTATTATTGTTTTCAAGACTACTCATCAATTTTGTGAGATTTGTGCAATTAGCGACAGCAGATGCTAGAATACAAGCGGAAGGATCCAGGTTCAGAGTTTTCATAATTGGGTGGGATAATTTTATTGATTGGTAATTTATATATTTTTTGATAAAAAAAGGGGGAAATTGTCCGCCAAGAAAAATTTGACAAGCGGGAAAATGGTTTATCGCTACGAAAAAGATGATAACTTACCCCAAAATAGTATTATTTTTAAAAATGTGTTTAAAAAACGAATAAATGAATGCTTTAGAGTAATTTGGACTAGACTACCCCGATGATCTTCTAATTCATAGACCTACTGATCCCTTCCAATTCTAACTAATGAAACCTTCTTTTTCGACATCTTATGTTGCTTCAATTCAGATAAAGAGCCAGGATATTTTTCTAGAACGGATCTTTAGACGGATGACACGACATTTGCTCCTAAGACATTTTCTCCGGCTTTAAATGTAGAATTAGGATTGTAATAGTCTTTGGTTCAGAGCAGTGTAAACATGGGGGTAAGGATTAGGGTTAATTTAGTTTTGGAGGTTAGATTTTATGTTTGGCTTGACGTGCAGATTTCCCATCGGAGCAAATTGTTGTCGCCAGAGCAAATGTCACGGAACCATAAGACAGCCTATAAACTAAGGTGACGTAATTTTTTTCCTCAATTGAATAAGAGGGACTCAAAAATCTTATTTCGTCCTTGTCCTTTCCCTTGTTTAATCATCTTTGTATTCGGTACTTTAAATCAGGGGATGGGCGACTGTAGTCTGTAGGCCACCTAATTAAACTATAGCACTGATCTGGATTTTTTTTTAAGTATTAGAGTATCCAAATCAGTGCTGCAACTCCCCCCCCCACATGGGCTTCAGCGCAGAGGATTATCTTTTGTGTTAGGGGGACGCGACAGTAGATACCCCCCCCCCCCCCATAAACAAAGGAAAGTCCTCTGCGCTGACGCCTATGCACCCCCCCTCCCCGTAATGCCTCTCCCGTTTTTAGTCAGAGATATAAATATAAATACTATTTAAGAATAACAAGGGCAAATTAATCGTCATATGGCTTTCGCTTTCTAGCGACAGGATGCAAAACCAAAAGGGAGCGGTTGAATTTGACATTGTAGTCTACATCTTTGAAAATATAGGCCAAATAAAACTGGTTCATAATTACAGACAGGAAAGGCATAAAAATTATATTAATATAGAATACATCAGTAATAGACCCATCCCCCAACCCGGCCCCGATCCGGCACGTAACCATGGTAACTGTGCTTATAACCACATGTTTACCACCATTGTGAAAACCCTAAAAAAAGGCCATTATACGCAATCAATATAAACACAAAAATATAAGATATGAAATATACGTTGATACAAAATAACAGTTACGAGTATATCATACAGATTGTTTAAATCAATTAAAGAAACAAAATTCTAGTTAATTAATATTAATCACAGTATTATGCCAGTGCAATGAATTAAATAGCATATGTTGATCAGGATTTCCAGAAGAGATACCTAGACATTTCGATAGCGGTGGGGCAAATATAGGCGCGGTGCCAGTGGCAAGTTGTCTAAGGCGCCCGACTACACATAATGAAAGTCCGGGGCTCGATTCCCGGCACGGCCTTTGACCGAGGCGTTTTTCTGAACATTGCTCTTTTATCTTGCATCAAATTAATGAAAATGCTTTGTGCATTATTGATAACAACGTGTAGAGTAAAGGTGTTTTATATATATATATATATATATATATATATAACGAGAGAGGCGTGGATATATGTACCAATCGCTTTGATCATTGTTTATAATATATGTGTGAAGAGTAGAGTAGAATCAAGGATGAAGCAAAGTATATACTATGTTGTAAAGCTTTCGGCCCTGGCCGACACAACCCTAATTCAGAAGAATTTGCTATGACCCATGTCAGGTAATAATTCACCTTACTTTTTATTTCTGTTGAGTATGATCCTTTGTTATTCCGTGTATTACCATATGATTTCTCTTAATTTGCTATTATTTACATTATGTTTGTTCTGTTGCTTATTCTATGATTTGCTTTATTTGTTTTGTTTAGCAAATAAAAACTGAAGAAGGCCAGGGCCGAAAGCTTTACAACATAGTGTATACTTTGCTTCATCCTTGATTCTACTCTACTCTTCACACATATATATATATATATAATAAACACAAGTTCACAAGGTTGACTGGAGGTTCATCAAATTTAATATATATATAATTAAAAGGTGCATGACGATACCCCTTTCCTCAATAATTATTGATAGGCGTTACAGAGAGAGATGACCTGGGCCCGTTGCCAAAATAGGAGTTGTGTTTAAACGCAAGTCAAAACATCAAGCGCAAGTAAAGAAATGCTCGCTTTTGATTGGTTGAAAATCGAGATGCGTTTGATTTTATATAGAGTTCCGTTTGATTACAACTCTTTCTGCAACCGGGCCCAAATCGATCTATTTTTTTAAATCTTCTTTCGTCTACATCCCTTACTTCTTCTTTTATTTGTTTTTGTTTACTAATTTTACATTAAGAAAATCATAGATGCGATTTCCCTCCCCCCCCCCCTCCCCCTCCCCCGACCTATGGGTCCACCCCTCTTACCTTGGTTCGAAAGGCTGAATCTACCTTGAGCTGTGGTGAGAGCTAGAAGAGCGGAAAGGGAAAGCAGAAGCACCAGATATGTTGTCATGATCTCTGCCGGTTCACCGGGGATGAATCCAGAATAACGAAATACAGTGTGAAGCTAGAAATCGAATCTGATAAAGGCGGTTCTTTCCTCCCCACACTGATTTCACTAGGATGATCTCTTTCAAAAGCTTCAGGTTGTTCGAATGAGAACACTCTTTTGGGAAGAGTGCGTATTGGGCAGCTTCGACTTCATTAATCCACATGCAGTTGAAGCAAGTTTCACTGCTTGATTACCCTCGCCATCATCTCTTTGTATTTCGTCGTGATCACTCCCCGTCTTGGCTTTTCAGAGTCTGAAAGCGGGCTTAAAGCTTGATAATGGTAATGACGGAATGGTAGTCACACCAACGAAACCGACTCCAAACCGACCGATGGTATGTCATTGCAAATAACGTAATAGCTTTGATCGGTCCGGACGAGGATTTGCCGGTGTGACCTCCCGGTTTAGGTGTCTCTGTTCTCAGCCTATTGTTATTATAGTAGAACTTTGAACGTTGTTTGCTGTTACCTAGGGATACCCAAGGAACATTCTGAAACGCAGGTATATCATCATGATCATGCTTCTATAACATTCAACTTAATATACTTTCTTGTCATTATTTTAAAATTATTTGATCACTTTGTTCCATTAGTTGGCCCATTGTATTACAGCATTTAGTATTTCGTGAACGTTCCCATTCGTAAACTACATTCGGGAGTTTTTGAACCGCAACACAGGACGCTTTCGAGAATATAGATAATGTATTGTCAAATGCACTTTATGACAGTGAGTAACAAAGTATCAGCCATTGTCGAAAATTGGTGAATCAAAACAGCAGTTTTGTCCTTGACTCTCGATAAACTACATATTTGCAAATCGTATACGACGCAACTACTGTTTCGATACTCCGATTTCCGACAAAAACCATCAAGCTTGTGAATTGTGAATTGACTTGCATTTTCAATTCATATGAGGTTTTCTAGGATTCGTCCTGCTTTGGGATGTGAAAACTCCTTAAGAACTCGGTGTGTGTACTCGAAGTTTGCTGATTGTTCCAGGATTAGGCTTTTTGTATAAATCTTAGCCTACCCATAAATTCAGCTTCGTACCAAGCTCTATAAATTCTGAAAGCGAATTCATGCGATTTAAAGGT
Source organism: Lytechinus pictus (assembly GCF_037042905.1). Lineage (NCBI taxonomy): Eukaryota > Metazoa > Echinodermata > Echinoidea > Temnopleuroida > Toxopneustidae > Lytechinus > Lytechinus pictus. The sequence continues at coordinate 11,414,695 of NC_087258.1, read as the reverse complement.
TTCATCATGGAGTTATCTGAAAGTTGTTCCCCATATGGTTTTATAAAAGGCCTTATAACGTAAGATGAACAAAATAGGAGAATAAAGAGGAAAAGAAGAAGGAAAAAGAAAAAAGTGGGAAGAGAGAAGGAAAAAGAGAAGAGGGAAGGGGGAAGGGGGCGCCGAATCGATGTTCGACTTAGCGGGCGCCGAACTGATGTTCGACTTTGGGGCGCCGAATTGATGTTCGACCTGGGGGCCGAATTGATGTTCGACATAGAGAGGCGCCGAATTGAAGTTCGACATAGGGGCGCAGAATAAATCTTCAACCTGGGGAGGGGCGTCGAATTGATGTTCATCCGAGAGGGGCGCCTAATTGATGTTCGACCTAGAGGCGCCGAATCGATGTAAGGCATACGGGGACGTCGAAATGATGTTCGACCTTTACTTGGGGGTGCGCCGAATTTATGTTCGACCTAGAAGGATGCCGAATTTATGTTCGACATAGGGGCGCCGATGTGATGATCAACCGAGGGAGAGCCGAATTGATGTTCGACCTTGGGGGCCGAATTAATGCTCGACATAGGGGCGCCGAATAAATCTTCAACCTGGGGAGGGGCGCCGAATTGATGTTCTACCTATGGACGCCGAATAGCTGTTCGTTCCAGGGGCGCCGAATTGATCTTCATTCTAGGGGGCGCCGAATCGATGTCATACCAAGAGGTGCCGAATTGATGTTCGACCTAGAGGCGCCGAATTGATGTTCGGCATACGGGGGAGCCGAACTGATGTTGGACCTTGGGGGTGCGCCGAATTGATGTTCAACATAGGGGCTGAATCGATGTTCAACCTAGGGGGTGCCGAATTGATGTTCAACCTAGGGGGCGCCAAATTGATGTTCGACATTGGAGCACCAAATTGATGTTCGACATAGGGCGCCAATTTGGTGTTGGCCCTGGGGCGCCAAATTCATATTCAACCTAGGGAGGGGGCGCCAAATTCCTATTCGACCTTTAGGGCGCCTATGTCATGTTTGACCTGGGGCGCCAAATTCATGTATCGGATGGGGGGCGCTAAACTCATGTTTCACATGAGTTTGGCGCTAGCGCTTGCATCAAATGCTTAGTTAGATGCCCATCCTGTTCATGATTACCAAAAGTGCTTAAAAAATCAACATTTTATGTCAGAATATTAAAAAATTTCATCTCGCTCTTCGCGCTCGCCTCGATTGTTTAGTTAGGTGACAATCCTGTTCATAGTTTGGTTTTTTTTAAGTGCTTGAAAAGGGATTGAGCATCGTCAACCTGGCGCTGCACAGCGGCTGCCGGGCTCACGATCGATATTGGCAAAGCAAATTTTCGGAGTATTTCATAATAATGAAATATGGATTTTCATCTTTTTCTTTTCATCTTTTTTTTTCATCTTAGAATGTCCAATGTTAGGCCTTAATATAAAAAAATTTCAGCTCGCGCTTCGCGCTCGCATAAAATATTTCATTACATACTCATCCTGTTCATGATTACCAAAATTGCTTAGAATGTCCAAATTTTAGGTCAGAATATCTTTTTCGGCTCGCGCTTTGCGCTCGCATAATTGTTAAGATAGATTCCCATCCTGTTAATGGTTACAAAATGTTCTTAGAATGCCTAGTTTTGGGTCGAAATATAATCATTGTTAAGCTCGCGCTTCGCACTCGCATATAATGATTTGTTAAATCTCACCTGTTCATGATCAACAATAGTGCTTAGAATGTCCAAATTGTATGTCAGAATATCAAAAATTTTCAGCTCGCGATTCGCGCTCGCATCAATTGGTTAGATAGATACCCATCTTGTTCATGGCTGCAAAAGGTGCTTACAATGATCAATTTTGTGTCTCGAAATATCAAAAAAAATTCAGCTCGCGCTTCGCGTTCGCCTTAAAAGAATTGTAAGATACCCATCCTGCACATGATTACCAATAGTGCTTAGGATGTCCAAAGTTTAGGTCAGAATATCAAAATTTTGAGCTAAGGCTCGCATCAACTGTTTAAATATACGTATATACCCATCATGTTCACGGTTACAAAAAGTGCTTAGAATGTCCGATCGGGGAACATATAGATAAATACATTTTTCGCCCCCCCCCCCCCCCATTGGCGAAAGTTGGATTCCTCCGTGGTAAAGAAATTACAGCTCCCGCTAACATAATTTTTGTAAGGCCTACTCTGATTAAACTAAACTAAATTGAAACCCCAAAATACTTAAATTCTATGCTTTCTGGTCGCATTTATTCTTTTCAAACAGTGGTATTACAACATATTCATGGATATTTTTTCGCCCCCCCCCCCCATTGGCGAAAGTTGGATTCCTCCGTGATAAAGAAATTACAGCTCCCGCTAACATAATTTTGGTAAGGCCTACTCTGATTAAACTAAACTAAATTGAAACCCTAAAATACTTAAATTCTATGCTTTCTGGTCGCATTTATTCTTTTCAAACAGTGGTATTACAACATATTCATGGATATTTTTTCACGTGATTATGAAATAAGATATTTCAACATGCATTTAAGGCACATATGTTTGCCTGGCGGGGCGCGCCATTTTTCGAAAGGTTTGCAGGGGTTCCAAAATTAGTTCGGGCCCCCGGGTTGCGCCTGTGTATAGACTCCCAACTTTAAGTTTCTCACTTATATTAGGGAATAATTCTACCCAAACTGCTTCTACAGTATTATTAGTTAGATCATTTTCTATCACTATGATGAATATCATTTTTTTATGTACTAGCATACTCCACCTCCTCTCATACCACCCATTCTATCACGTCCTATCATCAACAGAGATGCATATATTGATGCACCCTACACCGTGTATAGAAGATCAGAAGTGGCTGGATATATCATAATCATTCAATAGCAAAAGATATACAATATTAGATTATTGTGATCAAACGCATGAGAATACATTGGTGGTAGTTTGATACATAATTCATTTATATTTTATAAGAATGGAATAAGCTTCACAAAACAGAACAGAAATCGTCAAATATGGCCCTACTTCATTTTGTACTCTATTGACACTGATAGCAGATCTGGCGAATAAATTGCGCTTGATGCTTATACTATAATTATTCTTTTTAAAAGGCAAATCTGAACTACTCCTTTGCTGTCAATAAACGTGACCTCATGCTCTTCAAGCATCAATGCATGTTCACAAAGTCATTGTTCACGGCAATATGATTATTATATTTCAACGCTGCCACTGTGCACAGATTTTTGTGCATTCATCAAAACAGGTTTTTATCTTGCATACTACGATGGAGCACTGGTGTATACAATTTATTCGGAACTTTGCTTACATTTTGATCACAGGATTAATCTGAGTTTAACTACTGCCACCTCATGCACCCGGTAGACTGAAGGGACATTACCTATCATGTTTGCGTTGACATCATCCGCTTATTTCAGACAAGGAAACAAGAGGAGAAACCGTTTGTAATATTGATCATTAATATTCAATAGACAAACTAGATACCATCACGTAAAAGCCAAGGTTGACCTTCATGACTGTTAAATGCCGGACTGAAGCCACTGTGACGTGTATAAATCTGCTTATCTTGTTAAGGGGATATCTTGTTTCTGTGAGCATGTGGTCGATGGTAAACTGCTAATAATAACAACAATCCCGAAACTTGTATATTTTGGATGTTTTAATTGCAAGAAATTGACTTTGCAATGCTGAATATCACATATTACCGGCGGCGCCTTCGCCTTTGGCCGGTTCTTACGTGCATGTTCTTGGTTGGTTTCACCATCGCATTCGTCACGAGATCCAGAGTTGAACCCGACACTGTGAACGAGCTGACAATCAGTTTGGACATTCGTGCAAAATCACAAGCCAGTCATCCAGACGTCCACAATTTCCATGGGTCGATTGAGGAGAAGTTAAAATACCTTCGACTAAAATCCATATTCCTCGCTGGGGAATGGAAGTCGGACCTTTTGTCATCATATCACAAACCCTACCCTGCGAATTGTTCCGCCATCTTGTCTGGTGATAAACTTGCCATCGCAGAAGGAACTTTAGTGATCAGAGATCGCAGATCGATACAAATGCCTGGTAACGAAGAGGTCAACGGTTGGACATCAGATTGTAAGGGATATAAGAATAGACGAAAGTACCCCACCAAGTCATATTCCGACGAGGAACAGAATTTTCCAATTGCTTACATAATATCAGTGATAAAACATGGAGCTCAAATCGAACGCCTTTTTCGCGCCATATATGCACCGCAGAATTTTTACTGTTTTCATATTGACAGAAAGGCGCCGCGGCACCTGCACGTGACTATCAAAAACCTTACGAATTGCTTCAACAATGCCTTTATCGCATCGAAGTCTGAATACATAAGATATTCGAGACTGAAGGCAGACATGAGCTGTATGTCTGATCTCATGTCTCATGAATGGAAATATGTCATCAATCTCGAAAACTATGATTTTCCGCTGAAAACCAATCTGGAAATCGTCAGGCAGCTGAAAGCTCTTGACGGAAGAAATGACATTCCTGGTGTACATCCAGAACAAAGTGATTCTTTCGTAGGGAGAACGCTATATCACCATGAAGCCATCGCTGGAAGATTGAGAAAGACACCGAAGAAGAAAGACCCCCCACCCCACTCTGCTTTGATCTATCTGGGAACCCCTTATTTTGCTGCCTCGAGGAAGTTCGTCGCATACGTCCGCACCAACCAAACCGCAATGGATCTCCTGGACTATCTTTCGGATTCATCGAGTCCTAGCCGGTACTATTGGGTAACCGTCAACCGATACCCGGGTGTACCCGGAGGGTTTCCCAATTCGACATGGGCAACGAGTCTCCGGCTTATCAATTTCACGAATACCACTCATCCTGCGCCTTGCATTGGCCAATGGGTGGATAATACTTGTATCATTGGCCCAGGGTATGTTCCATATCTTTCTACCATGCCCTATCTTTTTGTGAATGGCGTCTACTATGATATAAACCCAGTGCCTCTGCAGTGCCTGGAAGAACTACTCGACTACAGAACAAAAAACCCGGAAAGCATTTACGATTTCGTGCCGGACTTCCCGGCGACTAAATTATTTGATGTTTCTTCCAATCGAAAGCCACCAGATCACCCTAAACCACTCAAATGAACATGACTTCGTTATATATTATTTGATTTTAATGCGATTATCAACTATCAATATAGGCCCTATAGCAAGGGCCCAGAAAAATGTCCCTTTTGGGGAAAATGTGGCTCTCGCCGGCAAGGCCATGATGTCAGTCTCGTCGAAAATAACAATTTATGCAAAGTGGGGGCTATCACGGATCTCACGGCTACAGGGGCGGGAGGTAACCCAGTGCCTTTTCTTCTGTGATATCATTGGCGGATCACCCAGGGGCGGGCCGTGCATGGTCCTACCCTTGATCTATATCAATGTTTCTTTGTATAGTTCTCTCGGACTTCATTGCCTAGGGCCCGTAACAATGAACGCGTAGCAATTGATCATGGGGTTGATCATAAACATTAATCAATGCAATCATTCGTAAGAGGCCTGCCCCACGATCAATCGTTATGCTGTCGAGGGTGAGCGAATTGACCATCAGCTTCATTGACTGTGTGTTATTATAAGCTATAGTCTAAAAACATAACATTTGATATAACTTTTATATACAGGGAATGAATTGTTTTGACATATTATTTGTTTATAGGTGAACTGAATTGGTTTTGAGAGGGAAAATGTACTCGTTTTCTTTATTATGGTAGTGATTTGGTGTCTCCCCATTCTTATGGACCTACAGGCCTATTCCAAGACTACACTGCTGAGAGTGTTGCATAATGGTTAGGAACCTGGCCAGATTTGAAGATATGATGAGTAGTTTAGGACTTGAGACGATGCTGCCAAACAATGAAGGCTGTTGGTTCGTATTAGCCTCAAGGTATGACGCCCTATACCCATTTCTTCAATCGGCACACTCTCGAATTGTCTAATCGGGGAACAACAGCGGTCAAGTTCCTAGTACGACTGCGTGCATAACTGCAAAAAAAAATCATGCTTGCCTCGAACTCAATCTACGATAGAACACATCTTGGTCCAGTGTCTATTCAAAGATTGAACTTTGGTTGTTCACTCATTTACGTGGTTTACAGTATTCTTACTAAACCAAATATGATTTTAACAAAGCAGTAGAGGTTTTAAACATTTTTTTAATGGTTTTCGATGTATATAGGTCGATAAATAGAAAGTATGCATATAGGCCTACACAGTAAAAAAAAATAGCACGCTGTTTAAGCCTGTCACTCTAACAACAAGTTGGTTAAACTTTTTGTAATTGTTTAAACTTTTTAAACAAGTTGTTTAAAAGGTTTAAACAGTTGTTTTAAAAGTTTAGATCCTGCCCCACGATCAATCGTTAAGCTGTTAAGGGGGAGCGAACTGACCAATAGCTTCATTGACTGTGTGTTAATATATCTTTTGATATAAATATTAACAATACAGAGAATGAATTGTCTTGACATATTATTTGTTTATAGGTGAACTGAATTGGTTTTGAGAGGGGAAATGTACTCGTTTTCATTATTATGGTAGTGATTTGGTATGTCACCATTCTTATGGACCTACAGGCCTATTCCAAGACTACACTGTTGAGAATGTTGCATTATGGTTAGGAACATGGCCAGATTTGAAGATATGAGTAGTTTAGGACTTGAAACGATGCTGCCAAACAATGAAGGCCGGTGGTTCGTATTAGCCTCAAGGTATGACGCCCTATACCAATTTCTTCAATCGGCACACTCTCGAATTGTCTAATCCGGGAACAACGGCGGTCAAGTTCCTAGTACGACTGCGTGCATAACTGCAAAAAAAAAATCATGCTTGCCTCGAACTCAATCTACAGTATAACACATCTTGGTCCAGTGTCTATTCAAAGATTGAAATTAGGCTGTTCACTCATTTACGTGGTTTACAGTATTCTTACTAAACCAAATATGATTTTAACAAAGCAGTAGAGGTTTTAAACATTTTTTAAATGGTTTTCGATGTATATAGGTCGATAAATAGAAAGTATGCATATAGGCCTACACGGTAAAAAAAAATAGCACGCTGTTTAAGCCTGTCACTCTAACAACAAGTTGTTTAAACTTTTTTGTAATTGTTTAAACTTTTTAAACAAGTTGTTTAAAAAGTTTAAACAGTCGTTTAAAAAGTTTAATTAGTTGTTTAAAAAATTTGAACAAAAGTTGTTAGAGTGACGGCTTAAACAACGTGCTTAAAATTTTAAACAGCGTTTTTACAGTGTATAACCTCTACTTCAAAATTAATATTAAGCAAAAAAGATCTGAACTGCCAAAGTGAAAATATTATTATGAAAACAAATTAACATGAATAATTCGTTCAGTGGAAAGATTATTTATCGATCGTTTTTAAAACTTCAAACATGACATGCAAAACACTTTGAAAGTTATCAAACGTACAATGGACTTAGTGATGTAAAATCAGTTGCAAATTAAAAAAAAATTCTACAATAAGATTGTTGAATAAAAAAAATGTTAATAGGTTTTAAGCTTATTTTACCTTAATTGGTGACAATTATATCTTGCTAAAATTTTCCACCAGCAAGCAACATTTTTTAACGGAATTTTACACCTGCATAATCAATATTTTATCTTCTTGGTTTCTACAAATAGGCAAGAAATAATTATTTCAGATTTTTAAGAAAAGATGTGACAAAGTTAATAATGTAATACCCCAGTTGACACTAAAATTTGTTGCTGACCAATTGTTGCTGACACCTTTGATAAGTTATTGTTGGATGTTATGAAAGATGCAAAAATCACCCCCACTGTTTAAAAGTGATAAGCTTGATGTTGGTAATTAAAGGGGAGGTTTACCCTGATAAAAAGTTTATCGTGAAAATAGCAGAAAAAAATAATAAAGAAAATATTGGTGTGAAGGTTTGAGGCAAATCCACCAAAGAATAAAGAAGCTATTCATTATATACGAGCAGGTTCCTCACATAATTATATATATATCGTATGGTACAAAAAAACAATGAAGTATCATTTTCTCAGAAATATTGAAAATAGTTTTTATTGTGCCATCAGTATATCAATAAAGAAATCATTTCGCACCCGCTTCTGAAAGAAAAAAAAACATGAGTCACTACCAACCATAAAAAAATGAAATTTATGGATTTCATATACATAATATATGGGGCAGCTGCTCGTATATGACGTCACAATTCAAAAACTTTAAATTCTACAAGCTTTCTTAATATTTGGTGGATGTTCTTCACAAACTTCACCGATTTCTTTTATTATTATTTTTTGCTATTTTTACAACCACATTTCTGCCAGGGTGAACTTCCCCTTTAATGACCAAATTCCTTCAGTCTCTAGACTACGGTATTGTATTTGTTTTGTAAATATGTATACTCAGGGGCAGCGGAATGATTTTGAAAATAGTAGGGATTCCATGCAAAAATTGACAGCTGGTAATGTTTACGTTTTTTAACACCTTAATTGAAAAATGGGGCTAACCCCCCCCCCCCCCCCCTCGGTTCCTTGGCCCTGATATTCGTATGGCTTTTTTTAAAGAGTTGTCATATTTTCTTCCAAGCTTCCAGTTTGGCTTCAGGAAGAAATGTAGTACCGTCAATTTACCCCATTATTAATTTTTTGTTTTTTCTATTTTCCTTCCATGTCTAATTGATTTTCTATTTGCACTTTTTAAATCTTTTATTTGTTTTGTTTTTTATTTTTTTAGATACTATAGGGGTATGATATACTGTCATGATTGTATTAATTTGTCGCAAAGTTTCTAAAGATAATAGCTTAAGAGCTTGACCCCATTGTAGTATTCTATTTATTATCCTATTGAACCTTCTTTATTACAGTTTGAATTTCATATAATATTTTAATCAATTATTGATTGCAGGGAACTCGCGTAAACAAGCGATGCTTTCCAGTGAGTTCCCTTTTTTCATTTCTGTTATTTATGTTCTGCTTTGTTAATCTGTTGGATTTTGAAATGAAAAATAATAATAAATTCAATCAAAATCAATCAACAGTTGATCCACCTTCCAACCAACAATTTTTCACAATTGTTAAATAACCCTTGTTTGTCATTTTTAAAACAAAATGTTCAAAAAAGTAACAACGTTTGTTGAAAATTGTCCATTTTTGCAGTGAGAGTTTATTATACCATTTGAGTAAGACAAAAAAAACTTGACACCTCATGCACAAATCCCTGATATATAAGGAAAAATATGTCATGAATGCATAAAAATTATTTATGGCAAGAAAGAGTATTTTCCCCAAAATAGTTTGATACCCTTTTTATGTGGTATGTCTCCATGCTTGGATAATCAGTAGGTATTCTTTGCAAAGATGTAAATTTTGATTTGCACCAAAATAAGGCATGACTGCAAGAAATGAATCCAGATGCCAATGATATCATTTATGGTGCAGATATAAAAAGAGCAGTTTAAGGAAACTGTTGGTAGCCTATAACGATGCTATGAGAATGCTTCTTCAGTTACCTAGGCACTCTAGTGCTAGTAGAATGTTCGCTGACGCTCATGTACCTTCATGTCAAGCCGTTCTTAGAAACCTAACTTTTAAGTTTATTGAGAGAATTGACATTTCTGAAAATGCTATTGTAAATATATTGGTTAACCCCTTACAGAGCAGTACGAGGTACACCTCGGAACTGTGGAAGCGTTGGTATGACAATTTGTTAGCAGAGTCATAAGTAATTAGTGGTCTACTAATATTAGTCTGTATCCCGGGGGGGGGGGCACTCAGTATATAATGCATAGTGGGTATATGCCGCGGAGGGGACCCCCATTTTTGTCTCACCTGCATAGCAGAGTGAGACTATAGGCGCCGCTTTTCCGACGGCGGCGGCGACGGCGACGGCGGCGGCGGCGTCAACACCAAATCTTAACCTGAGGTTAAGTTTTTGAAATGACAGCATAACTTAGAAAGTATATGGACCTAGTTCATGAAACTTGGCCATAAGGTTAATCAAGTATTACTGAACATCCTGCCTGAGTTTCATGTCACATGACCAAGGTCAAAGGTCATTTAGGGTCAATGAACTTAGACCATGTTGGGGGAATCAACATCAAAATCTTAACCTAAGGTTAAGTTTTTGAAATTTCATCATAACTTAGAAAATATATGGACCTAGTTCATGAAACTTATACATAAGGTTAATCAAGTATCACTGAACATCCTGCTTGAGTTTCACATCACATGACCAAGGTCAAAGGTCATTTAGGGTCAATGAACTTTGGCCGAATTGGGGGTATCTGTTGAATTACCATCATAACTTTGAAAGTTTATGGATCTGATTCATGAAACTTAGACATAATAGTAATCAAGTATTACTGAACATCCTGTGCAAGTTTCAGGTCACATGATTAAGGTCAAAGGTCATTTAGGGTCAATGAACTTTGGCCAAATTGGGGTATTTGTTGAATTACAGCCATAAATTTGAAAGTGTGTTGGTCTAGTTCATAAAACTTGGACATAATAGTAATCAAGTATTACTGAACATCCTGTGCGAGTTTCAGGTCACATGATCAAGGTCAAAGGTCATGTAAGGTCAAAGAACTTTGGCCACGTTGGGGGTATTTGTTGAATTGCCATCATATCTCTATAAGTGTATTGGTCTAGTTCATAAAACGTGGAAATAAGAGTAACCAAGTATCACTGAACATCTTGTGCGAGTTATAGTAGTTTTCAAAATCAGCACTGCTGCTATATTGAATCGCGTGATGCAGGTGAGACGGCCAGAGGCATTCCACTTGTTACACTCAAATCTCCGTTCCAAGGCATAGCATTTTTGTCTTATTGAGAAAAAGAACAAAGAAAGCCGCTCCAAAGAATAGCATTTTCTTCTTAGCGAGAAAAAAAGAAGAAAGATATCCGCTCCAAAGCTTCGCATATTTTCCGTTACGCCGTTCCGGTCGCAATTTTGGTAAAAGGCGGCCGCAGAGCGCTGTCCGACCATCGCCTCTGCGCTAGCGCGCCCGGTAGTCGTGCCGCCTGGCTAGCTGCATGCACGTTCCATAGGGATACATACGCACTCAAACGCAGGCGACCCGTTCCAAGGACCCCCGTTTTCACAAACATTTGTAGTTCCGAAGCCCGTTCCGAGGACCCTCCTTTTTACAATTAGCCCGCTCCAAGGCCCCCGTTTTTTTGTATCGCCCGCGGCACACACCCACTACTATTTTGGTCGAGTGCCCCCCCCCCCCGGGGTCTGTATCTTTGTCTTTTTCGAGACAAGTTACTCATTTTGCCATATGTAAATATTTCCATTGTACTATTCACTTACTGCTTAACCACTTGTTTTAGGTATTCATTGTTTGTTCCTAGTTATTAGTGTGATTTGTTTTTCTCCTTTTTGACTGTTTATACTTTATTTGTTCTTTGTTTATTCCAGTATTATCTTTGTATCTTTGTCTTGATGTATATTACATGTATGTTATTTGTTGATATGGACCTCTGCATATGCAGCTGTGTCTGGATTAAAGCCTTGAATTGAATTGAATTGAATGGAATTGAATTGAATAATCCTACTTGAGTAACTAAACATAATTTGCAAATCCCTTATCAATGAAATTAACTTGAGAATTTATACAAAAAAGGGTTTATTAAACAATATAAACTATTGAAAAGGTGTTTCGAAATGGATTTTAGTGCAACCCTTATAGAATTATATGACATCACTGACATCTAGATTCATTCATGCCTTACTTTGGCGCAAATCAAAATTTGCATCACAGCAAAGAATACATCCTGATCATCCAAGCGTTAACACATACCACATAAATATGGTATCAAATTATTTGGGGCGACATACTCTTTCGGGACATACATTTTAATTATGGGTTCATGATATATTTTCCCTTAAATTGAGGATTTGTGAGGTGTCAAGTTTTTTTTATTTTTTTTACACACACGGTATTACAGATGCAGGGGCGGTGGAACATATTTTCGGGGTTTTTCTTTTTTTTTGGGGGGGGGCAAAGCCAAAAAAGGGGACTTATATGTCAAAATTGGCATTTTAGTGCAAACGGATATTTTCACCATGAGATTATCATCTGCGTGAAGTAGTTGTGTGTTTTGTAGTAATTAAGTTGAGCAAAACCATTTTAAGGGATTTCTGATTGACAAGATTTCTAGTTACGCTCAGACGCGAGTGAGCGTAGCGAGCGAGCGGTTTGGAAAACAAAATCAGCTGTAAGTCTAATAAGTAGTAAAACTCGTTTTTGGTCAATTATGGCGCTAATTTCTGTTAACAAGGCATCCTTGCATGATGTTGCAAGCGCGAATCGCGAACGCAAACTTTTGGACATTTCCTGAAGGCCTATATAAGAACGAGACATGAAAATAAAATATTCCGAGCAGTTTTTGTCGTCATTTGAAATTGTGTATCTAACTAAAGAGTTGAGGCGAGCGCGAAGCGCGAGCTGAAATTTTGAATATACTGACCAGAAAAGTAAACTGTTAAGCACTACATTTAGTGACTCATGAATGAATAGGATAAGTATCTTATCAATTGAATAATGCGATCGCGAAGCGCTAGCTGAAAATTTGTGATATTCCAACCTCAAAACTAGTCATTCTAAGCTTTTTTGTAACCAGGAACAGATTGAAAAACTTACTAAACTTAATGATGCGAAACGCGAGCCGACAATGTGTGGAAATTCTGAGCATTCTTGTAACCATGAAGAGGATGATTACCTTACTTAAAATAATTGATGCGAGCGTGATGCGCGAGTCAAAAATTTTGTGATTTTATAATATAAAATAATAATGTTTTACTTCAAAAAGGGTATTTTATTTTGAAAAGGGGGCATTTTCCGTTTTGAAAAAAGGTTACTTTTTTCCTTCGGGGATTTTTTTTGGGGGAAGTGCCCCCTCCCCCGGTTCCGCCGCCCCTGTACAGATGTTAAAAACTATAAATGAAATCAATCATGATGTGCACAGGAAGCATCACTGATCTGTCCAGATTCTCGTGGGCAGCATCATAAAGAATTAGTGCGCCCTCTCCCGTATATTCTATTACACTGTGCAAAATATCGAGGAAAGGTATAACCGTTGTAAAATTTGCCTATAGCAAATTGGCTGATCTTTGCCGACAATATTATATTGCTCCCCAAACAAAACCAATCTGAATAACGCCCGTTAAAATGGGGGAAATTACTCATCTCTCCTAATAGTCTACGTTTTCACTTTTTCAATTCGATCAATACGCAATTAATGGCATAAAAAGCAATTATATACAATTAAATGGATGGGGATCACAATAAAAACACAAAGTAGATATTCCACTTTCGCTTTGGTTTTTGGCACGTCGAACCCTATTCCCTCAATAAGAGCCCTATCAGCCCCTTCAACCCCTGCCCCCACCTACCAACTATATCCACAATTACAAGACACCAGCCAACTTTTCGTTTTTGGCTTCATATTGAATCTGCATGGGGGTGATTTTGTGAACATGCATCTAATCGCAACGACGATATTAGAAATGAGTTCCTGGAAACGGTGCCCCTTCCCCTTAACATTTTGAAGAAAAGGCTACACCCGTGGATCCCCCCCCCCCCCTATCTCCTGAAACCTGAACCACCCACCATTTTCTTGCCTGGCCTGACAGGTTGACATATAATTCCATAACAAAATACAAATATTTCGCTGAAAAAAAAACTTATGGAAAATGGTCCTGTAGATGCATAAAGAAATGAATAAATGCAATCGACGCAACAATCAATGCTCATGAAGATGCTGCCGCAACAACCCTTCTGAGTCCCCCACCCCCCCCCCCCCCCCAAGTCCACCGTCTTTACCATTACGCCATCACCACCACCTCCAGTTAATTCACATTTAGGGGTATTTTAGAGGAAACTCAACCAAGTCATTAACCAAGCAATACAAGCTACACAGTAAAAAATGAAGTGCTAATTTAGCACTTACAGTGCTTGTATAGTGACTGCACTATACGAGTGCTGAAAGTCTATAAAATTTTTGTTTCAAATTATGATCTCTATATTTTGGTGTCAATAGGTGCTCTGAAGTCTTATCCTTCAAATGCCATTAAAATAATTTAGTTTTATTCATGCTTGAGCGAACACGGAATGTTTTTGTCTGGGGTTAAAAAGGAGGCTTGCGCCAAAATGGCATAAAATTATAAATATGATGGTCGGACTTCTTGCTAATCAGCAGACTTCCTCTTAAAGTTTTCATTATCTTTGCCATAATTTTCGAATTATGCGGTTAAAATATCATTTCCGAATCATTTTATTTGCTTGAATAGTTCTGCTGTTGTTCATTTTAATATGTTCTCTTTTAGCTTTGAATATTCCTTCTTTAGGCAAGAACAATTTTTTTTTTAATCGAAGTATGGGAGAGCGGGTATTTTTTTTCTTCAAATCCTTTCATTGTGTGCTACAAAGGTTATGGTGCCTTTCAACAGTGGCATACTGATGGGTGGGGGCTCGGGGTGCTCCCCCCCCCCAAAAAAAAAAAAAAAAAAAATAACAGAAAACATAGAAGTGAAATATGATATCATTTTCTGACAATTATGTCCAAATCACAAAATGTGATATCTTAATAAAAAAGTGGAGATTTTTGCTTGCTCGCTTTACAACTTTTAAATACATTTTACCCGATCTGCCATATCTTGCTCCTTCAAAATTGACTCAATACACCATTGCCATTGAAAGACATGAATCCTTTCCTGTTTGTCCTGTCAAGGTCATAATTAAACTTGGTGAAGGATTCAATAACCCCTTGAAAATAGGATTCATGTCTTTTATAGGTACCATAACATAATTTGTTTCAGAAGGATTTGAATAATTACAAATTCTCCCGATTAATAATGCAAATCTTCTTACTTGGGTTTACAAAAAGTCTTCTTTTCTTACTTCTGAAGGAAAATTCAAAGGTAAAAGAAGTTTAAATGAAAAACAAAATAATTCAGGTAAATAAATAAATTTGTAAATGAAATTTGACAGCTTCAGCCCCCCCCCCCACTTTTTTCCAAAACCATGTACAAAAACGTAAAAATGACCATACGATTGTGATTTTTTGCATGGTCAGCCCCCCCACTTTGAAAACCGTTCCGCGGCCCCTGTATTATAGTACATTATACATCCTACATTGAAGTGAAACATTCTCATGGCTCGAAATAAAGCATTCATATAAACGGAAACAAACTGACAAGCTAAAACAAAAGAAACGAAATAGTGCCCCGATATCATAGAAAACTATAAAACTTTTAACATAAACTTTAACTGAAATGCGCCTCATGAATATTTTTTTCTTTCTTTCTTTCTTTCTTTCTTTCTTTCTTTCTTTCTTTCTTTCTTTCTTTCTTTCTTTCTTTCTTTCTTTCTTTCTTACGTTCTTTCTTTCTTTCTTTCTTTCTTTCTTTCTTTCTTTCGTTCTTTCTTTCGTTCTTTCTTTCTTTCGTTCGTTCTTTCTTTCGTTTGTTCTTTCTTTCTTTCTTTCTTTCTTTCTTACGTTCTTTTTTTCTTTATTTCTTTATTTCTTTTTTTTATTGTCGATATTAGAAATAAAATTACCAAAGATCATGAAGATATACAACCTAAACCAAAAACATATCTCAATCTTCCATATACATACTGGGCCGCGGAACCGGGGGGGCTGGGGGGCTTTAGCCCCCCACTTTTTTCCAAAACCGTGTACAAAAACGTAAAAATGACCATATGATTGTGATTTTTAGCATGGTCAGCCCCCCCCCCCCCCCCACTTTGAAAACCGTTCCGCGGCCCCTGACATGTACCTCAAATGAAGAAAATTTAAAGAAAATACCCCCAAAAAAGAATTAATGAGCAATAACCATAATATATAACACAAAAAAGGGCGAAAAAACTTAAGTGGTTCACTGGGAGCCTAACACTATTAAACAGACATTAAAAAAAAATTAAACAGACATGACTGTTTTGTTGCCCTTTAAAAAATATCGATCGCACTCGACTCGCGTTGTTCGATACCGTTACATATCGTTGGTTGCTGAATATGGCTGAATTATGCGAAGAGGAGATAGACCCAAGAATCAAGGTAAAATTCACATTTTTCAGCCATTGATATGCTTTCATAACTTTTTCATTGGTTTCTCATGTACTTTATATTTCAAAAAATTGTAATTCTGCCACGAGCCTCTGCGTTTTGGGATCCGAAACGTCGTTTTTCTGAGCCCAACTTACGCGGTATCTCAAGTTGCAGCTTCAGCACACTTGGCTCATCGGAGTTGCCCGAAGCTTCCGCGGCCGCGGATGGTTACCGGTGCTGTATGCATGGTGATGTGACCTTAATTCGCGCGTTACCTAATTTTGTGCATATATCTCTTTATCTAATTAATATTTTGAAAAACTGATATCACCAACAGAAAGAGCGACCCAAAATTACTTAGTATGGTAATTTTCTTGAAGGTAAGGTCTCAGATTGTGAAAATATTGGCAAAACATCGGCAAATTTTGTTACCTTTTGCGTCCGTTCCGAGAAAATCTGATCTTCTCGTCGATCTCGACAAGCATCAAGAAATCGCCAATTTGCAAGCAGAGGTCTCCAAATAAGTAAGTAAAATGTGATACCAACCGAATTAATGGCATTTTAACCTCCATCTGATGTAATTATCTTACCTTTGTCTGCTTGATTTTTTTTTTAAAGCTTTGCAACGACCGTGCGCAAATTAAGGTAGCCTAACTTTTTATGACACTTTAATATCAGCCGAGCGCGCAGTAGTGGATCACCATGTAATTTTGAGATCACGATACGAGCGAAACCCTTGACCTACTTGGCTTTTATAATTCCGTCAAGCGAATTTGACTTTGGATCATGCCTGCCGTCTGGTATTTACATGATTTGGATTAATTTAGATTATTTTAGTGTGAACTGTGAGAAATCTTTGATTGAAAATCAACTTCATGATAATTTTTTTAATGTGCGCAAATTATGGTCACCCCATCATACCTCAGGCGATGTTCGTGTAGGCTCCATCTCCACAACACTTCGCTACACCTACCCGAACCATTGCATTGGGCGATAAATACTCGCTTTCAAAAGCCAATGACAAACTGTCACTTTTTGGTAAAAAGGCAACATGTCATGTAAAAAAAGCCATTAGTCTAGTCTAAGCGTAGTCTAGACTATGGCAAGGCTCGACATTAGTGGTGGCCCGGGGCCACCAGAAATTCACCTCGGGCAACTATTATTGAAAAATATTAAGTTTTGGTGGCCCGAATCGGGCAACCAATAATTTTCAGAATAGCGCAATTTTTCTCCCCATTTTGCACGCATTTATCAACTTTCTACAGTTCAAATTGCAAGCCAGTTCGTCATGCGCCCTTTTTGTTGATCTACACACAAACACACACACAAAGTTGGCCTACCGCTATAGCATTAAGTAGCTTTTATCCAGCCTGCCGCGCCGGCCGGCTGGCGTGAGCTTTGCATGCATGCTTGAAGCAGCTGTGCGTTAGCAGCCTATTCAGACTCACTCACTCAGGGAGCTGCAATACGAAATGTTGCTACTAAGAAATCTTCCACAGAACTGTGAAAATCCAAGTCAAAGTCACATTTTACACCAATGAAATGCCCTTCTACAGACCTTTTTGCTAAAATCTGGTGTATCCTGATTATTTGCAAGCATTAAAAAGAGGAATCATGACCTCTCTTTTGACTCAAAAAGACCGATTTCCAAATGAAAATAATACACATAAAAACACATAGGTGAGTACATCACAGTCCCACATGTGCATTTGTATGTATGTTGTTACTTGGTTTCTTTTGAAGCTGTGTCTTTCCGGTCTTTTCTAGCCAAAAATAAACAGACAGTTACCTTCTTTCTTGTTTAAAAATGACTTCTTAAACAACTCTTGAGAAAGTAAATTCTTTGGGAAGGCATTTCATTAATATGAAATGTGAATTTCTCCAACATTTTGGCAAATTTAGGGAAGGAATTTTCTCACACTTTTTTTTGCCCTTTTATTATTTTCCTTCATTTTTTTTGACAGTGGTTAAACCATTTATACCCATTTATTCATTTTTAATGTTTTTCTTTATATTTTTCGGGCCACCAAACTTTAATATCGGGCAACAAAAAAAAATTATTTGAAGGTTTTGGTGGCCCTAACGGGCCACCACAAAAAAAAGTTAATGTGGAGCCTTGACTATGGTATGGAGATCGTGGCCGTGGCCTGGGAGGATGGGGGGCACTCAGTATATAATGCATGTTGGGTATGTGCCGCGGAGGGGACCCCCATTTTTACACTCAAATTTCTGTTCCAAGGCATAGCATTTTTATCTTATTGAGAAAAAGAACAAAGAAAGCCGCTCCAAAGCATGGCATTTTTATCGAGAATAAAAAAGAAAGAAATCCGTTCCAAAGCTTCGCATATTTTTCGTTACGTCGTTCTGGCCGCATTGATCCGCTACAATGAGCTGCAATTTTGGTGAAAAGCGGCCGCAGAGCGCTTCCCGACCATCGTCTCTGTGCGAGCGCACCCGGCAACCGTCTGTTTCGCGGAGTTTTCGACCTTTTTTTTTCTTTTTTTCTCGAGCACAGATGGCTTGCTATCGTGCAGCCACCATTAGGGGGTTAACAATGCAAAATCCCCCTGACGGGGCTCATCGATTTTTGTCTTTATTTCATAAAAATGTATAAAAAGTACTACCAAAATAAAGATTATTATTCCGTTTTTGGCCTGAAATGCACCAAAACGGGGGAAAATAAACTTCAAAGGGGAAAAAACAGTGACTTGCTTCGGCTGCCGCGCAACTTCACTTCCCAGATTTATTCGAACTTAATACATTAACATATGGCCATTGAGTCCCTGTACAGATCGAGCTAGAACTTCGGTCTCTGTATTTGGTGAGTGGAGCCAACGGAGTTCAGCGGAACAACCAACATAACAGAGACCGAAGCTTTTGGTCTACCGGCAGCCGTGCCGCCGGGCTACCTGCATGCATGTATGCCCGTTCCATAGGGATGCGTACGCACTCACACGCAGGCGACCCGTTCCAAGGACCCCCGTTTTCACATACATTTGTAGCTCTGAAGCCCGTTCCGAGGACCCTCCTTTTTACCATAAGCCCGCTCCAGAGCCCCCGTTTTTTGTCTAGCCCACAGCACACATACCTACCACTTTTTTGGTCGAGTACCAATCGAG